>NC_090436.1:819703928-820327205 GCF_031143425.1 Pleurodeles waltl
TAGTTAAGAAAGCCCTTGTGTACAGTCGACAAACAAACAGAAAATGAAGCTGAAAGGATGGATCATATCCATTCTTGGTTACATATGCTAGATATTGTTCTTCCTTCTCTCTACCACTTACATTTTTTCCCATATTTGTTGCAGTTAATTTCACACTTTTTTCCTTAAGTTCTACTCATTGTTTCCGTAGGCCCAGCTTTTCCGCTCGTATTTTTATAAATGGTCCTATAGTCATTAATCTTTCGTTTTTCTTTTCCTAGATAGGGGTTCTCCTTTTGTTTGAAATATGAAAATCTGTGCCTTTAATCTTTGATCCTCACTGCAATATTTTTCCTGGTTTGTTGCATGTTGGTATCAAAGCTTTTAGTGGCCTTGCATTACCCTCTAAAGTATATCTCGGTCACTCCTTTCTTTCCCAACATTTCTTGTGTTTCTGCAAGCTTGCAATAATGTATTTAGGTAGGTCGAGAGGAGTAACTAGTGCAGGGAAATAAGGTTGAATCTTTATCAGATTTACGTGGGCTGATAGTATGTTGCAGGAATGTAATTCATGCAGGAATAAAGGGAAGAGTAATATCAACAATGACCCCCCAACTACCAATCTAAGAAATAAGGGACTTGAGGTAGAATCTAGCATGGGGGTACCAGCCAAAAGACCACATGCAGAGCTGTGTGTTTTGGACCAGAACATTTGTTTTAAGAAAATTAATTTTCAGCATATTAGGTAACATCAAGAATGCAACTGTACTTAGGCAGGTGGAGAAAGTGACAAGAGAGGCTGGAGCCTTAAGATCAGCTGACTTAAAACTTATGCATCACAAATATAGATAAAAAAGTAGAATCCTAATGACCTAATCCAGGCAGTGGGGTCCCAGGCACTAGACCTATGGGACACCACATTAAAGAGAACACAGTAACTTTGGATGGGGTGAAGAGAAACTGCCTCTTGGTGGCCATGAGAATATACCAAATCCAATCTAAAGGCCGGGCCCCTAATACCATAGCCACTCAATGAGTATTCTGGGATCGCAGGGTCAAGCATTGTGGAGAGATCTAGCAGGACCATGTCTGTGATCCCACCATGACACAGGATCATGGGAGTTTCATCTGTAGCTGAAACAACACTGCCTGTGTTTCATGTGCCCGTCACAACCATGACTGCACTGAATGAAAGACTTCCAGGGTCTCTAGAATTTTGGCTTAACTGAGCATTCACTACTTTTTCAAGAATGTCAGCTTCCAAAGGCAAGTGACATATAGACCTAATGTTTATCCTGATTGTGATATTGGCTTTGGGCTTCCTAAGATGTGGACATAAGCTGAAAGTGGAATCAAGCATATTGCTAAGTGGGAAATTATGCCTCCAGAGTTTAACAAAGTTGAGGATGGAGACAGTGATGCAGAGGGAAGACAGATTTTGTACAGTGAATGCTCTCAGTGGAATTGCTGGCAGAAATAAGGGAATGACTATCTAGTGTATTGTGGTACTCTGAATGCAGAAGATAGTAAAGATTGAATCACAGAGACGGCAGTGCTAAGTTCAGTACAAATAGAATAGTATTAATCTTTCGAAGAAAAAGCAAAGAGAGGATTGAAGAGCTAGGCAGAAGGATAGATGGTTTCTCTGCTACAGAGGGGATCATCTAATCCTTAGACTTTCTTAACAATATTTTAGCAGTGTTGGAGCACATAAAATAGGAATTGGCCCAAGCCTTGAAAATGGCTTTTTGTACATGTTAGCTTGATCATTGTAGTGCCTATACCAATGCCACTTAATTAAGGTGTTTGCCACTGGTTTTCAGAGCCTGAAGCTCAGAATAAATGTACTATGTGGTTGAGGATTAGGGTACAAGGAGAATCATTCAAAGTGATGCCCTTCGGTCTACTAGGACATTCAGCCCAGATACTTCAGTCCTCCATAGAAAAAAATCTAAAAACAATGTTTGGGACAGCAGGCTCAATGGCATTAGCCAAAGGATCCCCAAAACCAAGTCGGAGTTTGAAGGACCTATAAAGTTGGTGTCAGAGTATGTTATTATTTGGGATGATGGCAACTGAAAGGACTATAAACCAAGCCTTTTCACTGTGTGTCAGGATCAAGGAACAAACTTTAAAGATGTCATGAGCAACACCTCCTAGGTTTGAGAAGTGGTCTAGCTGGAAGTTTTTAAATCTGATAGGGACGACAACCAGAAGCTCGAGACTTGACAACTGTTTGTACACGTATGCATGCGGAGCTGCTTCTATGTATACACAACAAGGAATGCACAAAATATTTCCAGGATTACTGTAGGAAACCTGCAACTGTCCTAAAGATTGAGAATCTGCAACAAAGCGAGGTACTAAACCAGCTAGAAACTTCTTGGTGAAGTGGTCTCTTTTATCTTTCGACCAAAGTGCACAGATTTATTGTTCACTTTCTGCAGACAGTGGAGCAGGAAGGAGGAGAGAAGTAACATATGGCTTGTTTGCTTAATGCAGCTCCTAGATGATCAGGCACCTACTTCCACTGGATGTTGTGTAATAAGGAAATTTGCTGCTCAACGATACTACAGAAACCCAAAGGGTCTTCTAGGACCATTTCCCCAATTTGTGACTTCATGATAAGGGTACCATCCGATATCACTCCACATTATTCACTTTGACAGCTAACATTGCGTTGAGGTCAGTGATAATTGGAGGAACTGGGACATCTAAGGACATGATAAGAACTCAATAGTAAAACTTTGGCTTTTTTACCACTAACATACATCCACACCCTACTGCATGCTTTCTGAGCTTATGACCACATACATTTTGGGGCACATATCATCTTTGGTTATGATTTACACAAAAATGATAGCAGTAGTCGACTGAAGAAACTGAGATTCTTTCTGAGCAACTGAAAAACAGGCACAAGACTTACTAAAATGTGTTAAAACTGAGAAGTCTAAAATTATGTTTACTCTAGAATTGGAACATGATTGTGGCTTTTGTATAAGAGATTTCTCACACATTTGGAAAATGGTGCTATGCAATCAATGGCACATGTTCTTTAAAATTTTACTGGACAAAGAAAGAAGAAAATTAGTTTGACCACCTAGGTTACAAGTGGGCTAAAATGAGTTAAGTAACAGGGGATGTTGGGCTACTTTTCGAGCTGTTCTGTAAATAAGAGGTATTTGGTGATGTGAGCAGAAAAATGCATTATTGGGAGTTAAGCGGGTGTTGTGATCTCTCAAGGCACAGGCTTCTAATATTCTTAGGTAATGTAAAGTGTGCTAGACAGATATGGGGATAACGCAGTCTGTGGTGGAAGGAGGACTATTGAGATTCCTGCACAACTATCTGTTCCTCCAATCATCTTCAAGCTATCAGTTTAGCCAGTGCTTTCTTTCTGTGTCACTGGTTAAGATTTGTCTCAGTTTTACAGATCATCCTACCCCTAACACTTGTAAACCTCAGCACCCTAAGCCTAGGTTGGTTTTAGAGCTAACCTCACAGATACATAAAAAGGTATGTTTCTTAGGGATTTCTGCTGTCCTGTAGTATAAGAACCAATTTGCTAGCATCAATAAGGAAGCTATGGAACCACCCTGCAAGCCACAAATCTTATTTTATTGACATATATGCTCACAGGTCCAATAGTGTCTATGTATTCCTCATTCACCTATGTGAATCATTCTGAAGTCGATGACAACATTATAATGCTATAGAGCTACGTGGTGCAATAAAAGTCTTCAAAATACATGAAGCGTGTCTTTACATTAGGCGTGCACTCCTTGTCTGGAGGTAGAGCAACATCAGAGGAGCGTGCATACATGTAAATGTACACATGTGTAACAACATCACTCTTTTTTCACTCCACGCTTGCCATACCACATTGCATGTACTTAATATGTCTCTTACCTTATTAGGATCCAGCTTTGCTTTGTTCACTGGAGCAGAATCCTTTATCACTTCTACGGCTTCCACACCAAAACACTGACTATAAAAGCCCTGCAGAGAAAAAACACATAAAATAGGCTTTTTTGTGTCAGTATATTTTTTAGTTAGTTTTAACTATTTTTTATTGCTTTGATTGTGTATCCAGACACACATTTAAAATTCTTTCCTCCTATATCTAACATACATCCAGCATTCATGCATGACACATTAATTGTTTCGGGCCTTATAGTGGTCATTAACAGGACTTCAGACAATCCTAGCTTGTTTTATGATATCATTCCTGCATGGGTATCACTTCCCTTATCTAAGTGTTTACTATGCCACACAAAACTTTGAACCAAATATATAACAATATTATATTATAATACATGGGATTTTGTAATGCGTGTATAAACGCCAGTCTCTAATTTCTTTATAATCGGCGACTAGTGACACATTCAGTCACTGATTGTTAGGAAAAGATTTCAGAACTCAACTATTATAAGTTATTAAAGTCGAGTTCTGACCTCACAATGCCTGCTGCAAGAGCCAGAAGTTGAGGTGAATGACAGGTCAGGTCACAGAGCATAATTGTAGCAGCTGTTTAAAGCAATGAAAACAGAGAAATGTTTTTCTTTCTTCTGCTCTATTTCAGTAGCTTACACTCACAGAGAGAATATGTTTAGTTTCTGCACTCCTTAGAGAAAAGAAAGGATCTTTCTGTACTTCCTACACATTTCAAGCTGCTGCAGCTTTTTTTTCTTTAAAACTGGCTTGTATTGAACTGTTCCTAACAACTGTTTGCAGCAAATATCTACCAGATTTTTGAGGCGCTTAATTTTGCACTATAGGTTTTATTTTTATACTTCATGTTTGCAAACATGTTCGCTCATTCATATGAAAGAGTTACGCACCATGGTTTTAAGTGTCTTGTAGTAGGGTGATGTTGTGATCATGTATTATATTGGATAAATTGCCTCCCTCCCGTACATCATAAGGATATTGCATGTCACCTCGGAGTTCCATAACCTAAAGGAACTTGGACTTTGGCCTCGTTCATTATTATGGTTATGGAACTCTTTGGTGACTTGCAATATCCTTATAATCTACGTCAGGGAATATTGTATAACTTCTATAATGCTAACTAATCCTCAATCCCACTAAGATAGGCCTATGGCTCTTCATTTCTCTGGCGACTAAGGTCTATAAATTAGTGTGTTTCAGTGCTGTCACCACTTTGTTTTGCACACATTTAGGGGGTCATTACAACTCTGGCGGATGGCGGAGAACCAGCGGTAAGACCGCCAACAGGCTGGCGGTCTTACCTTGGTGAATTATGACCATGGCGGTTACCGCCATGGTAATCCGCCGGTTCTCCGTCCCGCCCGCCAGGGCGGAAACGACCGCCGGGCTGGAGACCTGGGTCTCCAGCCCTGCGGCCGTCAGTATACCGCCGGCGGTATTTGGATCCGGCTTACCGCCGTGGATTTCCAGCGGTTTGAACCGCCATGAAATCCATGGCAGTAAGCACTATCAGTGCCAGGGAATTCCTTCCCTGGCACTGATAGGGGTCTCCCCCACCCGCCACCCCCACCCCGACTCCCTCCAGTACACCCCCCGCCACCCCCTAAAGGGGGCAGGGCCCCTCTCCCCACCCCGACCCCCAACATAACATTACTCACACACACCCGACACGCATGCAGGCACCACACACACGCACACACCCCGACATACATGCCCACAGCACACACACAGTCAGGCATGCACACTCACATTCAAACATACACACACACATCCATACAGACATACCCACAGCCATACACGCACTCATTCCCATACACACAACACCCCCGCAAGCTTACACGCACTCACACACACCCTCTACATACACACACGCACACCCCCATGCACGCACACAACACACAACACCCCCCACCCGCCTCCCTTAACGGACGTTCGACTTACCTGTTCCGTCGATCCTCCGGGAGGGGACGGGAGCCATGGGGGCAGCTCCGCCGACACCTCCACGCATACAGAACACCGCCAAGGCGAATCACGGGACGTGATTCGCTGGGCGGTGTTCTGTTGGCGTGGCGGTGGAGGTGGACCAGCCTCCACTTCCCCGCCGCCCGCAAGTATGGCTGTTGGCGGCTCTCCGTCAGAATAACGACGGAGAGCAGCCAACAGTCATAATACGCAGAGCGGCAAACCGCCTGCACAGGCGGTCTTCCGCACGGCGGTCCCTCGGCGGTCTTGCAAAAAGACCGCTGAGGTCGTAATGACCCCCTTAGTAGTTAAATCTGGTAGTTACCACTGGTCTGTGTGGATTAGCTCTAGTGCAGTTGAATAAATCTATATTTTAAGTTAGTGAGAAACAGCAATTCACTGGTATAAAAATCAATGCACAGAGAGTCAAACATTTCTACCTAAATTTTATGTACATTCACTTGCTAAATTATTGTAACAATTCTGAACAAAAATAATTTCTCAGATTTTAAACCCTGCCCCCATATCTGTTCTACAGCAACTACCTGCGCTAACCGCTTTATGCTTCAAATGTTTCCATACATTAATGTGTGCATTATTTTGTGTCTCACTTCCTTGCTAGCTGCATGAAAATCTACAGACACATCCCTCTAGAACGAAATCGTGACGAAGCATATGCAAAATTTTCAGGTGTGAGCTATTGTCTACAAAACAACTTGTTCTAGGCAAAATTTACTGTACAGTCCCAGGCACCATAATTTCTGTCTACTCTGAACCAAAAGCCTCTACAGGCGGAAAGCAAGTGCTGGAAGCATCCAGTGGCAGTCACTGATCACTTTTATACCTCAGTGTCAAAACAACATTCTTGATCTAATGCAGTGGTCTCCAAACTTTTTAATGCTGCGCCCCCCCAAGTGAAAAATAAAAATCATTGCCCCCCCCTTCAGAATTTTTCCCAAATATTTTATAAAGATGGCAATGTTTAAATATGTCTAGATGTATTTAAACATTGCCGTTAAGTGCCGTTGCCGTTTTAAAAATGCAATAACATGTTTCTGCTTAAAACAAAACACTGTTATCTGTGAAGTGCTTCATTTGGCCAGAGCCTGGTGCTCCACATGGGACCACTTGAGGCAACCCTGTGGGGGCCCGCCCCCCAGTTTGAAGACCCCTGATCTAATGGTACATAGTGCTCTCGATCAGAATACGTGATTAAAATGGCACGATTTGTGTCTATCACTATATAATATTGTACATGTTAAGAAAGCATTCTGTTTTACCTCAAGCCGATGGGAAATTTCCGGTAATTTGGTAATTGCAGGCTCTTTGTAAATATATTCTTGCTCATCCAAATCACCAAATTTGGCTCCATAGAACCCTACACGAAAGTAGGTCCCAAACATTCTTTTGTGACCCTGAGGGATGAATGAAAGAGTTGGAAAGAGTTAGCTCTCAATTGGTTTTATACACTGTCTATTTAAACACTAGAACAGAACACTTAAAAATATGATTCAAGTAAACCTTGCAAATCTTGCAAATTGCTCTTGCATTTGAAGTAAATAAAACTTTGCATCCGTTGATGTTTGCATACAAAACATAAATATTTGCAACACAACGTAATAAAGTACCAGCATCCACCGAAAAGTATGCTGTAGGAGTTGCTAATGAGTGGATAACAGGAGCATAAAAAAGAATCTACATTGAGATCAAATAGATGCTGCGTTTCTGAAGCATTACTCCTTCTATTGTCAATTTCTGGAAGATGATCCACTGAAAAATTTACTTGTGCTTCAGTCGGTTCAGCAACTTTTGTACAGTCAGGGGGTGACACACTCTAGACACGGAGCACAAAAAACTCAGTTTCAAATTGCATTTGAAAATGATTTCCTTGATACAGTTCTTTTTCTAAATGTGGGAGAATATCTGCATATTCCCACTAGATAAAAAATGTCAGTCAGATTCTGCAGCATCTTGGAAAAGGAGCCTGTAAAGCACAGAACCAGCTTTAGCTACACATAGGAAACTGTGCAGGGAGAATGAAAGAAGTGCCACTTTTGCTTGGTACTCTAAGCAGGAAATCTATTTTATATTTTGAATTCCTCTTTACTTTTGCACACTGTTTTAGGCAGCGTTTGATTCTGTAATTCTAAACACGAAAAGTAAAAGTTGTGATAAAGTCTGGAATAGTTCCATTCTGTGGTGAATTCATAAGCCAACCTATAAATCGTGCTTGGCCAACACAACATACAAATAAAATACATTACCTCCTGATCCCTTTCCTTGTCACAATTCTTACACAATGAGAAGCCTCTGCCCTCCTCAGATTGATATCCTTGTGTAATAAATACATCCCCAGATTAATCATTTTTACCTATATCAAACCCTGCCTAACAAGGGTCAAGTAGGGGTGACTGGGCAGCCAGCATTTCCTGACCGTATCTAGAAATAGGACCAGGATTGCAAAGGAAGCTTCCAGATGAGGGGGGCATAGAAAGGGATGGATGCACTTGGACGAGGAATTATACGTCACTGCCAAATCGGCATGGAGCTAATCGGGGATTGGGTGCAAAGACGCAGCATACATACAAAGAAAAAATGATAGGCATGCCTAGACTCAGCTGTGTCCATGCCTAAGTCTTACAGGTAGCAGGGAAGGTCAGTGAACATTATTGGAAGTTTTCTGGGTCAGAGGAGCTGAGATCTTTCTAAGGCATCTGAAAAACAAGACAGGATGCCAAAGGGAATAGAGGTTTGTATGAGAAGGCACAGCCGATCTCAAAGTCATATGTAGAGCAGAAGTGCATTTTCAGTCCTATGCCAAAATGAGGTGGTTCTTTCTTACATCTGAGATGGGATGGAATGGCTTTCTAGAGTGGGTGAACCACAGATGTATAGGGATCTCTGACAAAACATTTGTAACTGGTTGTTGAATTTCAGATTTGCTCTAGTATATTTTGTAGATGTAGGAATGTGGAGTATTATGTGGCGTGGGGGTTAGTCCTTACCATATAATACTCTCACAATACCCCAAAGATGGTTCTTGAATTCACACTAATAAATCCTTAGCTCATTCCTGGCAGTGTGGCAAAAAGCATTCAGGCTTTACTAGAGGAACCTGTGGTAAGCATTTCAGAGTGCCAACATGGTCGATAAGTAATTGACACAACTCAAAAGAATTCCAACATCAATTTATAAAAAAGAGCATATTTTATAAAAATAGAGCTTATCTTAATTTAGAAACCAAAGCAAACAGAATTTCATCAGTACAGCAGGACTTAAAAGCAAAATTAAATCACAGAAAAAATACGCATTTAAGCCTAATGTTAAAGACAACGAAGAAAAACCACTAGTGACAAATGGCCTATTCGAGGTCGAGTTACGTGGAACCCTTACAGGTGTGAGAAAGCATGGGCTGGCCAATCAGTGCACAAAAAAGTTAGGACAAACAGGTGGATGCCCTCTAAGGTGACACCTGGGTACATGCCAGCCGTCCCTCAACACCATATTATTGTAAGTGGAGAGAAGGTATGCTGTTTGTCACTAAACTCGACATACCTAAGTGGTACCATAATGCAGCTAGATCTCCCAGGTTTGCCTGGGTGCAGGTCCCATGCTATCCTATGGACCGACTATCACTTATTGTGTACTTTAAAGTCAAAGTCACTGTAGAGACATATAAGCTTGTGTTTACATGTCTGTATTCTTAATATACTGCACCCTGCTTTCTGGGCACAGGAGGCCTTCTCTAGGGGTGACTGACATATACTAAAAGCTGTGCAAGTGACTGTGCCACACATGGTATGGGCACAGTTGTGATCAAGCAGTTTGCACTGCTCCTGCAGTCTGCACTGGCAGGCCTGTTGTCAGTATTTTGTTTGGGTCAGTAGGGATGGCACAACCAATGCTTCAGGCCCTGATGACCCCTTTATACACATGCCCTGGGTACCCTTGGTACCATATACTAGGGACTTATAAGGAAGTTAAAGTACAAGCCAATTGGGGATATCTATTCTCCTTTACCAATTTAGGAAGAGAGCACAGGCACTGGGACCTGTTAGACGGTTCCAGTGCATTGTCATGGTGGAATAACTGATATCTAGTAGTCCAAATGGGGCAAAAAGTGTGGGGGGGGGGTCATCTGCAAAAATCCTGGTTTAGGGGAATAACCTCCCCCGCCAGCCAACACACCCAGGAGACTCCTGGGTGAGTTTTCCTGGCCTGTCAGGCGACAAAGAATGTAAAGCAATCTGGCTGTATTATTGCATGGTCTACTCTGCCTTACATCCTCCTGTCTAGGCCACTCAATCTGGACAGATGACCTATCTCAATAGTAACAGGACCCATTTTAAATCGAACCTTCACTATAGCTGTCTTCTTCTTCCTCCCGTTTCACTCTGGTTATTGAGGTGCCCACCTTTTTAACCCTTTCCTTGGTAGGGCTACCCCTAGCTTACCCACATAGGCCTCCCAACACTTGAGCAACCGCACCATAACCAACAGGGTCAGGGGGCGTAACTTGCTTTTGGCTGCAGGGTCTGCCTGCCATGCAAAGTACAGTGTTGCCATGAAGGCCAGCACCCAGCAGAGGCTACTGACAGATGTCAGAATCCAAAACCACACCCTACACTCTCCACTGACTTGTGAGGGAGTTGCTTTAGGAGCAACTCTGGGTTCTTTCTTGGAACCTCTCTTTGCTGTTTAGAGTGGGGGGCTACCACTTCCTGTGGCAGGCCCCCCTCTTCCACTCTCCCTTCAGCCAGTGCAGGGGTGATACCCTGCTGTTTACCAGCTGCCGACTGCTCAGGACTTCTTTATGGTCAGGTGAAGCCTTACACGTGCCAATCTTGGGCTTTCATCTTACTGGGGTGGAGGACCTTTGGCTCACTGGATCCTTAGTTAAGTGTGACTTCCCTTTTCTTCTTCTTTTCCCTTTCTTTTGGGATCTCAATCTCCTAACTGCAGGGACTGGATCTCCAGGTTCTCTGCTTTGGGGGCACCCTGGGTGACCAGCCCATCTGGGACCAGACCATCCTCTGGGAGATCATTCGCCAGGGATGCAATCTAAGGGTAGGTCGGAACTGGCCACTACCTTATGCCATCTAAGAATACCCTCCCTTTCTAGAGGCACTATAGCTACATGTCTCTCAGGGACCTCCCCAGGGTCTACCCTTACCCTTCTTGTCTCTCCCTGGCACATACTGATCTGGGGACAACAACCTGTCAGCCACTGTAGTGTGACGGGCACATGTGTCTCTTAGGCAAATGGCAGGATCCCGTTCATCTAAATGGGGTGGAAATGCCTACTACCACCCTCAGGGATCACCAGCTTACCATCTGGACCCTTCTCCTAGTTAAATGCTAAGAGGACCTCCTCATCTGAGGAGTCCTCCTCTATGGCTACAGTGGACAGCCCAGTGCTAACCATCTTTTGGGGGCAGACTGCATCCCCTCTGCAATGACCTACTTGCTGACAGTCAAAACACAGCCAGTTATTCAAGATTTTTTAAAGCCCTGGGTCACCCTGCCTCAGTTTGTCAGAGATGGGTTGGGTTCTGCTCTCCTCCTTTTTTTTGTAAACTTTATTTATGTTTGAACCAAAAACATACAGCTGCGTCATATGGTGGCACATAGAGAAGGAGGCAGACAAACACTGTTGATACAATCGTACAATAGAAAACAACATCACAACAGTTTCATGTCCATTTCCACCCTGCACCAGACCATCCTGCCTCTTTAGGATGTGCATCAATATTCCCCCCCCTTACTTATTAGCAGTACGTCTCTGTGTCCCTATATTTTATGTCCCTGCTTTTTCCCCCACAATTACCCCCGAATCTTCTTCCTCACTATCTGCGGAGGTTAAGGTAGAGTCCAGATCCGTGAAAACTGCACATATCTCTTTCCAGTCAGCTATGTCCCCAGGAACCTTGTCATCATGCCGATTTTTTTCCATATGCACCTTTTCTGCTACAGCCCGTTCCAAAGTATCAGCTTTCCAGTGGGCATATTCCAAACCCATCCATGTTATGGCAACCTACGTTTTGCTAACACCAATGAGAGATGCAAAAACTTATATTCCATCTTCCTGCGCTTTGGACGAGGCATATTACCAAGGAGGCAACTTTGGGACACCTGATCAAACTTCAAACCCACCACCCTTTGTATTTCTGTAGTCACTTGCACCCCTAAGTCCCGTACTGACCTACAATGCCAAGCCAGATGTAAAGTCTGCTGCCTCACTACCGCATCTTGGGCAAGCGTCAGACCGTGCAACAGAGATCCTCCATAGCCCTCTGGGAGTAACATATGTTCTATGAAGGGAGTTATAATGGGCTAATTTAAAACGTGCATTACAAAAGATAGTTTGTGTAAGAGCATTTACTCGAGCCCAGTCACTCTCTGACAATGGGGCAGTGAAGTCTTGATTTCACACCGCTCGGGCCGGCAGCGGTAGGCCTATAACATTTGAACGCACCCGCACCACAGGTAAGGAGGACGCCCAGTGTGAGTGTTGCTTTTGGTGCACAGGAAAAGTTATCCATGTTTCACGTGCGTCGCCTGCCAGCCCTTCATATTGCAGGAATTGACCCCACCCCAGTGAGATGGCATCCTGAGCGTCCTCGGAGATAAACCTTTCATTTTGGTATAAGTCACCTAGCACCTCACAGCCGCCCTTACGCCATTGCTTAAAGGACATATTGTTCATCATGTGACGGACTAGGTTAAGAATCCACACTGGGAGCTCACGATGGAAGGGAGCGCACTTAAAAGAAATGCGTACAAACCACTGCCAAATAATTGCAGTTTGCCGCACTAGATATGGGGCCGATTGCTGCACGTTCTGTCCCTCCGTCAGTAACTCTGGCAGCTTTCCCACATCCACCATGCCAGTAAGAAGATGTTTTTCCCAGTTCTCGGGTGGGTCCAGCCTGCGTGCAGCATGTTGAATATGTGCTGCAAAGTAATACAAATCCAACCTCAGTGCATCCAACCCACCCTCTTCATATTGTCTTGTTAGGATTGACAAGGCAACCCTAGGCCTATTACCCGCCTGTAATATTGAGACAAGAAAAGAGTCTAATTGTCGGAAATACCTCTGAGGGATTATAGTTAGTGAATTCTGCAGGATGTATAGGCACCTGGGAAGAAGGACCAGCTTAGAGATTGCCAGCCGGCCCATCTGTAAAAGTGGCAACGTGTTCCAAAATGTGACTGATTTTTTGAGGCCCTCAATTACTTTCTCCAGGTTTAGCGCAATCTGCAACTTGCTTGTAAGTGCAATTCTAATTCCGAGGTAGCAAAAATCTGAGGTCTCCCAACGGAGTCCCGCTTCCGGAAGCCGGTCAGGGGGGATGGAGGCCAAACCCGCGAGCGGGAATACCAGTGATTTAGTTTTATTCAGGCGTAGTTCCGATATGGCACCAAACTCTTCCAGGATGTGCAGGAGAGCTGGAACAGTCTCTCTAGAGGAGGACAAATAAAACAAAGCATCGTCCGCATATAAGGAGGCAACATGGCGATTAACCCCTGTCTGTATTCCCCAGGGTTGCAGCTCACGTCTCGCCCTGAGCGCCATGGGTTCTATCGCAAGTGCGAATAGAAGCGGAAAAGGCGGGCATCCTTGTTGTGTACTCCTGCCCAATGACCACGTGTCAGAGAGATGTCTCCCAACCCACACACGGGCACGTGGGTCCTCATACAATAAGCGCTTCCAACCGCACAACTTAGGGTAAAACCCCATGACATGCAAAACCTCAAGCAGATAGCCCCAGTCCAGTGTGTCAAATGCCTTCTCCAAATCAATGGCCAGCAGTGCCATCTCATCCTGTCGTTATCAGACCTCACGCATCACATGTGTCAATCTGTGCAAATTCAGACTAGCACTGCAGCCGGGGTTGAAGCCACATTGGTCTTCATGAACCAGTGTGGGCATATGTTCTGTGAGATATATAGCAAGGGCCTTGCAGAGTACTTTGGTGTCAGGATTAATCATTGTTAGTGGCCTGTAGGCTGATGGGTCAGTGGTATCTCCACCCAGTTTAAGAAGCATGCATATTTCCCCATCCCTCAGGGACTGGGGCAACCTGCTCAGCTTGAACGCCTCCTGCAAGACATCCAATAGTCGCGGTGGCAGTATTTCAGAAAAGGCGTGGTAATATTCAGGTGGGAAGCCATCACCCTCCCAGTACCTTGGAACATGGTTATGCCAGCAAGGCCTCTTGAATCTCTTCCAGAATCAGTGGCCCATCTAACTGTTCGGACACGGGTGTGTCTCTGCAGTCCTGTAGCCATCAGGTAAGGGACATATCCAAGCCTGTTGACACGTGGATTGCCGTATAGACCTTTTGAAAATGCTGTTGTAACGTGTACATTATGCCCATCCTAGATGTGACCCTATCTCTGTCTAAGTTGACCAGGCAATTAATGGGTGGCAGAGATTGCTCTCTAAGCAGAATCCAGGCCAAAAACTTGCCGGAACTATCCTCCTCCCAATGGTTCTAAGGTGGAGCGGGTGCCATGTATCGTAGATAGTATCTCTGCCCTAGTGGGTTCTGCTCCTGCCTCAAGCTGTTCACCCTCCTCCAGGGGCCCAGTTTGCCTCGTTATTCGCGGTGTGGGCTGGTGAGGCATTGTATATTGCGTGATAGTGTTCGAAATGTGTGAGCAGGCTGACTTATCCTTCCCCATATGGCCCGTTAGATTGCAGCGAGCAAGTGTTATCGGTGGGTCGTTGGGGCACTCCAAGGTTGCTCTCCAGGCCACTCTCTGGCTCGATAGTTCCCCAATAATTCCAGACGATCACATTCAATGACAGGTTCTTTACAGGCAGGACTGGGTTACATTGCCTGTAAGGGGTGGCGACAATATCAAGGGGATGAGGACCTTAGTAGCTTGACACATAAACCATAGCCCACAGTTCAGTTTCTCACCTGCACTAGCCTGTGGGTTACTCTATTACAGCTGGGCCCAGCACAATACCACTAGCACGGCCCAACCTGCCGATGGCATAGAGTGTGCGACCCAGTGGCCTCGCCCGCTTAGTTTGAGCAAGAAAGGGCCAGGCACCACGTGCATGACCCCGCGGCTGCCGCCCCCAGAGGTCACGGGAACACCAAGCGTTCAGCTCACCTGTTGCATCAGAGGTGGGCGATCAGAAGTCTGTAGATTGCGGTGCCCCCTCAGAGTATTAGTAGGAACTCGTGTCGGTGCAAGCGATCCTGTTCCAAGCCCAGAGGTACCTCACCGTGTCCCGTAGGCTCTCTAAGTCATCGGCTCCACCGCCCCTCGGCACTGTTGATCTTAGCCCCGCTCAGCCTGGGCCTCCGATCACAGCTGCCACTGTTGATTTACAGGATGCGGCACCAACTCGCTCCGGCAGTGGCCTTCCCCGTTGCGCACCTCTGCCTCTGGCCACCCACCCGTTCCCAGGTTCTGCGGTCACCGTCACTGGAGCACGAGGCGGCAATCAGAGAGTTGGAGCATCAAGGCCATGTCGGCAGAAGACAGTGCACTAGCAGCTACCGGGCAGGACCTCGGTTAATCCAAGCCATTCAGCCACCCACTGTGGCCCCTACATCCCGAGCCATGGAAGCCCAATGCCGGCCTTGACCTCCTTCCACGCAGGTCACTCCAGACCACAGGTCCCGCACTCGGTTCCCACGTTGCCCATGCACCAGAAATCAATCCGTGGGTTCTAAGTCCTTCGTAGGTTCAGTTTCAGGGTCAGAGAGACAGGATTGCACAGGATTTTTGCAGGATTTATATGAATTTTGCCACCCGGCTGGCGGGAGCTCATGTCCTAGAGGCAATGCTGTGAGGCCATGCCCCACCTTTCCTCCTGTTTAGGGTAGTGGGTTCCTGAGGGAGTCTCTTTGGTGGGCTCACCGTTTCCTTCCTTTGCTTTTTTTATGGTGTAACACCCCCTTCTTGGAGTGACCCCTGAGTCTTTTTTGGGTACTCTTGCCTCATCCACATATCAGTTTTCTTAGCCAACTCTCTGGACTAGAAGGTGATGAATCCACTAGATGCTTGTGTGACTTGTCTGAGGAACAGTTTGTCAAAATGTGCTCTTTTACAATTAAATTACAAAGCCTGTCATATCCATCAACCCTGTTACCATTTATCCTGCACTCTAGTGCTTTGACTGAACAGTCCACTAAATCCAATCATGTCTGGCTCTGGTCTTTCATAGGTGTCCCTAACTGTCAGCCTACACTTTTCTGTGGTGGGCCCAAATCCTTCTATGAGTGTCTCCTTCATATGTTTGTAGGACTCAGCCACATCCTCAGGGAGGGTCAAAGGTCTATCTCTGCCCTTCACTGGTAAGTAACTCCCAAAGTAGCAAGGTCCAGTGTTGATGACCTAGGGGGTCATTATGACCCTGGCGTTATTTGACCGCCAGGGCCAAAAGGACGGGAGCACCGCCAACAGGCTGGCGGTGCCTCCCGGTGTATTTTGACCGCGGCGCACGCCGGGGCCGGCGGTATACTGCCATTTCAGCCCCGGCGGTGATAATCCACCAGGCCAGCGCTGCAAGCAGCACTTCCCTGGGGATTATGACTCCCCTATCGCCAGCCTGTTTCTGACGGTTTGCACCGCCAGGAAGAGGCTGGCGGTAAGGGGACTCAGGGGGCCCCTGGGAGCCCCTGCACTGCCCATGCACTTGGCATGGGCAGTGCAGGGGCCCCCAGGCAGAGCCCCATCGCGCATTTCACTGAGAAATGCGCGACGGGTGCTACTGCACCCGCTGCACATCAGCATTGCCACCGGCTCAATTACGAGCCGGCGGCAATGTTGAAGTGACTTTTCCGCTGGGCCAGGGAACGGTAACTCTGTTACCGTCCGCTGGCCCAGCGGAAATGTCAAAATAGGGAGCCAGCCATACCGCCAGCAATGGCGGTATTCTGTCGCCCGCAACATCGGCGGTCTGCCATGCAGACCGCCGAGGTTGTAATGACCCCCAAAGTCTTCTCATTTTGCAGGCCCTCTCAGAGGCTGCAAAGCATTTGTCAATGTCATCACCATCCCTATACTTGGGGACAATCCCTTTGGGGATATTTGGACCAAAGGACTCATCCTTTTCCCTTGGGATTTTGTCGCTGACACTCTTCTAGGGCTTCAAGCCCAACTTAACCCTCCTCCCTTCAAGGGCCATTCTCCTTTCCTCAAGGTCAAGCTTTCTCTCCTCCAAGGAGATTTGGTGCTTGTCCTCAATGAGTGACTTTTGACACTTCTCACCGGTAAGTGGGGCCTGGGAAAGGATGAAGAGTCTTGGTCGTCACCTCTTTCTCCTCCATGCACTTGGGCTAGGGCATCTTCCTTGACCTCTACAGGGTCACTTTCTGAGGAAATGTCCTCCTTTTCCACTCTTATTTCTTTATGGAAATTCAGTGCCTTTTAATGTTCCTCCTTTTTGGCTGTAACTCTATAGCCAATGTCGCTTGCTTTTCACACAACTCCTAGGTCTCTGATCCTAAGAGCTGGAAGGATGGATAAGTCTAGACTCTTATCAGCATCCATTGTGCCTTTATCCTAGAACTTGGGATATTATTAAAAATTTTGAAAAACTTTTAAAAACGTTTTCCAAACTTACTAAGTTTTTTTTAATGTCTAGTGGAATGGGGGCCTACACAGAATCCCTACAAACCAATTAGAAAAATTGAAAACATTGTGCAAAAATATTTTCAGATTTCTCATGCAAAATTCACCTATGACCAAGTGGTACTGTGAAACACAACTTCAGGATCCCACTGCTGTAACACCAATGTAGTAATGTAACACCAATGTAGGAATGTGGAGTGTTATTTTAGTGTGGGGATTAGTCCTCACCAGCTAATACTCCCACAATATCCCAAAGATGGTCCTTGGATTCTCCTTAATAAATCCTTAGCTCAGTCCTGGTAGTGTAGCAAAAAACAATCAGACTTTACTAGAGGAACATGCGTTATGCATTCCAGAGCACCAACATGAACAATACATAATTGACATGACTCCAAAAAATCCAACCCCGCTTTATACAAATAGGGCTTCTTTTTATCTTAATTTAGACACCAAAACTAATGGAATTGCGTCGGTACTTTCGGAGTTATAGATTTTAGAAGCAAAACTAAATCACAGCAAAAATAGGCATTCAAACTTAATGTTGAAGTCAGTGTAGAAAAAACACTAGTTACAAACAGCAACTTGAAGGCTGAGTTATGTGGAACTCTTGCAGGGTTAAGGTGGTGCGGGTCCTAAGACTAGGCCACGACAGTCAGTTCAGTTTTACCTGGCCCGTGGCGTCAGGGTGCAGAGTTGTCCTGGCTGTCCGTGTTGTTGAGCGGGACTCGCACTAGTGCTGATCTTACAGCTTACATGACATAGCAGAAAACACAATGCAAAAACTCAGCAGGGGCTTGGTTGTCAATGTTGGATGCAAGCTGCACAGTGTACCCTGCAGTTGCAGCATCAAGTGTTGGGGTCAGTTATCTGGCTAGCAAGCAACAAACCTTGGCAGCTGTAAGCACACCTGAAAAGCTTTGGGAACTTCTCAGGGGGAGTGACATAGTGATCTGAAAGTTCCGGTCACACAGGTCTACAACTCCTACAAGATAGTGGACCACCTGGATTCGGGCGATCCCACAGAGGGCCCAATGGCCAGTGAAACATTTGATCCTTTGAGCCTTTTTCACCTGCATTTTGCAGGGGACTAGTGCCAGTAGTCCAAGGGAGACTGAGAGTGCTTCTGGTGTCCACAGGGGTCCCTATGGTCAGGAATGTCAGGTTTGAGCCAAGGATGATGGTCAATCAAGCAGTTCCCACTCTGTGCCTCAGGGACAGAGTATCCCTCTTTTGCTTTGTTGCAGTGAGCAAAGTCCGGTTGTCAGCGACAAAGGGCTCCTCTTGGTCCTTCTTCAATGTCAGTTGTTCAGATCTGAGGTTCTGGTGTCAGTGGAGCCCCTTAAATCCTGGATGTAGGGGAGTTAGGGGTGTGGAGGCTAGTGGCAAATGGACTGCTAGCTTTTGTACCTAATCTGCCCCTGAGGTGACCACATCAGGTGGAGTGGGTTACCTTTACTACCCAGAACCCTCCATTTTGCCACTCCTAAGATGGCAGAAATCAAATTTTAGTGCACAGACCAGGCAGCTCATCTTGGAGGTGTGCACTGCCCTGCATAGCTAATTTCTCACCTGACCAAAAGCAAATGTGCCTGGAGCAGGGGGAGGGCTAAGTCTTCCTCTGGGGGACAGCAGAGATGCCTCTCAGGAGCTGTGAAGCCTATGAAGGTCACAGCCATCAAGTGGCAATTTACTAGCCTGGCGGAGGGGCGGGTGGTGTGACCTCCTTCCTGCCTCATCCTTTGTTTCCTGGGAGTGTTCACACTACCTGGCAGGAGTTTAGAATCCTTTCTTGGTGGCAGCAGACCCTGGAAAGTGGAGGCTGCCATCCAGAGCACAAAGAAGTTGGGGCAAACTGGTGGGTACACTCTAAGGTGCCATCTGGGTACATGCCAGCTGTCCCTCGACACCAGATTTGTGTTTGAGGAGAGAAGGCACGTTGTTTGACACCAAACTCAACATATCTAGGCAGTACCATAATGGAGCTAGCAACCCGGGTCTGCCTGGTGCAAGTCCCATGTTATACTATGGACCAACTATCACTTATAGTGCACTTTAATAGCAAAGTTACTATAGAGCGATATAAGCTTGTGCTTACATGTCTACACTCTTAATGTACTGCTTCCAGCCTCCTGGGCACAGGAGGCTCTCTCTAGGGGTGTGTGACATATACTAAAAGCAGTACAGGTGACTGTTCCACACATGGGATGGGCACAGTCAAGACTGAGCAGTTTGCATTGCTCCTGCACTCTCCAATGTCAGCCTGCTGTAAGTAGTTTGCCAGGGTCACTGAAGGTGGCACAACCAGTGCTTCAGGCCCTTGTGACCCCGGGGAGCGCAGAGCTGAGGTAGGTGCTGCAGTGAGCGCCGGTCTTCTTTCAAATTAATAGATTTATTGGACCACGCAAGCCCGTTGCTATCCCTATTGGGCCCATCCTTCGAATTCGAGGAGGGTTCCTGCTCTACATTACATATCATTTAAATATCATATGGTATGTGTCCAACATGACAGTGAGGATTAGGTTGATCTTGTTTTAGGTCCTCACGAATCGCACTTGGATCCTAATGACTAGCACAGCAAAAAACATGTTGACCAGTTCTTTACAGGAAATGTAGGGATTACTAACACTGTTCTCTGTGAGTCAATCCCTAGAAGTAAGGGCATATGACTTACAACTTAATACACGAGCAAGGGTGTCCCCCCACCTTGGTTGTTTTTAACCTTGACAGGGGTCCATATTTATAATAAAGGTCATTCTTTTGGTTCCCCTTAGTCAATTTTACCAGCTTAGTTTCACCAATCCCCAATATTGCACTCACCACCGGCAAGGATTTCTAAAAGATCTCCGGCAAAGAGCCCCCTTGAGGGGCCTGTCAGGCATTGCAGTGCCGGCCTGACGAGGAGCAAAGCCCGATGATGAAGCATGTCACCGAAAGGGGAGTGAGGGCTCTTGTTCCTAGTTTGAAAAACTTGTACGTATCAGTTGACTCCTCCCCGAGTTGGCAGTGAAGAGTCACATTCACTGTGGAACTATGCATCTGTCTTTTTTGCTAGCTGTATGGGAGTATGATGCACAGGACCAGAGAAATCTCCCAATTGATTAGCCCCCCCCGTTTTTTCTTTGTGACCCCTTTTAATACCCATGCCCTGGGTACCACGGTATCATATACTAGAGACATATAGGAGAGTTAAAGTACAATCTAATTGGGGATACAAATTCACATTTACCAATTTAGAAAGAGAGCACAGGCACCTGGTTAGCAGTTTCCAGTACATTGTCAGGGTCGAAAAAATCAGCATCTAGTAGTTCAAAGTGGGGAAAACGTGCGGGGACATCTGCAAAAAGCCTGGTTTTCCTACAGTAGGCTAACATGTCACCAAAGTGATTTATATGATCTAGGAGCCATGGAAGATCCTACTTCAGGTTCCCCACATTAAGCGAAATGTAAGTCGCATAAAACAGAACTTTGCTATACATAATACCAGTACACATTCACCCTTGATGTTTTCATCATATCTGATTTGAGATTCTAAGGATCCTAAGTCTAATGCTAATGAAAGCAGGGGGTCTTGACATTCCTGTATCCTTTCTCTCCCAAATAAGAATGGTTGTTTCTCTTGCTGCCCTATGTCACTCTTAGTCTGAGATTTGTATAGAAGGCTTTTATTCAGGAGATCTAGGGCCAGATTATGGTACGGCGCAGTTCTTAGCGCCACAGAAGCGTCAAGAAAAGTGATGCTTCTGTGGCTCTAGTGGCCTATAAATATGCCCCTAAATGTTTATTGATGATGGGGGTGCTTCATACGTTCTGAGGAAATTTTTCCTCGAAATCTGACACAAACCATATATTAAAATGAATCTGAGGCAAGCATAGTGACATTGTGCAATTGCAAGTTATCATCTCCTTATCAAATATAGAATTGTTATTTCATCACATTTACTTATTACTTCTATGCCACGATTTATCATCACCGTCTATGAGATTAGTAATTGAAAGGCTGGTAAGTCCCATGCGTGGAGGTTTTGCAGGGAATACTCCTTTGCGAAAAGCCATGTTCCACTTATTTGCATGCCTCTTGGTCCGAAATGGTGAATAAATGCATATATTGATCGCCAACTCAAACTATTCTAACTCTACACAAGATATCTTCACAAGTCAGATCTACCAATCTGATAACAGACTGACGTGGTTGCATATATTGCAAAATATGCAACCAGAATTATAAAACTATTGTGGTATTTCTCTGAGCCCTAGTTAAGTGATACAGCCCTCACTGGCTTTTAATTAAAAAGAGTGAACAGGTAAATCACAGGCTATATTCTATCAACTAGGTTCATTGACCAACTTGAGGATTGTAAAGTTTATCAAGAAGTTCAACATCAATCCCAAAATTCTAGACATTTGGGCATGGGAAGGTCTACAAAATAGTCCCACAGCTTGCTAATGCCCTTTACCAGCTCTTCAGACAGATGTTCGTAAACAATCTTCTCTGTGCACATTTGCCGCCTGCGCCTGTTTCTCCACCCAAACCCAAGAACTGCTTCTCCTGCAACTACGGGCGTGTATGTAGGTAAAACTCTATGATGCACCTGCACTCTGATTCAGGGCCTTGTAGTGCATTACTAACAAGTAAATAAATAAACTCAAATATTTCTTGTAATAGTGCCAGATCTAGTTCCGGAATATAGTTCTCTGAATATACTCTTGCCACGTACCTTGTTAATGATGCTGTCAAAGGCTTTCTGCAGCTTGTCATGAGTAGAGGCAAGTTTCCGGAAATCCCGATGAGCTTCCAGTATTGGGATTACAATTTTGTAAACTTCATTCACTGTTTCATATAAGCCTGCCTGAGGAAAGAAAAGAGTGACACATAATTAGAATTATTAGGGGAAGCTGTTGAGGTGAAAGTGCAAGGTGGGACCGGATATTGGGCCTGATTACAACTTTGGAGGAGGTGTTAATCCGTCCCAAAAGTGACGGTAAAGTGACGGATTTACCACCAGCCGTATTACGAGTCCATTATATCCTATGGAACTCGTAATACGGCTGGTGGTATATCCGTCACATTTGGGACGGATTAACACCTCCTCCAAAGTTGTAATCAGGCCCATTATGTCATAGCTGACCGTCTTTTGCTTCTGGTTTTGCCTCACCTTCAATTTCAATGTCTGAGAATTAATTGAAGATGCTGAAAGCTGGTAGGCAAGTGCGACTAGGCAGGGTCCCTAAATTGTGTGGCATAGAGTTTTTCAGTGTGTGACAACAATATAACTATCAGTCATTAGTTTTTAACACGTGATAAGTGTGAAATTGTTTGCTATTGGTAAAACGAAGATTTCCATATATGTTTTCTATCTCACTGATTTAGAGTGATGAGGTAATATGCATTACTGAAATGCCGTTCACCCCCATTCCTTTAAGAAATCAAGCATTTACAATGCAATTGGTGTCGAATTTGCTTGAGCTAGAGCTATTGGTGGTGTAAATGCATAACTGGATTTTTCTTGCCACATAGTTCCAGTAGCCCTGCATATCAGCGTCCCTGTAAACAGCAAACGTTGGTTAGGGTATGTTTATCAACTTCCACCCTGTGCCACCAACTCCCCCACCACTACAAGTGAGTCCATGCAATACAATCAAGGTCCAGCCCACACTCAAAGCTCCCCTCCCAATCTATGCGAAGTATGTGAAACATAGTGGTGTGCCTGGTTTCCTTTGGGTAGGGACAAAGGAGCAATCACAGCACTGCGGAAAATGGGCATTGAAAAACTGGGGGATTTTTTTTCATGACAGGGTGGTGCGATCCTGGTAATCAGTTACAGAGCAAGTAGAGGTACCTAGACAACTTTTGCGTTATCAATACTATAGAGCACTGCACGCCATGCATGACCTCCTGGGAGATGAGTTACTAAAGTCGCCAGACATTCAGGCACTCTGCATGGTCATAGGAGAGACCTCACATAGCAAGGCAGTATCCAGGCTATATGGCTACGCTCAGGAGGCATATACACCAGGATTAATAAAGTAAGGTTGAATTTGAAAAGGGACCTTGATGTAGCTTTAACAGATACCCAGTGGCAATACTGCTGCTCTGCGACATGATCCATCTCTCTTAATGGGATGCACAGATTAATTAATTTCAAATACATAAATTGGATATACTATATAACCAGTAGGCTGTTCAGATATGGACTGTGCACTATAGCTGACTGCCCGAGATGTGGCGAGTGAGAGGCGGGCTTTCTACACATGGCATGGACCTGCCCCAGGATACAATGGTTTTGGATAACAGTGGTTGCGAAATTGACAGACATCACAGGAGTCCAGCTGGCTGTCAAACCGCTCTTGGCACTCCTCGGCTATGATAGAGATGTGGACAAGGAGGGTAGGAGACTGGTGGCCATGGGCCTCCATCCAGAAAACCGCAGGGTAGCCATAAGATGGGCCCATGGCCCCTTACCCACCCTAAAAGAATGGCATGCTGATATGATATATTGGAATACCCAGACAGACGCATATAATAAATTAACCCCACCACAGAACCACCCAAAAAACTACTGGGGACCATATCAAACATATTTAGTTGGTAAAGAGACATGAAAGCTGAAGGATGAGAGATAGAACAGTTATATTGGGCATTAAACATAAGCGCTGTCCCCTAACGGTTGTCACAAGACCAGTCTTGGTTGAAATGTATAAACAGAAATGCCTGGGGATGTATTGGAGGGTTTCACACATGTCACTATTGGTAGTACTGTCGGAGGGGAAGGAATTGGTGTATGATAGCCAAAAGACCATGGTTACAGTCAATAGAAATGTAATGTCATACTTTATGTACTGTATACTCCGACACTGAAACGATTTGATGTGAGGATTGTTGCATGTTGTTGTTGTATATTGCAGAAAATTGTAAAAAAAAATAAAAGAAAAAAAAGGTTTGTGAAACAACCTCTAACTGACCTTTTAATGTGTCCTTATACCGGGTGTTAAAGTATATTAGCAGTCGTGCAATAATCCATCTAACAGGGTCAGTCTGCAAAGCGCAACAAAAGATCCTCAAAGCAGGACAAACAAAGCATTTACCAATGACATCAAGAGATTTTTGAAAGGCAAGCCCAGGAATGAATGAAAGTGATTGGCACGAGGTGGGCATGGTTAAAGCCCACAGAAAGATAACAACAGGTCCGAAAAGCAGCGCTTGCCCGCTCTCATGCTTGACCTAAAAAACATGGCAATTCTGGTAGTACTGTATAAGTGGCTACATCTCTATGCTCCTTGTAAATCAGGGTTGATTTGACAAATAATTTCTGGGACTAAGTACTTTCTGGTAATTAGCATTTAGGTTGACTTTGTAAATAATTTCCTGCAAACCGAATTAAATACTTGTGTTACTTAAAGATTTTATCTAAGTTGGCCTCACAAGTACTCTCATACCAGTAAATTTGTGATCACACCTCTACAAATTAATTAATTCTCAGCTTGTACTCCATATTTTCCTGTAATTCCATTTTAGGCGATTAATACATATGAGTCCCTTATAGTCCCTTATAGCTAACATCCAAACTAACTCCCTTTATAAAACCCTGTAGGTGTATTGTAGGGTGTGAATATTCAGTTTCCTAGTAAGTTAATATTCAGTAGCATAGCAAATTAATGCTTAAGATACCAGTATCACTCTGATATAAAAGGTAACAGGTATTAGTAAAGCACTCAGTAACCCAGAAGGGTATATTGGTACTTAAGTATTGTTGTTCATTGCTATCTAACCCAGTGGTCCTTCTTTTATCAACCTTGGCAGGAAGAAAGGCTGATTGCTCCTGCCAGGATGTGAACCTGAGACCATGAGTTCAAATACAGGTCCCTGCAGCAGGTGCACTGGTTGATCACACTTGTCTCGATCCTGCTGTAAATATCGCACACATAGGATTGCAGCTGGCCTCCCTGAGCCTTAGTAGATTCCTTTCCTCAGCGATGTCCTATTCCAATCATTTTTTCCACTGTATTATGAGTACAGCAATACAATTACCAGCCTCCCTTCATTAACAGCAGTCAGTAGTAGATCTCATGCAGCCTCTGCAGGGGCACTGGCAGGACCACAAGGTAATATACCCTCCTCCACCAAACGATTTGAACTGTTTAACTTGTTCATCCAGCAACCAAATAAAGTCGCCTAAGGGAAGGCACCAAAATTGACTGAGACAGTACCCCCTGATTTCACAGCAATATTAATAATCTAAAAAAAAGTGTAAGCGGGAAGAAACCATGTGGCACTACTAAAACACAACATTACATTTTATGAGGAAAACTAGCCGAACCCTTTGTTGAAAAGCAATATAAGAAGCAAAAATCCTATCTACAGTCAGTAGGCCTTGTGAATTTTCCCAAATAGTTCCTGAAATAACGTTCCCCCAAGGTAGAACATATGCATTCAACTCCTTTTACATTCACAGAAATGTGGCTATTCTACTTTCATTACCCATCACCGTGGTTGCCAGTTTCAGGAGATGGTGGAATTATCCTGTCCTGATCAGTTATGCTCTCTAAAGCCCACAGGTAAACATTAAGATGTATTTTTAACTTTAGCAGCCTGGATCCAGGTAGGGTTCCTTGCCTCACTTGTGTGGCAGATGGTTAATATTTTCTACCTCTTTGGGTATGGAACAAAATTTGCTTTTCCTCCACTTCTAAAGAAACCCTTCCAATATCATGAGAACATGGCAATTTTTGCCCAATTACTGGACCACCATGCCTTGGAAAGATTTTTGAGAACGTTGCACTTATCCAGCTGCATACTGCTTGATCACTGCCAATTGTCAAGGACTGAACACTGTGACGGAATCTTAATTTTTCATTGCGATCGAAGATCTTCAAAACTAGAGAATGTTAAAGTGAAATCCAGCTGCACAAAAATAAAATCAGAGACAAAAAGGCTTAAGAGTGTGAGAGAAATGTGAAGAAAAATAAGGGCATTGATGCCTTCTACTGCATCCATCTCATGACAAAACCCCCTTGTATATATGGTCCTGGTGGCCATAACATCACAGAAAAAGGTTTGGCACTATCTTACAGTGGGAACATTGGGTGTTTGTTTAATTATGCAGAGCTACCTCACATTTGGTTCTGGATAAATCAGTTGCTTTCTTACACTCATTGGACAATTCAAATCAAACAATACTAAGGGGGTCATTCTGACCCCCGCGGGCGGCGGTCGCCGCCCGCCTGGAGGGAGCCGCCATATGGCCGCTCCGCGGTCGAAAGACCGCAGAGGCCATTCTGGCTTTCCCGCTGGGATGGCGGGCGACCGCCAGAAGGCCGCCCGCCAGTCCAGCGGGAAACCCCTCCCCACGAGGAAGCCGGCTCCGAATGGAGCCGGCGGAGTGGGTATGTGCGACGGGTGCAGACACTGAAATACAAAGTGGGGCCCTCTTACGGGGGCCCCTGCAGTGCCCATGCCATTGGCACTGCAGGGGCCCCCAGGGGCCCCACAACACCCCATACCGCCATCCTGTTCCTGGCGGGCGACCCGCCAGGAACAGGATGGCGGTATGGGGTGTCAGAATCCCCATGGAGGCGCAGCAAGCTGCGCCGCCATGGAGGATTCTGCAGGACAGCGGAAAACCGGCGGGAGACCGCCGGTTTTCCTGTTCTGACCGCGGCTGAACCGCCGCGGTCAGAATGTCCTGAGGAGCACCGCCAGCCTGTTGGCGGTGCTCCCGCATCCCCGGGTCGGAATGACCCCCTAAATGTGTACCCTCCAATGTTATATTTTGCTTCCTTATTTACATAAACTCCATTAATCTGTTAATATTGTTTAGTTTTACAAGCAGACTCAGACCCTGAGTAGGCTTTGTGGACACCCAGGGGGTCCCGGACCACAGTTTAAGAACCAATGTCTTACTGAATGCACAGATGACTCCCGGCCTTGGTATCACATCAAAACTCACTTTACAAGCAAGAGTTAGAGGTCCTGGGGGCAGAAGAGAGGCATTTATTTTTTTACACTTAATCATGATCATACAAAGCAAAAGTAGGATGGAATGAGACTGGATATGTTTATGTACTTCCACCACTATAGTGTTTTCCGAGGATTTCCTATATGCAGTCTGAAGTCTCCAAAATATTGACATTTAATACAGGAAAGGATGTTGAATGGCACAGTGATTATCCTGAGTATATAATATGACAATCAGTGAAGGAGTTAGAAGATTTGGAGATGTCTCAGAGTTTCATTAGAGGCCCAATGTAAAATCTGATGTGGTAACACAACTCCTGGAATGCTGAAACCACACAGCACATTAATTACCAGGTAGAGTAATATCACACTACTATGAATTATTAATTTTGTGGATTGCAAACTAACAGTGAGAGTAATTTTTTGTGTACCATAGCCTTTTCAAGCACTTTCAGCACCTTTCCCCAGAATAAGTCTGCCCGCTTTTCACAGACGAACTGTGTCCAGGGGGAAACCCTGAAAGTGTGGGGTTTACTGTAAAATTAATAATCCCGATTCAGGAAGAAAGAGTTTTCCTGGTAGGTAGATCCTGAGGGACAATGGGTAGGACACAACAGTAATACTCACAGCTCTATAGGTCATAAAGTAGAAGCACGTTTTTTTCCACTGAAAGTACTCCAATAACAAATCACAACAACAAGATAATGCAGATGACAACAGACTGAAAAATATTGGATTTCATCATTGATAATGCATAGAATTTACAGACCCTGAAGAAGAGAAAACGGCTACAAAAGACTTGTTAATTCACAAGGTATAGCATCAGAAGGAGGGGAGCTGAATTTTTTTAAATAAACAATTGAACAGCTGGAGTCTAAAAGAGGGCAAGGAAATTTGCAGATTATGCCTCGTGTGTAATGCACCACCGTCAAACATGCTTCCAATAGCAAAACCTTTTCCATGTTGCACTTACCGTGCTGAAGAGGTCTGTAGCTTGTTCCAAAAGTCCTACCAGGCCATTCTCTGAGAAATACCTTCCAGAACAAACCCCATCTTCATCAGGAGAGAGAATGTCGTCAGAGACCGCAGATTCCTCAAGCACATTAGAGGAAACATTCTGGAACACATGAGAGAAACCACGTCAGCACCAGAAAACGAATGCGTAAACACGGGCCTTGGGGGTATACGTTAGCAAAGTAGGTATGAGCAGAGAGCCAGTGAAGACCAAACTTCAGTGCTCGATCAAGCTCATTAAACAGATGTCTAATTGAAGTGCCACAACACTCACACTTAAGGAAAGGGTAGCAACAAGTGCCATGGAGTTGTTGTTTCTCATTCTTCTACACTTCCCTAGATACCCAAATGAAGCCATGTGACGTGAAAAGATTACAACTAGCCATCAGCACGGCTTCGAAACATTTCCCACATATGTCATCCTAAGCACCCTCATTCGAACCAACCAAGCACAAATTAAGGACTAGCATGGTACACATCCATTAAACGCACTTCAGTACCTTCTCAGGTGTATGTAACACTTAATAAGTGAAAATATAATACAATGTGACATATATTCAATAATAATGCAATTGAGATGTAAGAAAAATGTGCAAATTGCACCATTTCACACATATTTTGCCTAACTTGTTTGATCTTTAGGCCCACGTTTATACTTTTTGACGCAAAACTGAGCAAACGCAGTTTTGCGTCAAAAAAGTATAGCGCCGGCTTACGTCATTCCAGAGCACCAGTCGGGGGCCAAAATTATGGAATCCCGTAAGCCGGCGCTAAGGGTGGGCTGGCGTCTGGTAAAATGACATTAGCCGGGTGGGGGTTCGAGGGAAGGGGGTTTACCTCAAAAAATGACGCTAGGCTGGTTAGAGGCAAAAAAATGCCCTACTTACCTGGGATGGGTCCCCATCCTCTAGTGTCCCTCTGGTGTGGTTGTTCCTGGGGCGGGCACCTGTGGGCCCTTTCTATGGTGTTTGCCTGTGAAAATGGGTCTACAGGTCCCCTAACGCCTTCTCTGACCCAGGCATTAAGGCTTAGCGAAATTATTTAGGTCCTCCTCCTACCCGTGCACCTTATTTGTACGGGACGATAAATAAGGCGCTAGGGGCTTTGAGTCATTTTTGGGACGGGTAAGCCTACCTTGCATCTCATTGACGCAAGGTGGTTTCACACATCCAAAAATGACGTTGACGCCAATATTGTGACGCTAGACAGGTCTATCGTCAAAATATAAATATCGAGTTAAGTTTGCGCTGAATTTGTGTAAAAAATTACGCAAATTCAGCACAACCAGAGAATAAATATGCCTCTTACTGTTTTTCCAAAGCTGAATTCGAATGGAAATAAATGAAGGCCCTTGTCGGGCAACTCATTCATAACTCAAGGTTGATTCACTTCACTGTTTGACTACCAATGGAATGTATTGTATATGAACTTCAAATTAAAATCAACTTAGTTGCTCTCTAGTCTTCATCAAATCAAGCTCTCTCAGTCCAAAGTACCCTCTAAAAATGATGCATTTTGCCAAAATATGCTGGGAGGAAACTGTCACGTGCGTGATAGTTTCACATACAACCTGGCACTAAATTACCTAATTGCAAGTACATTTGGTATCCTAACTTCCTTTTGGCACCAGCACCTACAAAATCTAGCACGTGTGCTGAGGCTGAGGTCTTGACCCTGAGATGCAGAGTCTAGCTCTGAGGTTAAATGAGGTCCATCAAAGTGTACCCCTGTGGCCACACGAGATACTGAGACCTGTACAGAAAGCAGTGATGGCAGCATAACATTTTTTAATCATTAGTGCCTGGCTGGGTCTTACTCCAGCTCCCAGAAAAGAACTCAGTACCACCCATCCCGCTCATGTAAAGTTCCGCTCATGTGTCACATAAAGTCCCTGCGCAGACATCCATGACTAGCAAGTGGATGTTGTGTGTATAGTGCCAACTAGCAGGTCTGCATCATGGTTGAAGGTGTATGTATTTTACAGTCCAATGGGATCCATTTTGGATTGCCCTTCGCTTTCACATATCATAAGATGGAGGTGTTGATAGAGTTTCACAAGGCAATCAACGTGATTTGCCTACATTTCTGAGCTGAAGGATGTAGACAGAAGTGTGAATGGATTGAGAAAGGACTGCCCGTCAACATGCAATGTGACCAAGTGGCAAGGGATTGGATTACTGATTAGTCCTTCATGAGCTCTGTCATGTAAGTGGTGGAAAGTGAATGGGGGTGAGTCAGCAGATTTAGTTGTTAGTGGGGAAGAAATTTCTAGAAAGGACTATGGATTTGTGTCTTCCCCTTGAGTGACCCATCTAAAAAGGCTGATGGCAGCCAGGTACAGAACCTAACACCCATTGTGCTCATGTCAAGGATACTCCTGTTTGGAGCTAGCACCATCGCTGCTTAACAGCCATTAGCTAACACAAAGAATTGTCTGCACAGCAGAAGGAAGATATAATTCTGACAAGGAACCATTCCAAACCAGTTCCTGAATTGTAGACAGTGGAGTCGCATCTCACTATAAAACCGAAGAAGGGAAGGAGAGGAGTTCTTTAACACAGTAGAGCATATATCATCCCCCAGAGAACAATTCACAAATACGGGCAGTGTCCTGTTCCGCCACATCACCATATTCTAAATTGAAATGGTGGAGTCATTATCACCAACTGGTAATGGAAGGTACCGCTTTTGCATCCCAAGAAATAAGAAGTGACCTGTAACACTCATTATGTGCTGCCACTTCAAAAATGGATTTGACTCGTTCTCAGGATTCTACGGACTTTGCAGTTTGTGTTTGTATCTATTTTATGTTTTTGTTGTGCCTAAGAAAGCACTTTTGCTGTCTGTTCAGAGATATGCTGTTAACTTACAGTGCGCTCAGAACCTGCCCATTGCTTACCATTGGTTGGCTTTATTGATACTTATTTGCTTGCTTGTTATTTGTTCTTGGTGATTGTCCCTCACTTGGAGCTTGGACCCATTACTTCTGTTCTTCCACGGCTTCTTTTCTGGTGCTATGTTTTATTTTTGGTTAAGCACTCTGACCGTGCATGTCTTTTCTAGCTGTCTCCATAATATACTTTGTGTTTCTCTTTTTTGCCCTTGGGTTTATCCCTTCACCTCCCTCCCTCTGCCATTCTTGTTTTTTCCTCGCCCACCCACCTTGGGTTGATGTTCGTCCTTCCCTACTGCCTCCTGTTGTCCACATGCTTCCCCATCAGCAACCCTCACTAGCCGTTGTTTGTGTGCTTCCCCATCTCTGTCCACCCATCCACTGTTGTGTGCTAACCCATCCGCCCTCCGCTGTCCTTGTGCTTCCTCATTCACACCCACCCACCCATCCTCCATTGCCTTGTGCTTCCCAGCCCCTGCCCTCCACTGTACACGTGTTTCCCCATTTTTATCTCTTCTGTGTCCTTCTCTATCCCACCAACATCGCCCTTGGTCCATACGTTGCCTCTTCCCAGTTCAAGTCATCCAAAATTCCCAACTCCCTTTTCCACTTACTTTCACTGATCCCAAAAGCTCCATATAATTATTGTTAAGTGTTTTGTCTATCTGTGAGGAATATTTATGGATGTTTGGCATCTGCGCATTGGAATTGCCCATGTTATATTTCATGTGCTGGTTCTGCAGAAGCATTAGTCAGCTTACAGATAAGCAAATTGGCATCTAACCAGTACAGGGAGTGCAGAATTATTAGGCAAGTTGTATTTTTGAGGATTAATTTTATTATTGAACAACAACCATGTTCTCAATGAACCCAAAAAACTCATTAATATCAAAGCTGAATATTTTTGGAAGTAGTTTTTAGTTTGTTTTTAGTTTTAGCTATGTTAGGGGGATATCTGTGTGTGCAGGTGACTATTACTGTGCATAATTATTAGGCAACTTAACAAAAAAAATATATATACCCATTTCAATTATTTATTATTACCAGTGAAACCAATATAACATCTCAACATTCACAAATATACATTTCTGACATTCAAAAACAAAACAAAAACAAATCAGTGACCAATATAGCCACCTTTCTTTGCAAGGACACTCAAAAGCCTGCCATCCATGGATTCTGTCAGTGTTTTGATCTGTTCACCATCAACATTGCGTGCAGCAGCAACCACAGCCTCCCAGACACTGTTCAGAGAGGTGTACTGTTTTCCCTCCTTGTAAATCTCACATTTGATGATGGACCACAGGTTCTCAATGGGGTTCAGATCAGGTGAACAAGGAGGCCATGTCATTAGATTTCCTTCTTTTATACCCTTTCTTGCCAGCCACGCTGTGGAGTACTTGGACGCGTGTGATGGAGCATTGTCCTGCATGAAAATCATGTTTTTCTTGAAGGATGCAGACTTCTTCCTGTACCACTGCTTGAAGAAGGTGTCTTCCAGGAACTGGCAGTAGGACTGGGAGTTGAGCTTGACTCCATCCTCAACCCGAAAAGGCCCCACAAGCTCATCTTTGATGATACCAGCCCAAACCAGTACTCCACCTCCACCTTGCTGGCGTCTGAGTCGGACTGGAGCTCTCTGCCCTTTACCAATCCAGCCACGGGCCCATCCATCTGGCCCATCAAGACTCACTCTCATTTCATCAGTCCATAAAACCTTAGACAAATCAGTCTTGAGATATTTATTGGCCCAGTTTTGACGTTTCAGCTTGTGTGTCTTGTTCAGTGGTGGTCGTCTTTCAGCCTTTCTTACCTTGGCCATGTCTCTGAGTATTGCACACCTTGTGCTTTAGGGCACTCCAGTGATGTTGCAGCTCTGAAATATGGCCAAACTGGTGGCAAGTGGCATCGTGGCAGCTGCACGCTTGACTTTTCGCAGTTCATGGGCAGTTATTTTGCGCCTTGGTTTTTCCACACGCTTCTTGCGACCCTGTTGACTATTTTGAATGAAACGCTTCATTGTTCGATGATCACGCTTCAGAAGCTTTGCAATTTTAAGAGTGCTGCATCCCTCTGCAAGATATCTCACTATTTTTGACTTTTCTGAGCCTGTCAAGTCCTTCTTTTGACCCATTTTGCCAAAGGAAAGGAAGTTGCCTAATAATTATGCACACCTGATATAGGGTGTTGATGTCATTAGACCACACCCCTTCTCATTACAGAGATGCACATCACCTAATATGCTTAATTGGTAGTAGGCTTTCGAGCCTATACAGCTTGGAGTAAGACAACATGCATAAAGAGGATGATGTGGTCAAAATACTCATTTGCCTAATAATTCTGCACTCCCTGTATTGCCAACTGAAGTAAGAATTAATTAAACTGAAGTAGCACAATGAAAAGTAAATAAAACCCACCTGAAAGCTGACACTCCCGATTGGCAGGTAGCTGTGGTCTTCCAGCATACTCAGGTACTCTGCAACGAGTGCTGCTGCATGAACCAGACACATGCCAGCTTCTGTCTTGCATTTCTTATTGGAGTGTTTCTCTGTCATATTCAGTAGCCAGGTCAGCCGTAAGTCGGGGGACGTCTGATACCCTTTAGCAATTCTAATCAAACATGATGAAAAAGGTAACTGTGTAGCTTTGAGATATTGCAAATGTCTGTAGGCTTCAAATTTATGGCAGGAAAAGGCATTCTAAAACATAAAATACTTAATGTTCTTTACAGTAATATATTTTTCTGTGTTTCATTTTTGCATGTGGATAATTGTAACGGGGGTTACAGTAATATGTACAAGTTATCAGATAAGCAAGCATTTCTGAATAAAAAATATTTCTCCAGAAGGAGTCCCTTGAAATGGTTCAATTAATCCTCTGTTTCAGACCGAAACCTCAATCTTCCATATTTGACAGTTGACCAATTTCAGCCATTTAGGTGTGGTAGGTAAATATAATTATTAGAATATCGTCTGACATAAACAGAGTGGCCTAAATATTGTTGACAAAAATACAATTCTATCGGAGTTAATGACAGCAAAGCTACACGCAATGGGACGATGTATCAATTTTTTTTATGTCAGACGATATTACTGTAAATGATTTTGTGAGATAAATTCGCCTGTTAAGTTTGCACCTATTTGTGATGTCATATTTGACACTGCCTGCTTCCCACAAATCCCTCCGAGGCGATTCTCAAAGATTAACCTGTCCAATGAGTACAGCTTCCCTTTGATAATCTGTTACCACTTCATTTGAGACGTAAATAACATTTCAGTGGGTTGCAACTGCCATTAATAAACTTCATAGTAAATTGCCCTGATACATTGATACATTTCATTTTAAATTGCAAATGAGTCATTAAACCCATTCTGCCATACAGAAATGCTTTACTGATTCACAAAATGGGTTTAATAGATGACAAAACACAATTTTTCTGTTGCAAACCAAGTACTTCTATGAATTACGGGTTTGCAGTCTCAAAACAATTTAAATCATCTGGGCCTAGATACACAGCAGGTGATCCAATGCAGCCCACTGGAAACATTTTCAAGCTGGAAAACTGTTCACTAGAAATAACACAATGGTTTAAAATACAGTGCAATTATGTTCAAAACAGGTATGTGCCATTTAAAGTGATATTATTACACATTATTCATGTACAGAAAGTTTATCATATGTTAGTGTTGCTCACTGCACATAAGCAAGCCTCCAGAAAAAGCAACTTGGTTCAGAGCTCACTCATGAACTCGTCACTCAATGCCTGATTTGGATTTCACACTCATGTAACTAGGTAGTGTAATACAAAGTGCAAGATTTGCAAAATGGCAAATCATTCAAAGACAGATAACAAACAATATCTAGCCATCCACATAAATGGATGGATTTATTATTTATTAGTTATACTACAAAGAAGCCTGCAGACAATATAAAAAACATGTGTTATGTTCTATTGAGTAATGGTGGATAATGACTGGATTTGCAAGTCCTCACCGGGAGATTTCTTTTGTAGGTATCTATTCTTGCAAATATGGAATGTGAGACCTATGGCTTATTTAATGGAGTTTTTTTTTTATCTGAACAGTTGCATTTTTATACCTCATTTGTAACATATTCGGGTTTCACTTACCGGTACATTAAGTCCATTAACATCTCCGGGTCTTCCTGGAACTCCCTCATTTTTACAGTATCTGACAAGATGCTGTTGAGATTACAGAGCAGCTCCTCAACCTGCAATTGCAAATGAAAGACGTAAATGCAAACGTTGAAGCCGAAACTCTGTAATGGCCTCATGCATGCATTGGTTGTACAAGGACACATGCATGAGGCAAGAACCTGTTATTTCTCAATATTAAGACCTCACGAGGTTGTATTTAAATGCCACAGTCAGACTATAGTGTTTTTCAGAGGAATCTGACCATTGGCACTCTAGATCTTTTGCCTCAGCAGTGCATTGCCCACTTGTAGCTCTACCTTCACCAAAATTAAATGAGCGTTTTCAAGATCAAATCAGAAAACACTGGTAAAATGGTGACCTATTATGAAGGCACACACAGGCACTCTATCAATACAACCGCTTGTACTAAATGCGTGATCAGGCAGTAAGGTATATTTCTGGAAAATATAATAACTGCATATTTATTAATGGTGTTAAAATATATTTTAATTCTGGCTGTGGAACTGCTGCTTGATAGCAGCAAGGTGCTAAATCTGTGCAGTGGGACGGGGTCTCATTGTACAGGTTTAGAAAGATTTTACTCCAATGTTGGTTCTGCAGTAAAACATGCCCTGAAGACGGTAATCCAGTAACAAAATTATATGACGCATAATAATCATTCAACTATCAGTTTACTGAAAGTACTTTCCATAAAATATATCTAAAGTCGATACTAGGGGAAATGCCGCTTGTAAAATAAATCCAAAAACTGCAATATTGTTTTACAAATAATTTTTCGTACAACACATTTTCCCGAGACTGTTTGTAGAATTCTTTGTAGACAGCAATGTTCTCAAGAGTATTAATTATACAGGATCTGTTTCTCTAAATGGATGAATGAACGGCTTGACCTAATAAAATTCTCTTTATTTGGGCGTCACTGTCTCATAGGGAGTTTTATTCAAAAACTGGATAGGAATGTTGATTCTCTGCAGGATGTTTCTCAAAGGAAGTTTTTATACCTATTTGCGTTAGTTGTGACAAGGATGTCGATTTGTTTTGGCACACTATCCAGCGAAGTGGAAACAATTTTTGCCCATATTCTGGTAAAAAGTCCTGAAATTGGACACCGAAGTGAAATTTGTACTTTCAGTAAGTGCATGATTAGCTATAGCAAAGGAATATTCAACGTGAATATCTTCTTATCAGCTGTATATTTCCCTGAGAATCGTTCATTATGGATGGTTACAAAATTGTCTTGACTAAATACAGGGTTGCTGATATATATTGGTTATTGATTATATTGGGTTTATTCTAAAGGTATTGTCTTCGGCATAAGATGTTGGGTCAAGATGCAACTCTACCTTCCTTGGTTTGTTTTCCTCATTTGTTTTTACTTCAGATTTAAGATGGCAGCTTGTGTGGCCATTTAATCACCATGGTTCTACCCTTACAATGTTTCATTGAAAGAGTAATGGACTTAAAAGAAGTAATCTGTTGCTTAGAGCCTATAAGAGACAAAGAGAGGAAGAGACAGGTGAAGAAAGGCAGGTAAAAAGATAGGTCAGAAATTTGGAGCGTGGTTAAGTGGCGAAGGGAGTTAGGAAGAGGAATGTTGAGAGAGGGAGCAAAGTGTGGTTACCAGGGGGTGAAGAAGAGAGAGAGAGGTGCGGTAGAAACAGAGGTAAGTCAAAGCGAGGTAGAGGCAGAAATGTAGATGTCGGAAGTGACACAGACCAGGTGTAGAGAGAACTAAATACAGGTGCAAGAGTAGTGAGACATAGGGAAAGGTAGAGCAAGAGATGAAGGGTAGCAAGAGAGATGGTGTGTAGAGGGAAAAGGTGAAAGAGGTGAGGTAGAATAAGAGAGGTGAGATAGATACAGAGTTAGAGAGAGAGGCAGAAGCTTAAGTAGAGAAAGAGGCAGAAACAGAGGCAAGGCAGAGATCTGTAATAAGAGAAACCCACAGGTAAATTATAGACGGCTTGTTGAAATAAAGGAGTTGCAGAGAGTGATATGAGACAGGCGGTTAGGACAGAAAAAATGATAGTGATGGCGAGGTAGAGATAGTAAAAAAGCAGTAAGGTAGTCAGACATGAGGTAGAGGGAGCAGACACAGAAAAAGGGAGTGGGAATGCAGAGAAGTTTGACTGCAATGAATGGTGAGGTAAATTGGAAAATTGGTTACTGAGAGAATGATAGGCGGTCAGAAAAAGATGATGTAGTGAAAAAAATGAGAATTGGGACAGAGAGGTAAGGTAAAGATTGATGAGCTACATAGAGGGCCATGAGAGAGAAGTACAAAGAGGTGTGATATACAAAGGAGATAGAGATAGAGGTGAGGTAAATAAAGATGACATTAAAGGAGTCGAAGCAGCTGGAGGAGAGAAATAGAGAGGTGAGATGGAAAACAGCAATGAAGTGAAGTAAGTGCTGGTGCCAAGCACTGCAGACCACGGGCTCAAATTAAGCAATCCTTCCCTGTATCTGGTACATGAGAACTCCTCTGAACTCCACAGAAGATGCAGAGTAGGGGCTGAGGGCATCCTTTTTGCCACAACAGTGTCAGATCTTGCTTGACAGGTCTGTTGACCTACATGTAACATTTGAGGCACCGTTTAACCCCTTGGGCGTCAAGGACGTAATGGTTACGCCTGTGGCTGCGGCGCTGAGGTGCCACGGATATCACTATTATGTCCTAGTACTGGCCCTCTGGGGAAGCACTAGTGCTCCCCCCCGAGGGCCACGCCCCCACCCCCCCATGGCAGGGCTTGAAGGGGAGTCGCTTCCCCTTCCACCCCGACTCCCTCCCCGGACCCCCCAGTGACGTCTAATGATGGTCACCTCCCATCACACTGGAAGCATGCTTCCAGCGCGATGCGGAAGAGAAATGCTCAGCATTTCTCTTCCGCTCGGGAGGAGGGGGCAGGCAGAGGTATGAAAGGAAAGGCCTTTCCTTTCATGTCTCTGCTAATGCCCACTAGACACCAGGGAATTGTGTATTTTTTATATTTACTCATAAGGGGAGCGGCCCCTGGGGGGCCCGCCTAGACACTAGAGATATATATATATATTTTTATATGTCGGGGGCAGAAACCACTAGACATCAGGGATTTTTTTTTATACTTACGCATAAGTGGAGCAGCTCCTTGGGCAAGGGCTGCTCCACAGGTGGGCAAAATATTTGTAGGCCTTTTCTGCCCCTCCTCGGGGCAGATCGGCCTATTATAATTAGGCTGATCTGCCCCCGGGGGGCAAAAACCTCTAGACACCAGGGATATATATTTTTTATATTTACTTTGTGTTTTTATGTATCGGGAGAGACCCCTTAGGCAAGGGTCGCTCCCCTGGGGGGCAAATTGTATTTAGGCCATTTCTGCCAGCCTATTTTTATTAGGCCAATCTGCCCCCAAGGGGGGCAGAAACTACTAGACACCAGAGATTTTTATTTTTTTGCATCAATTTCACGCAGGGGGGAGCGACACCTTAGGCAAGGGTCGTTCCCCTGGGGGGCAAATTAATTTTAGGCCATTTCTGTCCCACTTGGGGGCAGATTGGCCCATTCGTATTAGGCCGATCTGCCCCCCTAGGCACCAGGGATTTTTTTTTTGTTGCACCACTTTCACGCATGAGTCACGACCCCTTAGGCATGGGTCGCTCCCCTGAGGGGGGTTGGGGGGGGGGGAATTTATTTTAGCCCATTTATGCTGCCCTTGGGGGGCAGATCAGCCTATTGCTATTAGGCCGATCTGTCCCCGGGGTGGGGGGCAGAAACCACTTAGGCACCAGGGATTGGTGTGTGTGTATGTGTGTGTTTTGTTGTTTTGTTTGGGGGGGGGACAGACCCTTGGGAAAGAGTCACTCTCCATGGGGGCACATTACTGTTGGCCATATCTGGGGGCAGATAAGACTATTTTTGGAAGGCCCTTCTGTCCCCAAGGGAGGCAGAAAGCCCACCAGAGACCAGGGAAGATCTTTTTCAAAATAAGAGGGTTTGGTATGGACATACCCCCACCCAAATAAATGGGGCCAAAGTTGTGCTGCCCACCAGTGGGCAGATGGGGCAATTACCCCTGATCCACACCCCGGGGGCAGAAAGTCTACTAGAGGTTAGGAAATAAAAAATAAAAAAAACGAGTGTGGTGGTGGCTACCAACTGAAGGGGGTAACAGTCTTTCAGCTCTCCCCGCACACTAAAACATCTTATTGCAAGGCAAGCAAGAGGACATTTGATTATCTGGACTCTTGGTTTTACATTTGGGCCATGAGAGCTTGGCTAACTCTCAAAATCGTCCCACTTGGAACGGTGAGGGCTGTACTTTTTAGACTTTGGGACGCTGCCATGTAGAAAAATCCACAAGACTTAGAAACATCTAAAAAACTAAACATCTGGGTGAGTCAAGGGTGGTGTGCTTCTCATGCACTGTGCACCACTTTCTTACTCACAATGCCCTGCAAACCTCCAACTTTGCTGGAAATCACACATTTTTTCCACATTTTTGTGGTGGAACCTTCCGGAATCTGCGGGAATCCACAAAATTCCTACCACCAAGCATTGTCTCATCTATACCGATAAAAATTTTGCCCCACTTATCAGCCTAAAAGTTTTTATTTTCAAACTGCCCTTTTGTACCTGCTTTGGTTCCCCCTCAATTTCAACATGTTTTTGGCTCTTCCCTGTCACAGGCACTTGGTCCACTTACACAAGTCAGGTATCATTTTTACCGGGAGACTGAGGGGAACATTGGGTGGTAGGAAATTTGTCCCGGTGCGGTGATGCCACACAGAAATGTGGGAAAATGTGATTTTTTAGCTAAATTTGAGGTTTGCTGAGGATTCTGGGTAAGAAAACATTGGGCGATCAATGCAAGTCACACCTCCCTGGATTCCCTCAGGTGTCTAGTTTTCGGAAATGTTTAGGTTTGATAGGTTTCCCTATATGGCTGCTGAGCCCAGGACCAAAAACGCAGGCCCCCGCAAAAACAGGTAGTTTAGTATTTCATAATTTTGATGTGTCCACATAGGGTTTTGGGGCATTTGCTTTCGCGGGCACTAGGCCTGCCCACACAAGTGTGGTACCATTTTCATCCGGAGACTTGGGGGAACACTGGTGGAAGGACATTTGTGGCTCATCTCAGATTCCAGAACTTTCTGTCACCAACATGGGAGGAAAAAGTGTTTTTTGGACAAATTTTGAGGCAAAGGATTCTGGGTAACAAGACCCCCACAAGTCACACCATCTTGGATTCCCCTACGTGTCTAGTTTAAAAAAAAGTTGCAGGTTTGGTAGGTTTCCATAGGTGCCAGCTGAGCTAGAGGCCAAAATCCACAGCTTGGCACTTTGCAAAAAACAGCTCTGTTTTCTTTGGGAAAATGTGATGTGTCCATGTTGTGTTTTGGGTCATTTTCTGTCACGGGGCCTAGGCCTACCCACACAAGTGAGGTACCATTTTCATCGGGAGACTTGGGGGAACGATGGGTGGAAGGACATTTGTGGCTCCTCTCAGATTGCAGAACTTTCTGTCACCGAAATGTGAGTAAAAAGTGTGTTTTTGGCCAAATTTTAAGGTTTGCAAAGGATTCTGGGTAACAGAACCTGGAGAGGGCCCCACAAGTCACCCCATATTGGATTCACCTAGGTGTCTAGTTTTAAAAAATGTGCAGGTTTGGTATCTTTCCCTAGGTGCCAGCTGAGCTAGAGGCCAAAATCCACAGGTAGGCACTTTGCAAAAAACAGGGCTGTTTTCTTTGGGAGAATGTGATGTGTCCACGTTGTTTTTGGGTCACTTCCTGTCAAGGGCGCTAGGCCTATGCACACAAGTGAGGTACCATTTTTTATTGGGAGACTTAGGGGAACACTTGGTGGAAGGAAAATGGTGGCTCCTCCCCCCGATTCCAGAAATTTCTGTCACCGAAATGTGAGGAAAAAGTGTTTTGTTTTTTCGGCCACATTTTGAGGTTTGCAAAGGATTCTGGGCAACAGAACCTGGTGAGAGCCCCACAAGTCACCGCATCTTGAATTCCCCTACGTGTCTAGTTTTCAAAAATGCGCAGGTTTGGTAGGTTTCCCTAGGTGCCGGCTGAGCTAGAGGTCAAAATCTACAGCTAGGCCCTTTGCAAAAAACACGTCAGATTTCAATGTAAAAATGTGATGTGTCCATGTTGCGTTTCCTGTCGCGAGCATTAGGCCTACCCACGCAAGGGAGGTACCATTTTTATCAGGATACTTGCAGGAACACAGAATAACAAAACAGGTGTTATTGCCCCTTGTCTTTCTCTACATTTTTCCCATCCAAATGTAAGACAGTGTGTAAAAAAGATGTCTATTTGAGAAATGCCCTGTAATTCACATGGTAGTATGGGCACCCCAGAATTCAGAGATGTGCATATAACCACTGATTCTCAACAGCTTATCTGATGCCCATTTTGGAAATACAAAGGTTTTCTTGATACCTATTTTTCACTCTTTATATTTCAGCAAATGAATTGCTGTATATCCAGCATAGAATGAAAACCCAATGCAAGGTGCAGCTCATTTATTGGCTCTGGGTACCTAGGGTTCTTGATGAACCTACAAGCCCTATATATCCCCGTAACCAGAAGAGTCCAGCAGACGTAACGGTATATTGCTTTAAAAAATTTGACATCGAAGGATAAAGTTAACAGAGTAAAACGTGGAGAAAATGGCTGTTTTTATCACCTCAATTCCAGTATTTGTTTATTTCAGCTGTTGTTTTCCATAGAAAGCCCTTGTAAGATCAACACAAATTACCCCTTGCTAAATTCAGAATGTTGTCTACTTTTCAGAAATGTTTAGCTGTCTGGGATCAAACATTGGTTTTACACCCATTTCTGTCACTAACTGGAAGGAGGCTGATAGCACAAAAAATAGATGGGGTATGTCCCAGTAAAATGCCAAAATTGTGTTGAAAAATGGGGTTTACTGATTCAAGTCTGCCTGTTCCTGAAAGCTGGAAAGTCGGTGATATTAGCACTGCAAACCCTTTGTTGATGCCATTTTCAGGGAAAAAACCACAAGCCTTCTTCTGCAGCCCTTTTTTCCCATTTTTTGAAAAATTAAATTAAATTTTAGCTGTATTTTGGCTAATTTCTTGGTCTCCTTCAAGGGAACCCACAAAGTCTCGGTACCTCTAGAATCCCTAGGATGTTGGAAAAAAGGACACAAATTTGGCGTGGGTAGCTTATGTGGACAAAACGTTATGAGAGCCTAAGCGCTAACTGCCCCAAACAGCCAAAAAAAGGCCTGACAACTGAGTGGGAAAAGGCCTGGCAGAGAAGGGGTTAAAGTAAGAGAACAGGGCATCAACTCAATACTTACATATCCACTGTCTGGTTACTGGAAAAACCTGCTTTTGTCCTACCAGAATTCTGTTCCTGGGTTTGTTGTGGGTACAATAACTCCCTCAAATTGGATTATAGGCTTGATGTGGGAGGTCACTTGCATTACCACAGTACACCCGCCACGCACACACCCAGGGCCCAAGTTTAGTGTGTCCAAATACTTCCACCATCTTGAAAATGTCCTGACACATGGCATTTTGGGTTTGCTTGCAGTAAGAAAAACAGGACATGTTGCAAAAGTGGGTAGGGTTACCCCTGGGAACTTTTACGGGTTGGTTTTAGTGTGCCAAGGAGTTATTCCAACCCATTAGCTAGTACCAGTCGAAATGTGGCAGCTCCAGGTACTCACTTTAGAACACTTTCCATGACCTGAGAGAAGCCTTGAAGGACTGGACCTGGTCCCGCTTGTACCCAGGATGAAGATGTGGACTCTAAGAGTCATAAGGTGGACCACCTTTTCAAGCTACAGGGATACAAAAAGCTAGAGGCCTTTTCCTGTAACTGCACGGCTGATCAGAGACAACTGGACCACAACTGGACCCTGCTCTTCGCTTTTGCTTGTCCCAGGGGGATTTAGAAGTGCACTCATGTGATGGATTGAGACTTAAAATACTAAGGGGCATACTGATACTCTGTTTGCGCCGAATGTGCGTTAAACATTTAGACGCACATTCGGCACAAACCGTGCACCATATTTTAACTTTGACGCCTGAGCCCACGGATGTCAAAATTCCTCCGTGTGAGTCATTTTTTGGATGCGGGAAACTGCTTTGCGTTAATGACATGCAAGGTAGGCGTTCCCGCCCAAAAAATGACTTTAAGGCATGTGCGCCTTATTTATACTCCTGCGTCATTTTGACGCACAGGAGAGGGCGGGCCTTAAGAAACAGCGCACAGCCTGATGTGCCCCGTTTTTTAACACCTGTCAAATTAAAAAAATATCTGTTTTTATGCACACTGTTTTCGGACTTCTGACTGTCTTAATCACTTTAATGAGTGCCTTGGAAGGTGGGGGCCCTGCAAAATTCCCACGCTTAAACCGGCTTCTGACTCTATCTCAGGACTAACTATTGTGTTTTTGTGTGTCTGCTCCAAATGAGCTTCGCCAAACACAGGAACTATGCTTATTTGTATCCATGCAGCACAAAAATACTAATTGCAGATTATATTGAAAAGTTACCTCATCATTCAGTTCTGCCTCAAGGTAATTCCCTGTCTGTAGTTTATTCCATGCAGTTTCAAAAGATATATGTTCACTTTTTATTACAATTCATTGGAAAAGTGAATGTACTTGAATTTGTATCGGTCTGTGTTACCAATTTTCTTAATGGTAGACCATCCTCAGTTTTAGTGCTAGGATGCTTATCAAACGTTCGATAAATATGTATAGTCACAAAAGAAAATAAAGTTTAACTTTATGTTAAGGGAAAGTTGTGAATTCACCACAGCAAATTAAGACGCAGAACTGTCACCAATAAGTTATTGTATTGAATTCCCCATAAGGAGACTTGGGACAGTGGTTGATGAAATACCCACTGCAGGGTATGGTAGAGAAACTACAAGCAGACCAGGGATGTGTAGGCTCCGATGTTGTTTTCCGGCACCCAGGAAGGGTAGGGAGAGCTTTAGAGTGGAAAATGGATTGAATGAACTTGGGGATATCACTGAGAATCAGTTCCTGCAAAGACGGAAGCCTTCCATGTACTGCAGTGAAAAGATTTGTGGAGTTGTGAACATCAAACACAGGCAATTGACTGCAGTATATTCACTGTGAAGAATGTTACATGTCATTATATTGTGAATCAGATGAATCATCCCCATGAATTGGATGATGACCCACTCTTGAATTATCATGGGTCCTCACGTGTTCTCAACGCACCTGAACAGGGAAGAGGGTTGGCTGCATGTCTATGTCTTCTTCCGCGTAGGCCAGGATTGTCCTCAATGACTTCCGCAGGTACTCCTCATTAAAGTCCTGTGACTTGCCCACAAGCGATGCCAGAGACATTGTCACTTGCATTTTAACTCTTGCAAAGTTCTGTAAACGAAGAGCACAGAGGAGGAAATTAGTCACTATAAATTAGGTATCCACACGGTACAGAAAATGTGGTACATTATACAGAAATTATTCTCAGCAAAAGCAGTGCCACTCAAAAACACTTGTAACATTTTTCAGAATTGTTTGTATGAGATTCCACATATAATGTGTATGCAAGCTTTATATATGAATAGCTAGTCATATTTTCCTAGAACAAACATTTCTTATTTGAAATTTCTAACGATTTAAGAATGGATTTCTGTAAACTACGTAGGTAAGTGAATTTGAGATTATTTTCAGGGGCGGCTCCTTCGCTATGGCAAAGGAGCGTCACCCGCCAGGCTGAGCCAGTAGCAGAAAAATAAAATGATAGTTCACTATTGTTTTACTTTTCGGCTGCTGGCTCAGCCAGCAGTCCAGGGAGAGACTGGGCTGGGCCACAGTAGGTGGGAGGGAGGAGGAGGAATGGAGTGCACCTAAGTGCGCATGTGTGTTTGGTTGGCTGTATCAGGCTGGCCAAACACACATGTACACTTAGTTTCTCCAACCTGGCTGTGCTACACAGCCAGGCTGGAGAAACTCCACAGACGCCATGGCTGTGTCTGAGCGGCAGTCCAAGCTGCTTTCATGCTAAGTTTAGCATGAAAGCAGCGCCAGGATTGCTGGGGAGCCTGTGCTGGTGTCCCATTGAATGCTGGGACACCACTTTGAGGGAACAGGAGTGAGGCAGCAGGAGGCGGAGGGAGACTGTGGTCCGAGGTAAGTTTACTTTTTTTTTGTTCACCCTCCGGCCCCTCCGAGATTTGAAGCGGCATAGCTGATTATTTTAAAAAACACATCACCTGTGGGTATCAGGTGTTCTTTATGAATCTGTATCTACTCAGATTCATCAGGATTTAGAAGGCTGATCCGTTCTATGTAATTATGCCTTCCATTCGGCTGAGAGCTTTTGAATGGATTAAAATATTGTTAACAATTTAAGATCACGCTTCAAGGCTCACGCTATGTATGTGGTCACTTTAGAGTGCAAATTTACAGCTTGTTAAAAACTGTTAAGTTCCTTTGGATTACTACTATCATACATGTTTCATGCAAAACTACTCCACCATAACAACAAGTGTGAAACAAGGAACGCTCTTGTAAAAGCAGGTCTCTTTCTGACCTTTCTCTAAATGTAATTTTTGGACTGAAAAATATTCATGAAACACTGATTGTTGATCAAATTCTGAACAACCTTAACTTGATTCAGAAGACTGTAACTTAGAGGTAGCTACCTTTGCATAACTTATATCTAGTCAAACTTGTGGTAATATTATACAAAGGACCCGAGGGCCCGAGGGGCAAGTGCGCTTCTTGTTTGATCCTCAAGGGCACTTTGGGATTACAGAAGGACCCACATATGCTTGAGCTGCCCCACCTGTATTAAGGAATGTACCAATGCGCAAGATGTGCACCAGTGCAATCACAAATAAGAGGACCCATTACGTTGCGCCCATACTGTACTACAGTCGGTTGGCTCAATGACAAAGAAACTGTCAGGAGGCGTACTGGTGTGCGTTACATAGAATGTGGCGCACAGTCAGTATACACAGGGCCCCAAGAACCAACAGACATCCCCCTGTAGGTATGTACAATAAAACACTGCACCCCTGCTCTGGGTGGGTGGGGTTTCTGCCCTGTCTTCAGACTGAGGCCAATCCACGTCCACCGTATCAAATTGCAGCTGTCTTTCACTAAAGTACTTTTGTGTAATCAGATGGACTGTCCCAGTCAATAGCAGGCTCATTGACTTAAGGGCGTGTCATGGCGTAAACTGACAGAATGCACCTGATTTATAGTTTGAGCTCCGGCGTTTCAAAATTATTTAATTTGGCTGCACATGTGTGAAAAGTATTCTAAAATGCATGTACTTAAAACAGAACGCCCAATTTTTGAAGATTGAGTCAATCAACTACAAAAATCATATTTCATCACTGATTGAAATTGTCTTTTTGAGATGACGTGTTCAAAACATATGCTACATAAATATATTTTCGGTCAGATCATCTTAGGATTCCAAACAAGGTGCTGTACATTTAGATTCTATTTACTTAAAATAAAAAATAAAAATCCTTTGCCATACACGATATATTCGTGTCAGTGTGGACATTCTCTCTGAAAATGTAAATGGAAAGAGTTATCCCTTAAATTACACACTTTTCATCTATCGATGCCATCCACAAGATATAGCTTATCTTCCGTATCTCTTTATGTATGCCCTTCAGCTACTGTTTCCCACCTTTTCAGAACAGTGCCACCATATAACTAGCAGAATCTCACATTGCACCGCAAGATGGCTCCCCACGAGGTCCAACCTCAACAGTGCCCCTGGGCATCGTTTAGCTGCTGGACTGCAGAACTCAAAACAGGTCTGCAGATACTTGAAAGTGTATATACACGTTTAAGAGGTTGAAGGAGAGGGCTGACAAGACTACAAAAGGCTGTGACACAGTTCTCTAGATGGATGCTTCTTTGTTCCTGTCACTCATTCAGAGCATGCCTTGTTTTGTAGCTATATATAATCTACAGGACAGAGCATGTGTTGGCCGAGGGCCCTGATGCATGTGGCCTCTTACGCTGATGCTGCTGAAGCTGTATCTCATGATCAGGTAGAGGGTGGCGCAGGCCTGACTGCGGGTGGTCTCCATGCTGCTGCTACAGTGATGTAAGACCCTCTGGCATAGGTCGGAGCACTGTTCCACTTCCTCTTCGAATAGCAGGTCTCCAAACTGGGGGGACAAAAGAAAATAACCACTTGTGTGTGCATCATCTCCATAGTAACCATCAGCAAATCCATAAGGCACAACCACACAGGAAAACTACACAACAGTAATCAGTTAGTTGGGCATCACAAGTTACAAACACAGGGCGAAAATTGCTAGAGTTTGTTTGAACTTCAACAGTTATAAGCATGCCCGGCCCTCAGTTGTTCATTTTCCAAAAAGGAATCATGTTAAAACTTGGGAAAATCACAAATTCAAATTGACTTGATTGTCCTGACAAGTTGTACCAGCGTGGTCAATGTTAATACATGACACTGTGTAACCACTTGACCAAAAGACAGATGCATTTTGATAGAAAGGAAGGCACATAACATAAAGATATATGTAAAGGGGAAAATAATGCTTCAAATCACTTTTTGTGTCAAGGCTAGAGCTAGAGCTAGAAAAAGAGATAGGGCTAGAGAAAGAGGCAGAACAAGAGATAGGGGAACAGAATTAGAGATAGACCTATAGCTAGAGATAGTGATAGAGATAAAGACAGAACTAGAGATAGAGGCAGAGCTAGAGCTGGAGATACAGACAGAACTAGAGCTAGGGATAGAGGTGGAGACAGAGATGGAGACAGGGAAAGAGTGATGGAGACAGAGACAGAATTAGAGATAGAGATAGGGCTAGGGACAGAGATAGAAATAGAGGAAGAAATAGAGCTAGAGATAGAAACAGAGCTAGATACATAGACAGAGATAGAGACAGAGATAGAATTAGAGATAGAACCAGAAATGGAGACAGGGACAGAGCTAGAGTCAGTAAGGAATGACAGTTATTACACTTATTTGTACGTTATAATTTGAGCAAATGCACTTTTTCTTGGGAAATCGTTTTCCTTCTCAAAGAACCTCCAAAGGTAGGTTTCTTTGAAATCTCTGTACCTTAGACAGGTCACTAGAAAGTGCATCTTGGTTTATATTCCTCTGCTGCCACCATGGAAGCATCATCAGGTTCACCTCTTTTTGTTTTCAGTGTCTTTTTCGGTGTCTATTGATCAGTTTCCCTCTCCAGTTTGTGGTCACTTTGTGTGGATCTCTTGATGTTGTGGGTCCCTGTCATTGGTGGGGTAAGCTGCAGTGCTGATATTCCTGGACTGTGGCAACAGTCCAGTGTGGGTCTGTTCTCCATATTCTTTTACCAGAGGAAGATGCACTAGCTTTTGGTTGTAGTGTTTTAATTCTGGCTGCACATGAGCTGGGTGTAAAGAGTTTCTGTTCACTAATTGCCTGTTCATGCAATATGCCTTAACGTAATGAAGGCAAAAAGAATAGATTATGGATGGAATGCGGAACAAATCAAACATTCACCACCAGTCACAGATCTGGGTTTAGTCCATCGTTTTGTTGCTCACCACACCACCCTAGTTTGGACCCAGCCATAAGAAAGTCATTCTTGACCCTGCTCCCCATGCAAACAGTCCAGCCCGAACATCCAGGCCTGGTCCTCCCTGGACCAGAAACAAGCATCCTGGGACCGGTTTTGGGGTATCAGACCTCATCAGCCAGGTTATCTTGAAACAAGTGGCCTGAATTTAAATTGGATCTATGGCTGGGGGTGAATAATGTTTGATTTGTTCAGCATTCTGTGCGTCATCTGTTCTTTTTGCATTAATGTAATAGAGCCCTCACCCTTGCAAGACTACAGGTAGTTTTTGCCTTTTTATATCACTGTAAATGTAATATTTGTCTGGCTAAAAGTTTTTCTCAGGGGCGACTGCTGGGCTGCGAGACGGAGGTGGGGCACAAATACCAGACCCGAATTCTACAGAGTGAAAGGGGAAACAAATGAGCTTGATGTCATTGAAAGGGATTTATGTGGAATTTTCGCCCGGACACATGCTGAATTTACAGCACAAATTATTAAATAAATTGATTAAAAGCTATTGATTAAAAGCTATAGGCTTTAACAGTACTGAAGGGGCATTTGTGAAACATTCCAATGGTTCATGGGCCTCAAAGTATGCCTGACTCTCCATAGGGTGTCTCAACCACGAAAGAAAAGCAGTGAATTTACACAAATACCTAAAACAGTTTGAAATTTCTACCCAAAAAAAGCTATATTCAAATAGGCTTTGGCCACTTTTCATCATTTTTAAAAGTAAAATGTTTTCCGTACATGTAGGGGGTCATTATGACCCCAACAGGCTGGCGGTACATACCGCCACATTATGACATTGGCAGGTTCGCTGCAGGCAACCTGCTAATTTACCATTCCTACCGCCATGGCAGTAGCAGCCACCGGGCCAGAGATACAAATCTCCAGCCCGGTGGCCACTATGGCACCGCAGGCGGCATTTTGAGCCAGCCTACCGCCATGGTTTTTGTGGCGTTAGCAACGCCACGAAAACCACGGCGGTAGGCCCTACCAGTGACAGGGAATTCCTTCCCTGTCACTGGTAGGAGGCTCACCCACCCCCCCAAATACTCCCCAGATGCCCCTCCCCCAAACACTTCCCAGATGCCCCGCACCCCCCACCCTCCATCCATGCTCCCACCTTCCGGTTCCACACCCACCATACACGCACACACCCGCAGACACGCACCACGCATACACCCACTCACTCACACTGGCATACACACAGACATCCAGTCATGCTCGCACACATCCGTACACACATTCACACTGACATGCATACATGCATTCACATTTACATAATTACATGCATTCACCCACGCAAACAACACTACACACACAGAAGCATTCACTCACACATTCATGCGCACAAACCCATACACACACACAACACCCCTACCCCTGTCGGAAACCCAACTTACCTTCATCCAGCTGGTCTTCCATCAGGGAACTGGACAGGGCGCTGCTACTGCCAGCAGCGCCAGCCAGCTGAACACCGCCAGGCCGTATCATATGTCATGATATGGCTGTCGGCAGTCTACTGGCATGGCGGTGCTGGTGGTAGCAGCTCCACCTTACCACCATTTCCGCCCTTCTTGTGTGCAGAAGTCCGACTGTAGTCATATTCTGGTGGACGGATGGTAGCTGCGGTGACGGTCTTTTGGCGGCCGTCACTGCGGCGGTAGGCGGTTTATACCGCCAATGTCATAATGTGGGCCATAATCTTTCCACTTCTTTTCATGGTCCTATCTTGCCCCTTTTTAGTCGGTTTTAGAAAATTAGGATATGCCATGGCTGCTATTTATATGGGCATAATGAGCATTGCCCCACTGGTCATGGGGAGGGAGAGAGAAGAGAGGCAGGAATACAGAGCAGCTTAGCAGCACAAAGCCAGGCTATTCCATTTCAATTAGCCTCTAGGTCTTTCTTTTGCCAAGTGGTAGCAGCTATGCAGGTACGCATGTGTCAGGCAAGGGTCTCTGTCGCCCTTTAGGCACAAACAATGGTGTTAGAAATGGGCTTTTTGGTTGGCAGTCAGGTTGCCCCCTGTCCAAGCAAGGACCCTCTCTCTAGTCAGGGTAAAGGAGAATCACACTCAGTTAAACCCCGCTCATCCCCTTGGTAGCTTGGCACGAGCAGGCAGGCTTAACTCAGAGACAATGTGTTGAGTATTTGTACTAACACACACAGTAATACAGTGAACCACTACAAAATGACACAACACAGGTTTTGAAAAATAGTAAATATTTTATCTAAATGAACAAGACCGAGTATGAAAAATATCCACAATACACCATTACAAATATGATCTTAGCACTTAAAAACACAAAAATAGTGCCTAGAGGCACAAATGCTGCAATTTGATGTTAAGCAGCGTTGTGACAGAGTCGTTTCCTACAATGCAATGCCACTGGCGCCATTTACCTGGACCCCCAGGTACAGTATGTTTTGTAAGACAATTAAAGAACAGGCCGGTGCACAGAGCCGGGGAGCGAGGTGTCGCTGGATCCCATGTGGCGTCGGTTCCGGTGCTACTGAGCAGAGGAGCAGAGGCATCGCGCAGCAGCGTTAGGTCCTTACTGCAGAGCCGTGGAGGTGAGGGAGCATCGGTTGCGATGTGTCAGTCCCTTGGTACCTGCGGCAGATAGGAACTCTGGAGAAGTCACGATGTTGTGGAGAGACCTCACAGGGTCAAGATGACATCACAGGACCGCAGGTGCTGCGATGTCATTGGATGTCACGGACATTGGACTTACAACACTCTGATCTCAGCAAGGTCATGCAGGATAAGCGGCTGTGGCAACGTGAGGCCTGCGGAGTCGTTGGGGTCGTCTCTCTTCTGCGAGGTCCACGGCTTTGGGGCAGGCAGCGTCACGGTTTCCGTGCAGCTGCATCCTTAGCGAAGTCACACGGTGTTGTCCAGCATCGTTAGACAGGGTCTCTCCAGAAATTCACTTCCAGGGGCCCAGGAACTGGGATGGCACCCTCTGGCAAGCTAGAATCCACACCATGTAGACTCAAAACTGGATGGTGAAGCCTTTGCTGTCCCTGAGGCTTCAAAACAGGAGGCAAGCTCTACTCCAGGCCCGTGGAGATCCTTCTCAAGTAGGAATATATCACAAAGTCCAGTCTTTGTCCCCTTTCACAGGCAAAAGCAGCAATTGCAGGATAGCTCAACAAAGCACAGTCACAGGCAGGGGCAGCACTTCTCCTCAGCTCTTCAGCTCTTCTCCTTGGCAGAGGTTCCTCTTGATTCCAGAAGTGATCTTAAGCCTGGGGTTTTGGGTCCAATACTTATCCCCATTTCTGCCTTCGAAGTAGGCCAACTTCAAAGGAAAGTCTCTGTTGTTCACCAGATCCTGTCTTGCCCTGGCCAGGACCCAGACACACATAAGGGGGTTGGAGACTGCATTGTGTTAGGGCAGGCACAGCCCATTCAGGTGTGAGTGACCACTCTTCCCTCAACTCTAGCCCAGATTGCTCATTGGGATATGCAGGCTACACCCCAGCACCCTTTGTGTCACTGTCTAGAGGAGATGCAGAAAGAACCCAACTGTCAAACTGACCCAGACAGGGAATCCACAAACAGGCAGAGTCACAGAATGGTTTAAGCAAGAGAATGCCTACTTTCTAAAAGTGGCGTCTTCAGACTAAGAATCTAAATACCAACTTCAATAAAAGATGTATTTTTAAATTGTGAGTTCAGAGAACCCAAACTCCAGATTTCTATCTTCTCTCAAAGGGAATCTGCACTATAGCAATATTTAAAGGCAGCCCGATGTTAACCTATGAGAGAGATAGGTCTTGTACAGTGAAAACCAAATTTGGAAGTATTTCACAGTTAGGCCACGAAAAACACATCAGTACAGGTCCTACCTTTAACATACACTGCACCTTGCCCACAGGCTAACTAGAGCCTACCTTAGGCATGCCTTACATGTAAACAAAACAGAAGGTTTAGGCATGGCAAGTGGGTACACGTGCCAACTCGAACTGGCAGTTTAAAACTGCATCCACAGACACGGCAGTGGCAGGTCTGAGCCATGTTTACAGGGCTACTCATTTGGGTGGCAGAACAAGTGCTGCAGGCCCACTAGCAGCATTTGATTTACAGGCCCTGTGTCAGGAATAAGGCCATGCGCACTTCAGGTCCCGCCCAAAACTCCGCTGCACGGCTCTGCAGCGCTTTATGCACACCACTTGTCGTCCCCTCTTGTTCCAAAGGTGGCCATCAGCGTCGTCTGCCCTGTGGCAAAGCTCATAGAGGACGTTGGTGGACATAGAGGACATTGGTGGACAAGATGCACTTATCAGTGCTATTCCATGAAGGGACTACAATTCCCATGTTTTTAGAGGCAGTAGCCATCTTGGGGTGTGGCAGGCCTATAAAGCCCAGCCACACCCAAGCACGTTGCTCACTATTTTGAAGACTTCGATGCAGTCAGACCTCGTGGGGGGTTCTCTGAAGAAGAGCAGAGTGACATCCAATTGAAGTATCCTTGTTTCCATGGTGAATTAAAAAATTAGTAGGTCGTACTCGTAGCGGTAAGGCCTTGATGAATCCAATTTTTGAGGAAGTCGTTACTTCCAGAAGTAAAGCGCCCCTTAGCACAACGAGCAAAGCGTTTTCAGTTTCCAGAGTACAGCGGCCTTGGTGCGACGATCAAAGGTGTTTCAGAGCACAGGTGTAAAGCGCTCTTTGCACAGCAATTCAAGCGCTTCAGTCCACAGATGTAAAGCGCTCTAGGCACGGCAATTCAAGTGCTTCAGTCCACAGGTGTAAAGCGCTCCTGGCACGACAATTCAAGCACTTCAGTCAAAAGGTGTAAAGTGCTCTTGGCATGGCAATTCAAGCACTTCAGTCCACAGATGTAAAGTGCTCTTGGCACGGCAAATCAATTGCTTCAGTCCACAGGGGTAAAGCGCTCTTGGCATGGCAATTCAAGCGCTTAAGTCCAAAGGTGTAAAGCGCTCTTGGCACGGCAATTCAAGTGCTTCAGTCCACAGATGTAAAGCGCTCTTGGCACGGCAATTCAAGTGCTTTAGTCCACAGGTGCAAAGCGCTCTTGGCACGGCAATCAAAGCGCTTCAATCCACAGTAGTAAAAGGCTCTTGGCACAACAATCAAAATGATTCAGGCCACATGAGTAAAGCGCCCCCCTCATCATAACGAGCGTAGCACTTCAGGCAAGACAAGTAAAAGCGCTTCCTAGTATTATAAGGAAAGCGCTTCAAGTTCAATGAGTAAAATCTTTTCGGCCTTTATAGTTGTGAATGTGAAAGTATTTTGGGAGATAAGCAAATCATAGTTTTCATTGTTTTTTGGAAAGCATATTATGTGAAAAGCATATTTAATTATTTGAGATTTTCTAGGTCATAATCAAACTTTTATGTTATGAATGCATAGATGTTACAGGATTGATATTCTGAGTACGATCATAGTCCAAAGCTCTTGCCATCTCTTGGTTCTGAGGTCATAGTTTATTCTTGTTCCATGCTTCAAAGAAGGGGCTTTGCCCTCATTTCAAAAAGGGTCTCCATCTGATATCCCAGGGACGTATTTAGTTAAGAGTCTATTGATGAGTTATATTTCTATGAATGAGTAAGGGCATATTTGTTCTAACCTTTTCTTTTCAGATCTCTCTCCCTGCTGTTCCCTACCCTAATTCTCTTCCCCCCGACTGGCTTCATCATAACTCTGTGCTATAATAGCTTTCTGAGTTGGTGATGCCGGAAGGTGGGCCTTTTGTTCAGCAACGTGCAGATTCCGAGGAAAGGACACTTTGTCACCCTGGGCACCTCTAGTGCACTTTACTAGGGACTTATTAGTAAAGCAAATATGCCAATCATGAAAAAGCCAATACATACAATTTAACATAGGGAGCACCTGCACTTTAGCACTGGTCAGCAGTGGTAAAGTGACCAGAGTAACAAAAACAGCAAAAACAGAGTCCAGCACACGGGAACAACCTGGGAAGTAGAGGTAAAAAGTTCGGGGAGACTACGCCAAGGATGCCAGGTCTAACAGATGGTAATTACATGAGGTGTGAGGTGGGGTCTTGTTTTAGGCACTTCAATGTTGATTACCTCAGGCGCATATTTATCTGGCCCAGGCCATTGTCAACAAACTCCTATTGGGAATCGGCTGGGGCAGGGTAGATTGGCTTAGTCAGGTAGAAGGTGGGTGGTCTTTGGTAGGTGGTTCCTGCCATCCTTATGTTTTCTTCAGTGGTTGTGAGGGAGGAGTCACTAGGAAAGCCAATCTGTGGTTCTGGTACATTCTTTTCAATGATGACTGTATAGTTCTATTCCTGTGCCAGTGGAGAGACGCTTGCTCATACCGGTGAGTGCTCTAAACCTCAGTGTCATGCTGGCTCCATTTCCATTTACTCTGGGTTCACTTCTATCGGCATGACGGTCAGCATCACAAGTCAGTCATGCAGTTCACTGCTGCAGAACAGGTTCATTTTACCCCAAATTACTGCACAGAGTGCGACAAATTAACATTAAACAGTATTATCTTTGGCATTGCGCTCCTTGCTGCTGCATTCTCGGCGTCGGTTAAATGTCCTACAATTATAGGCAAATCACTTAGGGCCTCATTATGAGCATAGCGGGAATCCCGGCCGTGTTCATGCTGGCGGTCTGATCACAGACCACCAGCCTGTTGACGACCACGCTGGCCGTATAACCAACATTCTGCTGGGCCGGCTCGGCCAGCAGAATGCTAGGCCTGGACATTGCCGACGGCTCCAAATGGAGCCGACGTCAATGCTGCAGTGTGGCGGGTGCAGAAGCACCGGTCGCGCATATCACTGCCTGTAAATCGGACAGTGACCTGCGCGATGGGAATGTGTACGGGGGCCCCTGCACTGCCCCTGCCAAGTGCATGGGCAGTGCAGGGGCCCCCAGGAGGGCCCGGAGCACCCCTCCTGCCAGCCTTTCCCTGGCGGGTGAAACCGCCAAGGAATGGCTGGTGGAACACGGGTTCTTTATCCAGAGGGCAGCGCTACTTGCAGCGCTGCCCTGTCGGATAGAGAACTCTGCCATCGTCAGGCTGTCTGGCAGTGGCAGAGGGCAACCTTTGGCGGTCCCCCCTGTGCTCATAATATGGCGGTCCAGACCGCCATGCCGGTGGCGGTAATTTCCACCACCGCCGGCATGGCAGTCTGGACCGCCATGTTAATAATGAGGCCCTTAATCTTTTATACCAAAAAGTGAATGTACTTTTCCCTGAAATAATGCAGAACTATCATTTAAATATGAGCTTGCCTGGTGATTTCAGCCCTCCACTTTTTAAAATAACCAGCCGCCACTCATTAGGAGATGGCCGAGAGTTTGCTTTAAATGAAAATTAATACTTAAAACTATCTTGCAATGTCAGAAATTAAACAGCAGACGTATTTCTCAGAACAGAGAGACGTTACAAATTGAGACAGCAGTGCTTGAGCTCACGGGTGCATGCGCTATGTAAATGTTACACACACAGATACCTACGTCATAGAAGCTATCAAGATGTATCATCAAAATACATCCAAATAAGTGCTACACAACAAAAAAGAGCTTGCTATATCCAAGGAAATGATTACTCAAAATCAGCCATAGGTGTTTCCAAACCAGAATAATTTATCTCTCGAATCTCTGAATGAAAAACTTTGTAAATACACAGATATTTCATACTAACAATTTACTGGTCTTTTCCTGAAAGCACGGTTATCGTGCCTCAGAAACTAGCATTGTTTTTAATAATAAAAAAAAGTAGGCCCAAGCATAAGCTTGGTAGTTTCCAACATATTCTTTTTTTTATATCAAATGTCAGATTTTCGAGTTTTTGGTAACAAGCTAATGCCTAAGGTGTACATAGCCAGGTTGCTTACCCAGTCTCCAGTTTCGCGAAAAGAAAAAAATGCCTCAAAGTTAACTTTATGTACCAAGACTGTAGGGAAAATGTATAATTTCAAACAGGGACATATGTGACTGATGTATTCTCTACAAAGAAAATAATTCCATTGCCGATGATTTACCTTAACAATGAGAGCCCGCAGTGTAGCAAAGCAGTGACACAGGTATGTGGTGCTTTGGTTGCTGCTCAGAGAGTGCACCAGTACTTTCAGGACTCCGCCCAGAAGGTTGTCTTTGCAGTCGACAGCTGAGTTACCCTGCGGACAAAGAAAACTAGCATCAGGAATGCCATATGTTTCTGATTCCTGGTTTATTTTTGAATCCAGGGGTCTTCAGGCAACCTAGCAAAAGAAAGTTAATAACCTAAGGTCCCTTTAAATAGGTACCACAACAGGCTGCTTTGCTTCCCCATAAGTTCTCCATCTACCTCCAGGCATCAAGTCAACCTTCCTAGGGGGTCTCCACATGCTCAGCTGCTAGCTTACATGTCCATTCATAAGGAAGTAACCACACCAATAACGTACTCATACAACAATCAATATCCAATTTCATTAACCTATTTATCACTTTAATTACACCACACCCAGAACACTTAATACTTCAGGAGGCATTCCTCTGCAAAGCATCAGGGACCAATATATGTCCCACCATTACCTTACACATACGCTGCACAATGGCAATAATCACACTCCATATGATACTGCCAAGCACACCACCATCAACAACTACAAACCGCCACCTTACCTCCCCGCCAGCCGTTCAACCTCTAACACATACTCCACCCTCCCCATTCTTCTAAACAGACCTCCATTTCACGCCTATCATGATGCCTTGCAAGGATGGCACTAGCCACTTCACCTGCTCCTCAACATAACCACTACACAAAGATAATAAACCCTTTCCATCCTTTCCACTGACTACTGCTAGCACCATCACCGCTCTATAAGGGCCAAAAGATATAGTCAATGATTGATTGGAAAGGTACCCGAGTTCAAAGAGTGGATCAAAGTGTTTCTGTAAAGTGCTGTAGCTGTCCATGGTGTCTGTGACTTGTAAAATTTTGTATTACAGCCTCCATTGCTTAAACTAATTGTTTATGCAGACCATAAGAAAGCAACTATTTAAAAGCCTTTGCTGGTGCCACAGTTTAAGTAGTAGGTGAGCCAACATCTGTCTACATTATTCGCTCTGTATCATCATCAACTGTATCATTGCCATTGATGTGGTGCATGACATTTTGCACTTTATAAACATACCCCATTCACATACTCTCATACTAAACCTTATTCATTGGCTGTCAGTTAGTTAGGGTCCATGAGGCCTGTGCCGTGACTATTAACAGAAAAGCTAACTTGTTTAAGGTTCCAAACACTTGCCTAATCCGGGTGAGGCTTTGTTCCATTTAATATTTCAGTATTGTGTGATTCATTTGACCTTCCTTTGTCCCAGATTGTAGTTAGGTATAATGTAAAGTAATTTATGTGGAATGTAAAATATGCTGTTGTTGAGTGCTATCTCAATTACATATTCTCATATCCGCTGTCCTCCACCATATTCAGTTTTTTGTATTTAGGTCACAATAAGTAGAGCAGGAGACCTTATAATGAGCCTTAAACGGACACTGTAGAAAAAGATATGAGGTAGAATATGAATACTTTTCATTGTAGTAATGACTGTGAGCTGAAACATAAGTGACCTATTACCCAAAACTGTAGTTGAGGAGACAGAAAACAGAAGAACAGACTAAGAACAGTGCTAAAAGCAGCTGACATTTTAAGAAGCCGAACAGACAAATGTGTTCGAGGTTGCCCTTGCTAAACTGACACAAATAAAAATAAATAACTTTCCTTGAATTCTGTTTCGAATGAATCCACATTGGAGAAAGTCAGTTATGTGAATCTAGAAAGATAGGAGAAAACCCAAAGAAATGGAGTGGATACGGACTATTCTTCACAGAAGCAGATATGATATCAGTCGGAGAGACAGTGGACTAAGGGCTTGATTTAGAGTTCGGCAGATGCGATACTCCATCACAAACGTCACAGATATCCCATCCACCGTATTACAAGTGCCATTTGATATAATGCACTTATAATACAGCAAACGTGACACCTGTCATGTCTGAGATGGATTTTCCTACACACTAAAGCCTACATCAGGCTCTAAGCCTTGAACACACCCAGCTACATTTGCTTACTCTCTGTAAGACGCAGAAGCTTACAGGTATGTCCAGAAATGCCCATCCATTCCTTTTCGGAACTATGCACTGATGGCTCTTCCATCTTTGTGCAGAGAGCTCAGCTTTTGGAATCCACTGCTGGCAAGGATAAGGGTCAGCGATCACCATATTGAATTAAGCAAAGGGGTAAACATCTGGCTGTTCTCCAGCAGCTCACTCATGCTCATATTATCTCAGAAGTGTATATACTTCACCTTTGTCATACCCTGTCCTAACTACATTACATTCCCACATTGAAAGCATAAAGGTAGCCATAAGAGTGCATGTCAGGACTGGAGCCCCTTTGAACCTTTCACACGACACTTACCATTACATCTAGAATACGAATTCAAGACTTATCAAACAAACACATGCAGCGGATAGGTACTTACCACCCACTGGCAGATGTTACAGAAACATAACTCTCTCTCTCACACATCTCCCTGCTTCATTCCATGCTCGAGCGCAGCCCCAGCTTCGCTGCAATACATCGGAAATATCTCTTCTGACCTCACTCATGACGTCAAAACTATTTCCTCACACAGCACTCCATAAACACACACTTTGACACCCATGCACAAAGCACATCAAACAGAATAGCCTTTTACTCAAAGTCGATGAGCATGCTCAAAGTATGACTTTATCTTCCATACACTTCTTCATTTCAACCGATGGAGCTGCAATTTGGCTCAATGCACTAGGAGCATCCCGCGGAGGCTAACACAAGACTCTATGAAACTACCAAGAAGACCTAACAAATGAAAAGAGAACCTCTTACCCATCTACTTGGCAGCACTTCAGGACCTAGTCATAGATATGAAGTGCTATGCAAATGCTACAATACAGTACAAAACAATACAACATGCATATATATCACTTGAAAGCCATAGATGTGCAGGCAAGTCAATAATGCGTATGATTCAAAGTCAAACTTTGACTACAGAATGCAAATGTGTTATTTCTTTTGGATTGAATAATGGAATATACAATAATTCCTAAGCAATAATGCTGGATTAAAAGTCACATCCTTACTGTAAATGAGAGATGGTTCTATTGTACACCTGGCGAAGGGATATTTCTTCTCACCTGTATAATAATCTCAAGCATATCTAGAATAATTAAGTTAGCTTCTGTAGCTAAGTTCCCACTCATTAACACTTCTTGGTCAACTTCAGCTTTTGTTCTAGAAGGAAAAAACAGACATAGAAGATACCACATTCAAACACAGTGTACAGGGAAAACAAGTGATAGCATGTTAAGATGGTAATGGTGGAATAAAGCCACATGTATGGCATGCACAGAAACAAGTATGTATGGTTCTTTCATGGCTGCGGCTGTTATCAGTAGCTTATAGATATCATAATTAAATTTCTTGTACCTCACAAAGACATGGGATCTCTATCATGCAGATATTCTCGAGTCATATGGCCACAATAGAAGGCTATACTGGTCATAAAAAGCCTGCTCCAGCTACAACAAGGGAGCAGAGCTTTAACGGCTGATGAAGCTCAATACTGTAGGGTATGGAGCTATTAGAACATTTTGCCTTGTGAGAGCTGAATGTTCGATTAAACAAAATGGGCTCCTCAGAGACACGGGGGTGCACGTATAAACTCATTTAATATGGGGATTAACCTCGTCTTATCCATGAGCGAAAATGAAGTCCATGCCACAGAGTTGATGGGATACTACAGTACTTGAACAGTAAGGTGGTACTGGGTGCAAATACAGATATTCTCTTGTATTTAAGATTTACTGGCACAAGAATTGAGTGGCTTGCCTTCCCTTCGGTGACAGTTCAATCCCTCTCCTGCTTACCCTGCAGGACATTACCTATCAACGTAGTGGACAGTAATCAGCTGCATGTAGCGCCGAGTGTGCTGGGGTGGTTTAGGACGTTCTGTTTACTGTGTACACCGAGAGAGATTTCCAAAAATGACATACAACTACAACTTTTAAAAGTAGCTCCAATGTATGCAAAGAAGAGCAACCATAAACTATTATGGCCAAGTCTGATGGCAAGTGTCACTTTTGAGGGGACATCATTTTAAGTTACGAGGAACACATGGAAAGATATTAATAGAATATGTCTGCATGTTTGCTTTCCCCATTTTTTAAAACAACTCACTTATCCAGCTTCTCATTGGCCTGTCTCCACTGAGTCTGTTCTTTTTTCCACCTCAGGTTTTCATTGAGTCCAGCAAATCTATCATTCCCTAAAAAGGACAAGAATGGTAAATTAGAGTTACTGGCTGATAGCTAAGATCACACGCATGGAAACAATGTTCTGGAAGGAAAAATATGGATGGCGCCCTGCTTTACTCTTGTAAAAATCAAAGTGATAAGAGAAAATATTTTGAGATTCCAGTGTTCACAGGAGCAAACTACACATACTCAGGTTAGGGCCTGCAATTACCCAATAAAGAGGAAAATAAATGTGGGAAAGACATTAGAAATATTGCTCTAACACTACAGAGATGATATTAATAGAGGCCTCTGGTTTTTGATCAGACACACACTGCTAGCTTGTCAGTGAGATGCACTGCGTTGCTGGCTCACAACATTTTTCATTTCATTACATCTCTTTATGCATTTGTTTTATGCTGAACAATAATAAATGAAATATAAGCCAGATAAGATTAAGGAGTTTGGATAGTTAATTTATATTACAGAGAGCATATGCCTTTATTGCACTACTATTTTTAACATAAATATTGTTCAAACAATTTGCTTCTGCATTATTGTTTGTTTTTCAGACTCAGGTTCCAACATGAACAGGTTGCATCTATTTTACACTGAACAGTAAATTATTACTGACATTATTTCACCAAAGTGCCCACTAATACTAACACATTTCGACTATACAGGTCCTGATCACAGCTGTTTCATTATTTTTTTTAGTTGTAGTAATACCTTCACCCGCGTGTCTATAAAACCTAATTTATTTACAAGTAGGACGAATTCTAGAATTCTGAATTTTTAGAAGTATGAACTGATTTTTTACTACTTGAGTTATGACTGTCCAATATTTTCACATTATCATCGCTCATGGTCACAGTGTGCATGTGTATTTTGTTGCGAATACCCTCTGATAGGTTGATTATTTATGTTTGGTGTAGTTCTGCTTCTTTTTAATGCACTTTTAAAGAAATGTATACATTACATTCTCACTTTTGTATTGTTTTTTAGACAGCTAGCATTGTCTCTTTGAAAATGAAGTGGCTGTTATGATTATTTATATCAGGTGAACATGAAGGTCCTCATCTGCATTCAGTCAATTAGGAAACTTGTCTTCAGTTTCATGATACATTTAGACATTGCCTCTTCCTTCATTTTTGGCACAATATGTATTCCAAAATATTTCACAAACGTTCCAATCTTTCGCCCGGTGTTTCATGTAATCTTTCATTATTAGGAATTACTTGGTCTTCATTTTGAGTAGCTTGTAGGTGTTCCAAAATTCTTTCTTTACCTTTGTTTGTTGTGCTTCCAGTGTGCCTTAGTCTACATGGGCATTCCACGACATAAACAAAAAAGGTACTGTTGCAAGTAATTCTATTTTGGATCATGTGTATTTTGTCTTTATTGTCTTTGATTTATAATACTAGTGCATGCTTTGCATTTGTTGCATATCCCAAAAACTTTTGTTTGATTTTATAGCTATTCACTTTTTATTTTCTAATCAATACTTGTGAAGTGGCCTTTCAATACTTAGGGCCCTACGTAAAGTTTGGCAGACAGGGTCCTGCACCAAAAACATGGTGATGCAGCCTGTCTGCCAGACTTCCAGTTCCCCAATCTGTGTACAGTCAATGGAACACAGTGGCTCCTCCAGCGGAAACCACTGACTGATGGCCCAACTGACACTGGATCACCGGTCAGTGGATGTAGGATGATTTGCCATAATGAGGGTGAATGTTCTTTTAAAAATAATATTTTTCATGTTTTTCAAACAATACAAATAACAAAGCAACCCCACCTACACAGAGGGCATGTGGAAAAGCGTGCATCCATTTACAAAGAATATTACCATCACAATAGGACTGGATCTTTGTTTTTAATGACCTCACATCAGACTTTCATCATTTCTTGAGTCCAAATGGCCCTATCCAGGGCCAAAGTCGGACCTATAATTTTATCTTTTGCCATCCCTCTCCTGGAGTCTTGCCCAACTCCTCTCTCATTTCCATCCACGAGCTCCAAATCTTCTTGAATTTGCGGGCGCATCCCCTGGCACGATAAATCAATTACTCTGCCTCATCCATGCCTTCCTCCCAATCTCGCCTCGTCGGCAACATCTTCACTCCCCAATGTTTGAGGAGATCCCTGCAGGCCACCATCAGGGCCGGGTTTCTAAACAACAGGACATATTGATCCAGAGATTGGTCCACTCAAATGCCCAAGGAGATCAGCTGGGGTTGAGGTGCACTCTGTATCCTGGGGTCTCTGATAGTTGAACATCTACGTGTTCCCAGTAATCACGGACCTTCGGGCATTCCTGAAGTGTATGGATCAGGCTGCTCTTCATCTGGCAGCCCCCCAGGCAGAGATCGTCAGTTGCTCTCCCCATGCAAAACAGGTTGTTCTGTGTATAGTGTGCCCTATGCAGCAATTTCAACTAAATCAGTCAGAACCCTGCTCTGATTGCCACTTCACTTGGGTATCTGCAGGCCTGACTCCAATCATTGTCTTCAAGTCTGCCCCGGCCTCTCTCTAATTCTTAGGAAACTTCTTCCCGGACTATAAATGGTACGTTCCTCACCTTGTGAATCTTAGGTTCAGCATGTTTCTTTAAAAGGATTTTGTGTTTGAATGCTTCAAGTTTCCTTGGTTTACTACTAAATACCCCAGGAAAGCCTATGAGCATGTTATTTCTATCATTCACGCCATCCTCTATTCTTAATACCTGTTCTTTACTGTTGGGGTCAAGCACAATATTTACATTCTTTTGATCAAACCATCCAAGAACATGCCACATACAATTTAACACAAGTTGATCTATGTTTGAACCTAAATGTAAGCCATCTCAAGCCAATTATATTAATTTTCTCTCTGCTATATCCTTCTGGGTTGATATCAGCAGCTAACAATTGCTCCTCTGCTTTATATACAAATATCTTTTTTTATAACTTCTCATTAACAATAGTAAATGGAGACCCAGAGTCTGCATAAATTGTTCACTGCACACCACCAATAGTCTTTGAACATTCAGGTTTAGTTTTAGCACCGTCAATTTGTACATTCAAAAAGAGGTTGTTGCATAGACTAGGTACCTTGCCACCACATTCATCCTCACTAGTATGGAGCTCTCCACAATCTTTACTGGTGTCTTCACGCACACATATATTTTATACATTTCTTTTTTTTCCTCCATATTTTCGCATAGTGGCCCAGAATCCCACAGTGTCTGCATTTCTGTTTTACAGCTGGGCAGAGGACAAACGTTCTTATTCTAGTCCATTTTTTCTGTTCAAGACCACCAGGGGAAGACTAGCAGTCCCAAACAGGAAATAGGAATAATGACCCCTATTTGTTTAAAAAACCTCAATGCCTTAGTGCCTGCTTGGTGTACTCCACCAGTGCAGTGGCGAACAACCTTTCCATGACCTGCCAAACAGTAAATAAACCCCGTAATTTTATCTTTTAGTGATCTTGCCCTCTGCAATATCTCTGACCTGAAACTATTCTATTGCTCATCACCCTGAATTAGTCCCAAATATTTCTGTAAAAATCTCCTTAATCACTATGGTTTCTTTTGAGCACGCCACTTTTAGTCTGATCTTGTTGACTTCTTGAGAGTCTTTTTGAACATAATGGTCTCATTATGCTATTCCTAGCACATGCATTTTTCATGTATTTGCTTTCTAGAAACCACTTTCTATTTTCTTTTGTGGATAATTCACATTACTAAATCTTTATTTGGCTCTGTGTAGTGTAGGATGGATGCACGGGAGAATGACTACATGCCCTGCGATCAACCCCACCATGCCTAGCCAAAGCCGCAGATGGTTGGGTCTTAAGTACCAGGTGATGGCCCTCTGTGTCAAACTTATAATGTTCCTGAAAGAAAACGCAGTTTAAATAAATTCATGGTTCAGATAGTAGAAATCTTGTAAGAGTCACATGGGAAGAGATTCACTGAAAAAATGCAATTGTGACATTCTAGTTTCAAAGCAAAAGTTTAAAAAACCATTACATTTGCCAGTTAAGCTATCCTTCACAAACAATAACTCAGGCATCAACCCTGAATGGAGTGGTCATGACCTCAAATATAATGTGGCAGATGGCATTATAAATTATATTGATGACATCACTGGTGACATTACAAATCACTTTACAACTGTCATTATTAATGGAATCACTAATGATTCATTTTAATGTCTTTATATGGATATGAGTTATTATTTAATGTTGTTACAGTTGTTTGCAGATATAAGTATTGTCTATTGGAAGGGTGAGGTATGATTTGTGACCAGACCATAATTATCAGTATCTGCCTTATTGTTGCTGGAGCCAGGTCACAAGATATCAATTTTTCAAGAGCACGGCAGACCTTAACCATAAGCTAGGAGTTAAATGTAACTTCCACATCCATAACTCAAAATATTTGTAGGATCCAGTTTTCTTTCTTTATAGATTTCAACATATATTGTGCCCTTAAGAGGTCTGACGTTTGTGGGTGATGAGGGACTGTGAACAGGTTTTAGAGACCATCCATGATTTTGGGGACGGTTCCACATTTGTATTTTTTCATTTGGCCATTCTTTTACTCTGGCTGGGCATTCTCATCTTAGTTGCATCAATGATAATTGTAGTTTATTGCAGTGTACCTCTACTCAACCTTCACATCAACTCATTTGAGGCCTTGACTTATCGACCAAGCTACCAGGAGAGTTAGAAAACTGGGGGAAGGGAGACACCAGGTACTTGACCCATCATGGATCAAGTACCTGGTGTGTGGAAGCGCTTGCAGTCTCACCTTTGATATTGCTAATTGGTCCATGCAACTGCAGATGTCAGAAAAAAACCTGGCCAAAATGACAAATTGTTTCCAAACCAAAATCATGAGCATTCTTATAAAATGAATACACAGAATAAAAAAATAATGATCAAATACTAATTGAGGAAGGCAATTTGCCAATACTTGTGCAATGTAACTGTAGCTCAGTGAGGTAGTTTAGGGGCTTAGTGTGACAGTTGCAGATCTATAGGGGACAGATTTGAATTTCAACAAGGCCAACTCTAGGGGTAATACTTCTAAGATGAAAAGTGAGTGGTATAATAATAGCATCTGGTATAATTACTTTATAACTTAAAAATGAGTGGCATAATAATAGCATCTTCTACAACTACTTTAAAATTTAAGTAAGAAAAGGCTATTCTATTCAGCTGTCTGATTAATAATATTTTTACTTAAAGATGTATTCCTTTAAAAATATTATAGAAGTCTGACTTTCAACTATCCAATCACCCTGAATCAACAATGTATGAGAAAATATACCTGCTGGAGTTCTGCGTCTCATCATTTCCCCTCGAGCTCCTTCGCCTCTTAGTAAAGCTTCTTCTAGACGGGCCTTCACATCCCGAGACTTCTGAAGCACTTGGGTGCTCACTTTATCTGACGACTGTTTACCCTGAAGAGAAAGTACAATGTAAAGGAGCAATCCACTTGTTCCAGTTCATCATCTCACAATTTAGGAAAATAAGTACCTAGATTTTGCGGTATTCAGTTGTTTGAACACCATATCATAGATGGAAGCCCTGCATTGCAAACCGTGCAGAGGCAGCTGCACAGAGCAAAGTGTGTCATCATTGAGAGTTTGGCTGACCACCACAGGATCAGGGTCATGCCCTAGATTCTCTTCTGCAGTGACGCTCAATTTTTAAGTAGGAGATATGCCCTCCTACTTTTACACATGCATCATCCTTTTAAAAAATATATTCTTTATTGATTTTCATAGGATACGTACACTGCATCAGAACTCCAGTGTTGCAACGCTTACACTGTCTGATAATTACAATATTACTTGGCATACAAACAATTCCCTCAACTCCCACCATCCCCAATGCTGTTCATCTTCTACAGTGTATACTTCTCTACTGCGTGCATTTGTCTTTCATAGAAGTGATTGGTACAGTTACTGGACTTTGCGCCAGCAGCCTATGCAGTTACTCTTACCATTCCCTGGTCTATTCTGGTGGGTAGCCTGATTTCCAGAGTACTTACTCCTTCTTTCTGTCATTTCTCAGGACACCTCACGTCTCACTCATTCGTGTTCCCCTTGCTCCCCCAGTTCTGAACCTGTGCCTGCCACGTTGAGCAATTCAGTTAGCAATAATGCCCATGCAGATAAATCGTCCTCTAAACGTTCGTCCCTCCTCACATGTTTCATTCTGACTTCTTCCTCCACTGCCCATTTGGACGTATCTCAGAGCCATTCAGCGTAGCTGGGGGCTGTGCACCCATCCATTTGGTAGAAATACTCCACTTTGCAAGTAGCAAGCCTAGTAGCATGAACCTATGGCTACGTTTGTTTTTCACTGAAGCCAAGATCAGCCCCAACAACACTGCTGCCGGGTGTGTAGCACCTCCGAACCAGACATTCTGTTTAGATTTTCCAACACTGACCTTCACTAGGGCACTTTATCACTGCTAGCCAGTGCTAAAGTGCAAGTGCTCCTATACAAAACGTGTACGTAATTGGTTCATCCATGATTTGCATATTTGATTTACTAGTAAGTCCCTAGTACAGTGCACTGGAGGTGCCCAGGGCCTGTAAATCAAATGCTACTAGTGGGCCTGCAGCACTGGTTGTGCCACCCACATTAGTAGCTCTGTAAACATGGCTCAGACCTGCCACTGCAGTGTCTGTGTGAGCAGTTTTAAACTGTTAATTCGACTTGGCAAGTGTACCCATTTGCCAGGCCTAAACCTTCCCTTTTCTTACATGTAAGACACACCTAAGATAATCCCTAGGTAGCCCCAAGGGCAGGGTGCAGTGCATGGTTAAGGTAGGACACATATTAATGTGTTTTATATGTCCTGTCAGTGAAATACTGCTAAATTCGTTTTTCACTGTTGCAAGGCCTGTCCCTCTCATAGGTTAACATGGGGGCTACCTTTAAATCTGATTAAAGTGTAGATTCCCTTTGGGGGCGGATAGACATGTGGAGTTTCGGGTCTCTGAGCTCACAACTTAAACATACATCTTTTAGTAAAGTTGATTTTAAGATTGTGTGTTTGAAAATGGCACTTTTAGAAAGTGAGGATTTTCTTGCTTAAAACATTTCTGTGACTCTGCCTGTTTGTGGATTCCCTGTCTGGGTCAGTTTAACAGTTGGGCTTTTTGCACCTCTCTCTAGACAGTGACACAAAGGGAGCTGGGGTGTAGCCTGCATATGCTGATGAGCCATCTGTGCTAGGAGGGAGTGGAGGAGTGGTCACTCACACCTGAAAGGGCTGTGCCTGCCCTCACACAATGTAGTCTCCAACCCCCTAGTGTGTGTCTGGGGCCTGGCCTGGGCAAGGCAGGATTTCACAAACAAGAGAGACTTTTCTTTGAAGTAAGCCTACTTCAAACGGCAAAATGGATATAAGAGGGGCACCCAAAACCACAGACTTTAGAACACTTCTGGAAACCAAGAGGAACCTCTGTCTGGAGAAGAGCTGAAGAGCTGAGGAAGAAGAGCTGTCCTGCCTGTGACTGTGCTTTGTGGAGCTATCCTGCAGTTGCTGCTTCTGCCTGTGCTAGAGGACAAAAACTGGACTTTGCGTTGCCTTCCTTTTTGTGAAGAACTCTCCAAGGGCTTGATTTAGAGCTGTTGTTTGAAGTCTCAGGGACAGCAAATACTTCTCTCTGCCAGCACCTGGAGCCTCTGCTGAGACTCTTACTCTGCCAAGTGGTGCCCATCCAGTTCCTGGGAACCTGAAAGGAGAAGCTGGTAGCCCAAGAGTGAGAAATCCATGCACCGATCGACGTGCGGGGAAAAGATCTTTGCGACTCCGATCTGCGGCTGAAACATTGATGCGCCGCTGGCTTCACAGCTGAAAATTGACGCTCGCCTGCAATGTGACGGGAAGATTGACGCCTGTGGCTGGGGAAACGACGCACAGCATCGCTGACGGAGAACTGGGAGATCGCAACTCGCACTTTGTGGTTTTCAGATCATCATGCAGCAGGATTTCTGACGCAGATATCGCTGGGCGTGCAAAAACAACGCAAAGCCTGCCCAGACCCGAGAGTGCTGACCAGATCGAGTCATCGCTTTCCTGCGGAGAGAAGAAACGATGCACGCCGACCCGACTGAAGGAGAAACAATGCCAGATCTCACTCGTGAGTGATATAGACGCATCGCAAGCCCTTTTTGACGCACACTCGCCCATGCAGGGTTATTTTTGATGCACCCAGGTACATTTCCACGCTAACAGCGTTAGCGTTGTGTTTAAAATTACATGAAGACTCTTTTTGGTTTTTAATTGATAACTTGACTTATGTATTGTGGATTTTTGTCGTTTTGGTCTTGTTTTGTTTAGATAAATATTTTCTGTTTTTCTAAACCTGTGTTGTGTCATTTTGGAGAGTTTTCATTAAGTTACTGAGTGTGTTGGTACAAATACATTACACCTAGCACTCTGAAGTTAAGCCTGCCTGCTTGTGGAGTGGGGGTTAGCTGAGGGTGATTCTCTTTTATCCTGACTAGAGGGAGGGTCCTTACTTGGACAGGGGGTAACCTGACTGCCAACCAAAGCCCCCATTTCTAACAGATAGTCTAGGACCTCACAGCATCAGTCTTTCCACCTTTGCACAGACATCACCTCCAGTATTCTCGCATATGGCTTCAGCACCCAGCGTAGCATATCTTTCGTGACCGCACGCACCCATACCTAGCATACATGTTGTATCAAGAAAGGCATCTCTGCTGGTACCCGTGTGCCACACATGAATAGCTCCGGGAGGGTCAGGTCTCCATGAGAGCCCTTCAGGAGACTCTTTTCCCAACTGTCCCCTGCCTCTAGCCAGAGGACTGCATGTTGCAGGTGAGCTGCGAGGTAGTAAAGTTCTATATTGGGGAGCTCAATCCCTCCCCACTACCATGTCTGCTTAAGCATGGGTAACCCTATATGTTTCCTTTTATTGGCCCATAAGAGGTCTATGATCATACTGTCTAATTCAGCAAAATATTTCTGGTGTATCTCGTATATAGTACCCTGCTGGGTGTATAAACACCTGGGGAGCACCACCATTTTTACAATAGATGCTCTGCCTATCAGTGACAAAGGGAGATCCCTCCAGAAATTAGTGCATGCTAGTGAGAAATAGCCCCGCCGAAGTGCTTCTTGATGAACTTTCAGCAATTTCTCGGTGACCACATATGAATACTCGTGGTAAAATTCTTCTGGAAGACCATCGCCTCCTGGTGTTTTTGCAGTTCTTAGTTGTCTCACTGCTGCCAGGATTTTCACCCTCGGAATAGGCTAATCCATGGCTGTCCTAGCCTCTTCCCCTAGTCTAGGAAGGTCTATCTTAGCAAGGAAGGCGGCTCACCATCGCCCGTCCCCCCACTACGCCCCATATATGTCCTGCAGAGGTGAGCTCAGAATTCCTGTTAATCACAAGCTGGGTGTCGACTAATGTTCTAGACGGGTCCCGCAACATCAACGCCGGATCCTGGGACTCCTGCTGTTTCAACAAACGCAGCGGTATTGCCCTAGTTTTGTACCCTTCTACATGTAACCTCTGCTGGTAGGCCGAGTAAGTATGTTTCTCCAGCCTCCCCCAGTCACCTAACAGGTCTTTATGAGTTTGCTGCCATTCCCTGAGCTTCTGCAGCTGAGCAGGGAGTGCCCTTTTCATGTAAAGCAACTGGGACTCCTGTTGGGCTAGGTCTTGTTCCAGCTGTCATCTGACACTGTACAAAGTCTTAAGGGAAACCCCTCTGATCACTACTTTCATCAGTCTAGGGTAGGACAGAAGCCTTTGTTCTTTTTGGGCACCAGAAAGTAGCAGGAATAACAACCATGACCTTCTTCTGGCACAGGGACCCTCTTCATGGGTCCCTTGGCCAAGACAGCCATAACTTCCTCGCAGAGAAGTGCCAAGTGATCCTCTGTCATCCGATCGTAGAATGGCGGCAAGGCTGGAGGAGCAGCCTCAAAGTGGATGGAGTAGCTCCCTCCTCGGACAATTTCGAAAGCCCACCTGTCCATCGTGATGGATTCCCAGTGGGGCAGGTGATGGCAAATCCTGCCTCCGATGGGTCTGTGATGGAGTGACGGACTAGGAGGATTTAGAGGCTGCTTAGGTTGGTGGACTGGGCCGACCACTGGCACCCTGATTTACAGGAATGTTAGATCCTGAGGTCTCGTCCACGCAGGCGCTGGTCAGCATGCGTGGCATGGTAGGTGGAGGGAAATGGGCACAGTTGGGTGCCCCTTCCATAGCAAGGAAAGGGATGAAAAGCAGACTGAGTGGGGCAAGGAGCAGTTGTGAGGCCAAGGGGCCGAGCCATAGCCCGGGACTCCTTGAAGCGCTTGAGCGCTGAGTCCACTTTGTCTCCGAAGAGATGGGTGCCATTGAAGGGCATTTCCATAAGGATTGCTGGACATCCCTAAAAAAGCAAGATGTCCTCAACCGAGCGTGACGTCGTAAGGCCAGCGATGATGCAACCAATCTGCCTAGTGAGTCGGTCATGTCCAGCCCACAATGAACCATCAACTTGTGCTACATCCCTCCCGTCAGCAACAGCTTGGGAAAGAATGGCCCGGGCCTCATCTGGGACCTGTGGCAGCACCTTCGCGACCGTATCCCATAAAGTATGGTAGTATAGGCCCCAAAAGGCATACAGTGTTCACAGATCACAACACCAGACTGGAGGGAGAGAATAACTTCTTCCCATATTAGTCCAGTTGTTTTGATTCCCTGTTCAGGGATACAGCAGGGAATGCGCCAGAAGAGGAAGAAGCCTGGATGACCAAACTCTCCGGCGTAGGATGTGGGGTCAGGAATTTATGCGCAGGTCTATTCAGCAGGCAATTGTCCTGTTGACAGGAGCCCCTGTGCTGGGTTTAGACCACACCCCAAGCAGGACAGCAGTGAGGGCTTCATTGAAGGGCAAAAGGGGTTCTGATGTAGAAACACCGGGCTGAAGCACCTCAGTCAGGAGGTTAGTCCTGACAGCCATGGAAGTTGAGGCCCAGGACCTCAGTTGCTCTTCTCACCACCATTGAATATGAGGACCCCTCCTATGTAGCCACGGTAGGGAGTGAAAGTATGCAAGCATCAGGGGAGGTATCAAGACCACTGGCTTCACCCAACTCCTGAGCCCAGTCGAAATTAGGGTCACCTAGTTGGTGTTCTAAAGATTCAGCGATCCCTCCATACTCTCACCGTACCTGTACCCATAGGCATAAGGGTCTGGATCCAACCTGGGGAGTGAGATCCCCATCGAAGTCGGAATCGGCCTCGAGCGACAAAGTTCTGGCTCCAGGTCAGAGTCAGGAATCAGTATGAGGTCAATGTCGATTGTAGGCCCGACCGACGTCGGGAGCGTCGACTTCTGAACAGGTGCCAGGGAAGGTTGCTATGACACGAACTGCGCTGGCTCGGATCCGGTAACAGATCCTGACGTGCCCTCCGGAGCTGAGGCCGAGGCCACTGGTGCAAAACCTGAGGGGGCCCCCGCTGGCCCTACTGGGCCAGAAGGCATCAAAGGAGGGCCGGAATGCCCATATATGAGGCGCATGGCCTCATAAAGCTCTCTGATTTGGGCAGGGGTGGCTCTGGCACCCGGGAACTGGGGGAGGCATACAGCCGACCTAGAAGCAGGCTCCGAGGATGGAGGCCTACACTGACGACACTCTTCCCACGTCACATCGTCCGAGTGATGGGGTGAAGTCAAAGAATGTTCGTTCTTCTTCGACTTCTTCTTGTGACCGGAATGTCCTGAAGATTTGGGGTGGGACGAGGAGGAGTGGTGATGGCTCTGCGAGTGGTCTCGTTACCTTCCTCTCAATCAAGACCGGGAGTAACATGGAGCCAAGCGCCGGGCCGCCATGAGCTTTAGGGACCGCTCTCTCAAAGCCTTTGGGTTCATGGCCCAGCACTCGGAGTACGACTTTGGGTTGTGGTTGCGCTCTAGGCACCACAAGTACATGAGGTGCGAATCCGTCACCAACATCATGCCGTGGCAGGAGTCACATGGATTAAATCCGGTCAAAAATCCGGTCAAAAAACTTTGACAAAACATCGAAAAGTCAGTCAAAAAACAACAGAGGGTAGCTCTTCTCCAGCTATGCACATAGGCTGGCATGTAAAGAAAAGATCTGACATTAGCGCGACGGGGGGTGCCTATATACAACTGCAACATCATCACAGTGACCACGACGCCAACGAAGGATGCAGAGTAGACAGATGCCACCTGATGTTGCGCAAGGGTACTGCTTGAAGAAAAATCTCCGTATCCAGTCTGATGGAATCTCCAACAAGATGTCTCTATCAGATAACTTCTGCAAGGAGGACACAGTTTCCTGCAGGGTGGCGACTTCCCACTGTAGTTATCCTACATTTCCTTCTGTGGCGTATGTGATATTATGGAGATCCACTCTAAGGAGGTTAGCATTGATGGCACCAAATATATCTTAGTGGCCAACTCTGTCCGGGAACCCTTAATGGTCTCCATTAAGTCTGACAGTGACAGGTTGCAGGCCTCCCAGCCAGCGTGACAGCCTGTGTATAATTAACTATTTTATTAGCCTGGATTAGTCCTGTTGCCTTGTCCTTCACCATAGTGACTTAGTTTGGCGCCAGCCACTCTGTTCAAATCTGTGATGTGGACACCCGTTTATTAACAGGCCACCTCCCCAATGCAGGGTCCAACTCCCTCCATTCACCGTCGCAATAAATTCCGAAAGGGACCTCCTCCACACAGTCCAAGTGCAGGTTGTAGAGCCACCTGGGGAGTTATGGGGGTGCAGGCTAACTCTCCTGCAATGTGTGTCCCTGCCCTCCGTGTCTCACGCAACCCTCAGGCCCCTCGCAGCTTCGCAACCAGTAGCTTCCTCTAGCTCTGATGGGACACACTACTCATGCAGCACAACACACATGCAGCTTCCCATGCTTATAGCAGTGCACCCAGTACTAGCAGGGTCCTGCACCTCCAGGTCACCACGCCTGACCTCGGGGGTCCCCAGCTGGGATACCAGCCAATGTATTGTCCTGCATATGCCTGCCACGGCCTCGTATTCGTGCAGCTAACTCGCCGCAGCTGGTCGCTCTTCCACACTGCATCTTCGGACCCTACCAGTCCTGCTCACCTGCACACCCCTGCGTCTGATGCCACAAGTCCTCAGGGCAGATTTCCGGGGGTCCCATCTGGGGACTCGGAAGCTGTCTAAAAATGGACCCCAATCACCATGGTTAGAGCGCACGTCTCTATCTGGGAGGGTTGGGGCCCCCCGCATGTACCACTGGTGGGCTAACATTTTGTTGGAGAGGGGCACACTCCTCCACCTCCTATCAGGCTCATCCATCTCTCCATCAGTTATTAGTCCCTAGGGCCCTGCAGTGCACATTCTCTAGGTCCTTGCCTGCCTTGAGCATGCAATCATGTGAGACCCCCAGTTGCAGGCACAGGTTTGTAGCGGGCCCTGCTCCAGGCTACACTGCACCTCACAGCCCACCTCGGGCCTTCATCTGCACCTCAGGATTCCTGAGTCCAGCACGGCACAGTTTCACCACCTCATTCTCCAGGCGGGGGTGTCACGTACGCCCACAGCCACTTAGTGCAAGTCCCCTTTTGATGGTTGGGATGTGCTCCAGAGCTTCTAGCCTGCCCAGAGATGCGTGGGAACCAGGCAGACAACCGCTCCCCCTGCACATGTGTATGGCAAGCCAGCACATTTTTGCACACCGCCGAGGCTCCCCCCACCTGACATGACCATCAGGCCAGTATGGTCCATTGTGGAGCCGCTGCCCCATGATTACCAGTCCTGGCCTCGTATGCTGTTTGTTCTCGTCAAAATGCTTCTCCCACTCACCATTGTGACGTTGAGCAGGCTGCAGGCCACACAACAAAGGCTGCAGCACACCATGGCGATGTCAGCAACTTGTCCACTGCAGCTCTCACCCAGCAGAAGTACCCCTCTCCAGGTCACCTCACAGTGCATTTTTAGGGGGATTCAGGCTCCAGATGAGGTATGATTGTACAGGATTTTGTTTATGGCCAACAGAAGCTCTGGTAGGAGCGACTAGACTGCCCTCTTGCCACAGGCACCATCCTTCTCCCTTTTTAGGTCGAGCGCGCAATCGCTTTGACCTGTTGTAAATATTTTGGCCTTTTAACCACGCCCACTGCATGCCCATCACTTTCACTCGTTCCTGGACTTGCCTTTCAAAAATCCTTTATCATCATTGGTAAATGCTTTACATTTGTCCATCCTTGGGGCGGTTTTGTTACAGCTTTGCAGACTGCCCCTGTTACATGGATAATTGCATGATTGTTGATATATTTGACTGCGAGCGAGCTTCTTTTTCTTTTTGTGTCTCTCCTTTGTGCTCATGCTCATGGCGGCCACGACGCTTTGAATTGCCTCGCTTATGTCAACTGTTTTACTTTTCATTTTCAACTTATGTGGGAAGAAATGTCCAGTTAGGAATTTACAACGCTATTAGCTCTAACTAGAACAAATGTGAGACCCATTGCATTGCAAATCGTTGTTTATCTTGCTGCTGCTATTTCACTGGTGGCCTATTTCTTCCCTAGACTGGTTTATGTGCTCACACTTCCACTCCCAATTCAAGCGTATATTACATAGCATCATCTGAGAGTGATCTCTACGATGCTGTATGACTGTACACTGCATCAGCCATGTAGTCCCCCATTCGAGGGAGTGTACCCTATATAGTTAACCAAACTGATGTTATTTGCAGCTTCATCATTGGCCTTGCCTGTCTTGGCTTCCAAAACTGCCTCCATTGGCCTCATTTCAAGTGGTGACGAATTTAGTGCGGCCAATCACCCACCATAAACTCTGCATACAATTCCTGCAATTAGATGCAGGTATATCCCTAGGAATGGCATGCCTTGATGAATCTAGAATTACATGGTGACATTTTGCATGGAATTCTTGAGACTGGGGTGGTGAACGCTGCTCTTCTTATTCTGACCTTCTAAAACGTGGTTGCCTTTCCTATTACCCTGCACATATATTAGTCACCAGCAAGTTTTACCTTTTGCTTTCTTTCCCTTTTCACCATTGTTGTGATGCCAAAATGGGTCATCTGAAGGGCTTAATTTCAGCCAGCAGTTACTGGTGGGGCCCATTGGCACTAATTTTTGGAGACTGGCACTTACTGCTTTTTATCATCAGCCTTTGACACAGAGCAAAAAAGAAAAAGGCAGAAAAGAGGGGAAGACAGAGGAAAAGAATGGCAGAAAATTAGTGACAAGGAGAGAAAGGATGGATGAAAAAGAACTTGCAAGAGTGAGATACTGGGCAGGGAGTGCATGGTGGCTGGTGAAAGAAACATAAGGTGGAATGAAGGCTAGACAGCCTTGGCATTTAGCAGGGGGCTTCTGAGAAAATCTTTGGGCCCTGGCACTTACACTTTTATAAATCAATCACTGGTTATCGGCCTACCTCTTTGTATTGTTCCTATTCCCTTCTTTTTTCCATTTGATTGCATCAGGCCTTGCCCCTATGTTGTTAGATAATAGTCACGAGTCTGTATCTTGTACCCTCATATTCGCCCATCCTGTCCTCTATTTTGGAGAAGAGTGACTTACACCAATGAGGTCTGCCAAAAGCTTCTATGCTACATCTTTTGCCTCTTATGTTAACCACCTGACACAAGCCCCATCTGGAGCAAGTGGTATTCATTGGTAATGCATGAATGTCCCACATGTTTATGCTGCCACTTACTAAATTTTGATTGTTTGATGACCACTCTGGGAACCTCTAAGCGGGCCAGGTTTGGCAAGTGTGACTACCACACACCTTTGTTTCCTCTGTTGTTTCCGTCCTCTTTTCCATTTAATCTCTTCACAGAAGCATGGACAGCCTTTGAGTAGATTCAGCTGTGGCTCTGTTTTACTTTTGTCTTCCCTATTTTCACCCCTTTTGCATCTTTACATCGTACTTTGGGCTTCCTGTAGGTCCTCCTCAATCAGAAAGTCCTAGTGAATTCCAGGTTATTGCTACATATCTGTGCCACGCTTTCCTAACCCCTCCTCTTTCACTAAGCCAGGGATGTATTTCCATCTCACCACGAAGCCCGCTACCAAAATAGTTCTTGCAAAATGTATTCATTTGGAAAAAACATTGTGATCAGTTCTAGCAGCCTTTGGGCTCTCCCAACTTTCCAGTTTAGACCAAACAATCAAAGTGCCCTCTTGGAAGGCGATTATCCACCTTTCTAAGGCTGCTAGGCAGGGTGTGTGTGCGGTGGTCCTGTCTGCTGCAGCAGCTGAACTGCCTATCTCTGCTGCTGCAGCCATTGTTGTGCTACTAGGTAGAACAAAGGATGAGGAAAGCGAGGTACGGACAGAGACCAACTCACCAACACAGCCATACACTGAAACTTGACATCGGATTTAGCCACAGAGCTGTTCGCATTATATTCTAGCATACACTGCATGTGCACTGCCCAGTGTGCCTCATGACATACAAAACAACAGGTTCCATTTGAAAAACACTGGGATGAATTTGTGTGTTTCCTTGAGTCACCTTTATCAGTGGTATGCCAAGTGGCCTATATTTCATGCCTATGTCTAAATTAAAACGCAGATATAAAGACTTAACAGGAACTACACATTGCAGAATATAGCAAGTCACAAAGCCAAGGATGTTGGAGATTGCTGGAGAAGGGTGTGGGGGGTTGGGAGCCAGATGAGTCATAGGAGAGAACTGCAACAGATTCATCCATCTCACCGCTGTGATCCCCACTTATACGATCAACCATCTCATCCCATATGCCCAGATCTATCTCCTCATGATCATCTGTATAGATTCCACAGAGTCGCACTTCCTCTGCAATGACTGATTCCAATAAGTCTTTTTGCCATTGTGCATGAGCCTTGGGTGCTGCCCGAGCCTAGTGGATGGCTATATCGGGTTTCTAGCTAGGGCTGGTACAGCAAATATAAAAAACGATCTTACGTACCTCCGTGGGGAGGGTGGGGGGCACAGTAGGCAGTGTTTGGTGGACAGGTCCAAGTTGACTCCAGTAAGCCAGGTGACTGAGGAGCTGACCTTCGTCCAATACGACCGCAACCCCCCACAGTCCCACGTAACATGGGAAAATACAGCCAGAGATACTCCGTAATGCATACAATCAGCCGTGCGGGTGGGGTACATGCGGCCCAGTCGTCGAGGAGTCAAATACGCTCTGTGAAGGTACTAAAATTGCGTGAGTTTAAAACTAACTTTATTTGCAATCTCCCGTACATGTGCCCTAACGCTGTGCCATTCCGCATCCGTCAAAGGAATGTCTAGGTCTGCATCCCAATTAAGATGCAACTTTGCCTTGTTAATCTGCCTACCACCTTTCAGGCCCACATAAATTCGGGAAACCAGACCCTTTAGTGTTCACAGTACATGAGAGTCCACCGGTTCGGCCGGATATCCGGTCACTATATCACAGGCTGTGCGTGACATTGCCGCATACTGTAAGAACTGTCCAGGACCAATACTGAATAGTTTGCCTGCCTCTGCCAGAGTAATAAATGTGCCATTTAGATGTAAGTCTCCAGCAGTTCTACAGTTTCTCTCAATCCAGGGCATCAAGTTCATAGAGTTTTGTAGGCATAAAAAGGACTTAAGCCACCAGAGTGGGAGCATTTTCATGTATGGTGCACGTTTAAGCACTTATGTTACTGCCCTTTCCCAGATCGAGGTCAACTGTGCCACTCTAAACGGTGTGTTCTACGTAACCCTATGTCCACCCATCAGGAGTTTTGGGAGATCAGTTAAAGGAAATGAGACCTCGAGTAACTTTTTCTCTAGTTGGTTAGTTCCTCACACCAGAGTGTGGAGTACTGAAGTAATCCCACAAAGTAATACATTTGGAGGTCTGTTTGTTCCAGTCCCCCTTGCTCCTAGTCCAACCTCAGAGTCTCCAGTTGAACCCTGCTGCACTTGCCTGCCCAGACCAGCGACACCAGGAGTCCATTTAGTTTCCAAAATACAGACGTTGGCAGCATGTAAAAGGAATTCTTCATTATGTATAAGCATCTTACGAATAGAACCATTTTGCTCAATGCCTCTTGTCCCGTGATCAACAGCAGCCAGGTCCTTCAAAAGTCTATGGAACGAGTAAGGTCCCTCAACGTGGTGCCAATGTTCAAGTTGTAGTGGACATGGTCATCCTGGGTGACTTCGATGCCCAGATATCGAAAATGGCAGGGGAGTTCTACCTCTTGAAGGGTAGGCTCCGTACACAAGGCCAATGCCGCCAACGGGAACAACACTGTTTTATGGTGGTTTACCCGGAGACCTGATACCTACCCAAAATTTGACATAAGTTGTAGCAGCCTCAGGACTGTGCAGATCAGGTCCATCACATAAAGAAGAGTGTCGTCTGCATACATACATACTACATGCAAAGTGTCTCCCACCATTATCCCCTTGTCGCTAAGTTTCTCCTACAAGTATCTTGCCAGGGGCTCCATGGCCAGAGCAAAGAGGAACGGTGACAATGGGCAACCCAGACAGGTACCCCGCTCAATGTAGAAGACCTCAGAAACCACTTGCCCCATACGCACACGTTCCCTGGGCGCTGTGTACACAAAGTGAACCTATGCCATGTGTTGCGGACCGAACCCCATGCACTTCAGCACCTCCCAAAGGTAGGCCCAGGACAGGGTATCAAAGGCTTTTTTGATGTCTAAAGCTACCACAGCAGCCTCCACCTCCGAGTCTCAAGTGGCATGCATAACATGTGAGAGCCTCCTGAGGTTCATGAGTGTACTCCTGACCGGAATAAAACCACACTGGTCAGTGTGTACCAAACGGGAGCCACTCAGCACAGTTGTGTGGCCAAGACCTTTGCCAATAACTTGACATCTACATTTAACATAGATAGTGGTCTATAAGACACTGGGTCATCTGGGTCTTTGCCAGGCAGGAGGGGCCTCCCTCATGTGGTCTGGGGGGGATCCTATCGATACAGTCTCCTGGAAGTTTTCCAGGAGTTTGGGCAGGAGTTCAGCCAAGTACATCTGATAGAACTCAACCAGGGGGCCATCAGGGCCAGGGACTTCCCTCTTGCCATATCTCGGAGGGCTACTCTCAGTTTCTCCAGCTGAATATATCCCTCGAAGACCTCTCTGTTTGCCGCAGTCAGATATGGGATGGCAATGCCTTTTAAGAACTCTATCGTATCCTATGGCCTTTCCAGGAGGGGCCTTGTAGGCCTCCGCTAGATAATCTCTCAGCACGCAGTTAATTGCAGATTGGCCGACCACTACTTGTCCATCTGCTTTCGTTAAGGAGAGTATCATGGGGGGGGCTTTCCCGCTGCAACAGCCAGGCCAGCATGCAGCCTGAATGGTCACCTTCTCTATGAAGTCTTTGTCTACAGTTGCGCCTCACATGTCGGTCCAGCCTATCCCATATCTTTGCTACCCGTCTATGTGTGGCTGCGAGGACCTCCAAGTCTTCTTCCTCTCCCTGCTGCAGCTGAGTGAGTAGGGCCTCTCCCTGCTGCAGGTCCCTCTCAAGTTTCCTCCTGAAGCCACAGATTGAACCCAGGCATGCTCCTAGGGAGCACCACCTTACCAGCACCCCATTCTGTACCCCGGTTTGCAGTGGTGTTCCATTAGGCCTCAAAATAACCCTGTATGGCCTGATGCATATCCACCTAAGGGTCTCCCAGTGATTCCAGCCAGAGACTCCACAGTGGGATCCGTGGGGGATGCCTGCCACATCACATTGTAGAAGTAGAGGGACATGTTCAAAGAGGAACCTGACAGGCATGCTCCCCTGACATTCAATGCCCCTCCAGTGGTAATGAGGAATTGATCTAGCCTGCTGTGGACATGGTTAGAGGAAGAATAATAGGAAAACTCTGTTGCTGTAGAGTGTATTTCCCTCCATTTATCCACACATTGTAGTCTGTGCATGGCCTCCAACAGACTGGCCGACATGGCTGGTTTAGTGCCCACACGTTGCGGTGATGATCCAGCACACAGTTAAAGTTGCCCCCCAGATAAGAGGCATATCCACGTAATGGAGGAGTTCAGTCTCTGGGGCCAGGAAAAGTCCTTCATCTGCATTAGGAGTGTAGATATTGATAAGGCACAATTTGATCCCATCCAGTCTATCGTGTACCAGCATATATCTCACCTCAAAGTCCGGTCTGTAAACCAGTGCCACCCACATGGAAACCCCCCTATGATGTGAGGAGTAAGTTGAGGAGTATAACTGTCCCCTCCATTTTCACTATAACTTCTGTGCTTAACCCTCAATTAAATGTGTCTCCTGGAGCATGATTATGTGGCTATCAGTGCGTCTCAAATGTATGTGTGTTCAGTAGTGTTTTATAAAAGTAACCAGTCCTCTCACATTCCTCATGAGAAGTTGAGTGAAGTCGCCCATCCGGCTCAAGCAGTGTGGTTATCCATGTCTCATTCAGCCCACCTCATCTCCCACTCCCTCCACCACCCCATTCACCACCATCGTCATCATAAACAAAACAATGCATACATTATCCAACTCTCCCCTCCCTCCCCGGGTAGACACATCAAATCACAACTCGTGTCTCCTCAGTTGCCCGGAAACTAACTGGTCCATTGGGCTATTAAAAAAACTGCAGAATTGAGTCATATGTCACATCTACCCTACGGTCTACTTTATCTCCCAAGGGCAGACCTGGGTTCAGGTCATCTACTGCTGGTCCAGGCTCCAGGAGGACACTATGGTGTCCCTACCATTTGCCCCCAGATATACAGACAACATTACAGGCTCCCATTCACTCACACCCACACAGTCCACACCTCGCACCACACAAGGGTGAGTGGGATTCAATCACACCAAGGTAGTGATATGAAGGGGAAGTGACAGCAAATCTGATATATGTATCGTACTCCGCCCGCTATAGGAACCCTCCCAGGAGACCAAGCCCTGGCACCCACTTTGTTCCCGGGTGCATCTAGTGTATCGCAGGACACACATACTGTGGAGATCTAAAAAAGCACTCATATCTCAGTTCAACAAACAATGGGTGTTCTAGTGAATCAACATATGTTACAATTATCACTGATGGAGGATACAAAATTGATAAGAGGGTTTTTATCTACAGTCTTCACTGTCCGGTTTCCAACTGTTTAGAGTCCATAGGTGGGGGGGGTCTGCCAGCTGTTCCAAGCTGGTGCCAGCCGATTCAGGAGATGTCGCTGATTTCACTAGGGTCCTGGCTTGCTCGCGCTCCTGCCTCCACTGTCTAGTTCCAATGTGCCGTCTTGCCGGATCGCCACCCGAGACCCGGATCCACACCTTTGTCTCCGTCTGCTTCGCCTCCTGTTTTTTGTAGTTGTTTTCCGGGTGTCTCTGACTCCACCCATAGTCTCGCTTTGTCTTCCTGACTCAATCCGGCCATCCCCTCGGATCTCCAACCAGTCCCACACATCCTCCGGTGCAGTGAAAACTGCGTGTGGCCATTGTGCAAGACTTTCAATTTAGCTGGGTGCAATAGCATATAGTGAAGACACATGGCCCTCACAGTGCTTAATTTGTAAATAAAAACATGTCGGTGCTCAAAGCCCTCCTCTTAAACACGCGGCTGCTGCAATTTAATGTGGGTACATGGAATACTGAGGCAGCGTAATCCTGAAGAATTAATCCATTTACAGCCACTCCCTGTCCCTTCAGCTCACTTTTGCAGCTTTCTGCTTTCTCACATTGTGATGCTTTTTTGTTTTTCTCTTCCTCCGTCTTTCCCATATGTGTCTTTTGCTCGCAGCAAATGCTTGGGGCAGAAGAATAAGTGCTGGTGCTCAGCACCGGAAACAACAAGCACAAATTAAGCACTGGGCCCTCAGCTTCAGTTTAACTCCAGTAAATGATTGTCGTTGTTGCTGTACAGATCTAGTATAGTCTGGAAATATGCAGATTATGTGGTTCTCAAAGGAGGGATCACCTCCTCTGCGGACCCCCTGTAACATAGCATCATGGTCTCTGTAATTTAGTATCTTGGCTACGATGGTCCTAGGGGTGCCCCTAGGAGGAGGCGCAGGTGCCAGCAATCTGTGGGATCTTTCCACTATGAAGATTGGGGAAAGGCCAATGTCTGAAAGTTGCTCTCAAATACATTTTTGCAGGTACAGTTCGGGATTAGATCCCTAAGCTTTTATGGGAAACCAACAAAACGCAGGTTGAATCTAAGGGATTCGCCTTCCGCGTCCTCTGCCCGTAGCTCCAATTTCTGTGTCTGCATCTCCGGAATCAAGACACTGGCATTCGGGGTCTTTATTTCCTCTTGCAGCGCACTGACTTGCTGTTCAGTCTCAATGGAGCGCTCCGTTACTTTCCGGATGTCTGCTCTTAAGAGGTTCATGTTGTGTGCCATTGCATCAATTTTACTTTTTGTCTTTGCACAGTAGGCCTCAATAGCCATCAGGTTTTGGGCACCAGTGGGACCCTGTGGGGCCTGCAGGTCATCAGTGTCTGCCGTCAGAGGGACCCCGCTGAACCAGAGGATGCGTATTGATCCATTGTGGTCTGCTGGGTTGTGTGCGATTTCTTATTGCAAACCATCATGTGGTCGCAAAAGTAGTGTCTCACCTACAGTCAAGCAATATAACAATGCCGGAGTTGTGACGACTCACACCGCAAATCTACAGTTCCTACAATCATCAAACTGTATGCAAAAAGGACAGAATGACCTCCATGTCAGAAGCGCTGAGGTATACTATTAGTTGGTCCAAAGCCCGGGGCCCTGCAGCAGCCACAGGGCCACACAGCACCTGGTCAATTGGGGCCTGGACACCAGTCTATTTCAGCTGGCCTTCCAGGCTGTAAAGTCCATAGCCACACTGCTTTCTTCCTATCCAAGATGAGAGGCCTCTGCTTCCCCCCTCACTGTACCTCCTGCAAGGGAGAATTATCTGCCAAGCCCAGACCGGGCTTACCTGTAGTCGCCACCTCACTGTTTGCCGGCAGCTGCTGCATCGAACCACGGAGCGGGCCACCCAGTGCTTAATTTGAAAATAAAAAGGTGCCGGTGCTAAAAGCTCTCCTCTTAAACACGCGGCTGCCTCAATTGAAAGTGCGAGCACATAATACTGAGGCAGAGTAATTCTGAAGCCACCTCGGGCCTCTTCAATCCATTAACAGCCACTGCCCGCCACTTCAGCTCACTCTTGCAGCTTCCTGTTTTTCCCCTTTGTGACGCTTCTTTTTTCTCTTCCTCCATCTTTTGCTCGCAGTAAATGCTTGAGACACAAAACTAAGCCTCGGCCCTCAGAAATAAGTGCCGGTGCTCAGCACTGGAAACAACAAGCACAAATTAAGCACTGGAATTATGATGTCAGCTCGTGTATCCTCAAGCAGCTCTGTCTCGGCCCTTCAAACTGCCTGCAGGCCAATGTTCGGCCATCGGCCAGGCGCCGGCCCTCTGAGCTAAACAGCGCATTGTCTCTTCCGGCTGCCTTCCGGTCTCGGTCTTCTGAGCAGTGCAGCCTAGGCTACTTACGTAGGCACACAGGTGCCTTGCCTTAGGGCAGAGGTCTTCAAACTGTGGGGCGGGCCCCCCTAGGGGGGCCTCAAGTGCTCCCAGGGGGGGCGCCAAACTCTGGACAAAAGAAGCATTCTACCGATAACAGGCCTTTGTTTTAAACAAAAGCATGTTATTGCATTTTTAAAAAGATAACAGCACCTAACTGCAATGTTTAAATAGGTCTGGACATATTTAAACATTGCCATCCTTATAAAATATTTGTGAAAAATTCTGAGGGGGACCCATAGATTTTTATTTTTCAACTGGGGGGGGCGCGGCATTAAGAAGTTTGGAGACCACTGCCTTAGGGTGACCACCCGTCCGTAAATTTCACGGACTGTCCGTAATTTCGACCTGCTGTCCGTTGTCGTGATGAAAGTCTTCACGGACAGCATTTGTCCGTAATTTTATCCTTTCACCTAAAGGACAACGGAGGCAGGGCGAAATTACGGGCAGATCAGTCTCCCCAGCTGGACTGGAAGGCAGGGAGTCTCCTGTGCTCTGAGGGAGGGAGGGGCAGACAGATAAGAAAAGGCCTTCTTGCCAGGGAGTCTCCTTCCCTAAAGACATGCAAATGTAGGCAACTGGTAAATCTGCAAATACAAAGGGGCTTGAAAGCCTGCATTGACTTTACTAAAAGGAGTCACTTGAAGTTTTCTGGTGGCAAAGATATTTCTTTCAGAGAGGTATTGTAATGGTGTTCCAAGGTGAGCTGTGGAGTGTGTGGTTTTAATGTAGTGTTATACATTTTTTTAGCACTAGGTATAAACTGTATATTATTCAAAGCTGTATTTGAGAAGCACTTTTTTTTATTTTACCGAAATGTATTTGCACATTTTGTAGCAGCCTTTATTATGATGTAATTGTATTTTTTACAGTTCTTTCAGGTACTTCGGTACCTCATAGTACTAACAAACATTGACAAAGCAATAGGTCTCATCTACGAAAGAGTTATTGGCTTTGCTAATGTGTTTTAGCCATTAGCCATGGTATACATCAGAGTAGCTGCTGTTCAGCATGGCTTAAAGCTAGTGGCATAGTGGTGTGGAGTGGAGTAGAGCAGCATAGGAGCAGTGGCGTAGAGCCCAGTGGTGCAAAGTACAGTGCAGTGGGGTACAGTGCAGTTGTTTAGAGTGCGTTAGCGTAGAGTGCAGTGGCATGGGACAGAGTAGAGTGGCACAGAGTGCAGTAGAGTAGAGTGGCATACAATAGAGTCGCAGAGAGAGCAGTAGTGTAGAGTGGTGCAGTGGCATAGATTGCAGAGTAGACTCATATTGCAGGGAGTAGAGTGGTGCAGAGTAGGGCAAAGTGCTGTAGAGTGGAGTGATGCAGAGTAGAGTGGCTTAGAATGCAGTAGTACATAGTACATTGGTGTATAGTACGGTGGTGGAGAGTGCAACACTGCAGAGTAGAGTGTCAGTGCAGTGATGTTGTGTGGAGTAGAGTGGCACAGAGCAGTGGCATAGAGTACAGTGGTATAGAGTAGAGGGCAGTGGCGTACAGTGCAGTTGTTTAGAGTGTATTGGCGCAGAGTGCAGTGGCATATAGTGGCATGGGGTAGAGTTACATAGAGTGCAGTGGATTAGAGTGGCATACAATAGAGCAGCAGAGAGTGCAGTAATGCAGTGTGGTGCAGTGTCATAGAGTGCAGAGTAGACTCATGTGGCATAGAGTGTAGTGGTGTAGAGTGGTGCAGAGTGGAGTATTGTAGAGTGGTGTAGAGCATAGTGCCTAGAGTGCAGTGGCGTAGAGTGGTGCAGAGTGCAGAGTTGCAGAGTAGAGTGTCAGTGCAGTGGTGTAGAGTGGTACAGAGAACAGTGGCATAGAGTACAGTAGTGCAGAGTAAATTGCAGTGCAGTTGTTTAGAGTGCACTGGTGTAGAGTGCAGTTGCATAGAGTGGCATTGGGCAGAGAAGAGTGGCATAGAATGCAGTGGAATAGAGTATATTGGTGCAAAATGCAGTAGTACAGAGCAGAGTGGTGTAGAGTATAGTGGCGGCCAGAGCAGTGTTGCAGAGTGTCAGCTTGCAGTGGTGTAGAGTGCATTGAACTAGAGTGCAATGGTCAGAGTGGTATAGAGTACAGTGGCGTAGAATAGATTGTTTCAGAGTACAGTGCAGTTGCATAGAGTGGAGAGGTGCAGGGTAGAGTGCAGTGCCATAGAATGCAGTGGCACAGAGTGCAGTGGCATGAAGTAGATTATTTCACAGTAGAGTGAGGTGGCTTAGAGTGGAGAAGTGCAGGTTAGAGTGGAGTTGCATAGAGTGTGATGGCATAGAGTAAAGTAGAGTAGAGTGCCATGGCATAGAGTGCAGAGGTGCAGAGTAGATTAGAATGATGTACAGTGTATTGATGTAGAGTGCAGGGGCATAAAGTTGAGTGTTACAGAGTAAAGCGCATTAGCATAGAGTGTATTAGCTTAGAGTGCAGTGGCGTACAGTGCAGCGTTGCAGAGTGGCAGAGAGTGGAGTTGTGCGGATTAGATTGGTGTTGCCTAGGCTGGAGTGGTATGGCGTGCAGACGAGCAGAGCGCAGTGGTGTAGAGAGGCGTAAAGTGCAGTGGCTTAGAGTAGAGTAGTACAGAGTAGAGTAGAGAGGCATAGTGTGAAGTAGCATAGAGAGCAGTGGCATAATGTGGAGTGGTTCCGAATGGAGAAGAGTGCAGTGGCATGGAGTGGCGTAAAGTGGAGTGATACAGAGTAGGGTGCAGTGGTGTGGAGTGGTGCAGAGCAGAGTGGAGTGGAGCATGCATGGTGTGGTAACACACTGCCATTACAGACAACACATTTTTGATTGAAATGACCATTACATTTGCACAGATATACAGTTTTTCAAATCAAACTATATTGTGCACAGACGATGATGTGTGGAAATTGCATCACCTAATGTAATGATTTGTTTTAATCATGTAAAGGTATTTGTTTCCAGCACAGTTCAGAATTAACAAAAATGTGCTTGATTTGTACTTCTAATTCTGATATATTCTGAAGTCTATTTAAATGTGGTCATGTGAAAGAAAAAACTCTTTCCTAACCCCAGTATCCAGCAAGATTGTCGCATAAATCCTCTCACTTTGAAGTCCGAGAAAGGAAAGTAAACACTAAGGCGGTCATTCTGACCGCGGCGGGTGGCGGTCGCCGCCCGCCATGCAGTCACTGCCGAATGTCCGCTCCGCGGTCAGGAGACTTGCGATGCCATTCTGGCTTTCCCGCTGGGCCGGCGGGCGACCGCCAAAAGGCTGTCCGCCGGCCCAGCGGGAAAGCCCCTGCAACGAGGAAGCCGGCTCCGAATGGAGCTGGCGGAGTTGCAGGGGTGCGACGGGTGCAGTGGCACCCGTCGCGATTTTCACTGTCTGCAAAGCAGACAGTGAAAATCTGTATGGGGCCCTGTTAGGGGGCCCCTGCACTGCCCATGCCAGTGGCATGGGCAGTACAGGGGCCCCCAGGGGCCCCACAACACCTGTTCCTGCCATCCTGGTTCTGGCGGTGTAAACAGCCAGAAATAGGCTGGCGGGAAGGGGGTCGGAATCCCCATGGCGGCGCTGCAAGCAGCGCCGCCATGGAGGATTCCCTGGGCCAGGGGTTCCCCTTTTCTGACCGCGGCTTTACCGCCGCGGTCAGAATAGCCCTGGAAGCACCGCCAGCCTGTTGGCCGTGCTTCCGCTGCCCTCCGCCCTAGCGGTCAGAGACCGCCAGGGTTGGAATGAGGGCCTAAGTTCCCACCGAAGACAGAGCCTGACATTTGACTTTGTTGTTTGAATGCACAGCAAATATGATAAGATAAAAACAAGATTTACAGGCCTGTTTACAGAAAGGGAGCACTCGGCAGGATACTGTAAATAAGGTTTTGGCAAGGGAAGGGACAAATTCAAGCTGCATAGCCTAAAACAAATAAAGCCAGTAAATTGAAAGCAACAAATTGTGAGTTACAAATCACAAGGCCAATGGCAAGCAACGGGCAGAATGCATTCACAAGGAAGCACTATGAATTTACTTAAAGTGACAGCTGTGGGATACTTTGATGTAGCCAAACCTCTGCAAGATATGGACTAAAATACTGGACTTTCCCCACAATCACCCAGGTAGTATGACAAGAAGACCTGGAGTGGCTTCCATGTTGCAGGATAGGTCTGTACACCCATTCCATCAGTTTGCCACCATTTCCTATGGTACAGAGCTTCTGGCACACCTCTTGTAGGGTTAGTGCTAGGTAGCAGACATGAAATAGGGCATTTAATGATTATTTAAGGTGGTTGTAAGTAAGGAGTTGACCAGGGTGAAGATGGTAGTCTGCCACAAGGGTTTGGAAATTTAGTAGCTCACTGTTCAGAAACAAAGTCCCCAATTTTAATACACCTGCAACATGCCACTGATGGAGTTGCTCTGAGCACAGCCATCCTGTGCGAGTGGGAAGGCTTAGCAAAGGTAGTGCAGGAGCATAGGGTTTCTTCGTGTCAATGAGTTTACAGGTTCTGGCAAGGCAAGAGAAAGCCATGCATGATAACCTCGGATGGTGATCCATAGAATGGTCAGTAGGAAACAATGAGCAGTGCATTAAGCATTCCTTAAAAGTCTTTACTGGTAAACCCCATCTCATGCAGGGAGGTGGCCATAAAGCCAGTGAACCACCCATTGGACATCTGCAGCTGAATAAAAGCATTCTAAGTCCAGAAGATCTAATCCACCCGCAGTCACAGTTAGCTTTAGAGTGGAAAGAGCTCCCGATGGCGCCGCAGCGACCAAATCTGATGTGTGGCCTGTCTGAAGAAGGAATGAAGGACGAGCAGGGGAAGGTTTGCAAAATAATACTATCATTGGGGTAGCACACCATCTTCGCTAGTGCCACATGGCCTCTACAGAAAGCAGAAGAGAAGACCAAAAAGCAAACTGGGCTTGGAGGGACCGTTCGCTCTGCCAAGATTTTCATCCTGGAAATCAGTGTAAGAATTGTAGATATTAATCACTAGGTATCAAAAGATAACTGGTTCCCAGTTCAATCTGAGATCTAATTGTGTATGAAGGCGAAAAAAGTGCCATATGTTAAAGAAACACTAATTAAATTTTAAAATTTGTAAATTTTGTTTGTGCAATTTACATCCCAAATATTTTGAAGATTCTATGTGTACTTGACACTTAGGGATAACCCAGATCTCTAGTTTGGCTTTTGCTCAATTTCAAAACCACATAAAGACATGGACTAAGCGGGCAATTGCCTTGCACAACCTTGCAAGGGGTCTGGCCCCTGCTCACCCTTTAAAAGCACTAACAGCGGACCATTGCACCAGAAGAGTTTGCCAAGGTGGATGGGTGTTGCTTGTTCAACCACTTGACAGTGCCCCTTCTGTTTCACTCCTGTGTGCAGAGACAACTCCCCAGGTACCCAATACCTTTGAATAGTCTTGGTGGACGCATCTTGTCTGATTTTAGGAACTGTCCCACCTTGTTCTTCTCTTCTTTATCCAGTTGTTAGCAACAACCCTTTGAATTAATTGCCGTGGATCTCCCATTTGATCTCGATTTCATCCTACTCTTTTATTACCTTTGATTGGTAGTCCGGGCTCCCATTTCTGAGATAAATGTAGAGTCCCAAACATACACTCTAGCGCAGTGAGACTACAGACAAGTTATGGGTACATCACATCCTGTCATTAGGTGTGAGACTGTCACCCACACCATCTGCCCTTACTCTTTAAAAAAAATTAGGTGGAAAGTCCATGGGTGGTTGGGGTAAGCCAGATGTTTTTGTTCAATTTGTTTAAACTAGCATAAGGTTAATTACCTTAATGTTTCCCAAACTGTTTGCCAGGGGTTTTGAAATGTTCAGAAACATAATCAACATTTTGCTGTTACTTTCTCTTCAGGAAAGATCGGGTATATTTGGGTAGGGGTGATGGCCTTGCCGTGAAGGGCATTAATTTACTACTGAACAAGGACGTAATGTGACACCTGAATGTAGCACACCAGGAGGCAATTACAAAAGGTCCACAGTGAATAAATAGGGCTGTGTTAAAAAAGAGTAAATAAATGCACTGATAACATAGTGAGGCATGACCTCTCTTGCGTGTGTCTGTAAAACTGATGTTTGTTCTTGAACTTTTGTCCTGAATTTTGACTCTTTGTCCTGAATTTTTGTCCTGAATTTTGACCCTTTGTCCTGAATTTTTTACAGTCCTGTCCAGAATTTGCCTCAGTGCCAGGTGGTCACCCTACTTGCCTAATTCCTGTGGCAGGGGCAGTCCTCTGAGCCTCATAAGGACCTTCACTGTGTGTGCATCGTGGCCCTCTAAGCTGATTTGCACCTGGCTGCCATTCGCTGTCCCTCCAGGCACAGCAGTGCCTCATCACCCCCGGCTTCTTTCCGCACTCGGCCTTCTCCTGGGCAGTGCGGCATAGCCTGGCTGCATAGGCCCGCAGGTGCCTCGCCTGACTTCCGTAGCAGGTGCGGTGCTCAGAGCATTATTGGGACCATTCCACTGTGTCTCAGTATTGCAGGCATCAGCCCCAGGATGTCGGGGCTCAGTATCGCGCCTAAATCGGGAGGATTATCAAGGATAGTTGTTGCAGGCCAGAAGCACTAACTCAGTGCGACCGATTTGCCATCTTGTTGGTCACAACCCCGAGATTGCTGAATTCTAATCCCAATCTAAATGCTCCTTTGACTTGTAATGCATTGTTACTCATTCGGGTAGCAGGTAAAAATTATTCTCAATAGCACAATCACGATACGTGGAATTAATCATTTTAGCTAAACCACAACATCTTTACTAGCAAAGAGTATGTGGGATCAGGTACTCCAGCACACCATGCTTAGTGCATCTAGTCTTACCCTGTTACCCACCAAGCAAGCATAAAAAGGTCCTGTGCTCACAATGTTAATTGGAATATTCGACTGGTCACCTCTTTACTCTTTCACAAAGTATACAAGAATGACTCAGTGGTTCCACATACCCGGTACTCGAAGCATGAAACACAGATCAGAAAAAGGTCCAGGATCCTGTTCAGATGTGTGGATGGCAGATCTGAAATCCACTTCTGGATTAGAGTCTGATCTGCATTTTTCAGGATCCACAGGAAAGAAATCAGCAAGTTGCGAGTGGTTTCGGGGCTCAGCGTACTGTACTGCTTGTGCGTCTGAAAAAAGAGACCAAAAACAATGATTTAAAGTTTACCTGAAATGAAGACGATAATGAAAAAAAAATTACATGCATACTTTTTGTCTTGAGAATAGACTCCACTTTGTATCACATCATAGGCAGCAGCACAAAAAAATAGCACTTCTAGTAACCAGTGCCATTCGATGACAGAACAAGAAGCAAGAAAACTGGGAGATGGTTGAGGAAGAATGATATGGTGGTAATTAAGGTTGACTGTCTCACTGAACATGCTGAGTGACAACTGGGCCCAATAGGGTTGATTCCCCCAGGTTCTGATATATTCCCACCCAGCAGTCCGGTAGCCAACATTGTTGATTACTATTATAGGGTTCTGCTCGGCAGCTAGGTAACAGACTTAGGGGGTCATTCTGACCCTGGCGGTAAAATCCGCCAGGGCCAACGACCGCGGGAGCACCGCCAACAGGCTGGCGGTGCTCCCTTGGGCATTCTGACCGCGGCGGTACAGCCGTGGTCAGAAACGGAAAACCGGCGGTGTACCGCCGGTTTTCCGCTGCCCTGGGGAATCCTCCATGACGGCGCAGCTTGCTGCGCCGCCATTGGGATTCCGATCCCCATACCGCCATCCTGTTCCTGGCGGTTTTGGCCGCCAGGCACAGGATGCTGGTATGGGGTGTCGTGGGGCCCCCGTAACAGGGCCCCACAAAGATTTTCAGTGTCTGCCATGCAGACACTGAAATTGCGACGGGTGCAACTGCACCCGTCGCACCCCTTCCACTCCGCCGGCTCCATTCGGAGCCGGCATCCTCATGGAAGGGTGTTTCCCGCTGGGCTGGCGGGCGGCCTTCTGGCGGTCGCCCGCCAGCCCAGCGGGAAACTCAGAATACCCGCGGCGGTCTTTTGACCGCGCAGCGGTATTCTGGCGGTTCCAGCCAGGCCGGCGGCTTCCGCCGCCGGCCGGGGTCAGAATGACCCCCTTAATTTTACTTGTGTTAGACTCTCAAACAAGGGTTGAGACCCTCTTCCAGGAGTGATGCAATGTTTAAACATTCTAATCACAAAAATGCTCAGCTTTAACATCTATAAAGTTATTACAGTGACGGTACATTGGAACAGTCAAAATATGTTGCTTTTCCACAGCAATTTTACGGTTCGAATTAAACATGGAAAACATATAACTAGCTATGCCTGGAAGACTGCACCCACTTATCCAACTCCTTGAATAGAATTCAAACTTGGATGGCTAAGAACCACCTCAAACTAAGCCCAGCAAAAACATAGGTCCAGATGTATCAACGGGCCGTTTGTGATCGCAAAAATGCATTTTGTTATGTATGAATCCCAATTTGCGATTCGGTAAGTTGTTACCGAATCGCAAATTGGAATTGCGACTACATACCGATTCGGTATTAGGAAGGGGCATGTCCTTTCCTAATACCGAATCGCAGAGGTATGTAGGAATGTTTTGTGACCGAAATGCGGTCGCAAAACATTTGCATTTGACCACCTACTTCAAGTAGATGGTAACCCATTTGCAAATGGGAAGGGGTCCCACGGAACACTGCCTACTCTTAAAAAATGGAAAGAAAACTTTTCATTTTTCTTTTTTTAAACGCATCCTGTTTTCCTTTAAGCCATTCACAATAGGTCGCAAATTGCAACCTACCTCATGAATATTAATGAGGTAGATTAATTTGTGAGCCGTTGGGAATCGCTAAATGAAACTTCTTGAGTTTCATACATTAAAATAGCGATTACCTAATTGCGATTCGCAAAAAATCACAATTAGGTAATCGCTATTGGGAAAATTGATACATCTGGCCCATAGTTTCTTCTCATCTCTCCAGAGAAAGCTAACTTGCCAATCCAGACTGGATAGATTGCCTCCTGGACATGGACGGCTGCCTTTCCATCATTCAAAATGCCAAGTCTCTGGGATGCACCCTCGACAGATGTCTGAACTTCTAGAACAGTATCTCTTCTATGGGTAAGAGTGCCCGCTCCCACCTAAGGCTTCTTTAGGAAATCAGGAACCTCATCCCAGTGAACAACCTTAAACCTGTTTTCAAGTCACTTATGCTCCCCAGACTTGACTACAGAATTGCACTCCTTTCTGGTATTCCCAAAGTTCACCTATGTCCTCTCAGAGCAGTCCTTGCTGCAGTAGCCCGCTTCAGGTTAAAACAAAAGAAATTCAACCATATCTCCCCTATTCTACTTGCCCTTCTGTGGCTTCTCATTGAAGAGAGAGATCAATTTAAAACTGCCTGCGTCACTCATAAAGCTCTGCACTCCTCTATCCCCTTACACCACTCTGAGAAACTGAAAATCTCAGGCACGGGCAGAGACTCACAAAACCCTAAATTGTGCCTCCTCAAGCCTCCCACTTTCAATCATAGGTGATACATGAGCCAATCCTTCTCCAGAATCGCCACAAGATAATGGAACTCTACTGCCGAGCCTCCTTCTTACCACATCATCACCTTTTTAAAAAGCTCCCAAAGCTCTTCTCCTTGAATAACACCAGACCTCACCCGCCCCTACCACCTCACGCTCCTGCCAAGTGCCGACCAACCTCAACTAGTATGAACAATTAATGTCCGTCTTGTGGTACTCTACCACCTTCTTTGACTGGTGTGCTCTACAATGAACACGTGTGAAGCACTCTACCTCATGGGGAGGCTAATCTGATGTTCTCTCTAATGTTAATGTAAATGTATATTTTCTTTTTTTGTTTGATACATTCTACTTTATTGTAAAGCGCTTTGATGCTTATGGGCCATGTCAGCGCCATATAAAATAAAAAAAACCTCAAAAAAACAAATAAATAGAACAAAGCAACCCCCAATTTTGTATAATGCTTAGTTGTCATAATATTTCTGTCCAGCAGAGGGTGGACTTTAGTAAACTTTCGCAGCATGAACGCATGCTCTTGCAGAGATCTTACTGATTGATGTATGTGAACACATTAAGGTAGCAAGTTATTCTTTGCCCCATTCTGCATTGATAATGTATCTAAACTTTAAGTTATTGATATGTTTATTAGAATGCAGGGGCGGCTCCTCCTTAAGGGCGGGGAGGTGCTGCCCCCCCCGCCAGCAGCAGCAGCTGCAAATCCTTTAAAAGAAAAGGATAATAAACTTTGTTTATGATCTTTTTCTCTTTAAAGGGGAGGGGCCACAGGCTGTGACGTGAACTGAGGGGGAGTGCATGTATGTCTGGCCGGCCGTCTCAGGCCGGCCAAACATACATGCGCAGTGTGCTCTCTGCAGCACAGCAACACAGTTGCCGGGATGCAGAGAGCCTGCCCAGGCTCCCAGTCTGCCTGGGAGCGCCGAGGCTGGGCGCTCCCAGCCAATCCTGACACAGGATTGGCCGCAGGGCAGGCTAGGAGCCTGTGCCTACGTGCAGCCAGCCAGCTGGGAAGAGGAGCGTGGCGCGGGACGCCGCAGAAAAGGTAAGTGGTGTTTTTTTAAATTTAATTTATTTTAAAGTTTATTATCCCCCCTCACTCCTGCCCCTCCCCATGCGCCGCCCGCCCCTTCCACAACCCGCGAGCTGCTCCTGTTAGAATGTGGAAAGTGAAAAGACAAGGTGCAGTTACCAGAAGTGGGCCTAATTCGGTTCTCGTACACGCTGTTCCTTCCTGTATTAATGACCCCCTTTGTGACTTACGATTCGAGCTTGCATTGTATTGAAATTGATTCTATATAGCACATGTTCCTGATGAGGCGCTATGGCACATTAGTTGGACGAAAAGCAAGCTAGAGAGTATGTTTCGGAACACAAGAGATTAATCGGACGAATATGGACTTTGACCGACTATCCACAGCAGGCACCTCTGAGCCCGCAGTGACTTGGGGATGACAAACATCTCAATCTCACCCGTGCACACTGATAAACCAGGGGTGTCATTTAGGGGTCGGCAGGGGTTGCAGCTGCGATCCCTAGCACTGCTATTGCGACCCCTGGCCTCAGAGGTGTTAAAATCAGTGCCAGTAACACAGGGGCAGCTCGTCTTTCCTTGTTTTATACAGATTTTTTTTTATTACACTAATAGTGAATAATGTTTTATCATTCACTATTAGTGTAATAAAGAATAAATTGCGGTTTACTGGAATATGACCCTACCTGACAACTTAAGAAAAACATATTTTATATATATGTTAGGTGCGTGCTTGTGGATGAGAGTGTGTTTGTAAGGGAGACTGTGTGTGTACATGTGTGTGTACGTGTAAGCATTCGTGTGTAAGTGAACGTAAAGGTTAAACGACGTCACCTCCGCTACCCCTGGCATTTTGGTGAATTGACGTTCATGTGATTAACCCTGCTAGATAGTGACCAACAGCTCGGGCGTGTATCTGGCACTATACAAAGCAGGGGATTAAAATATTGAACATACATAATGAAGTCTAAATGCACAGTACAAGTTAATTTGGATCTATTTATGAACCTTAAATGTACAAGGCTGCAATCTTTGTGAGAACCACGTGTCTAGAGAGAAAGGAGCGCTATTTTGTCAATTTGCACTTCTATGTTCGTGGGGATAAAGATTATAATGCAGAGATTAGCAGAACACATTCATGTGCAGCTTTCATAGCGCAAGAATGCTGTCAGATATCTCCAGACTGGTTGTAAGCCAATGGGATCTGTGTTTTCTTCTTCATACTATACACATCATACCTGAGAAAAGGTCAAGGTGACCTAGAACACGAGCCAACTGGTTAAAAAATAACTTTTTTTGTAAACAATGATAAACTAAGGCCCATATTTATGGAAATTTAGCGTCGTCTTAGCGCCATTTATTTTGGCACTAAAGCGGCCCTAACATAACTCCATATTTATATTTTTACGCTAGACCCGTCTAGTGTCAAAATATTTGAGTTAGCGCCATTTCTAGGATGCGGGAACCCACCTTGCGCCAGTGAGATGCAAGGTAGGCATTCCCATCATAAAAATTACACTGGCCCCAGAGCGCCATATTTAACTCCCGGCACAGAAACGATGCACAGGTGGGAGGCAGGCCTAAATAATGACACTAAGCCTTCTTAGCACCATTATTTAATGCCTGGGTCAGATCAGGCGTTAGAGTGAAGGTAGGTCCATTTCCATGGCTACACAGCATGGAATGGGCACAAAGATGCCCACCCCCAGCAACACCACCACCCACACCACAGGGACATTACAGGAGGAGGGAGCCCATCCCAGGTAAGTTGCAGGTAAGTGTTTGAGTATGTGTGTGGTGTGCCACTAGGGGCCCCCTGTCTGGCACTGGGTATGTAGGGCTTGTCCAGGAGACACTGGTCTCCTGTGGTGGACATTGGGGTTGTGGACATGACTCCTGTCTATGCTTAGACAGGAGTCATGTTTTTGGCTGCTTGTGCTTCAAAAAATGACCTTAGGCTGATTAGCGGCAGTAATTTTGGCGCTAACCAGCCTAACGTCATTTCTGACTCACTAACACCATTTCAACTAATGCCATCCCCCATTGTCTAGCGTCTTTTTTTTGTGACGCTAGCCATACCTTAGAGCCATCATGCGTCATTTCATAGATATGGCGCACGGATGGCTTTAAGGAATGGCGTTAAAAAAAAAGACGCACAACTGCGTTAGTGCAGTTGTGCGCCATCTTTCATAAATATGGGCCTAAGTGGCTGATGTCTGTGAGGCAAAACGGTACATATATGAATATGTCTTGAGGATGAGATTGGGTGTATTATATACTATAGTGCACGCCAGGGCAGTAACAATACAACTGAAGTTTGTTTGAATACAGTCACAAATCACTGTATATAATAATGATCAACGTGGACAAGACATATATAATATGAATATATGCACTAGTAACATTGATAAAAACCCATTTCAATCAAGCTATTCTTACAATATTACAATTTCAAGTTGGAAATACGAATGAGGTCAACAGAACGAGAAGTATAAATAAAACAATCGTATTCGCACAGTATAAACAAGTCTATCCTCATTTTTGGTACTAAGTTGTGAATGTCGGATACCAGTGGTAGACAATGATGCCCCTTGTGAAAGCCAGATCCAAGCCCAAACAGGAGTTTGCGATTGAAACGGGATTCCCAGGTGTCCAATAATTACAGTACCGTGAAGTCTTTTTCCTGGGTGATTTTTGACAAGCAAAACCATGTGGAATTCGTACACAGAAAGGCCACGTCATTCAGGGTTTCACACGCCAGAAACACGGGGTAATACTACGCCACCGCCTGTTCCATGCCGCAGATGCAGGGACGCTGTCCTGGTGAATGCTGCACCCCAAAGCAACAGTATGCACAGAGTGAGGTATTACCACACAAAAATACCGGCCTGGGAAGAAAGCTGGCCCCACTCGTTCACACTCTTTCTGCATAAAATACTATAAAAATCTCCCCCTACCAGTGAAGAAAGGAACATTCCGTTGGTTTTCATGATGAGCTGGTTTCCAGCGATCGCCATAGCAACATTCTGGTTAATCGGGATCGGAGATTCTGGCTCCTCCTCTGGACTGCGCCCTTTTCCACTCTTTGCATCTGAAACTATATAATTATGCATTGTTATGGTGACTTATAATAAGGGACATTGGAGTTCCGCAGCAGAGAACGAGTGAATTATGCAACAAAGAAAGGCAACTTAACAATGACCCTTTGACCTCCCAGAGTAAAATTGACCATGATAAGCACAAAACGTTGCACTTTGCAGACAACAAGCCTCCATGTACATACCTCCCATATTAATAGGTGTGCTTCACTTATTTGGGGTGTGTCACTTATATTCTAAAACTTTCCTTCAGGTTTGGGATTGCCCTCTGTTGACCATCTGGAAGCAACTCTGTCCATTAAAAACATTTCGATCAGCCTAGTACATTTCATATTATGTGTGTCCCACTAGGAGATATTTTAACAATCGAAACCAGAAGTGACAAATTTGGGATACTTCTAAAGACCAAGACAATCATTTAGTATTTGTCGGTGCTCCACCAGCCCACCAAAACAAGCGGAATTTCTAGCCTCAGCTATCCTGGCAGATAACATACTGTCTTATAATAAGATTCCTGCCTGCTTTGCGGGCAGGGATCTCACTGCCTTCAATGTAATCACTGGGACGACGGGTGCAGTGAAGTGAGAACATTCTGCTGAATTGTTGTGTCCCACTGGGCAAAGTTTGTTTTCTAAAAGCAAATTCCCAAAATGGGAGTCTGTTTTCGAAAAACAAGAAAATACCGATCTCTATGCCCAGGGAGTGTCTCCTTGTGTTTTGGGGTCACGGTTTAACTACCTTGCCCACGACTGCCATGCCTTGTATGATGGTCCTAGGCAGGTAAAAACAAATGATGACTATCCCACCCTAAAGAAAAGCCAAGGACAAGTCTTTCCTTTAGCAGAGCCAGATGATGCTCACCAGTGAAAACCCTACAGTTCTCTCACCTCTAAATGAGGCAGCGGAACTGTGAGTTTGTTGGGACATGAAGACAAGCCATTTGTGGCAGTTCAGCTGCTCTGCCAAACTCTGTAGGCTCTCCAACTTTAACTTTTTGAAGTTTCTAGCAGAAAACACAACCACGTGCTTAGGTTCATCAACTAGGAATGATTACAAACAAAATTGCAGGGGTGGTCATAACTCGAGAAGTTTAACTCTGTGGCATTTAGCGGAGTTACATAAAACACAAGTTTCTGCAGAGTTCCGCAAGTGGGCTGAATCAGGCCTGTTGTGCTGCACACGCAAATTTTTAGCACAGGGAGATTCTTCCGCACTGTAAAATCAGTGAGAATGGTACCATGTGGCGCACCGGAGGGCGCTACTTCTTTCTGTTTCTTGAGTAGATTTTCTACTCGAGCATCAGCATTCTCAATGCGAGCGCCCATGTTGAGAAATCTCGCCAGGGGGCATTTTAGCTTCTTAGATTCGTGCTACGGGGTGCATATTCTTGCTACTGCTCGCTAACTTAACACTGGCAAGCTATGCACAAGAAAAAACTCTATCACGTGGGGTTGGCAGAGTTTTGCCGGAACTCTGCACTCCAAGCTGAATGATGAGTGGGCAAAACTTAGTGAACTTCACCAGTGGAAATGAATTTTTCACCCACCCCTCCAAAATTGTCACCTCCTCAAATGCCTAATTCCTGCAATCAGCAGGGAAAGGTGACAAGTCAGCTTTACAACATTACAAAATAAAATGGTGGACAGAGTGTAGAAACTTTTCAAACACTCACCCCCAGTCACAGATGTGGGTTTAATCCATCGTTATTTTGCTTGCCACGTCACCCCAGTTTAGACCCAGCCATATGCAAATCAGTCTTGACCCTGCTCCCTATGGGAGCAGTCCAGCCCGAACTGCCAAGTCAGGTCCTCCCTGGACAGGATTCAAGCATCCTGGGACCGGTTTCAGGGTATCACCCTTCATCAGCCAGGCTAGCTTGAATCCAGTGGCGCAGCAAGCAAGGGTCCGAACTGGGTTGACGTGGCAAGCTAAATAACAAAGAATGAAACCCAGATCTGTGACTGGGGGTGAGTGTTTGAAAAGTTTCAACACTCCGTCCATCATTTTATTTTGTCATATTGCCTTGTGCACCCTCAGTGGCTAGGGAATGCCCAGACGGGGGTCCCTTGCTTGCTGCGCCACTGGAATCAAGCTAGCCTGGCTGAAGAAGGGTGATACTCTGAAACCGGTCCCAGGATGCTTGAGTCCTGTCCAGGGAGGACCTGGCTTGGCATTTTGGGTTGGACTGCTCCCATAGGGAGCAGGGTCAAGACTGATGTGCAAATAGCTGGGTCTGAACTGGGTTGACGTGGCAAGCAAAATAACAATGGATCAAACCCAGATCTGTGAGGGGGGGTAGTGTTTGAAAAGTTTCAACACTCGGTCCATCATTTTATTTCATGATGTTGTCTTGTGCGCCCTAAATGGCTCTGGTATGCCCAGATGTGGGTCCCTTGCTTGCTGTGCCACTGGACTCAAGCTAGCCTGGCTGATGAAGAGTGATACCTTGAAACTGGTCCGAGGATGCTTGAGTCCTGTCCCTTTTTAGGGATAGGTGCATTTTCATTTTGAACCCGCTGCCAATCCTTTCAATAGTTTCTTTGTCAGGGTTCTCGTTTGAACTATCCCACTTGCTTATAATACTTCAAATTTTTACAACATGTCACACTTCAAAGATAGACGTGAGGAAATGGCAAGGGACCTCTTTTCTAATCAGGCTCCACATGATGGAACCAATACCAGTTTGAGAAGCCAAGATGGTCTAAAGACCAGATTTCAAAAACTCGAACAACTGAAGAAACAGGAGATGGCCAGATGGTGGGATGGCATCACATTGCAAAAATATTTAGAAAATAAGAAAATCCCATGAGGCCTGAGAATTCTAATTTTTCCAACTTCCAACAAGACTTGGATGAGGAATCATTAAGGGAACGGGAGGAAAACCTACAGAGTGCCTCCTTTACGATGATGCGCATATTAATTAAACATTCCGAGAAAAAAACCACTAAATTGCAGGCCGAGGTCGATAAAATCGAGAAAGGTATTGAATGTATGAACCTTAAGGATGCTACTAAAAAGAACTATGAGATCATGGACCGAGTATTGGAAGATTACCAATTATATCTGCGTGATAAGAAACTACGCAAAATTAAATGGGATTACATGGATTACAAAGAAGGAAGAATTTATACCTTTGCACGTAAATATGACAATTTGAAATCATCGTTGGCTAACAAAAGAACACGCACTGAAATGAGGGACACTGATTCAGCAAGTTCTAGTTCTATGTGTTCCCTTGATAGTGCAATATCTAATAAAGCATCGACATCAGCAACTCCATCCCGGAATCCATCACCTTTTTTAGTGGAAATGGAAAGGCTCAGACTGGGCAACAAATTGGTACGAAAAGAAAGATCAGAAGGGGTGGCAAAAGATGGAGGCAAAAACACAAGCCCAGATCCCCATGGGGTACAAACACGCTCCAAGGGAAATTAGCCACATATGATTTGGTGAAGGCTATTACATCCATGCCCTCCCCAGTCATTGCCTCTACAACACAGGAAGATAAATTGTTGATTGTCAACCTGCTTATCGTGTACTTAATAAAGATGAATGCGAAATCCTTAGTAAGGGTTTGGGGTTCTGTCCCACACAAATGAATGATCCCACTGATGTTTTTATTGACTTGTTTAAATTCATACGCCTGCTTAAATTGAAGGATTACTTTAGCTCGGTACATACACCAGTCACCTCATCATTTGAGTCTTCCCCCACATTATCCCATATTGTCTCTGACCTTTATGACTTACAACTGGTTATGCCACTCACGGATAATGATCACATTGAGATTCATGCTCTAAGGAATGAGCTGGGCATTCAGGAAAATACATGTGTTAACAGTGGCCTTAGACCTGGTTCCAAATTTGTCCCTCAAGGAACACATCATAATATTGACCTTTTCCGTATGCGAGTCTCTAATGATTTTTATAAACTTATGGAAAGGCTCAATATTTCTAAATTTAGTGATGACAATCCTTCCAAATTAGAGAGAAATGCATTATTCTCCTTAAAACTTGAGCCCTCGATAGTGATCAGGGAAGCCGACTAGGGCAGAAATGTTGTGGTTATGAACAAATCGGATTATATCCAGGAAATTAACAGGCAACTGTCAGACAGTGCCTGTTACAAATTCACCACAGTGAATCCAATGCAATCCCTTAGTGAGTTCATTAATATGCTACTAGATGATTGGCATGAAAGCTGCCTTATCTCAGATGGTGAATACAAATACCTGAGTGTTCATGATCCACACTTTCCATGTATCTATGTACTGCCTAAAATACATAAAGGAGGCAAATTCCCTCCAGGTAGATCTATAATTTCCAGTAATTCCTCTCCCACTGAGAGACTGTCAGAGTATGTTGATGTGTTCCTACAACCCTTTGTACACAACTTACCGTCTTACATACAAGACAGTGAAGATATACTTAATAAATTTGATGACTTTGAATGGTCGGATGAGCTTCTGTTTGTGACTATGGATGTGACCAGCCTTTATACCTGCATACACAAACAATTTGGGACTAGAGCTGTCAAATCTTTTCTCTGTACAAGAACTGCTGACCACTGGCAGCATAACAACATGTTGATGGAGATGATTGACATTATTCTCTCCAAAAACGTTTTTCTTCATGATGGGCAGTGGTTCCAGCAGATACAAGGGACCGCGATGGGTTCCAGGTTTGCTCCCTCGTATGCCTGCCTATTTATGGGTTGGTATGAGAGAGCATGCATGGGGCAAATATGGCACGCAATGGACAGACTTATTAGTCTTCTGGGGCAGATACATTGATGATATTATTCCCCTGTGGAAAGGGTCTGTGGAACAACTATTGGCATATCATCTGTTCCTCAATGACAATCCATACAATGTTAAACTGAGCTTACAGTACAGTAAAGAACAGATAGATTTCCTTGATATAAGATTTTTTGTTGAAAACAATAAGATACAAAGTACTCTCTTCAGGAAGCCCACTTCGTGTAATAGTGTTCTTCATGCCAGCAGTGCTCATCCTAAATCAGTCATTAATAATATCCCCTTTGGTGAAATGATTTGCATAAGGCGCAAGTGCAGTACCAGCAACACTTTCACTGTTCACATTGATGAAGCAAAACAGAGATTTAAAAATTGAGGATACAGTGAAGACGTTCTCACTAATGCACATAAACGCATTGGTACAGTAAAAAGGCATACAACACTTATAACCAACCCCAAAAAAAGAAAAGACAGATCTAGTTGTTTGACATTTATCACCCAATTTTCTACATTGAGTAATGACATATACAAGACTCTGCGTAGGCACTGGCACCTACTATTAGAAGTACCTGGTATTAGTAGTTCTATTCCTAGGAAACCACAGGTGATCTATCGTAGGGGTTGGACTTTGAGGGATTATCTTTGTCCTAGCTACATCACCACCAATAAGGCACATACATGGTTACCCACAGGCCCTAAAGGTTTTTTTACTTGCCATAAATGCAATATGTGTAATTTAGGTGTTGATAAGATCAGCAGTTTCAGCTATAATACTGGCAAAAGGTATGAAATCAGACATTTCATTAATTGTAAAACAAAATATGTTGCATACATTTTGGGGTGTGGCTGTGATAAAATCTATGTAGGCGGTACCATCAGACTCCTTAAACTTCATATACAGGAACACATCCGAGCAATCAAAAACAAAGATACAAAATATCCCCTGGCGCTCCATATGATGAAACAACATCCCAATGACAGTAAAATCTGGTTCCATGGGGTTGATCAGGTATTACCTAATCGCAGAGGAGACGACAGAGAAATGACCCTACGATGCAAGGAGGCAGCATGGATATGCCGCTTACGTGCTGGTGAAATGGGCCACAATTCTGATGAGGAATTTCACCACTTCCTCTAGGTATCATATATAGTAACTCTCTTTGGTGTGACTACTTTGACATCACTTATGCTTCAATAGGCATATTGCTTATTACATGGAATCCTTATACTCTCATTGTTGCTCTTTTTTTCTTCTTCTTTTGTCATTTATTTTGTTACTTAATTTTATATTTTTATTAATTTCTGAATTGTGTATTTTCATTTAATTGTTCCAGCCGTTTATTTCAACTTTGTTTTTCTGTTTCCTTTGTTGAAACTTCTTTTTATATTATCTCTTTTGACATGCATTGGACCATTTCAAGATGGCCGCCTTCCTTTCCTTCCCTTTTTTTCAATCAGCATTGCCTTGGCCGATCTGTTGCCTCAGCAACGTTTTCCCCCAAGTTTCGTTTGAAATTGGATCTGTTGGCTGGCCTTAAATACAAGCAACTTTACATGCTCCTCTTTCACGCACTTCGTACAGGACCGTCAGTTCTTTCGGTTACATTGAGCGCTTTCACCACATTACATTCCGGATTAGTGTCTCTGATGCCCGCCTTCTGATTTCTTTCTATTCATGCTGTTTATGTCTATTTTGGGGCACTACCATGGTTTTTCATGTAACTTTTATTTCTCTAGAGAGGGTGGGTATTTAAATTCACCAAACTACTTCGGTTTTTCAACATGGCTTTTAATGCGTTCTGGCACCTACTTTGGCAATTTTATCGTACTCCTATATTTTTTTACACTTTTCGGTTCTCATCTTCCTGATCCATTGGTCCTTACAGAGGTATTTTTATGGTTTCATTTCTAAAATTGCTTTACCCTATTTTAATATAACAAGTTTAATGCTTCACTGCCTTAGGGGCACTATATTTACTATTGCCTGAGTATCAGAAGGCACTTTTATTCTCTTCTCTATCTTCTTTTCTGTGTTCTATTTTTCTGTCTTTTCTTAATGCTTACTACCCCTTTTTTCATTGGCATATTTGGTTTGATCTTTTTTTCTTTTTTTGCTCTTCTTTCCATTCAGTCTAATACTTTGGTATTACGTCCTTGTTGACATCTATGACCTAAATTACCAGTATGTGAGGAGATATTAAGCATTACTTATACATAAGGTAGGACTTTCTTGATTTATATTATTGCTGGACAATTCAGATACAGGATCATATTTAAAATTCTTCACTATATAAAGTCTCAATAACATTTGTCTCTAGTAATGTTCTTTTTCATACTTGGTGCTATCACCCCCCCTTTTTTTGGTATCGTTTAGGACTATCAACACTGGTTTAAATACCTAGCACTCATCTTTCCCGTTACATCTTTTCTTTCAGGCGCACCATTTTTTGTTAACTGCTGCCAGCTTTGTCTGCTTTGATGTTTCTGTCTGTTTTCCCCCTTCTTTCTCCAATGTAGATGTTACATATGCACGCAAACAACTTAGGCCCTCATTCTGACCTTGGCGGTCGGCGGAGAGGCGGCGGTCGGACCGCGAACAGACCGGCGGTATTAAAAATGGCATTCTGACCGCGGCGGTCACCGCCGCGACCGACCGCCACTTCCCCACTCCGACAGCCACGGCGGTCATGACCGACGGGCTGGAGTCTGCGCACTCCGGTCCGGCGGTCGACCCAAGACCGCCAACGGTATCATGACCCTGCTTACCGCCGCGGTTTCTGGCGTTCGGGAACCGCCATGTGAACCATGGCGGTAGGCACTATCGGGGCCAGGGAATTCCTTCCCTGGCACTGATAGGGGTCTCCCCCACCCCCCACTGCCCCCCCGAGTCCTCCCCCCACACCCTCCACCCCCCTGCCACCCCCCAGAGGTGGTACAAACCCCCTCCCCACCCCCACCCCGACATGCACATACACGCACCCCGACATGCACACACCCCCAACATGCACATATACACACCCCCTACACACACACATACACAACGGGGACACATACCCGCACACATACATGCCGACATGCGCACCCGCCGAACTACACACATTGCCCATAGGCACAGCAGCACTCCCCGCCCGCATGCACGCACTCACACACCCCCTCTACACACTCACACGCACACCCCCATGCACGCACACATCACACAACACCCCCCCACCCCCTCCCCTCACGGACGATCAACTTACCTTGTGCGTTGGTCCTCCGGGAGGCGACGGGAGCCATAGGGACGTGACCGCCAACAGAAGACCGCCAACAGAAGACCGCCACACAGAAATGTGGGTCGTAATTCTGGGGGCGGTGTTCTGCTGGCGTGGCGGTGGAGGTTGACCAGTCTCCACTTTCCCGCCGACCGCCAGTGTGGCTGCTGGCGGTATTCCGGCGGAACGCTCCCAGCGGTCGGAATACACGCAGCGGCATACCGCCGCGGTCGGCGGTCTTTACCGCGGCGGTAACTCGGCGGTCTTGCGAAAAGACCGCCAAGGTCAGAATGAGGGCCTTAGTATATTCTGTTGTGTTTGTCCCTTGCCTGTATATTAATTTAATGTGCTAGTCATGTCTTTAATGTGCTTTTTATATTTGTATGTCTTTTTTATATATTGTTTGTATTTATTTTTTTGTGTATTGTTTATGTCACTCTGTATATATATTTAGGTCATGTATTTTCCTTTGTCATATTTCAGCCCTGAAGAAGTCCTTGTTAAGGATGAAATGTGTTTGGCTGTTTTGTTTTTATATACAAGGAAAACTAAATAAAGAGAAGATGTTCTTGTGATGATACAGATTAACTGGACTTAATTGTTCTATTCTAAGTGGTGCACTATCAAAATATCTATAATTGTATCTCTCTTGAGTTAGTACCTTGGCGGCAGGTACTGTGATCTGTTCACACATTGAACCATAAATACCTGCTTCTTGTTTTTTTACTAGGATTATATACAAGTTGGTGATGGGGATAGGTGCATTTTCATTTTGAACGCTCTGCCAATCCTTTCAATAGTAATCCCAGATCTGTGACTGGAGGTGAGTGTTTGAAAAGTTTCAACACTCCATCCATCATTTTATTTTGTGATATTACCTTGTGCGCCCTAAGTGTCATGGGTATGTCCAGATGTGGGTCCCTTACTTGCTGCGCCCCTGGACTCAAGCTAGCGTGGCTGATGAAGGGTGATACCCTGAAAGCAGTCCTTGGATGCTTGAGTCCTGTCCAGGGAGGACCTGGCTTAGCAGTTTGGGCTGGATGGCTCCCATAGGGAGCGGAGACAAGACTGATTTGCATATAGCTAGGTCCGAATTGGTTTGATGTGGCAAGGAAAATAACAATGGATTAAACCTAGATCCGTGACTGAGGGTGAGTGTTTGAAAAGTTTTAACACTTCCTCCATCATTTTATTTTGTGATATTGGTGTGTGCGCCTTAAGTGGCGAGGGTATGCCCAGACGTGGGTCCCTTGCTTGCTGTGCCACTGGTCTCAAGCTAGCCTGGCTGATGAAGGGTGATACCCTGAAACTGGTCCCAGGATGCTTGAGTCCAAGGAGGACCTGGCTTGGCAGTTCAGGCTGGACGTCTCCCATAAGGAGCAGGGTCAAGACTGATTTGATATAGATGGGTCCGAACTGGGTTGATGTGGCAAGCAAAATAAAAATGGATTAAATCCAGATATGTGACTGGGGGTGAGTGTTTGAAAAGTTTGTACACTCCGTCCATCATTTTATTTTGTGATATTGACAATTCAATTTGCGACTGTGTCTGGCCTTGCACTGAACCTGTGAAAAGCAATTTTAATACATTTTGATCTGCCTGAGTTACAAACAAATTACACAGCAGACTGTCAATCCTGTGGCAGTGTGGCCAATTCAAACTTCGTGGAAAATACTGCATGTGCACCATCCCGTTTTCCTTGTGGCCCTGATCTAATATCCTGTTCTTGTTTATTGATGTGAACATTTCAAAATGTATTTTCAATATTAAACAGAGCCTTCCGATTCAATGTTTGTGGTTGTGCTCCTTTGACTTTCAGCGCTTCTCCTAAAAATGCCCTGATGTGCCATCAGAGACCTAGCAAACTTGATTAATTTATGCATATATTATGATTGGGTCTTCAAATCAAGTCCAACCATAAAATCTGAGGTTAGCTATCTTCTATTTTGGGTTACTCTATAACTACAAATATTTCTACTAAGAAACAATGTATTTAGTTGTTAACATTAATATGAAGGTAACATTCTTTAAAGTGATCTGGGATCATATGATTTAATTTAGTGTTTTGCATTAGGAAACCTTTCATTGTCCAATAATTTACTGCCATTGTTTAAAATTGTTCTCCTTTAATAGTTCTCGTTGTGTTAGAGATTAACTAATTGCTTAACCTCTGCAACACATTTTCTGAAGGATGCTCTCTTTTCCAGCAGACAAATAATTTAGAATAAATTACTAATCTAGGATTATGGATTGGTGGGTAAGGAGTCTTTTTTCAGTTCTTCTGTAGAGTAAACCACCCAGCATAGCTGCAGAGGCATCATCTGATTGACATATGTAGCCAATAAAGGCACCTTAATGCCCTTGTTGCCAGTACTGCCTCCATTCCTCATGCTGAGGGCTTAGGAAGAGATGGAGAACTAGAACCAAAAATGTTCCAAGAATTCTCCGAGTTAGGGGTCATGAAGAGTGATGAGTAGTCTTTGGGAAGATCCATCAGAAAAAAAGTGTTACCATTGGTAGAAATCTTGTAATGCTGATGCATTCTTCTTCTATCAGATTCCAGACTTTGCACCAATAAATTGAAAATTAATTCATAACAGAGTCTGTGGATCAGATAGACTAAGAATTATTGGAAAACAGCATGTTCCAACCTTGTTTCATCCATTAAGTCCACAAATTAATGCCTTGCAAATATGTGTTGAAAGGCTATTGCAGATTAACATGTGTCCTTCCACAAATGCAGAATAATACTTTTAGGTGGTTCAAATGGTGGAATAAAGTGATACTAAAGCGCAATTGTGAGCGATTGTCTTTCTTTTTATACATACAGCAATTCAGGTAGAGAGTGCCTTTTTTCACTCCATGATGTATTGAAGCCCCAGAGAGATCCCAAAAATGACATCTTCTCTGCCCTGGACTATTTTGAGCAATAGACACAAAACAGGCTAGTTTCTGGTATAGTAAATATATTCTGTCCTTTGTCTTGGAAGGATGTGGTTGAAGAAAAAATGTATCCTATGAACATTCTTGTTGAAAATGAGCAAAAACCTAAGTTGTCTCCAAATGTCCTTCACCATATTTACATTGAGTCATATCCTCATCAGGTAATCGGTAAACTCAAGAAATCTTGGCATGGGACAATAAAACAGAGAGCTACTAATTATTTCCACCTGAGTCAACCTTTGAAAGGCAAATACAACGTTTGTACGCAATTTGAACCATATCAGCTGGATAGAGCTAGCTTCTTAGTCTCCATTGTTTAAGGCTACACCCTTCAGGAAGCACAATCCCTCTCTTTTCTGCATTCTAGGGTCCTCCATGAAAGAGAGGACCAGTCCTTTGTAAAATTATAAGTGCTGGTGCTCAAAGAGCCACTCAGACACCCGCGGCTGGTGCTATAAAAAGTCAGAGCACAAATAGCAAGGGTGCGTAGTCCCAAATTTACTTCAGACTTCTTCAGTTCACTGGAGGCACTCCCTACTCCATTATCTCACTTTTACAGGTGTCTGTTTTCTCCCTTGACAGCAAATTTTCTGTATTTCTCTTCCTCTGTTTTTTTAGTTTTGTTTGTCTTTCCCTATAAAGGTCTCAGAAAATGTCTGATGTGGAGAAATAACTGTCTGCCCCCAAAAATAAGTGCCTGTGCCCTCCACCGGCAACCATGAGCTCAAATTAAGCTCTGGGGAGGACAAATGCTGAAATACAGTTGATTGACTTAGCAGTTATTTATTCCCGATCATGGACTACCAAAATCATAGTTAATCTGATAACTGAAGAAATTACTGGAAAGGTGATGTGTACATAAACTGTGGGGTTCACTGAAAAACAAATGCATCCGCAAATTACCCCAGCCCTGGAATCTCTTTGAAAACTTTCACTCCTATTTGTACCTTGAACAAGACTTTCTGATTAAGTTCACACTCTTGGTTGGCAGGGCAGAACAGGTAGAAAAAACTTGTCTTGTGAGCCACACTCAGGGTTGGACCGAACATCAAGACTGAGAAACATACCTCCATGACATCTGGACATAGATGTATGGACTACAATATTGCCTCACTAGTTGCCATTGTGCATGCTGGTAATACTGTCCATCAGAACCCAAACTGGGAGAAATGCCTCTAAGACCAGGTGAATTATCCTCAGGTACAGCAGGTTAATGTTCCATCACCATTCCTTGCAGAACCAAGTTCCACTGATGAACAGGTCACCCAGATGTGCTCCCAGCCCGCATGGGATGCATCCATCACCATAAATTCCTGAGATTAAACAGCATGGATATCTTCTGAAGATGGCTAAACCATTTATTTAAACTATGAAGGATCTGTCACCCTGTTTTGGAGAAGTCCAATATACGTTCAATTTAAAGTGAAACTTTCATTGAAAGACCCTTATCCATGTCCTTATCGATTGTCCTGGAAGATACCCGAGCTCCGAGGCAAAGAGACTCGAGAGTCAGATGAATATGACTTTTGAGTTTGACTAATGGAATTCAAAGTTGAGTTGTATGGGTGACATTCTGTACCCTTTCTATAAAGTAAATGCATGCCTTTCGAATGTGTCCAACACAGCCTTTATGCTTTTCTGGTATTGGGACAGAATTGTATGTGATGTGCTGAGGCATAACAAAGATAAGCCGCAGTTTTGTGTAGGGTTTTTTCTGCTGTCCCGGGATCCTTTGCGTTTTTGAGCTAATTGCTTTAGACAGGAAACACAGAAACCTTGCCAAGAAGAGGTGTGCTGCTATGCTACGAGAACATTTGCAAGGAACATTGGTGCTTATAATAGGTCAGAGGATTGAGCAAATTGGTTGAGTCTAATAGCAATGTGGAAGTATGCATTGTACAGGTCAACAACTGCAAGTATTCCAGTCTCAGAGCCAAAAGGGTAATTGCCAAAGTTACCATTTTGGACTTTTTCTTATTCAAGAATTTCATCAAAAAGTGAAGATCTTGAAAATGTCACAAGTTCCTTGTCGTGACATACACGAGAATACATCTTGAATTACACTTTTGCTAGTATTGCTGTGAGACATAGATTCTATTGCAGCTTTGTAAATCAGGTTTGTTACCATGGACATAACTAAATAAGAGCTGGATGGTAGGGAGAACAGGAAGTGAAGTCTTAATGAATAGAAGGGAGTATGTCAATGAGCAATGTGCTGGACTTGTTGGTACAAGGTCATCTTCTTCACCACTCCACAAGACCTGGAAGCCTGACGCCTGCTTGAGATGCATGCTATTTTGAGGGTCCCACATTAACATACTTTTTGGGCTGTGATGGCTAAAGTGAGAGGAGTACATTGCTTATAATCACTGCCCCTCTGTCTTGAAAGCAGAAGGTATTATTGCACTTATTGGGGGTTCCACTGTAACCAATGACTTTGCTACTCAAATCTTTTACACATTGCATAACTGTTATGAAAAAGGCTTACAAGATGAAGAAAGACCAGGTCTTCTGCTGTGGTATGGTTTCATCAGCATTCATACTAAAGATCCTTTCCTAATGGGAAAGTTCAAAAGTCTGCATTGTACCTCTGAGAAGAGTCCATGCATGCTCAAACCCAGGGACCTCATCACCATTTCTATAATAGATGTTTTGAAGTTGCAAGGCTGTCTGAAGCCACCTATGCAAAAGGTATGTGTGTGAACATTATTGTGTCTGGCCCTCTCACAAAGGTCATGCAGGGAGTGAGGCCAGGGACTTATGTGCCATGGTGAACATGACAGCTGGGTTACTTAAAGCAACAATTTAAGTCCCAATAAATTCAGTTTCTTTGATTCCTTGCTCTGATGCATTTGTTCAGCTCCTTGCAGAAGAAGCCTGAACCATCATAGTCTGCAGAGTTAGAGACTCTATAGCTATCCATGGTGCATGTTTGTGTATGTTCACCATGTTTATGCTTAAAACAAGCACAGAAGAAGGCTCTACTCAAGAATATGTACTGTAACTTCACCATTAAAAGGCAGAAGTGATTTGGACTGAAAGAATAACACTATAGTTACAGTGATCCTATTTGTTCTCCTCTCTGTGGACGTTTTTGGGCTGCAGTGGCTAAAGTCAGAGAAGGCTGAGATGCTATCTAAGACCTCACATGGAACATACTAAGGAGCTCTCAGGTGAGGCATTCAGGGGTTTTGCAATATCTAGATGAGGGAATAAACCATCACAGTTTCAACATCTATGTTTGGATTCTGATAATAATTAGGATGTACCCTCATAGAATGATTGGAAGTTCCTGAATTAGTCAGTATGTGAGACGCTCTGGTGTCTTCATCCAACAGAATAGACCATAACTTCCATGGGCAGCTCCTCCGTAATAGCGTCAGGCAGTGACAAATAAAATGATAATAAAATAATTTTATAATCATTTTATTTGCCACTGAATGACTCTCTCTGACAGTCATTGCAGTGTGGGAGGGGCAGGTCATAGGGAGGAGGAGTGGTGGGCACTGTAAAATGCACATGTGGGTTTGGTCGGCCATCTTAGGATGGCCAAACTGGCACGCGCACTTACATTTCTCCACCCTAGCTGTGCTACAAAGCAGGGTTGGAGAAATGGCACAGGCTCTCTGTGCCTGAGCGAGCATCAAACCAGCCCGATCAGGCCAATCCCAGTGCTGCTCTCATGCTTAGTGTAGCATTACAGCAGTGCCTGGATTGGGAGCATGTGCTTTTCTGACCCAGTGACTGCTGGGAGGATGAGGAGCTGAGTGACTGCCACCTGGAAAGGAGCGGCCCTCCACTTTTGATTCCCAGCAGCCACCACTGATAGCTTCTTTAAAGGGTTATATAGCAAAATAAACATAGTTTACATCTGAAAATGCAGAGGTGGCACCATCCGCTCTTGAGGTTTGGAGATCAGCAAAAATGTCAGTCACAGCTGAAGGATCAGAAATGGCACCAGAGACAAAGTTGCAAGGGAGGACACTGAAGGGCAGAGGACCACACCGGAGCTGATGGGGCAGATGCCACAGAGAAGGAGCTGTAGACAACAGCACAGAGGGAACACCATCCAAGAAAGGAATTAAGTAATCATCCACAGATGGGGAGTCACATCCATAACAACTAAAACATGGGGTATCCAAAGTTGTCAAACTGTTTTTAACTAGTAGTTAGAGAAGCAATCATTAATTGTGTATTTTCAAGTGTGTGGTTGGATCTTCCACTGAGAAAGAAGATTGATCTGCATGTCCAGTCACTGCTGCTCCAAGTGCAGGCATGAGACTGAGAGTGGTGTTTGAAGAGATTGATGACTTTGGATGGGACCTTTGCGTGTTTTAATCTTTGAGATGTGCCTCTGCTCCTTCTCAGATCTGTTAGGGGAACAGCTCCTCATTGATTATTTGAGTGTACTCCACAAGGGAAAGCAAGAGTAGGACCTTATTTTATCAGTATGATAAAAAAACAAGAAAGGCTTTTGATTACCCTCTCTAGACTCTGTGATGCATTTGAAGACAATGATTCACAATGCTGAGAGTCATAGTCAGGCCCCAAGCATGACATGCACTACTACTGAGAGTACAACACTGTAATCTAGTGTCACCAATTCCAACATAGTTTTCACCCTGAGGACTTATGCATCTTATAAAAATGATTTAAAATGTGAAAAAAGTAGTATAAGATAGTGAGAAGTTTCAGCAAGTGCAGGATCTCATGTCTCTGTGATATGTGAGGAAACAAATCTGACATAAAAAGTGGAAGCAGATCTTTTATGTGCTCTGTGAATCTCTTCTAGGGATGAGGAGTGCAGGGCTCCATATGAGGAGTTTCTATGATTGTGCCTAGTGGTGAACACGCAACCCTCCAAGAGAAAGTCAAGATACAGTTTGAAACGGGAAGTGACAGGTGGAAGACAAAGGAGTTGACTTCTTTCCTGAAAGTCAGGAGTAAAAAGGCCAATCTGAGTAGAGGGGAAGTTCGTTATAGAAGATGATTGCTAAAGAAAAGTAAACATTTTGGCCCTGATTACAACTTTGGAGGAGGTGTTAATCCGTCCCAAATGTGACGGATATACCACCAGCCATATTCCGAGTTCCATAGGATATAATGGACTCATAATACGGCTGGTGGTATATCCGTCACTTTACCATCACTTTTGGGACGAATTAACACCTCCTCCAAAGTTGTAATCAGGCCCCTTGTCTTGATTTTTTTCCTTGTCTTTCGAATCCCCATCTTCATCTGGTTTTTGCTGTGGGTGATGCAGGGCATTTGGGGGAGTTTTCAGATGCATAGTCTGGCTTACTGGTTGGATATCCTTGTAAATGATTTACAGAGTTTTGAGCTTAATATATGAAGAAGGAAGTGCTTGCCCTGTGAAGCAGGCATAGTGGGTTGATCAGACGTTAGAAACTTAGCTTATAACAGGCAGTCCATGATTTATTTTTCAAATTGTCTTTGAATGCAAATCAAAGCTTGATATTGAAACCAATGAACTTAAGTTTGGTGGAGATGGTGAATGAAAACCTTCCGCCACTGACAGAATGAAATCTATTCTGAGGGAGTCAAGTTTATGTTAAACTGTGGACATACATGATTGAATAATGTGGAGGCAGTGTTGCCATGATACGTGTGTAAGTATATGCCTTTATTAGCCAGTCATGCCCCGAAGGTTTCATGTAGAGTCTGAAGATCATCGCAAAACCATGGAGCCTTAGGTACTTTTGTGTTTGACTGATAGTTGAAGTAATTTAGAGAAGCTTCTCTTAACATGCTTTTTTTTTAAACAAAGGATGAGGTAGTCCGGTAGAGACACCTTGAGTGATGCCAATGCAGATGGAGAGAGTATTGAGCAGAAATGTATGATTGATACTGTTGAATACGATTTAAATGTAAAAAAAACACATCACGAAGCATCAGCCCCTTTTGTTAGTAATATTTAGGGCATCATCAACAGTCTGTCTAGTGGCACTTTGTGCGTTGCAATAGAACCAAAAGCATAATTGGTAAGCCTGAAGGAGACAGCTGGGGTAAATTAACCTTAATTTTGCAATGCTATTCTTAGGGGGAAACAGGTGGGTGACGGTCTGGTAAATAGCAGGTCATGTGGATTAAGATAAAGCATTATGACCATTTGAAGCAAATGAGGTAAGGAAGTGCCAGCTTTGAGGGAGGTCTTTATTATGTGAAGGTATAGAGTCAATGTGTCCACGGTGATAGATTTGATGGTGGAGAAAGAAATTATATTGTTGCTGCTTAAGGTTGCTTTGAGGGACTTTATGAAGTTAAATCATCAATAAAAACATGCTGAAATATATTCCAAAGAGAACATAAGATGCCAATGACATTGACTTGTTATTTAGTTTGTCAACAGAGAAGTACTTAGGCCCATATTTATACTTTTTTTAGCGCCGCATTTGCGTCATTTTGTGACGGAAAAGCGGAGCAAACTTACAACATACAATTGTATGTTGTAAGTTTACGCCGATTTTGCATAAAAAACTGACGCAAATGCGGCGCTAAAAAAGTATAAATATGGGCCTTAGTGGTCGTGGATTCACAACGTTGTGTGAGATCACAGAATGTGGAAGATGACGTATGGGTGCTTCTTTAGGCACGAATAACTAAGGTAAATTTCTTCTTTTTGAATGCCATAAATTTCACCCACAGTCACTATCAGTATGGCTATGTCAGTTCACCTGACAATATTCTATGAACTGTGTTTTTTCTAGGGCAAACGATATGTATGTTCTCTGGATGTAACACTGGTAATTGAAAAACAGAATTTTGGATTGAGCTTTGGGTGGTTGAGTTTGCATTATGGTGGCTTATTGCAGTTCCTGTGCTCACTGGAATTGTGAAGTAAACTAATGAGAGGAGTGATTAAGGTTGTATGTCAGAATATTAGAGACAGAAATATTTTCTGAAATAAATATTGTTTGTAAATGTTATATTGTTAACTCCAATGGGTCAATATTTTTGTGAACTCTAATTAAGAGACTACAGGCCTGATTTAGGGTTTGGAAGGTGGGTTACTCCATCACAAATGTGAAGGATATCCCATCTGCCGTATTATGATTCCATTATATGCTACAGAAATCGTAATACCCGGATGGAATATCTGTCACGTTTGTGACGAAGCAACCCGCACGCCAAACTCTAAATCAGGCCCTATATTTATGTCAGATGATCTTCTGACAATAATATTCTAGGGCCATATCATAATTACTAGGTTTGTAATGAACATTGATTATGAATCCATGCATTCAAGGATAGATTGGTTAACAATTTATTGCCTTTTCCTTGAGGTATGGATGTGGTGACATATTGTGTGAGATTATTTCTGATATTAGAGTAGTTTGTGTTATCAGCAGTATAGTTTAGAGGATTTAATCTATTGTTCTTGAAAACAATTCTTTTCTATTTCAAACTTACCCCTTCAGAATTAAGTATTGGTCCTGGGAGACATGCGTTCTGCATCCTACGAATATTCAATACCAGATGTATTTATTTATTTATTTATAGTACACTGGAGACTACAATCCCTTTAAAATAACTGGCTCTAATTCTTGTAATACAGTACTGTTGTGACATCACTAGTCACTTGTAACATGAAAACTATGTAGCTGCTCAGCTATAATAGGCTATTACAGTTAAGTGATGTCAAAACAACTAGTGTGAATGGAAGGTCAAGGAACAGTTTTACAACTGCAATTTAAACAGTAAACATAAGAACTAACTTTTCAGCTCCTCTGAACTCCTTTCCAGAGATGAACAGAAATTAACAGAAAGGAGCAATGTGTGAATTATATTCACCTTGGCACAGCTATAGCTCATTACACAAAAACAAGAATCTCTCTGCATGTTAATATACATTATGAACTAGAACTGTTTTTGAAATTGACCTACATTAAACTGTATGTAATATGTTTCGGCAACAAATTACAACTTGTACATTGGGGTGTTTAAATTCTCACTTTATGTATTCCATATATTTTCAAATAAACTAATTCACACGAAGAGCAAGAGGTCAAGGGACTGAGGGAAGGGCAATGGTGCACCTATATAGTATAATTAATATATCACCCTATGTCATGCATTAAAAGGATACTATAAGTCACCTCAGAATTCAATGACCACTGCCTTTGTCCTCATTCTTTGATATGGCAATGGAACTCCTCAGAGATGTGCAATATCCTTATATTGTATGGCAAACGGTACTTGATCGTTTATGTACTCTTTTTAGTACAGTGCAGTTTGGCCTTCTGGGCATCATCAAGCTTCAGCATTAAGCAAAGAACAGGTAATGGTAGGAAAAGAATGTACCTGTGAAATCATAGAGGTGTGGCATTGCATCTAAGATGATCCCAACCAAAGGGAGGTAGAGGGCAGCAATTTTAGTTTTCAGTTCCGGTTTCAAACATCGTGAGTCCAGGTCATGAGAGCCAAGCAGGTTATGTATGGCACTAATTGCTTTCCTCTGGACCTTACAGATCCTGTGGAAAAAAGGAAAACCTGATACAGCTTTGTCACCTTTTGGGTAAATTGCCATTTTTCATAAGGCAAACTTGATGGAACATTACAATGAGATTCTCAATCAAGACAAATTTGATTCTCATATGCTTTTCTGTCTTCTTTCCCACCACATTTATCAATCAGAAAACGACAAAAACCAGCTAAAGATACACTAAGAATTATTAAACATTCATATAAACATGCTACATTTCTCAGGCAAAAAACAGCTGATTAAACACTTCTGATACTGGATTTGCAATGCATGAAATGGTTTCGCATATATCAAAAATGATAAAAAAGAATACCAAATTCCTTTCTCTTTGAACAGTTAAAGAAAATAAAAAAAACACAAATGTGTTGTGTGATTCCTATCACTTTAATACAGGCTATGCAACAAAAAAATTGCACAGGGTCACTTTTTCTTCATCTTTAACCCTCTTTAATAAGGGAAGTGTGGTGGTGTACCAAACGCCCCGCAGTCCCGGTGGTGTGTGGGGGCCCCAAGCTCCAGGGGGCCCCATCAGGACACTACTCTGGCCTAGGAGCTCCTGCTTGAGCTAGGGGAGGGGGCCCATCCTTGGACTGTGCAGAGAGGCCACCTCAAGTTTTGTTACCCTTCCATTCACAAACTCTTTTCTAAATGAAGAATTCTCTGAAGTCACCTACCCTTCCGTCTCAGTGTCGAGAGCGGCCACCAGCTCAGTGAAGAGAAGCCCTGTCAGGAAGTGCTGCTGGCGATAGTCAGCCGAAAGATCGAACATGCTAGCGATTTTGTGGTCCTGGAAGCTGGAACTTGAACTTGAGTTCTACACAAACACATAGAAACTGAACCATTACTAAATGCGCACCAGGGCACCCAGTGTGTCACAGCATAACATTTACAACACAGAAAGTGGGATTAGAAAGTCTTAACAGTGACAAAGAACATTTGACACTGTGCAACAACTGGAAACAATAAGGGCCTGATTTAGATACTAGTGGATGGGTCAATCCGTCACAACGGTGACGGGTATCCCGCCTGCTGAAATCTACATCCGTTAGGACATAATGGGATTTAGATTTCAGGGGACGGGATGTCCTTCACAGTTGTGACGGAGTAACTTTTCCATTAAATCTAAATCAGACCCTAAGTCATCAAATAGACTCACAGATCACAAAACCTTAAAATCATAATACACTTCAACAAACAGGGCACAGAATATTTTTTTACAGATTCCCTAACCTGTGAAAACATTTGATTCTGGCGCTCCAGAAATTCGTTCTGTGTGGGGGAGTGAGTGGTTTTTAAGGTTCAGGGATGAGTAGTGTATAATTGTAGTGAGGAGCTTTTAGAGTTTGGGTATGGAGGTAACAAAAAGGTTGTAGGGCTTAGTGATGGGCGGGGTATAGGGGTAGTAGGACGTTTCTAGGGTTCAAAGAAGGGCGGTGTTTAAGCATTCTAAGGAGTTTTCAGGGTTCAGTGATGGGTTTTGCATTGGGGTAGTGGGAATTTTCAGGTCTCAGAGATAAGTAGTGTTTAGTTGCAGTAAAGGGTCTTTTATTTTAAGAGATGGGGTGTGTTTAGGGATTAAATGTGGGAACATGGATAACTGAGGCAGCGTAATCCTGAAGCCATCTCGGGCCTCTTCAATTTATTTAAAGCCACTCCCTGCCCCTTCAGCTCACTCTAGCAGCTTTCTGTTTTCTCCCTTTGTGATGCTTTTTCGTTTTTCTCTTCCTCCGTCTTTCTCATTTGTGTTTTTTGCTCGCAGCAAATGCTTGAGGCAGAAGAATAAGCCCTGGCCCTCAAAAATAAGTTCTGGTGCTCAGCACCGGATACAATAAGCACAAATCAAGCACTGTCTTAGCCTCAAGGGTACTGAGAAGCACCTGCAAGCATTTTGACCTGTGTGACGAGGAGGGTCAGTGCTCAGCTCCACTGGCTTGCCTGCTGGTTTGATTAGGTGGCCTTGAGTTTTAGTCCCTACTGTCTTAAGATCCTTCCAGCCACTGGCCAGCTTTCTCATCCGCCTGTCGGTTAAACACAAAATGGTGCAAAGTAAACAACTTTATGCTGAGGTTTCCCTCCTATGGCCCGAAGATGCATGGATAATCTCTTTTAATTTATGAAAACCTTGAGATCATCTAGGGCCAGATGTAGCAAGCTTTTGGCATGGCGCAAACAGCGAATTTTGCTGTTTGCGCCATGCAAAAAGCACATTGCGATGCTCATTCCCATTTTGCGAGTCGGTAACCTGGTTACCGACTCGCAAAATGGGAATGCGACTCGCAAATAGGAAGGGGTGTTCCCCTTCCTATTTGCGATTCGCATCGCGATGTAGAATTGCTTTGTGACCGCGAACGCGGTCGCAAAGCAATTCGCAGTTACCACCAGTGTCACACTGGTGGTAACCGATTCGCAAAACGTTTCATTTTTTCGTTTGTATTGCAACTCGTTTTCCTTTAAGGAAAACGGGCTGCAGAACAAAAAAAAAACAGCTTTATTTAAAAGCAGTTACAGACATGGTGGCCTGCTGTCTCCAGCAAGCCACCATCCCTGTGAGTGCTGCGAATCGCAAGGGGGTTGCAAATTGCGACCCACCTCATTAATATTAATGAGGTGGGTCTTTGCGACCCCCCTGCGATTCGCAGATGGTGTCAGGGACTCCATCCTGCTTCCGGGTTTGCAACTCGCAAATTGCGAGTCGCTCAGACACGCAATTTGCGAGTCGCAAACGCAAAATTTCGTACATCTGGCCCCTAGTGCCCAAGATGGCTTGTTTGCAACATAGACTTTCACATTCACTTTTTCAGTGCCAGTGGGTCACAGATACGCTTAAGAGTTGATTTAAATGAATTACAATATAAATAGAAATAGAAAGCAGTAAGGAAAAACAGGCACATCTCCTGCTGGCGATTAGCGTAAAATGGCCCTTCCTACTCAGAAGATTATGAAAGGGTGCCCAGTAGAAAGCTATGCTAGTTGTACTGCCTTAAGTTTCATTGCTTTCACGAGGCCTCGTCACATAACCCAAGCCTTCACCTCTTTCTAAAAATACATTTCAGGAACCTACAATTAACAGGCACTTCCCGCCCATGCCTGTTTACTACATTTGACTGACCTTTGTTACATTCTTCTTACGTCTAAGGGGGGTAGCACCCAGCAAGTCTGGGCTCTGAGGGCACCCACTTGAAGTGATCCCAAGGGCGATGCATCCCCTACCTGTGACGACAAGGAAGGGCACGGAGAAGCAGGAGCAGACTGCGGGGTCACAAAGAAGAGATTCAAGTTCAGGTAGTGCTCATGACTGCAGAGGATCCTCAGGAACTCCAGTCTCATGGAAATCAGGGCCGGAAATGAATTCAGCTTGGCTGAAAGCTAGTAAAAGACATAAGGAAAACATTTCAACAGGTAGATGCCTTTAGTTTAGCACATGTTTTTAATACCATGACCAGATTTTAAAAACAGTCACACAATGCAACACCTAAAGTTGCTGCTTTGGGTAACAGGAAGAGAGCAGGACAGCACCATATCTTCTAGGATATGGCCCTATCCTGCTCTCTCCCTAGCTCTGGCACACAATCAGACTGTGCAGTGCCACACAAACACCTTTGCACCATATTTCTAAGTGTATACGAGAGTCTATCACAGGTTTTGCACTGGAAGGGTATCCTTCCAGCACTAAATACCATGCCTAGACTGGCCTTAACACTATTTTCCACGTTGAATGTGTGCTGTATAGGGCAGCACACATGCAAAGTGGAAAAAGTTAGGAGAAATAAAATAATTACTCCTTTTTAATGCCTGCTTGCAGGTGGCGTCATTTTTTGGTGCAAAACCCTGTCTACTATTGTTAGTAGATAGGGTTTTGCATCACAAACCATGGATAGTTGCAAAGGTTCAAACCCAGCGCAAACTGTTTGTTAACCTCCCCCCAGATTTTTGTAATAGCACCTTTATAATACCACCATAAATTAAATAAATAGCAATACCACAATAAATGAACCAAACAGCAAATAAATAGCAATAGCAAGACCATCATCCCATTGATTTTCAAATTTCCCTTGGGATCCACAATCTTTCTAAGGTTCCTTTTAAATTCAAGAAATGAAGGTTTTTTCATCGAAAGAGAGTGCGGTGTGTGGGCTCATGTTTGATGCATGAAGATGGATGTTGGTATGATTTTGACTGACAGGATGCATTTTCAAGAGTGAATGCTCTGATAACAAGTATAAATAATAGCATCCTACTGGACTGGGTAAGTGGAGGTTCAAATTAATTCTCGCCTTCACTTGACCTTTTACCCGGATGTCTTGAGAAAAGGGAGATAACCTTGGTGGGTCAATCCTAGACACTTACATTCAGCTAACTGGGAAATGAATAGTGTTGGATGGTATGGGCAGTGAAAAGATGGTAGGGACAGCAGGTTACTCCTCCTGGAAGTTTGAATGAGTTGGGAAGATGTACTGCTTTGAAACACGTGAGACTAGGGCACATATTTACAAGCTCCTAGTGCCATTCTGCATCACATTTGCGTCAATTTTTTAATGCTTATGTGGCGTTAGGAAGGCTTTTTTACCGCATCATATTTACAAAGTGATGCAATGCTCACATTGGACCACTTTGCACCCCCTTGCACCACATTATGCCTGTGCCAGGCATAATGTATGCAAGGGGGGCATTTCAGCATTTACTAGATTTCACGGCATCATTTTTGTCGTCATTTTTAACGCCTGCTCAAAGCAGACATTAAAATGACGTACGCATAAAAACCTGTGGGGCTCCTTGCACTTTGCTTCACTAGCGTCAACATTTTTGATGCTGGTGCAGTAATGCGCCACAATAGTGTCAAAAATTCTGATGCTATTGCCCAAATGACTGCCATGGTGTTGTTAGGTAGGGCAGGGGCGACACAAGAAAACTGGTGCATCAGCACTGTAAATATGCCCCTAGGTCTTTAAGAAACAAATCGTAGTCGGCTGATTGATAATAATTATAATGAAGCCGCAGATAGATACTTATCCATGTTTTCTTATTACCTAGGTACAATTCGCAGATTTCCCTTTAGTAGCATAACCCATCCCTGAGCCCTCCGAGGTGGGAATCACAGAACATATTTCCGCCAGTATCTCTCTCAAATGCTCTGGATTTGGTCACTACACCAAGCTTATGTCTAAGCCCTCTAATTCTGCTAAGTGATTGGACAAGATTATTATTAAACTATAATTTCTCCTATCCCACCCACTCAGAAAAGCAGTAGTTGGTTTCGATTCAAGTCAGACCCTGCAATAGGGAAAAATCTACAGAGCGATTAAATTATGTAGATCTCCTCTAATAATGAGACTTTGGTTATTTCACCCCCCAACCTCCAGGGGACTCACAGCTCACGCCAGTTAACTCGTCCTGGGGAGTAGCCTGTTACTGCTGCGAAACCGAGGCCTAAGGAACAGAGTCAACAACTCTTGCCACCTCTTTTGCCATGGCACTGCATTCTCTTGGTCGTAAACAACCTTTCACGCTCATTAGACACCTGAGGCAGACTGATTAAAATTTAGCACAGCACTGGCCAACGCCATTCCTATGTGCCATGCGGGCGCCTTATTTAAGGAATGACGTTAGCCTGCATTTACACATGGCAGAAGTCCTGCACTCGTGGCGGGACCGCCTTACTGCATTTACACATGGCAGAGGTCCCGCAACAAGTACAGGTCACCCGTCACAAGTGCGCCCCCCCCCCTGCCACCACTGGGGGGCCTCTGCCACAGGTGCGAAGGCCGTTTGTGAATGGACCCCTCAGTGAACAGTATTCTTCGCATTTTGCTGCAGTCAATTTATGGGTCGAGGGGAGAAACAATTTAGCTCTTGTCCGTAACACTCCCTTTATTTTACAGCAGTTTACTGCTATCTCTTGCACACTTTTTAAGTTCTGTTTTGTGACATATCGGTTCACGCCGAAGATTTCTCTCTAAAGTAATATGTGCTGTACCTGATTGCAATAATTCTTGATGAGATTAAACACAACACCACGGTCCATAAGTGATAGCAGATCATATAAGAAAAACGCCAGGCTAATGTTAATCTTTTCCGCTTGTTCAGTTTCCTATAAGAAAAAAAAGAACAAAAATGCAATAAACATATTTATTTACAAAAAAATATCTATTTTCGATCTTTTTCATAAGTGACTACTAATCAACTGGGTAGCTCTTTCTCCCCCTCCCCCCCTATTTAGAACCCAATACCTAGATGAAATTTAGATTCTCCTCAAGCCCTTCCCCCTTCAGATTCACAATTGGTTGCAGAAGTGCATGACGCTCTTTTGACGCTACTGGTTGATTTTATGTGTGTTTCCAGCAAGGGCATGCCTGCCTCAGTTTGAATTCAGATTGGGCCTACCTGCAAGGATCGTTCTGGGAGTTGAGTATCAGATCACAGGTGAACAATTACCCATCTAAAGCTGATCACTTTTCTCATTACACACACATCATTCTTATTTTACTTTAACCATTGCTTTCATCAGAATGGCATTTATTTCACTCCACAATATCCCAATACAGCAACAGACTGGAGTCATGTTTACATCATGGGGGACTGCAGACGGTGACATAAAACGGCCTAGCTAATGGAAACGGCCAAGCTAATGGGCTTTTCTCTAGAACGTTGTAAAGAAACAGCCTTAGCTGTGGTGAAATGTTGCTAAATGCAAAATTCTCCATCAAACTGTGAAACCAAGAGCTAGACAAGGAGGTATCTAGTGAGCTATAGTAAGCCTTGGTGGAAAGAGTTGCCAGAGTTGACAGTGAGCATAGAAAGAAAGAACACTTTAAGGTAACACTACTTCTCTTCACTAGTCACTCGGATTAAAGCAACGTAAGTCTATCAGCCAACATAGGCCCATGTTTATACTTTATTTGCGATGCATTTGCATCACTTTTTGACGCAAAAGCGGCGCAAGCTTACAAACTACAGTTATATTTTGTAAGTTTGCGCTGCTTTTGCGTAAAAAAAAGACGCAAATGCGGCGCAAAAACGTATAAATATGGGCCAAAGTGTCTTGGGGGCAGCTGTAGTTAATCCCATCCACCCACAGCCACAAATCTCATCTAATTTTACCTTCGATTTTATTTTCTCAGTATTCTTCCCTTTATATAAAAATGCATGCACCTGCTTTGGTCCCACTCTATATGCTTTTGGCTCACCTTTCAACAAAACTGCCATGTACCCTTTCCTCTCTAAAATGAAAACACTCTACATATTTCGTTCCCATTAAGACCCATTTCTATCATTCTAACTTTGAACTGTGTGCCTTTCTCAAACCCCCTTTTTACAAGTTTCACAGAATCTATGGTAGGTTACCTTATTCTTTTTATACAAGCGGATCACAGCTTACACTTTAAATATTTATTAAGTATTTTAGTAAATGCAAATATTTTAGTAAATCCATATATGTCACCTTTTGGGGCACTTATAAGCATTGTGAGTTTCAATAACATTAGTATGAGTACAAAGTTAGTAGAATATATGCAATTGATCAGGTGCAAGGTGAGATTGAGATTCTCTGCATAAAGGCTCTTCAATCAGCTGAAGTCAAGTCTAAATGGTTGACTTGCATGAAATTTTCTGGAATCCATGAAGTTTCCTTCTGCCATCATGTTTGAACTCAGGACATTTTACACCCTCTGCCCCTGGACTCCTTGGAATCTTCCTCTATGCCGAGACACTTGCGGGCTGGTTGATCAACTGTTCAGCCGGAATATGAGGATTAATTGAAGGATGGTACAAGATGCCAATTGTTACATGTATACTGGTCTCTACCCTGAGCTGGATATATTTTTTTACTTTATCACTGCACCCACAGAAAGAGCTTGGAAGGTAGGCAACATCTTGGTGGCTTCCAACACATTCTGACTGCAGGTGTGGTTGCATAGCATCCAGTGTAAACAATGCTGCAGTAGTTTAGGAATGTCATCATCAGGGCTCTTGTCAGCTTCAGTCAATCCTCAGGTTGATCAAGTAGTGGGATTTTCAGGAGCAAGGCAAGCTGTAGGTTGACACACTTGGACACTGAATTGACTTGGGCATTAGAGGACAGCTTCAAGTTGTAGTTGTATGTGACTCCCAGATACCGTCATTTCAGTAAGACTGATGAAGGTGTTCCAAAGCTTGTAAATGTGCCGCAAGCAACAAACTATGCTTTGCTCCTCCTAGCAGGTGTAGTACAATTCATGCAAACAAAGTTCCCTTCAGGTGAAAAGGTTCAGGCATGCAGTGCTTTCTCTGTATGTGTGGAAATTGATTTTATACTTTTTTAAACCTGCACCAGAAGTACTTTGTAGATACTGAACAGTAGGCACGACAGAGAAGATGCTGAAGGCATGCTTCAAGATAATTCCACTTATTTAATGAATAAATATGCATTTGTTGGTTGCAGTTGAGGAGAAACAATCTGATCAATTGTAGACATCCCAATACACTCTTTCAGCCTTGCCACCAGTAGGACAAAGTCTGTGGTGTTGTAGGAGGGTAAAAGATAGAGGCACTTCACTAGTCATTTCTTGTGTTTGTTGAGAAAGAGGGTTATAGGTTGATTCTTTCATTGCTCTCTTCTTGTGTTTGTCTTGGAGGAAAGACAGCTCTTCTGTAATGGTAGTCAGAATAGATTCAGTGCCATAAGCAGGCCCAAACCACAATTGATTATCAATTCCACAAAATCTTGAAGCTGTGTTGTTACAACCATTACCCTGATTATATTTGGTCAGTTAGGTTCCCTAGATCTTGGGGTCTAGCAAAGAATCTCTGGGTTTGGCATGCGTGGAATAACAAGCTGACAAGATGTATTGATAAAATTCTTCCAAGGTGTTCAACCATATATTTTCATAACTTAAAAAACTGCTAACTTCATTCAGATTTCCCTCCACAATAAACCGGGAAGCAATCAAGCAATCAATAAAGGCATAAACATTGTACAAAAATGTATAAATCCTATAACAATATTTTACTGTAGGTGGCAAATAAAATAACTGTAAAGCCTCCTGAGCGTGTGTTACAATGTGATGTTGAACATTTTCTTCAGAAACCGATTTCAAAACTGTTGAGAAGTTGGCCAATTGGATAAGCACAGAGTGCATGATTAAGATCTTGAATAAAATTAGTGCAGTGAAGAAAATTCTGGACAAATCCGCTATCTCCATACCACTTGCTTATATTTGCACTTAACGGTAAGCCATCTATACCACAAAACAAGGAACAGTGCCCTCATAGAATGATCTAAAAGGATAGACAAGTATAACTGTATATTATTAGGAATGGCTCAGTCACAAACTATTTTCATGAATTTTACATTGGCACACTATTCTGTGTTCAGGCTGTAACTCAGTTCTTTCAACCAATATCTTAATAGCTGAATCTTGCTGAAGACTTAAAGGTCTTTGTTTTTACTCAGAGTGTATTTGGAAGATTTTGAAAAATCCAATTCAAGTTTGATCAACTCTCTGAGGGAATTTGTGTAATCCTAATTGAGACATAAGCACCAACGTATAGTAACCCTGAGTGCTTTACTTAAAGCATGAGTTAAGCCCACTAGTCTTGAGGCTTGTACCAAGAGCCTAATCCCCATTATGAGTCTTAAAGAGCATACCTGCACCTTTATTTAGGAATTTGTGTTTCTGAAATGGAACACATTCTATACAATATAATCGTATAGAGGGACTTTTTACACCTTTAATACAGCCTCAATTTGCATCTTCCCAGATGTATTATATGGGGATTTAAAACCTGCACCATGTGATTTTGCTGTACCTTGAACAGTATTTTGTGTGCCTGAAATCAAAGATTCTCAGAAAACAAACCCAAGATATTCTCACTTTAATGATAGCTGATTCAATAGCCTATTTACATTTGGCATATCTGGCAATTTTGACCTATCATGTACATATTTATGGGTTTCATGAAGTGCTCATGTTGCCAGATGACCATTTTTCAGCACTCTTCATTTTCAAAGTTCATTTTATGGGTATTTCACCTTAATATTGTTTAAGTAAATCATGCTAAAATATATTGTGGAAAAAATATTGAGAACCAAAATATATACAAGGTAAGAATAGTAAATAAGTTTAGGTTTACTTTACTTAACTCCACATATACATACATTGACAAGTTGAATGTGGAGTTAAGAATAACATATCTATGCTCACATATATGCTCATACCTTCTCAATATTTAGTTATTTTGCACAAGGTATTAGTGAAGGGCAATATTCTTGAAACAATATTTTGACACACAACCACCTTGTAGGCAGGCAGTAACTTTGTAGTTAGAATTAAAATTGTTTTGGCAGAGGCCCATCTTTGAGGTTTCACAATTACTATTTATCAATAGTTGGAGGCCTGCAGGTTAAGGATTTGCTGGATTACAACTAGTTCTGGTCGCAGAACCACATTAAGGGAGAACCAGCCTCTGATGGGAGGTGAAGCAAATGATTGTGGATTTCTTACTAAACGGTAGGAGGGCTGCTTTTTCCACACACCCTGGCCATTGCTACACTACGTTGTGCGTACCGTGCAGAGTTTTTAGAATTTGAATGATGAATCAACACTATGGACCTGATTATGACCTTGGCGGATGGGATACTCCGCCACAAACATGACAGATATCCTGCCCGCCTTTTTACAAGTTCCATAGGATGTAATGGAACTTGTAATATGGCGGACAGGATATCCATCACATTTATGACAGAGTATCCCATCCGCCAAGGCTCTAAATCTACAAGAGAAGAAAATGTTGCAATTGCCTTACCTTCTGGGGCTTAAGCAGAAGTGCCCCTATCTCTGAGGTGACCACGTTCACAATGGTGTTGATATCATCCTTGAAGCGGTCTGAAAATCGAGTACTCCGAGAATTGTCCTGCTTTTCCACAAGATGGATGTACTGAGCCATGCTTTTGACCTAATTAAATACGAAACAAATAATTACTATAGCAAAATCCCACACAGTCTGCACAGTTCCATCCTTAGAAATGTATTGTATACTGGATTATACAAACATAAGCAAGGGATGCAGTCTTCGAATGCTGGATACATTTGGAAACTGTAAAGACAATCTAAACCAATATACAAACACAGATGTGGAAATAAAAAATAAGGAGATGAAAAGTAAATTAGTGATAAAGTCATAACACCACTGTTCAACTCATGGGTTAACATCTTGTATTACACAACTAATAATTGATCATGCTTTTAAAAAAAACGGAAAAAAAAGTCAAACAAAATTAAAAAGGAGGAAAAGTATGTTGTACCATTATTCTTAGTTGTGGGCAGCTACTGCAAAGAGCCCCTACCTATGCAGTATATTGATGATAGTTATGCTTATATTTTTTTCGTAAGTGTAGGCCTAACGTTACAAGGCAGTCACTCATAAATATTGATGCTGGACTTACAAACAGGAAAGACTCTACTTAACATGACACAGGATTATGACACTGTATTGTAAAGCACTTAAATATGGTTCCCACATACTCTTTATAATTTTACATATTTCTTAGAGTTTGCACTACACTCAATAAGATGTGGAGCAATAAACAACATGAAAAATGTATACCTACCATAAAGCCGAATTGCTAGGGTACATGAAGTCAAATTTAAAGCTTTAAAGAGGGTTCACGCTTAGTATTCAGCAAAAACAATTAATATTCAACAATTCAAAGAAAGCACCATCAATTACAGATGAAACATTTACCTAAAGCATTGCATACACACTAATGTTGTTAAAGGAGGTTGTACCAAAACCAGCGTTAGAGCCAAATGCAGCTTTAGGAGATGGGGATTCTGGGGAGCCTATTTGACTCTGCTCTTCTGAAGAAAGAGTTACAATATCACACACCCTCCGGGATCATTGGAAGGTCAGTGTAAGGTCAGCACTTGCAATGGGCGTTGTAAGCAATCAGGACAGTTCAGGCCCTCATCAACAGTTCAGACCATTATGAAAAACCTGTCCACCTTCCACTCTTCAATTTTGATCTTCTACAGCAAAAATGGCCGAGTGTTGAAATGGTCTCTAGATACAGGTGGAATGCAAGCTTCTTGACAAACACCATGACAGGCTCACACAACTCCCTAGCACCTAGTTGTCACTCTTAGCCATCTTGCAATACTGGTGGTAACCAGCAACTTTTTCCATCCTCCAGGACTGACATACAGTCCTTTCTGACGTGAGCAGAAGAACACACTCTCTCGGGCACACATTACCTCCCATCCAGCCCAGTGAGAAATGTGTCTAAAATGAATGAATCTGATTGTCAAGACAAAACATTTATTAATATTTGATAGTCACTCTGACATCATCTCTATGAAGAGTGGCCACTGTTCAACGCTCCTGTGAGCATATACTTAAAGATTTGTACAACTGTGATCCTGAAGTTCATCATTAGCAACTAGATCCTAGGAATACTAACCAAGCATCTAAAAAGGTGGTCCCTGCAAATTATATTTTATTCTTCTGCAAAACTGCTAATAAATAAAGGTGCTTACTGAAAGCGATAATAACATATCAACCATTAAGATTCCATATCAACCCATGCCCCCACAAAAGCATTGCTTATTTAAGGTGAATAAAAAACAATCGAGAAATCTATTCTTACCTGTCAAACCTGTCAAATAACTGATTACACAACATAGGATCGAAAGATTGTATCCCTACCTGTTAGCACTCAGAAAAGTACAAATGCGCACCTAGCAACGAAATACATTTCTCTGAATTGGTAACAACTTAATCCAATTTCAATCTATTTGCTTATAAGTTTTACATGATATCAGATTATTATCAATTATTTGGTATTTTTTGTGGATACAATAAACGTATTCATCATAGGAGTAAATATATGAGTCGTAAATTTAATACTATTTTTATGAATCTGCCTCCAAATCACCTAAATGTTTATTAGAAAAAAATGACTTAATTCCCGCTGTCCTCAGAATACTCTCCAAGTGTAGTAAATTGTGTTTAAATACATTACAACGTAGCAGCTGACAAAAAACCCTCTTGTACTGAGGGAACAGAAATAAATAGGACAGTTGTTTTTTATATTAAAAAGTGAACATTTTGAAAATGAACTGCCAGGGCTGAGAAAGGGTGAATTACATAGAGCGGGGACTGAGTGAGGCTTGAAGGAGTACTTTGACGTTCTTTTCAAACATCTTATCAAGCATGCAAGCACTTACATTTTATTTATATAACCAAGTTTATTGATTTTAACATTGCACATCATCGTCCACTGGAACTGACAGTTATTTGACATGGTAATCTGACCCAACATGCCATATAAGGCCACATCTGCATATCAGATATACATTTACACGTTTAGTCCATAATGTTCTTAGTTGCGCATTTAAAGCGCTATGTTCAATTTGAGAGCCTTACCAGAAGTTCAAAGAAGAACCATGCATACTTGAAGACGTTTTCCCTCACCATTCCAGTGCTGACCACCATCTGCAGTGCTAACTCTTCATGGAAGAGCTGAGGAAGAAGAATACACAGGGACAACAATCAATTAATTGTGACAAGTGACTACCTCATAATCATGAATTGAATAACAATCTTTCCCCTCTTTATTCTTTCAGTATAACATCAAACATACATATTGCAAATATCTTACTTCCCATTAGGTTTTCCTCATAGTGGCTAATAGAAGAATCTTAATTTATAAAAAAAAAAATATTAACATATAATTCATCTTATGAATATCGTCTACTTTTGATGTTCAGAACACAAAATGGTCCATTAAACTGTATGCTACAACCACATCAGTGAAAAGAGAGTATCTCTTATGTGCACTAATGGCCTTATTCACAAAGGTAAACTCACACTTTGTAGTACGTTTACTATAGTTTTTGCTATTCACAAACCACAAGTGCAATTTTACTACCAGTAAGTTTATGTCTGCAGAGACTCTGCTATGAGTGAGGATTCAAAATCAATTGTAATACAATTACACTCGTATTTTGTGACTACAAATACAGTAGTACATGTACTACAAGGTGTAGGTTTACCCAGTGTGTGGGTCATGTTTTTGAAATATAATACTTATGCCATGCATGACAAGTTGTTGTTTGTTCTAATATTCTCACTTCGTTTAACTTACACTTACCCTTTGTCTCCTTGCACAAAAAGCAGTTTTAGATTACAGTCACACTACACATTGCTTTCTCCTTTTCTTTTGACTGTCACCGAAACATATTCATAACAGAAGTCCCTTCTTAACAAAATCTTCATTTAGGGCCCAGTCACCCTCATCTTCACTTTGGTGCATGGGTCTTCATCCTCCAGCCAGAGGAATTTAGGAAATACACTTCTGCTGTTTGGGAAAGCTGCCCTTGCTGCCATCTTTTGCCACCACAAACAGGTCAATTCAAAATTAAACCCACTTAATACGGGGAGCCATACTTGAGAATTGATAGCACAAAACATCCACTCCAGCATCTGTGGAGTGTCCTACTAAATGTTTGCATTATTTATCCAAATATTTATTTCACATTGCTATGATACTGATGATACTGTTTCTTTGAAAGCAGCTTAAAGCTCTTGATATTTCCCAGTATATGGGTCCAGCTGTAACTTCGTGCTTCCAAACACTGAGCTAGTCAGGTGAAATTGTTTAATATTGTAACACAAAAGGAGAGTCAGGGAGATTGGACTAAAGGATTGAAAGGAATCAACCCATACTAACTCCCTGCATGTAAAGCCAAAAACACAAAAGGGTATGGGGATCACTTGAAATAAGGAGCTCAACCCAAGGGAGATTATCCAAGGGCTCCTAGACCTCAGTAGGTGTGTGAATGGAGTGTGAATGCTGTGGAGTGGTGAAGGGAGGGGGGGAGTGAAGGGGGATTTCCTTTATGGACTAGGTGGTCTCACACACTATATAGTGTCATGCTTCATCATTTGACCACCTAGCCCCACCCAGGTAGGACAATGCCACCTGGGCGGAATCAAACTCACCTTTTTTAGATAGGTGACCCAGTGAGTCCTTTTCCTCACCCTGGTGTCCCATCCGTGCTTTTAATACACCAGCAGACACCATTATTAAAAGTGTAGACTACACACCGGTAACTGCCTAGGTGTTTTTATATTTTTTCCTAGCTTAGCTGGATCCCGCTTATTCCAGATAATACTAATTTGCGCACTCCTTCCCGTTCCTTTAACGGTGAGGTTGAGTCTGCCCAGGTGGGTTATTTCTTGGATCGAGGGATACGCAAAACCAGAAAAATGCATTTTAGTGACCCATTGGAGAGGAAGTGAGGATACACTGGAATTTTATCAAGAAACTTCAGAAACATGCACTTCAAGGTTTGAGAAATTTGCCTGCCTACACAGAGGATTACTTGACATTCACCATGGAGTGCCAGGGACTACATGTACTGACGCAAGAAAGGCAATGTGGAACTTTGGTCCCAGTGCCTTGGAGTGAAGGGGGCAAGAAGTTCATCATTTCCAAGAGCCAGCTGAATATCCACTTGCTTGGTTCAAGCTAACTGTGCTACATTAGACATCCATTGACACTAGCCTCTGTGACCAGAGTGTCAGCCCGCCAGTTTGAGGTATTATTTACAAAGTACCATTGCATTTGCGCGCCTCTGCACTCTCGCCGGTCTGGACATGTACAGATGCACACTGGCACAAGCAGCTGTCACGTCATGCTTTATCATAGAACGCGCACCGCCCTAGTGACTGACACAGAGGATCAGAAAATCTAAATGTGAGTACCAACCACTTGGTTTTGTACACTCCTGCGAGTATCAGTTCCTTCTCAAAGCCACAAAGCACACATGAAGAAATTTTAGGGCAAAGGCTACAATGTGTCAATTTTTCAGGTGGTGAAAGCAGGCGTGGTACTTTAGGAAGCCTGATAAGTTTAGAACCTTCACTGTGAAAAGGAGAAGTACATTTGCCCCAACCTAAGAAACTCATCTCAACATGTATACATGAGCTGGTGCATATTCTGGCTGCTATTGCATAACCGCAGTGGCACATGATAAGTGATGGGTACATTTGTGTTTGCTGCTTGTCATGCATGAATCATTATACCAAAGAACATTTTTATCTGGCAGTGTAAACTTAAACATTGAAAGTCGCACACGCCTCATTAATGCACTGTATGTACCTTTTTATTTGATGGCCTAGGACTCCCAGAAGATGTTGGCAGATCATTTTTGACTTCAATGTAGGAAGACATACGATTGCTGTTCCGATCCGTAACCTGTAAAAGATGTCCAAGTACAAACTCAGTATTGAGTAATAAAAAACGACTGCAGGTGCTCCTTGCTAAAAATGCTGTGATTCAAAACCAGTCACCATTGCTGCCCAACCTTGAGTATTCATCTTGCGGGAGAAGGCTCTGAAATGCCAGTGCCACCAGTTTAAAAACACCATTCCACCCAATAGCCTGAGAAACATACATGACTTCAATTTTGCTTTTGCTTAATGTTTATTCATAAGGAGGAATTTAAACCAGTCACGGTCTTGGTATTTTTTTTTACATTAGCTCTTTCTGGAAATATTTTAGCCCTGTTTCTGCTGCTCCTAAACCTTGGTCTCTAATGTCTTAAACCCCTTCTAAGTGACCGCTACATTCACGGAAAGCCTTCGTACGATCCCTCTGAGGGGATAGATACAGGAGTGACTGATGAGACAAAACAGTTACTGTGCAAAGTGCGTAAGGACACATGGCTATGATGGTGTGTGGCTTTCTGCTACTTGGAGAGTCCTCCATCTTTTCACATGTTCCTGTGTAACAGTCTCTTTCACATTTATCTCTGGGTAAAGGTATACCACATCATTGCAGAGACATCCTCCCCTTTTCTATGTGGGTCTATGTCCATTCCCCTGCCCCTTGCCTGTAAGGTTCTTCCCACCATCCAGTCCAATTCCATTTTTAACTCTCTTGCTTACCGCCTGGCCATCCATTTTTGCCAGTAATCAAAGATATGGGGTCTCTCACTCTCTAATGTGCCGTTCCTCTTCCATTCCCTCATCTGGTGACTGCATCCCCATTGCTCCAGCTGCTAGCAGGGTTCTATCACCTATGTATGACTAGTATCTTCGTCACACTTACTTGGCAAATTTGAATGTGGTGAGTGTGCGCATGGGCAGTGATTGGGATACATACCACATATGAAGCACAGTTGTCACATGTGACCCATTAAGCCCCATCTCACTTTTTATCGAACAGCACATTGTGTTATGGGATATGCAGTTTCAATTTTAATATTGCAAGATTGAGATCAAATACAGGGAGTGCAGAATTATTAGGCAAGTTGTATTTTTGAGGATTAATTTTATTATTGAACAACAACCATGTTCTCAAAGAATCCAAAAAACTCATTAATATCAAAGCTGAATATTTTTGGAAGTAGTTTTTAGTTTGTTTTTAGTTTTAGCTATGTTAGGGGGATATCTGTGTGTGCAGGTGACTATCACTGTGCATAATTATTAGGCAACTTAACAAAAACAAATATATACCCATTTCAATTATTTATTATTACCAGTGAAACCAAAATAACATCTCAACATTCACAAATATACATTTCTGACATTCAAAAACAAAACAAAAACAAATCAGTGACCAATATAGCCACCTTTCTTTGCAAGGACACTCAAAAGCCTGCCATCCATGGATTCTGTCAGTGTTTTGATCTGTTCACCATCAACATTGCGTGCAGCAGCAACCACAGCCTCCCAGACACTGTTCAGAGAGGTGTACTGTTTTCCCTCCTTGTAAATCTCACATTTGATGATGGACCACAGGTTCTCAATGGGGTTCAGATCAGGTGAACAAGGAGGCCATGTCATTAGATTTCCTTCTTTTATACCCTTTCTTGCCAGCCATGCTGTGGAGTACTTGGACGCGTGTGATGGAGCATTGTCCTGCATGAAAATCATGTTTTTCTTGAAGGATGCAGACTTCTTCCTGTACCACTGCTTGAAGAAGGTGTCTTCCAGGAACTGGCAGTAGGACTGGGAGTTGAGCTTGACTCCATCCTCAACCCGAAAAGGCCCCACAAGCTCATCTTTGATGATACCAGCCCGAACCAGTACTCCACCTCCACCTTGCTGGCGTCTGAGTCGGACTAGAGCTCTCTGCCCTTTACCAATCCAGCCACGGGCCCATCCATCTGGCCCATCAAGACTCACTCTCATTTCATCAGTCCATAAAACCTTAGAAAAATCAGTCTTGAGATATTTCTTGGCCCAGTCTTGACGTTTCTGCTTGTGTGTCTTGTTCAGTGGTGGTCGTCTTTCAGCCTTTCTTACCTTGGCCATGTCTATGAGTATTGCACACCTTGTGCTTTTGGGCACTCCAGTGATGTTGCAGCTCTGAAATATGGCCAAACTGGTGGCAAGTGGCATCGGGGCAGCTGCACGCTTGACTTTTCTCAGTTCATGGGCAGTTATTTTGCGCCTTGGTTTTTCCACACGCTTCTTGCGACCCTGTTGACTATTTTGAATGAAACGCTTGATTGTTCGATGATCACACTTCAGAAGCTTTGCAATTTTAAGAGTGCTGCATCCCTCTGCAAGATATCTCACTATTTTTGACTTTTCTGAGCCTGTCAAGGCCTTCTTTTGACCCATTTTGCCAAAGGAAAGGAAGTTGCCTAATAATTATGCACACCTGATATAGGGTGTTGATGTCATTAGACCACACCCCTTCTCATTACAGAGATGCACATCACCTAATATGCTTAATTGGTAGTAGGCTTTCGAGCCTATACAGCTTGGAGTAAGACAACATGCATAAAGAGGATGATGTGGTCAAAATACTCATTTGCCTAATAATTCTGCACTCTCTGTACTACCTGGTGGAAACAGGCCACTGAGCACAAGTGTAGGACTCATTCAATGACTTCTGCCCTTTTAGAAAGGTCTCACCCCAGATTGCACTCCTGTCCCTGCAAAGATCACCATACGTCCATAGCAATCCTCCTTCAGGTGGCACAGGAACATGCAGCTGAGGTGTTCCAAGACCCGTGGTTGGCATAAGCGCATGATTGAAATGTGTGGACTCCAAAATGATTATCGCCTCCTAGTGTGATTGACTCAAATTTCACAGCATGACATGAAGGTATCATCCTGGTGTCCTGGTTGGCTAGATACAGAAGCCTAATTGTGGCTTAAGATGGTTGTGTAGGCTGTAGCTGATACAGGACCACTGCAGGAAGTCTACAAAGAGCAGCTCAGCATCTGCCCAGACTTCACTGTAGGCATCTGTCAAAAGCATACAACAATGGATGGAAGCATAAAGGTGCAGTAACATTGTTCCTTCAGTAATGTCCACAATGCAGTTGTAAAGTTTTTAAGTCGAATTTATTTGTCGTTGGTTCCCATTAAAGAGTGTCAATCAAATTGAAAAACAACCAATCATATTGAAAAACACCCATTATGTTTCGTCTCAAAAGAGCCTTTCTCAAGGTTGTGAATAGATAATAACTAAATTGCTACATATCAATGTGCTAATTTATATTTGGAGGTACATGTTAGCCATAACTACATTACCTTCAATCTAAACCTTTGTTCTTGGATGGGTATTGCTACTGGTTACTTGGAGACAATAGTGATTTTCTGTTTCACATTTACAATTATTCATCAATGATTTGTTGCATGAAATTCACAACTTAGGGGGTTATTCTAACTTTGGAGGAGTGTTAATCCGTCCCAAAAGTGACGGTAAAGTGACGGATATACCACCAGCCGTATTACGAGTTCCATAGGATATAATGGACTCGTAATACGGCTGGTGGTAAATCCGTCACTTTTCCGTCACTTTTGGGACGGATTAACACCTCCTCCAAAGTTAGAATAACCCCCTTAGTGTCTGATTCAGAACTTGGTGGACAGGTTACTCCGTCACAACGTTGATGGATATCCTGTCTGCCAAAATCTAAATCCCATTCTATACTATGGAATTTTGATTTTGGTGGATGGAATATCTGTCACCGTTGTGACAGAGTAACCAGTCTGCCGAGTTCTAAATCAGGCCCTTAGTCTTCAATGTTCACACTAAGGTCATCATGCCAATACGCATCCTCTAAAACACTAATGTTCACTACTCCATCTACCCTCTCTTTTCTACTCTTGGTACCCCGGTCTCCTCTCTAGGGGTACAAATCCACATCTATTATTTGTGTTAGTTTTGTTGCTTACATAATAACCTGATATGTAACACATTATTATCATCAATTCACCACACTGGGAAAGCCTCTTTTGAGGTGAAACACGCGATGGCTGTTTTTTGCTGAGACTGATTGTTTTTTATATGATTGACACAAATTAGTGGCTGTTTTCAATATGATGGACACCCATCAATGTAGACCTGTGGCAACAACACATATATTTGACATAAAAACTTTACAACTGCTTAGTGGACATTATGTAAGGAACTATTCCAATATTATTGCACCATTGTGCTCCCACCTATTGTATTGTATGTATATGTTCAGTAACAGGTGTGGAGACACTGCTGAGCCATTTATAAGGGTCCCATTTGCATGTAACTTTGTAACAATATTTGAGGAGGACAGGCCATTGCTATACATATATTAATGCTGTACACAGTCACCTCATCAAGTTCACCCTGATGTGTTACTTCCAGCTCAACATTTCCTCGTCATTAGCCCGACCTAATCAAATTAAGGAAAATAAGGCAAGTTTACCTTTAGGGAAAGAGTAAAGGTAAGGACAACTGTGAGGGTTAGGTTTACATTGAAGGTTTAAAAGTAGGATTAGGTGAAGGTCAGATATACAATTACACTCCACTGTAACAAAAGGTTTAAGGTTAGGGAAAGGGTACTAGCAGTAGGTTTAGAGTTCAGGTGATGGGATAATAAATGCGATGAGGTATCATTATTGACGTAACTATGTTTTTAACATTAAATATATAATGCAGAGATAATGGTCCATGAGGTAATGAAGAAGTAGTGATATACAGAGTAGTGGAAACTCCCATCAGGAGATTGATTCAAGATTTATATGGGAAATATGATACATGCTTGAATAGTTGAGGAGTAAGTACTTAGGAAATTGCTCAGTGGGCAATACTGAAGCAGCAAGTCCAAGGCACAAATCACAGTTTTCTGAGGCTGATACAAACTTGCGCTACATATCAATGGATGAACAAAGATAAACATGATCCTTTGACCCTAGGGTTTTTTGCATTAGTCATGTGTTTCCTAGCTAGAGATGATTTTGAAAGGTCTATTTCTTCTCCAGCTGCCTTGTTAATTTCTGCCTCTCTCACCACACACACAGACACACACACACAAACATGCACACATCGCTTGCAGACTGACCCTACCTTCATTCATGTATGCCGATAAATCTCTATGAACCACCATAATATCACTCACCATTGAAGCTGTGATGTTTCTGACTTCCTCATCAGTGGTGCTCTGCGTTCCTGCCAGGTCTGGATTACTGCTGCTCAATAACCTCGACTGCAAGAGCCTGGTGCCCACATTGGAAGCAGACGAGCGGCCAACTGTGTAATATCGAGACTCCGGAAAACAGACACCAGCTGCTGCACCTGCCCCAAAACAGTACACTTAGATACAACAATGATTTGGATGGCTTAGATTGGAGACACTGAGCACAATTAACCTGTATGAGATAGCAAACGATTTATACTAGGTAAGTGCTTCCTGCAATAATTACTCCTTGTAGGTTGCAGTCTCTCTGCTGCAATAACCAATTTACAAATACAAACCAAAGTCACAATGTAATCTATTAGAACGTTTAGTGACATATTGGTGGTGTTTCTAGAAATAAATATTTCTTTCTTCAAGTGCATCAAAATGGTTTACTGTTTCAAAGCAATTTATAAGTGTACAGCTATGTTACAGGACTCTCTGGTCATGCTGAGCTTACACTCGGTGGGGGTGAGGCACTTCATTCATGCTAGTCACCTGAGCTTATACATGGAGGAGCCCAAGGGAATGGTGAAGACCTAATGAGCAAAAAGCAGTTCGGAAATGCTACACCCAGGAACCATGTATGCGTATTGAAATGGAGGGCTTAAAGGGGCAAAGACACAGAAATCCCTTTCAAAACCTTATCAAGGATTGCCAGGTTTCCAGGAAACACGTAGTGCATTCGGTAGTTTTGACTGAACTTTGAACCAGACCACTTTTAATCACCATAGGCGTGCTAATTTAAGCTAACTAAATAATACAGACTTTTCACTGGAAGGACAATCCCTTCCTGATTGCACCAAGTTTCGAGCCGCTATCCCCTTCCGGACGACCTCCAGCTGACAAATTAACCATGGACTATGTTTGCCGCTGCCGAGGCTTGTCTGTCACCAGCCTAGTAACTAGCGACTTCTCGAACATCGCAGACTCCAGAGCAGCTCCTCAGCATAGTGACTGACTTTAGCAACAACCTCACTCCTGAGAATCTGCATCCTAAAGGAGGTGACTTCGAAAGGAGCAGCAAAGTATCTTTGGCACAACCAGTCCCTGTGATTGACAGATGTAAGGCAGTTTCTGCTCCCGGGTCACCGGATGTGGTGCATACGTTCCAGCTGTGGAATCCATGTCCTGGGGCCCCAAAGGCCTCTACTTTCCAAGCGTAGAGTGTGAGTCCACCCTGAAGTGTGCTTTTCTCAAGTGCTGCAATTTGATAGTGCCTGCGGATCCCGTCAGCACCAAGGACAGCCAGAGCACCTCTGCACCTGGACACCCTGGACAAGGTAACTAGAAACTGACTGTTGAGACTTGGTCTAGGAACCCGCAAAACCTTAACTCCAAGTGGGTTCCTTGGAGTTCACCCTAAAAGTGATTGATTGCACACTGTGATTTTCCCCATTGACATTAATAGGAGTCGTTAGACGATAAAAAGTACTCAATTTTTCAACTTTTCAGCTTTAAAAATTCACTGTTGTATGTAAGATAAAAAGATTGTCTTGGTGCCTAAAATAAGAAAAAACTGCTTTATTTTTCTAAATTGGTGTTGGATTTCTTTTGAGTCGTGTCATTTACTTATAGTCCATGGTGGGTGGTGTGAAATGCTTTACACATGTTCCTCTAAGTAGCCTGGTCTGCTCTTTGCCCTACCACCAGGACTGAGCTAAGGTTAACTATTGTGAACCTTGAGGTCCACTTCTGGGTAACGTTATAGTACTACATGGTAAGACTCCCCAGTCATTCCACATAATACTGCCACCTTGCTACACACCAGAAACCATATTATATAATACATGGTACCCCTTCTGTATTTTTATATCACATATTTATTTCAGGGCAGTTATGTGGAAAAAACATTTTTTTCAAAGTGGAGCTAACAATGAGCACTGGAGGAAATTAAACCTTTAGGATTTGTTTACCTTTTTTAAATGGACTGTTACTAAAATAATGTGCAAACGTGATGATAAATAGGTTTAGACAATTCTGTGGCTGCAGTATTTATTGCATAATTATATATTTACTTAATTTGTCACAGAATTTGCAAAATTTGCAGTTTTCACCAAAATGTTCTTTCTATCTGAAATGGATAAAAATACTACTGACAGAGAGTGTTGCATAATTTAGATAACCATGCTCCGTAATTTAGTCCTTCATGTTGCATAATTTTAGTAGCTTTGCAATGTTAAAGTTAGAGTAGTTTGGGGGTTGTCATTATGATGATGAAATCCGTATTTCACAGGCAAAACTTGTATTACTATATGTATATGTACATCTGTGTAGAATAAGCGAAGGGGATTGCTGTCCATTGACAGGCAGATTTGCTGTAAGTAGCAGTCACATCAAAGAATCTGAGGCTAGTGTGGTATGGTGCACCTTCCAAATCCCCAAATAAATAAACACATGTATAAATGCACATATGTGTAAATAACTATTTAAAGAATTACCTAAATAAAATATTGAGCATTTGATCTCTTAAAAGCGGGTTACAGATTTAATTTGTTCTGACGTTTGGATGAATGACAAAGAGTTTATCAATATTCGGCTTCTCATAATCCATGGCTATAATATGTGTGGAACCAGACACATTTACATACACAAATTATATATTGCTCCCTACATGCACCTTTAATAGATTAAGACCTAGGCAGCTTTCAGTCTCTTTAAATCAAACGAGTCAGAACACCATGTTCTGTTAGCAACACAGCGTCATTTACAGAACAAACATATATTTCTATATCTCTTTTATCAAGTGAAGAAGCGGTGCTGTATGTTCGGCCACTGAAGTGCACCAATACAGATAGGGGTCTAGGGATGCGTCACATGGCTGGTAACAATACCTGCTTTGCACAAGTCCTTGTTCACTTCTGGGAGGCGGAATACATAGTAAACGTAAGACGCCAAGAGGCAGCTCCTTCCTTGATGGTCTTTGCTCAAATCTTTTCTGGTGTTGAGGCTGTTTACTATGGACACCACGGATTCAAAAGCATACTGGGAGAAATTGGCTGAAAACAAATCAGAAAACATCAGTATTTTAATGGTTATAACAGGTAGAGTTGGACTTCTTTAAATTGAATAAAGTATTGTAAGAATGGCCGGTTCTATTAAAAACAAGATGAATACTTGAAATTACAATAAACAGCACATTGCTGTTTTCAGAATGTCACAACTTTTTCTTAATTCAAGTTCAATTACTATTTAAACTATATGAACTATTTAAAATATATAGAATTAGAGATGGGTTACTGTAAATGACGGGGATGTTTTTCACCAAATGTCTGCATGATATCGAAGAACGAAGCTTGAGTTGTCTATGATGTCACCAACAGCCCGAGATGAAAAACATCACTGTAACTCAGAGTTACCCATCTATAATTTCATGTTATATATGGCCCCAAAATCTTTTGCCCCTGCTTATACTGCTAGGCTGAGGTAAAGGAGTAATGGGGAAGCCATACATAATATGACTACTCCTATCGGTCTGAAATGTGAATAAAATACCTTACAAGCCACCCTTAACCAATCCCCACCACCTTGCCTGCCTTCCTACACCCCCTTCAGCTTCTGTTCTTCTGGTTTAAGTGAAGACAGACAAGAAGCACTCTGCTGAAAGGCTCTCAAAGCGCTCTGTCAGGCTGGCCTGGAAGGCCCTTACAATGTAGAAACAGTGGGTAAAGGAGTGAATTACCAAATTTAGAATGTGTTGTGAATGACTAAGGCTTGCTATCGAAGCTGTGCATAAAAAGGAAATGAATCACCTGAAATACGTCTATTACTACCGACCTTTAGAGTCTCTTTCCTTCTCTCTTCCTTAACCTTGGGAATACCTCAATGACTACTGCCCTTTACAGCATTGTGTTTTCCTTGACATCTTCAACCAACTTCTAGCTGACATAACAAAGGTTTACTCCTAAAAGCCATCCATTTTGGAAATAAGTGGTCATTCTATTTCTTCTCTTTTTACGGCCTTCATTTTGGTAACTTTATCCTTTATGGTATGTACGAATTGTTAGAAATTGGGTTTCTGTTTCACTGAGGTATAAGCCCTGGTCAAGCAGCAACCACAATCCTAGTCAGGGTAAGGCACAAGGAAACCCCAAATTACCCTGTGCTCACCCTCTGGTAGCTTGGCACAGAGCAGTCAAACTTAACTTAGAGGCAGTTTGTCAAGTATTTATGCAACACCTCAAATAGTAAAGCAGTGAAACCACCACACATAAATATACCACATCTGGTTAGAAAAATATAAGTTGATAGATAAAACAAGATCAAAACAACAAAAATCCAATTAGTAGAACTGGAGATATTGAATTCTAAAGATTTAAAGCAAAATAGCACCAAAAAGCGCAAAGCATAAACTGTGGATATCCAGTGGTGCTGGACTGCGACAAAGTCAAAAGTTCAGGCCAACCGTGATGGAGTGCAAGCCAGCTAAGGGGACTCAGTTAGGCCTGCTGATCCGAGGTTGCGAAGCCTGGTGTGGGTCCACATCGAAGATGCGTCGTGCAGCAGAGGCGATGAGTTGGATCTGAGATATGATGAGACTGCGGTGTAAGGTCCTGATGTGTTGTTGTTGAAGATCCTGTTGACTGGGCTTGCGTTGCGAAGGCCAGTGTCAAGGATGTGTGGCACAGCAGAGACAATGCATTAATTCCGATGAACGCTGTGGCTGTCATGCAGAAGTTTGTCGTCGTCATCGAGGCTGTTGTTGATGAGGGATTCAAAGAGCTTGCCTCGGGAGAAGCGACATACAGAGGGGGTTACGAAGGTGATGTGTTGGTTCCGAGTTGTGGAATTCAGCGGTGAAGCGAGGCTTGCGATGGGTCCAACTCACACAATGAAGACAAAGAGTCAGTTCTGCTTCGGATTGTGCCACACAACAGAAGATGCGTTGGTTCCAATGGTTCCACAGAGGCAATGCAACTTAGGCTCACTTCCAAGGGTCCAGGACTTGAATGGCACCACTTGACAGGGTAGACTAACATGCTGGAGAGTACAGATGCAGCAACAGGTTTGTTGGAATTTTTTACGTCCCTGAGACTTCAGATCAGAAGGCCAGTCAACTAGGCCTTGGAGTCACTCTGGATTCTTGGTTCAAGTGTTGCAGGTCCAGTCTCCTTCTCACCCAAGTAAGAGGGCAGCAGGTCAGATCAGCAGTGCAGGAGTCTAGAAAAGTAGCAGTCCAGCAGAGTGGCAGTCCTTGTAGCAGCACAGCAGTCCTTCTTCCTAGCAAAGAATCCAGAAGTGAACTGAAGTGGTAGAGTCTGATGTCCAGTACTTATATCCAGTGGTGCCTTTAAAGTAGAGGGGACTTTAAAGACTTGCCTTTGAAGTGCACAGAGGTCTTCCCTTCCTTCCTTTGCTCCAGGCTCACTTCAAGGGGGTATACAGCTCTTTATGTGGGGACAGGACACAACCTATTCAGGCGTAAGTGAGGCTGGGTCTAGATCATCCCTACCACCCTGCCAAGATGGCCAGTCAAGTGACATTTAAACTTCCATTGTGTGTGGCTGTCTAGGAGGAATTAACAAAGCCCAACTGTTGACTACCCCAGACGTGATCAGAGACAGGCTGCAGCCACGAAATGGGCAAAGCAAGAAAATGCCAAGTTTCTAAAAGTGGCATTTTCAGAATTGCAATTTAAAATCTGACTTTACTTTAAGTTAGGATTTTAAATTGTAATTACATAGACACCAGACTTTGAGAGTTTTTCACTACCAGGACAACTTAAAAGTATATCCCCTGTATTTTACATATATTGCACCCTGTCCTCTGGGCTGTCCAGGGCCTGCCCTAGCGGTGACTAATATGTATAAAAAGAGAAGGTTTAGGCCTGACAAAAGGGATACTTTGTCAGGTCCACATGGCAGTGTAGATCTGGCCACCCAAGGTCTTCAATGGCAGGCCAACATCATGTGGGTGGCACAATCATTGCTGCCAGCCCACTAGTAGCATTTCATTTACAGGCCCTGGGTATTTGTAGTAGCACTTTACTAGGGACATATAAGTAAATTAAATATACCATTTGAGGATGAACCACAGTTACCATGTTTAGGGGAGAAAGCACAAGCACTTTAGCACTGGTTAGCAGTGGTAAGGTGCACAGATTCCTAATACCAGAAAAACTATGTCAGAATAGCGGAGAAGGCAGGCAAAAAGGTGGGGGAAGACCATCTTGAGGATGTCAGGTCTAACACAAATCATACTTTTTAGCTCACAGTATGTTCTAGTTAGTTGTGCTGTTCTTTTGCACAACCCTATGGTGGAACGCCAATGATGACCTAGCAAAAGAAATCACCAGCTGATTCTGGGAACCATCAAGAATAAATGCAGCACCTGCAGTGGGCTCACAGACAGTAGAGTGCACAGAAAGAAAAATCAGAGGGAAGACCAGAAAATGTTGAACCAGTTCCGAGAGGCTCAGCTTTCCTTGCCACAGAAGGACTTTCCTTCGTACAAGCTTACTGTAGGTAGCAAAAGCCTGTGCTAGCCAAGGTTACTTTCAGCAGCCTGGATCCTCAGGAATTGAGCATGGAGGGGTAGATCTTCCCACAAATTACGCTAAGTCCCATGTAATGGTGGTAGGTCCCAGAAACACTAGTTCTAGAAGGTTTGGGATTAAGCGGCAACCCATCTGTAGGGTAATCATTTGTCATACTTAGGGATTCTACTAGATTTCAAGATTACCTGGCAACCCCAGTTTAAGAAACACACCATTAGATTAAAATCAGCAATTAGTGGGATCAGTGTCTTGACTAGGCGCTTAGGCCACGCACATGTGGTGTCCATGCATATTCAGGGCTAAGTGCATTACGGTGGTCTATTATGGGTGTGACATTTGGGGTTATGTGTTATCCTTCCAACAGGTCATTGAAAACTCTTTCTTGAAAGGTTTTTTCAGAGTTCCTCAGAGTACACTTTCTGAGATGGTTCACGAGGAAGATGGGTTGGGGTATATTTCCGACCTCATTGGGCTATGCCCCCTGCTTCTGTGGCTGTCCATGTGGTTAAAGACGGACCTGAACTTTAATGGACTTATCATTCAAGACTGTCTGGCTCTGGATTGTATATTGCGCATTCCATGGCTCTTGTATATCAGACGAACTTTAATCTCACTGGGTGGCCCTGAGCTCTTTGCTGAACCGGAGGGCATTGTGAAGGGTGACAGCTCTTGGATAAAACAGGCTTTTCTTGCTAGGGATGCAGCTGAGTGAGAGTCCACTGCACTTCTTCAGCACTCTATGTGCCATTTCATAATGGTTAAACCCGTTCCTGGGATGGATACCTTTCTGACATTGGAGATGCCCATTTTCCATTGCAGGTTGTTAACTTATTTTAGATTTAACTTGTTTTACCAACTGCTGCTACCTACAGGGTCCTGGTGCAATGTTTCGGACTTACAGGCATGTTCCTGTGATGATGTTTCCACTGCTGCCACCTTTCATATTGTTATGATATGCCCAAGATTTAATAGTCTCCATCATAAGTATATCCGGCCGCTCCTTTTGCCTTTGAATTTTAGTCAAGTGAGACCAGCCTTCTTGTTCTTGCAAAGGTTAAAGTCTCCGACTATTTGCTTTTTTATGACTTGCTTTTTATCTGGGACCCTGCATGGGCACTGATTATTTATTTATTTTTATCGTGTAAAGCTGGCACTGATGTGTTTTTAATACCGCTCCTTATAGTTCACCCTCTGTGAGCTGTAGCAGTTGCATTTTAGATTTTATACATTTTTACGATTGTATACATTTACTGTGCACACTTTTGTGATTTTATCAAAAAATCAGACAAAGTTTGATCGAGTAGGAGCTAGAAAATACAATGCTTACTTGCCATCAGAAATGCAAATTCACTTTGTAAGCAATGATGAACGCCAAAATACTGTTTGAATTAAATCTCTGACTACTTTAAAAAAAACATTGCACGACTATAAAGGTGTAGTTCATTGATGAGTGTAGGCCAGATTCCATACACAGATTCGAATAAGAACAGAATACAAGGAAAAAGCCAATGGTACCTGTCTGGCCTCCAATAACCATAGGTTGCACAGTAAGCTGGAACAGTTTGTCCAAAACGAGGTGCAGGAACAGCACAAGGGGCTCCAGTCGAGCAGAACTCAGTCCCACCGTGCTGAGCTTCAGCTCATGCTCAAGGGTCATCTCTGTGATCTTGCGATCCATCACTCGGATAGGGAAAGTAACTGGTCCTTCCAGAGCATGGCAGAGGGTGAAGAACTTTTCGAGGTGATTGTCCTGTAAACTCAAACCAATGTGTTTATTTAAGCATTTAGTGTGAATCAATGTATTTGACTATCTGGTTATCCACTTCTAATTGTTAGACTGCATTTTATATAAAGAATTCCAAAATCATGTTTCGACCAGAAAATCTACAATTCTCCAACAATCCTCACCAATTATGAACAGGCTCTAGGAAATGACATCTGACTTTGATGAAAACTCTCCAAGGTTTTTCAGAGTTTTGAAGCCTCTTCTTGGGCACTTTTGTAACAAGTGGCTGTATAGATGGACTGTGGGTTACCTTACATAATGGTGAACAGGGATGCAGCTATTTCTAGAAATACACATTTAAATAATTATCATCTTTACAAAAACAATCAGTGACGATGTAGATTTATATTGATCACACATATATTTCTTCAATCCATATTGGTATACCACGAAATTGCCAGTGCATCATTCTTAGGTGGAATGTCAGAATTAAGGTTATCATCTCAAATTAGACCTACTTTTGTGGAATATGGTTTCATTTGCTTCGCCTTCTTATTTAACTATATAACAAACCATTCGTGTTAACCCCAAGGCCCACTCACTCCCTGCACATTCTTTTTTTTTAATTTAACCTAGGACAGACTTGGCATCCCTAAGATAAATTTGGCCGATGTTGTGAAAGTAACCCGAAGAACCAGCTAGTCTTATTATACTCAATTAGACATTCTTAGGAGAAGACACTCCACCGTATTTAGAGATCCTCAACAAGCAGGTAGTTAATCTCTGCATTTATTGAAGCTGTGGCAGCAGCAGTTCCACTGAAGGCACTGAAGCTCTGCTGAGCGGTTGTCAAGTTCAGTGCACACACTCTGTCATTTTTTTAATTTTTCAACACCGGCACCCAAAGTGGGAGTTTATTACTGAAAAGCAATACTTCAATGCTCCTGATGCTGTAGGAGTGTGTGGGGCCATTACATTTGTTTCCTGGTCATGATCGCCAGGGTAGGCAGATGATCCTGAACAGGAAAAATGTAAGTTGGAACCTCTTCCCTACATTGAGGATATTCTAGTGTACTCTGACCTACACTGGCTGCTGTGGTGAGGATATAAGTCAAAGGTTTTTGTTGCCATGCCACTGGTAGAAGCCTGGCATTTCACCACCCCTAAATGGGGTGGGCAAAGTGTGTGTTTGGCAAAAGGGTCATCTGCTCTTTTTTGGCAGATGCATCACATCTACCAAACACTAAATGATTCTCCTTAGTGTTTTGAAAAGTACACCTAATTAATGGGGTGCCTGATGGCTGCCTGCAGCCACATCACAGTATGCTAATGACGACGAACTCAAGAGAAATGTACATCTTTCTCGTGCCCAGTGGTTTCTGCAATTGTGTTGATTCTCACTACACACGAGAATACCCAGGATGCCTACAGGCCATTTAACCTTAACCTCTTCTATTAAATAATGTATCACTTAGGGCCTGTTTTAGAACTTGGCAGAGGGGAAAACTCTGCCACAAACGTGACAGATATCCCGTCCGCCATATTACGATCCCATTTTATCCTATGGGGATTGTAATACAGCGGACAAGATATCTGTCTCATTTGTGATGGAATACCCCATACACCTAAATCAGGCCTTAATGTCGTCTTTGTGGTCGTGAATAACTTGTCATGCTACTTGAAAGAAATATGTCACTTTTGGTTAAACTTCTGAATTTGAGATTTATTTGACAAACTGCCATTTCTACATCTTAATTTTATAAGACTTTATCAAATACGACCAAATAATTGGGCCAGAAAGCCCCATCAACATAAAAACAGCTGCCTGGAGCCGCATCTTCTTTCCGGATGGGCATCGTAGTAAAAAAAGCAAAGTATTTTACAACTTTCTCTTCGCTATGAAGGGCAATTTCAGTAGACAGATTAGGAATCCTTTATCCTCTTTGGCAGCAGGTCAACAGCGGTGGCTTCATGCACAGCACATAGGCCAGTCACCTGCTATTCCTCTGCAGATTTGATTTCTTTCAAGAAAGGGAGGAAAGAGAGCAAAAAAGATGAACTCTTGCCTAGAAGTCATGTTTCTGCAAACGTGCATTCCCAGGAAACACACATAAGACTTTATTGACACGAATGCTACCATCACTGGATTTGAGCAACATCACTTTGCTGCAAAGGTGGCTGCAAGATGGTTTAGGAACAGTCTAGCATTAGTACAAACAGGTTATGAAATTGCACCAATAATATCCCATTAATGCAGTGGATGGAGCCCGTTCAACTCTGTTCAACTTTGTTGCATGTATCAATTTTTAAGACCCGTCCTGAAGTCCGTAAAAACGGTGCAAGAGACCACACTGGAAAGAATATCTCTTGTGGTGCCTAATTAGCCAGATTACGAACAAATACCCAAACTAGTGATGCACTATGTCTCCTGCTTTGTGGTGCTTACCACTTGTAAAGACCCCATAACCCTGACGTAGGTGTTACTTGGTAGAGGTGTGACCCTTGGAGAACATAGAAGCCTGGGTCAGCAGTAGGAATGTTTACAGCTTGATGACCTATGGTCTATGCCTGACTCTGAGCAAATGAAAGTGAGAGGCTTATAGAATCAAGATCCAGTCTTTTCGGAAAACATTTTGTATGCAAAACCTCAAGCATGTAATGCTTGAAGGCTATTCACCACTGACAGGCAATAGAACTTAAACACTCACGAGGACACAAAATATCACATAAATTCAATGACAATGCAACCTGTCAGTGTGCTCCATCATTATGTTCTAATCAGGACATTTTTACCTTTCCCACATTTTTCAATGTGTATCTGAGACCATGGAGAGGTGCTTGACCTGCACATGATGACACTGCTCACTGAACAGTCAATTATCCCTAAGAGCAACAGAAAGAACTACCTGAGAGAAGGCCCCTACCCATTCAATAGGCTTATATCACACAATCATTGAGGGACACCTTTTTGAGATCTTGAAAATGTTTTTGATTTTAGTTCTCCTTTCACTGTGATAACCCAAATAGCATATCTAACCTTGTAGTGCCTTCATCAAACAAACCTTAGGACCCATACTGCTGATCACGTGTTTTCTATACAAAAGGGATTAAGAGGACTATTTGAAAAGTGCACATCCTTGTATAGACTCTAAGTAGGTGGATGCCAATCTCTATATAATCCCATAAACCCGAAGAGAATTTCTTCTCAAGTGTAAACCACCACACAGTCTGCAATTACTCATTGATTACTTTTCAACAACGTCCTTCTGAAAAGGCCCATATATACTAGTAAGTGCTCATTAATAGTTGACCGGTGCAGAATCATTCCCAGGGAACCACTCTGGGCAATTCGGAGTAATCCAGTGTTTCTGGATGCAGAAGTATCGGGTCTGCAAATACTGGCCCCTCTAATTTCAGGTCTGGAAGCATCAGACCTCCATTTGGATGCAGAGCTAATATGGATGAGAGGATCAGTAGAGCAAAGCTTATTTGCCGTCATTCTGTGTTACAGGGGGAGCTGTAAATGCCTACGGCAGCCTTTCTAGGTAAGGGACAGCTCCCAACCCTCAGTTCCACAGTATTCCCTCTGCTGCAATTTATCACCTGCCCCAAACTGGTGGTAAATTGCATTAGGAAAGAGCCCACTAAAGGACATTGAATTGGCACTCTATCCAGAAAAAGAGCCCACAAAACCAAGTCTGCTGGTTTTCGATCATTTGAGGGTCATTATCTCGTAATGGCCAGATTTTGGTGCCCGGATAGTGAATGCAATTGCATATTATAGCCCTCTTACCTCCATGCCAAAAACCTTTAACTCAGGCGCACGCACCACTTAATCATATTGTCACTTTTTTCATAGATGTGAATTGCAGTGACTACAGGCAGGGCATGCTTAATTTATATTAAAAATGCACAGGACTAAACATGTTCTTAAGACGTGCCACCAACACTACCAAATTCCATGACTGTCTAGTCTCGATTTAATCTCAGGACTAGGGAGACTACACAAACTGTCTCTTTAGCTCACTCTTCAGGTTCTTTTTCTTCCTAGCTTTCTCCCTTTGTGATTGTGTTCCTATGTTTCTCTTGCTCCTTTTTTCTCACTTTCCTGCCTTTCTCTGAATCAATGTCTTATGATGAAAATGATGTAAACCAGTGTAGGTGCCCATCGCCTGCAATCACAGCAGGAATTAAATGTGCATTCTACTCTTTTTTTTGCAGGGCATGCAGTGGAGGCAATAGGCCATGCCCTTTGTGTACTATATCTGAAGTTCCTCCTAGAGCAGTGGTTCCCAACCTGTGGTCCAGGGACCCCTGGGGGTCCGCGAAGCCTCCTCCGGGGGTACACGACTGCTTAGAAAATCAAATAATATTAACAGATTAGGTCCCCAGCCTTCAGTAATGACTCGGTAGGGGGTCACTGGACCCCAATAATGATTCAGTGGGGGCCCCGGATTCCAGTAATGATAAAGTGGGGGTCCACAGAAGTCAAAAGGTTGGGAACCACTGTCTTAGAGGAATAGTCTTCCATTGTCAGAACTCAAAATCGCTGGTTTTCCCCAGGCATGACATACTTTTTTAGGGAGCCCAGGAAAAAACTTCACATGGAACCTATATAGCACGAGCACCTTTGTCTTAGTTAAAATCATATCTTCCGGGCAGACAGCAAACGCAGCAGCTCCGACTAATAGTGTCATCTACTGCTATTAGCTGTATTAGTTGCTTCACCATCGATAAACATGACAACATTGTTCAAAATCCATGAATACATTTTGAGCAAGTGCGGAGCCCTGGAAAAGCACGTGTCCTGGTAAATAAAGTCCCTTTTGATTACGCCTACCATCCAATTAGCAGGAAGCCCACAGTTGTGCTTGGAGCTGATATTGTCGGACCGTACTAAGTTACCAGCACCAGAATTCGCCAATGTTTGCACTGGATGGTGAAAAATGGTGTAACTGCACGAGTACAAATGTCCTTTTGCACTAGTCAGTCAAGTGACAAAGGGGTCGAATTTGAATGCTTCCGGAAGCTCTGTTACTCCCTTTCTAAGAAAAAGCTCCATGACAAGCAGCACTACTTTTGCAGTCCCACCAGATCTAAGCCAATCACTTACTTACGTTTGCTCCATGCATGAACATGTGTTACAATGTAGGGCTATATCAAATATGCTGTACAAGTGGCAAGCTATTTTGCACCAGTAGAGCACCGTTTTGCACTATTTGCACATCCGATTACTACATCGACCCCCCAATGCCATGATAAATGTTTCACAAAACAACGTTTCAACGTGCTTTGTCGAAGCTGTCACTTACCTGGGTGTGAATCGATGAAACAGCCTGCACCTCGATGTTAAACACGCCTTTGTGTCCTTCAACCCACTTAATGGGGGGAGTCTGCTGCGGAACCTTCTGCGAAATACATACAAGAGGGCCCTGGTCAACTGACGCTCATCATCCGTAGCTTAAGTGTAATTTTAAATGTGGGAATAATATACAGCGTGAACGCTTTCTACACAATTGTTATTTTATTTATTTCTAAATCTAACTGCAAAAGTTGTTACCCGCTAATTCCTTTTAATTAAAAAACGACAACTGTTCTATTCAACGATGTGTTTACATACCGAACACGAAAACCAACCAGTGTACCTGAACACAAGGATCTTGACGCCACAAAACTTGAGCTCCGCCCATGCAGAATAGGAGGTGCCCCCACTCTGGACTCACAAATGAGCTCTCAGGCCAGAGAAGTGTGCTGAGGGCCCCCTGGAGCTCGCCCCACCCCCCGCAACGCGGGAGCTCCGGGGGCCTTTGTTACACCACTGGTACGAGTCCCCGGATTAATCCCCGTTATTTCTCTGTCTGGAATTATCATTACCGCTCTAGATGAGAGGAAATAATGAGGATTGCACATTTTGGGAGAATAATATGTGGGAGGCGCTTCCACGCCAATTACTGCATCTGTTACAGCGGTCTTTTCCATGGAGATTTTGGGCAATTGCAGGGCTCGATATCTGTGTGTGACTCCTGTTACCAGACCCATGAGAATCAACACAAGTGGCATGTGCTTTTAAATAGGGAGCATATATATGAGTCGATGCTAGCAGGCACGGAGTTCCAGTGTAGCACGCCTTAAAAACAAAACATCGATTCGACCCCTTTCCACATTCTCTGTTCTCTCACAATAATAGATCGCCAGCGGTTTCTCTTTGATTGACCACAGAATCCTGCATGAAATGAAAGCATGTGACTCAGAAAGAGATAGTTGATGTCCTTGAAGCTCGCACACACTCCCTGAAGTGAGATCACTGATTTCACTGCTAGGCCGGGATAAAGACTATTGGCTAAATCCACAGGCAGAAATAAAAAGCATTCAACACCATAATCACCATAATGCAGTGTATAATGTCAAGATGGACGAGACGTTTAAACCAACTCTTAAAAAGCAGGCTTTTAGAACACTTGCCACTCTGTGCTTTAAGGAAAGACTGGAGTCCATGAGAAGACCAAGGTTATGCCTGTTGTTGATCGGCGAGACAGGGAATCATGCAATGTCAAAGGTAAGTACTTCAGTCATTTATTGAGAACTGAAAAATTAAGATGTCAGTCCAACTTGGATTTGATTTCAGGAACATATGAGAAATTCAGCCTCTGATCAGAGAGAAGCTTCCACTGAGATAAGCTGCTGAAATTGATCAGTTGCTGGTCAGCTGCCCAAGAAGCTGGGCAGCAAAGGATATAAAAATTAAACATTAGGGTTTACATGATTCTTGCTTAGAGATTCACTCATGGTATGTGGTATATGTATAGTGCAAACCTAGATAAACCGCAGCAGAGGTCTGCAGATGGTCAAAATCAAAGAAATAGCCAAACAGTGACTGAAGGGGTAGCTGGGTTCCGAGAGAGGACTGGACTGTTATTTTGATGCTATGTAGTTTTCTTTAAAAAGTTTGTGTTTAGGTCGTCCCTAATGTGGAGTAGGGCAGGGGAAGTCCTGATGGATATGAAAATGTCATTCTGGATCCTCACTGGATCCTCGCTGTATTGATGGAGGAGGTTAATTGACTTGTTTTTTTCTGCACTTATTCATCTCCAGTCCATTCTCCTGGCTGTGGGTGTGCTGAGTCAGCCAGATATAGTTTTGATGATGGAAAAGAACAACACTGTTAAGATTAGTTGTTTATAGAATAAAAATCATCTGACCACTCTCTGGAAGAAAGAAGCTCATTCACTTCAAGCCTAAGCCACTGGATGTAATGATTATTTTTTCTGAAAGACATTTATATATCACAGAGGTTCAGGTGCCCTGGACAACTGTTATCTACCTTAAATCAGAGTCGATATACTGAACTTGCCTTGGGCCAGTCTAAAACTAACCTGAGTTAATTGCCACAAAGGACTGTGGCCAGCTGACCCTTGAAGTCATTTTGCTTGGCATAAAGGGAACAGGTCCAGCATTCCTTCTCAGAGACCAGGTTAGGCCTCAAGCAGTGGGGCAATCCTTTTGTTATACCACAGGTCCAAGATTGCACTAAAGAGTGGGCCTGAGGGTCCTTTTTTTATACCTGGTGCCAGCTTTGGAGCGGAAGAAACTTCAGGATTGTCCCCCCCCCCCCCCCCCCCAAGATTGTTCTGCAATTTCCTTCCTTCCTGCCCTGGCTCCACTGGGTCTGGGGTTACGTAAGGCTAGTGTGCAGTTTTTGTGTGTATGCTGAGGCAGCTTCTTTGAAATGAAAGTGTGGCTGTGCACAGTTCCGATTCTCCTATCCTGTCAGAATGGCCCATCCTGTCAACGCATAGTCCCCTTTAGTGTTACAGTCTGGGAGGAATACACAAAGGCCAACTTCCAACTACAATTAGGGCCTGATTTAGAACTTGGCGGTGTTACAGCCAATCCGTACCGGCGATGGGCCCAAAAAGACTATCTAGTTGACAGTGTTCCACCCATCGGCCAAAGACCGCCATGACAGATCGCTCTTCTTAGCAGTCAGGAAGGTGGGTTACCAAAGGCGCATTAGATGTTACAGATGTACAGGTGGTGTCCTGCTGGTGGTTTTATGCCGGAGAGAGGATATTGCTGGACCCAATGGACATAGGAAAATGGCAGTGGCTATGGAATACAGCTACATTACACACACACTCTACCCTTCACAAATGCATCACACACAACATAACACAACACACCAATAGCCATTGCCTTTCTGCCACAACACAACACGTAAATACAGCAAACACACACTGACGTATAACCATGACATAACATACGCACACTAGTGACACTGCACCAACAAACGACCCAACCACAACAACCAACACACACATCTACACAAACACACTTACAACACGACTACACACAGCACGACAATGACCACCACACAACAACATGCAACTGAATGTTGAACACAGCAACACAACACACAACACAACATACACAACAACATCAACACCATATGGAAGTGGCATACATACTGACACAACCACACCACACACTAAATCACCCTCCACTTCACCCAGGCAATCGCATTGCACACACACATACACATACTTAGTCACACACACAACTTGATGCACAACATGACAGGTACAGTTCCCCTTGCAATGTGCACACATCAGCACAGTAGACAAGTGTTAATGTACCGTCATTGTGGTGGCAGTATTCATTTGGCAATGAATACTGGCACCATAATGACAGTTGGGTATGTGTTTGATATGTGCTGTGTACCAGCGTGGCCCCGCCCATTTCTGACCAACGCCTGTTGCTGACCTATGCAATTTAAATAAATTACTGTGAATGTATATGTCTGAAGTGGTCCTGAGCTAATGTGCAGCTAGGCGCAACTGCAAAAGTACACATACACAGCCAATGTGCACTACCTTCCTTCATGACCAGCAACAGTGGGTTTGTGTTTTCTCTGTAGTTCTGTGGCAGCAGTGATGGAGGGTCCTGTCTAGTTGTGTACAGACAGAAATGGAAGTTGAAATGGGAGAAAAGGTGAGTTTTCACCCCCTTTTCTTACCAATCCGCCAAGTCAGAAGTGGAGGTCAGACCACAACTTTTTGTTTGGTGGGATGGCACATCCAAATCTGCTTGGCGGTAAGTGTGGCTAGACTCCAGCCATCAGCCACACTTTCCTATGGTGCCATTGCAACCGATGGGAATGTGTCAGGAACTGTCGGGGTGCTGGGTAGACTGGTGGCAGGGAAGACAAAGGAGGCAGAATAATTGTATAGATCTGCCCAAGATCACACAGAGAGTCAGAGGAGAGAAGGGATCCAAAAGGGAAGCTCTATTTAAGGAAATAAGAGAGATAAGGCTTAGAAAGAACGAACAGGCATTCAAGAGGTAATGTGACATCCAGACTAACTAACACCCCAGGGTGAACATGCAAGACATATATATCTATACAACATTAACAATAAAGGGAACGTGGGGTAAACCACTCGGGAGCTCCACAAGGTAAGGCTGAAGTTCAGTAAGCTCCTCACCCACAGTTACTGTTACAGATTCTGACTGCTAATACCCATATAGTGGATATACATGCAAAGGCAGGGCCTGTGTAGATGACCCCTCTGGTGATGTTATAAAAGTAACTAAAAAACAATACTCATAGTGCACAAGAAACACCACCTAGGTTGTCAGCTGAGCCACAGATCCTGGTAATCAAACAGGAACATGCAAGGTGGTAACAGCAAGGGTATAGAACTAAATACAACCATGATAGACAAGGAGCTAGCAAGTAGGAGTGCTTACCAGGAAAGAAAGGAAAACAAGGGCACACTTGGCAGAAAGCAAGTAACAAACAATACAAGGAAACTAGAAGCAAGACAGCAGGACAACAGTAAACTAGGAATGAGAACAAAGAAACAGAAAGAAAGTCAAGGACTGGGAAAAGGAAAATACAGAAGGAGAGGCTTCAAGAAGTGCTGGTGCAGGAATCAAGGAAACAAGGAAATACAGCAGGCAGAAATAGCTCAAGGAGCAAGGAATAGCTGTAGTTCAGGAGTCAAGTAGCACTGTAGGGTGTGTTAGTTCAGGAGCAAGGGTTTTGCTGCGGCTCAAGAGTCAAGGTAGCACTGTGGGGAGTGCTAATCCAGGAACAAGGATTTGCTAAGTCTCAGGAGTCAAGGTAGCACTGCAGGCAGTGCTAGTTCAAGGAACAAGGAATAGAGAAAGGCTCAGAAACAGGAACAATAAATAACTATGGCTCAGAAATGTAAGGAAACAAGGGTCAGTCTCACCGGAATACAGCTACAATGATTAACAATGGGCTGAAGGGAGCTGAGGCCTAAAAGGGTTCACAGTAATCACATGCATCAGGTGTGAGCAGGCTAGCAGCAGCCAGCCACAGGTGTTCTGAATTCATCCACCCATCCTTGGCCTGCAGGAGTGGAGATGAAGCAGAGAGCAGTGTATTCTAGGTAATGGAGTTCTAAGCATGAGCGTGGATTGGAAATTGCTGGTAGTTTGCAAAGAGCATCCAGATTGCTAGAAGTCAGGATGCATGTGGGTGAAGGTCTGGAAGCCGATTACAGCATTGGAAAGTTCCACAATTAGGCCTCTGGTGATGGGAGTGAGAGCGCAGAGAGACATTTTGACAGAATGCTTGGCGGAGTCGGTGGGACTTGGGCAGGTTGAAGTCTATGGAACCACCTAGAACTAAATACGGCAGGTGGTCCGTCATGGTGGTGGACACATTTTCAGACTGTAAACTGACAGCAAGTCTGTTATCGCCAAGATCTAAATCAGGCCCTTAGTCACATGACCCAGGATAGAGGCTGCAGGCACCCAATGGTTAGGGCAAGAAGATGCCAACTTTCTAACAGTGGCATTTTCAGGACTATGCCTTACAATCCAACTTTACCATTAAAGACAATTTTAAATTACAATTCGCTAGTCACCAAACATGACATTTCTACCTGTTCTCAAACAACAGTTATCCCTTATTAAATGTGATAAGGTAATCCAATGTTATTGTGTGGTAGAGGCAGGCCTCAAGTAGAGAACAATTCATTTGTGAATTCTTCATTACCAGGACATGAAAAACATAAAAGTAGAGGTGAAACTCTTTAAATGTTCCCTCCCCTGTGGGCTGTTTAGGGTCTACGCAAGGGGTGACTTATCTGCATTAAAAAGGGAGGCTTAGGCTTCGCTAAAGGTTTATTTTAATTAAAAAAATAAAGGGATACTGTTCCTAACAAAGAAGATCCCAGAAGGCTACACACTCATTCAGGTCAAACAGTAGGGGAATTGCTCCCTTAATATTTGGTGCCCTCACACATCCCAAAAGGGATGTCATGCTTCATCATCGGGCTGCTCCTCATAGGACCGGCACTACAATGTCCTACGGGCCCCACAAAGGGTCACTTTAGCGGAGATCCTTTCATGCAATGCCATTTTGTGAAGCCTATAAGTGTAAGGGTGTCCTAAAATATGAGGTCAAAAATGCAGAACTAAATGTAAGTGAAGGGAGAAGTGAATAACCAAAACCGTCTATGGGTTACCAAAAAGTAATTTAATTACACAGTATTCCTGGCGGTGTTAAAAAAAAGCCACCAGAGAAAGGCATCATCAGCTACTTTTGGAAGGTAATGTACCCACATAACTATAGAAGTCAAAAATGAGTAAAGGTCGACATGTTTCACACCTGGCGGTCCAGGTGAATCCGATCCAAGCACTTGTTCAGGACCACAAGTGAATAAAAGTTCCCTAATTGGGAACTACAAATGTCAGTGGGATGGTACACTAATGGTTACCACTACAAGTGTATCAAGTGACCTCTGTTAATGTTCAGTCTTAGAAAATATAAACTAATTTGATAGTACCATTTAGAAACGTCTGACATGTGTGAATGTTCAGCCCTGCAGAAAGTCATGACAGGGCCCCATAGGTTGTAGGCAGAGGGTGGCATTCAGCTCATTGAGGTTCGTGGAGCACCGCACATGACCGGCCTAGCCGGCCCTCTGCTCGCCTGGAAAGGGGTCTTCTCTGTTAAGAACAGTATCCCTTTATTTTTTGATTAATTATTGTATAGAGCCAGGATACTAGACCTTTTCAGCTCCTGGTCCGCCCTCTCTCTCTATCTTGAGTTTTGTTTGAATAAAAGGTTTATTTTGCAGAGTCAAATTTGCAATTTGCACACAGGGTGCAATAGCAGGCCTGAGACAGGAAAATTGTTTTAGAGGTCTACTTAAGTGGGTGGCACAATAAGTGCTTCGGGCCCACTGGTAGCATCTAATTAACTGGCCCTGAAAATATGGTATACCAATTTACTAGGGACTTATAAGTAAATTAAATATGCTAATTAGGTGTAATCCAGTTTTACCATGTTTTAGGGAGCGAGCACAAGCACTTTAGCACTGGTTAGCAGTGGTAATTGCATAGAGACCTAAGAGCAACAAAAACAAATTCAGCAAAACAGTAGGGGAGAAGGTAAAATGTTCAGGGGAGACTTCCCTAAGGTTGAAAGGTCTAACAATAGGCATAACACACAAGGCACAGGGAATTTTGTTTGAAAATCAAGAGCTCCCAGCATTTGAGAGTCTGGGGAACCGGCGATATAGGGAGACCGCAATATGTCTCAATGTATTGATTCTTGATGTCTGCTGCCTTGGAAACCGTGTCTCATGGCATCCTGTTAAAATAACTTGAAGACATTCTTGTCAAATGCACAATTTATAACTGGCTTTGTTAATTTCTCGGCAACCACATGCAGGCAGTGTTTCTGGGAAATGTTTGGTCTTCATTTAATTCTATTAAAGCAGGGGTTTCACAAAGTTCAATTTTAAGGCCTATTTTATTCAATTGTTATGTTTTCCCCTGGCGGATCTCATTGAATCTTTTGTGCTTAAGTTCTTTGCATATGCTAATGACACCCAAATCACCCTGATAAGGATAGTAGTTATTACTTGAGGTGCATCATCCCATCAACTAATGCTCCAATGTCTTCAGTACCCCTCAGAATAATTTTGACAGCTGAAACAAAGGAGACTAAATTTATGGTGACAACATCAAAATGTCTTTCAAAGTTTTTGGTGCTTAATGTGATCGGTGCCAAGTCACAGAGTGGGTTTCAAGCAACCAAAACGTGATCCAACTAAACTGTTATGTTTCTATCACCAAGATCCTACTCTAAGGTTTTGGTGGTCCTGCTACATTTCCATTTGGCTGGAACCAGGCATTGCCATCCTCTAAAATTATCCACAACCTGACTCTACCCCAAATAATTCCCTTTATGCTTGCTGTGGGTATCTACAAATTGGATTATAGTCAAGGAAGATATGGGGACCTTAATTAAAAGGTGACGGGAAGCACAGTAGAGTGAAAACTATACAGCCTAACTTATTGTTTTCCTAAAGTGCAGTGATGTATATTCTACTATACCATTGTAGATCTACTGCAACAAAATCTCAAATTTATGACCGTATGCTTGATATACAGGGATCTTTATGGAGAGACACCCTTAAATTCCACCATCTAGGTGATGCTATTTTGGCCAAACAGATATCTAAATTCATACATTCTAAATTAATAAATCCAAAACAAAATTACTGTGCACCCGGTGACTAACAAATATGTTGTGGGCACAGCACATCATGGTCAATGCTCTTCCCTTTATAACTTTGTTCCTTAACCCATATGTTTTGAAAGCAACTTTCTAGTGAAGGAAGTCCTCAAGATGCACTGGCTCAACAGGTGTTTAATCTGTACCACTGCTACTAATCCTGGTTCTAGAGACCTACTGTGCTATTCTAGAGACCTATTGTGCTATTCTTATAATTTTGTCCAACTAAATCCAACTACAAGATTTCCTAGCCCTCCACTTTTCTTTAGAAGGTTTCTGATAATTGACCTGTGTTAGGGTATAAAAATTATAAAGATTTAAACTAAATAAAATAAGCATGCATCAAATGTGTGCCGGCAGTAACTGACATTCACCATATTATTTTTGGGCCTCTACAAACTTTTCTATTCTTTTCTTGTTCCTTACTTATTTTTCACTTAGTTTTCTGAACCATCAGTCCTTTCGCTAATATAGATTAATGATAGAAGATGGCTATTCGTATGTCAAGATTAGCTGTTCTTAATGTAAGGCAATTAGAGAAGCCACCAGGATCTTTTTGCTTTTTGTGATTTATTGATTGATTAGAAATTTGATAGAGCACTCAATTAGCCCAATAGAGGGGTGTCCTGGCTCTAACTGGAACTTGGAACATTGATTGGTCACTGGGTTGAAGGGGTGAATAAAGGTGTTTTAACAGCTTGTAAAATCTAGTTAAACACTTTTTGCTTGATGTTTTGATAGCAGGCTGTTCCAAGCCTTAGCCATCAGCACGGCAGAGGAAGGACCATCCAACCTGGCTTTTCTAAACCTTGGAGATAGATCAAAATATCAAGAGTAGTAGCATAACAGACACAAAGAGTTATAAAGAGAAAAAACAGATGTGTACTCAGGGGAGCATAAGATACTTGAAGTGTCATATAGGGAAAAACAGGTGTACTCATGGGATGGTTGTATGGGGCTTTGCAATAGAAACACAACACTTTAAATACACTATGAGTGGAAACCGGCAGCTAATGACTCTGAATTAGATGGGAAGAAATATGAGAGTGTTTGCTAAGACCCAGCACCAAACATGTGGAAACACTGTGCACTAATTGCAATCTTTGGGAAGCCCAGCAAACAGAGATATGAAATAACCTAGTTTTGAGGTTATTAGATCCAGCACGAACATTCTTCTGAAGGAAATTAGAAAATAAGGTAAGATTTTTCTAATGATATATAGTAGGAAAAACAGGTAGAAGTCAAACAGTTAATGTGGCCTTCAAAAGAGAGCTTGTTGTCTAAGATAACGGCCAGATTATGGGCCTGCTAAACAGGCACGGGGAAAAGGTTGACATTATTGGGCCACCACTCGGAGATCCACAGAGAAGTTTTGCCAAGGATTAAGAACTCCTTCTTGTCAGCTTTTAGAATGAAAGAATTGGCTCTTATCCAGTTGGCAACTCCACCAAGTAAAGTTCTAAGTGTTTTTGTAATGTTCCCACAACCTCATCTAATCCCTTGCTAACCGTATACTTTTGGCACCATTACATGGTTTGTTTTTAGTATCTTTTTTGCAGCTTGGATTCCTTCAGTGGGGTAAGGCTACGGCTGTAGTTGAAAGAGGTCTCCACAAGTCTGGATGCCTTCTCTCAAAAAGTGCTGCTGAATAGGATTTATGGTTGTAGAAAAGCTCAGAGAGAGAGATAGCTAATCCTTCAGTGCAGGGGCAGCCTTTGATGGATCGGATATGTAGTTTGGAACCAGTCCTTTGGAGTTAATTTTGAGCCCAAATGTTTCTAAGTTCCAAGCTTCTCAGGATGTTAGGAGCACACTCTGACACAGCCCAGGGTTTCAGGACCTTAGAAACAGCGCTTGGGGGTCAATATTCACTTCGGCAGAAACCACCAGCTTCATCCAGGCAGGTCTACTTGGAACTGGTAAGTGGGGCTGTTGCAAGAAAGGTCTCTTGTAGCTTGTTGTGTCCTTGTAACATGAAGAGGAGGTCCGCCCTATGACCCTTGAAGTCCCCTTACTTATCTTAAGTGCAAGAGAGAGAGCAGGTTCAGACCTTCAAGTTTCAGACAGCAGGTTCAGTCATCTTCTGATCTGAAGTGTTCTGATGAGGTTTCTATGGGTGCCACGTTTATGTCTGGACCCAGCCTGTGGGGTACTCCTCCTCCCTCCCTATCCAGTAGGGTAAAAGTTCCCATGGGTAACCCTGTGTTCCCCATAGAAAACAATCCCACAGTGCCCCTATCTGCCTAAATCCAAGAGGATGAAACCCTTCTCCCCTGTGCAAAGCCCACCTGCCCATCCTAGAGGTGGGGCCAGGGAAATGAACAAATCCTACTCTGTGGTCACTTCAAACCAGTTCTGGGACAGGTCCCTCCCCATTGTGATTGGAGCCTGGCTGACTGGGGGAATAAAGAAGGGCCTGTGTAGGTATCATCTGTCATCTACCTGTGATAGGGAAACCCCCTTTGAAGTTAAGTTCATGGACATTGCCCAAATCATCATTCTACCATAGGAACAGAAAGACTTCCCCACACACCTTTGTCTCCTCCAGCTTTGGGAACATTTCTCATACCTCATTGAGGGTTAAGCACGTCGAGGGCTGCAGCTGGATGCTAATGCAAATTTCCCTCCAGAGGCTTTAGGCAGGGTATATGTAACTTTCTGACGGTACCCTTGCCATAATCTTTATTAAAAAAACGACTTCACTAGTGAACTGGGCATCTAAAACATATTACAAAGAGTAACAGAATTAAATTTCCAGCTGCTTTTTAAGCTGGATATAGCATTATTAAATGTTATTATTGCAGCCCAGTGTTTTCCTGGGAACAGCTGGCCTTGCTAAAATGAAAATATATTTTAGGGCTTTTCACTGTAAGGCCATGTTTAACATTAAATTCCTACATATCAAACTTTTAACTACCATTTACCCTGCCTTATGGGCAGTTAGACCTACTTCGAGGTCACTTATTAATATTTAAAAGGAAGGTTCAGACCAGTACAAATAGTTTAGTTTGAGAGGTCAAACTGCAGTTTAAAAGCTGCTTTGGCCAGGCTATAGTCGTGGGCTTAAAGCCGTGATTTACATTGCCACTGTAGCGGATGGCACAATAGGCGCTGCAGCCCACTAGTGACATTTAATATACAGGTCATGGATATACTTTGCACTATATAGTATGGACTTATAAGTATCTATAAGTAAATTAAATATGCCAATTAGGGGTATACCAATTTCATCATGTTGAAAAGAGGAGCATGAGCGCTTTATTACTGGCTAGCAGATCTAAACTGCACAGAGTTCTACTGCCAGCAAAGAGTTAAGACAAAAATATCGGGGTACACCACTCAAATATGGTCATTTCCACAGGTACAACATTCACGTTTCAGGATACGACAATTCATGACCACAGGAGTAGACAGGTTGGAGGGCACTTTAATTTGTGATACAGATGGCAAAGGAAAGAGGTGGACCATTAAAGAGTCTTTCCACCAATGCCAGTATATATTCTGTGAGGTTCCTGAGGAATGTCTCAGCTCTTTTCAGTGATCGAACCCTAGAAATTTCAAAGGAAGTTATTATTTTCCAGATAAGATCAGAGATGGGCATTTGCACACTTAATAACTTTATCTAGACAATGGAGGTCAGACACACATAGCTGGTAAGACACTCTAGAAATAAATTTAGCTTTTTCGATCATGGGGTTTTCAGCATGTGCTTGAGCAGTTAAGGGACTTCCCTAAGCTAAAGGGGAGCACTAATAGAGTTAGTGATAATTAGTATAACAGCTGGTTGTCAAAATTTGATAGCTTTAGGGGGTCATTCCAACCTTGGCGGGTGGCTACCGCCGCCCGCCAGGTGGAAACCGCCATTTGGCCGCCATGCGGCCAAAATTCCGCGGCCCCCATTCTGACATTCCCGCTGGGCCAGCGGGAATGAGGGCCGCAACACAGGAGCCGGCTCCGAATGGAGCCGGCGGTGTTGCGGCTGTGCGACGGGTGCAGTTGCACCCGTCGCGCTTTTCACTGTCTGCTAGGCAGACAGTGAAAAGCTGGCCGGGGCCCTGGTAGGGGGCCCCTGCACTGCCCATGCCAGTGGCCCCAGGGGCCCCAGGACACCCCTTACCGCCAGCCTCTTCCTGGCGGTGAAAACCGCCAGAAACAGGCTGGCGGTACGGGGGTCAGAATCCCCAGGGCAGCGCTGCTTGCAGCGCTGCCCTGGTGGATTCTCCCAGCCGGGGCAAAAACGGCGGAAAACCGCCGGCCCCGGCGGGCGGACCGCGGCGGGCGGACCGCGGCTTTACAGCCGCGGTCAGAATGGCATGTGAAGCACCGCCAGCCTGTTGGCGGTGCTTCCGTCATTCGTGACCCTGGTGGTCCAAGACCGCCAGGGTCAGAATGACCCCCTTAGTGTTAGAAGTTTGGGTAGGCAGAGATCTGAGATACTAATAATCCTAGACATTTCAGCTTCTTAAATGCGGTGAATTTGCTGAGTGTGCTAGTACATGGAGTTGTTCCTAAAGTAGGCATGTTTATTACCTCAGTATTGTATGAGACAGGTGTGCTCTTAGGGGAGCTGTTTAATTTTTTCCACTGCTTTTACAGTTATCTGTCTGCTTGTTTCATCATCTGGCATCAAGGATATTGCAGTGAGCTGGCAGAGGTGCTAAAAGGAAATGGCCCACAAATTGGTGAGGGTGTGCTGAAGGAGAGCTGAGTCAGAAATCTAGAGTGGGGGGTGGCAGTTCTGTAGAGAACAGAGGCAGTATTTATCTTTCAAGGGCAATACACTATAAGGTAAGAGGTCTAGTTTGTGAAGTGGTGGAGCACCTGTTGGGATTTCCTGTGGAGGTAGTGTTTCTTTGGGTTTGTCTGATTTTAGCAGTTGTATTTGGATCATACATTCCTACCTGGTATACAGGGGCCTGGTCCATACTCTGACCAGGCAGATAAAAGTCTGCAAGTGAACTGGAGGGATAGGTTTTGCATTCACCCATCTGGGTTGCTGTCCACTTGGCTATGGAGCTTTTGGTAGGGTGAAGGAATTTAGGAATGTTTACACAGACAGCTTTATGATGAATGATGTCAAGCAGGTGAGGGGGTGGGATCCCAGACTGGAACATTACCCCAGGCCCAGGGCAGAGTAAATATGTGAGTTCCAGGCATGCCATCATTGAAAAAGTAAGTGAACTAAAGACTTGCATCAGGAACTTGTCATGTTCATTAGCAACCCTAAGCAGGAATGTGGACTCATTAAAATTTTAAAAAGCCATCTGAGCAAGTCACAAGGGAAATAAACTAACCTTCAAGGATCAGGAACTGTGCTGGTGATCCATTGCCAGCCCAGCACCACCAGACGAGATTCTTCGTCTAGTAGCACATGGGGCATATCTAAAAAATTTGAACAGTGACTTTTGTTGATTTCTAACTTGAGCCCCTCCCACTTCAAATGAGAAGGCACCTAGAATGTCGGAACACTATTGGCTAAAAAATTTATGTCCAGGTTATTGTGTGGCATACTCAATAGCCTAATCAGATTTATAGAGAGAAAGTACATGTTCTCCCAAGTTGATGGTACACGGGAATTTGTAAATAAAGCAAGATCAGTGCTGGTTTCAACCTCATTGGGCTCCAGTTAAAAAGTGTATTTCACAGTGAATGCATCTGTTATAGGTCTCGCTTGCAGTTCAAAATAATGTTTTAACGTAAATGTAAGTCGCACAGAGAGACACACCATGTTCTGCCAATTTTGAAGGTTAACCTTGACAATCTAAAGTATATCAACAGGTTCACACAAGGTAATACCCTTTCCTCTTATGATAGTGTGTAAGGTTGCTTTCCCAGCCTGCCTCATATCATGCAGATCTGGATTCTGAGAGTGAACCATCTCACTTCAGACACTCCTCTGTAGACATGACTTGGACCCAGCATTCATGTGCCTTGCTTGAGCTTTCAGGAAGTACCAAGGTGGGAAATGCTGAAGATGGTAGATTCACCACTGGACATCTAGCACCCAGCAAGGTCGCAGTGCAGAGCAAGACGTGATAGCAGAGTGGGGAGTTGGAGAAGGCAACAATGAGGCAAAAGAACAGAGGCAGAGTGAAGTTGCAGCGGAGAGACGTAGTGAGGCGGTGGAGGAGAACAGTAAGAGGGAGGAGGTGAGATGAACAGAGAAGAGTGGAGGAGAAAGCAGTGAGTCGGAGGTATAGGAGTGAAGACCAGAGAAGACGTTGAGAAGAGAGAGGAGGACAGACCAAGAGCAGAAGTTTCAGAGAGACATTCCAACAGCTTTACATCTCTAAAACGCTCAGTTCCAGATGCCATCAGCAGCCGGGCACTGATTCCCCTAATGTCATGATCCCCACAAGGGGTAGCAGCCTAAAACAATTGTTTGGGATTTTGTGAGAAGAGGTGACATGTTTGATTGTAAAGGCTTGTTTGCTGAATACAAGGTATAACCAGAGTAGCACTGTGAGTGATAAGGGGAGCACCAGAGGGAAATACATAACAACACAGTAAGAAACAGCTCTTGTGTAATTGTGACAGTGTGCTCGACAGATAATATGGTAAATCAACTTTCCTTCCTTCCATCACTGTAGAGCATGTAGTTAGTCCCTGGCTTACCACCTGTACAATAAACTACTCTATCATTTGAACACTGATTGCACCTCCTTCCTTCCGACCTTTTCATAGGTACTTTCTCACTAAAGTTATTGTATTGCCCCTTACAAAGAAGAGTTTGCGTAATTGATGGAACATTCTGTGCTCTAATCTTATTCTATGATTGCTATCCCCCCTCCTTGATAGTACCTCTGGGGAGTGCATCCAGTAGTTGAAAGGCAGCTTGTCTAACGCAACAGGAAGGCAATAGGTCCCAGTCTGTAGGCGGTCGTTTAAAATAATTGGTAGCCACTGCAAGAGATGAAGTCAAAATCAATAATCAGAAAGAAACAAAGGCGAAAATGGACATTAATTATTCGAATCGATCATATATGTAATACCTAGTCTATGGTACTGTAGTAATCAAATGAAGAACACAAAAATGGAAAATTTTAAAATGACTCTAATGGATGGTTTTAAAGTTGGGGAATTTCGATCACATATAGGGAGACGTAACAAAATCACTATTTTTGCTGCCTATGTAATAATTTCAAATTGATTGCTTCACAAATTCCTTTATGGTACTGCTGCTTCCTACTTGATATTTGTTTGGGGCAAACATATTATCCTGGAGTGACTGTGTCCTAATTGCGGTGCAGATGTATGCACTCTTTAGTATGATTATCTAGCGTGCAGTTCTTATGGAGAAATGATCCCTGTTCTGGGGCCAACTAGGACAAGCAACCTGACACAGGGCATTTTGTAGAGCAATGATTAATAGGGGGCTTGTGCCCTACTTCCAGTCGCGGCTCGCGCTAATTGAAAGGGGTGGGGCAGCGCACGAGGGAAGGGGGAATTATATTAAATAAAAATAAAAATAAATAAAAAAAACACTTACTCTGCTCCTGCGCCACTCCACTGCCTCCTCCCGTCTCGCTGCAGGCAGGAACAGGCTCCCAGCCTGCCCTGCGCCAATCTTGACTCTGCTTATAGCAGTGTTAGGATTGGCTGGGAGCGCCAGCCTAGGCGCTCCCAGGCAGACTGGGAGCCTGTGCAGGCTCTCTCGCTGGGCTGGAGAGAGCCCTGTGCGCATGTGTGTTTGGCCGGCCCTAGACAGCCGGCCAAACACACATGCGAGGGAGGGGAAGTGCTCAGCACTCCCCCTCACTTCTTGTCACCCCCGTGACCCGGCCCTTTTCCCCCAAAAAACGATCATAAACACAGTTTATGATAATTTTTGGGAAAAAAGTGTGCAGATGCCGGTGCTGGCCGGGGGGCGATGCTCCTCGGCCCTTATGGAGGAGCCACCCCTGCCTACTTCACTGAACAGAGGAGGGCCAGGAGTTTCCTCTTAAGCAAGCATTCCTTCTCATAGTGCGGGCTGCTCGTCTACCTGCAACCTATCTCTCACCCTAGCTCCTGGGAACCACGAGGTCCGGAGGACATTGCAGGCAGATGCGGGGCCAGGAGGCACCTTTTTTTTTAAACACTTTATTTATAATTTTCATCCTACATGAGAAATACATTTCAAAGTGCCATGGCTACAACAGTTTTACATATTCCTTTGCAACATTGTTCCAGGTGTCAGTCGTTAAGGTGTGGAGGCTCCTCTTAAGCAGGCATTTCTTTCCACAGCATGGGAAGTGCCCAGCCCAAGATGGGCCTGTCTGAGCCTGTAAATGACAGGGCCATCTCTCTTTCACCTGCCTCTGGTCATCATGACGCCTTGGGGAAACGTAGCTGAAAAGCTGCACCCTTTCAAAATGTATCCTCTGTCTTTCTTGACATCTGCAGTAGGAGCCTTAAACAAGGAAACCACCATGGATGAGGAAGAACTGGGACTTCACACTTATGGGCTTGCTTAATGTGGAGCCGGGGAGGAAGGTAGTTTCACCTCCAAACCCCCCCTTTACAATTACCTACACCCGCTTCAACATCTAGCGAAAGTGGCCTATCCTTGGAACTTAATTCCGTGACAGTTTTGGCTGAAGAACACCATGTCCTTCTTGATGTTAGCCCTGACATTCTCGAAAGTTCATTAGAACCCAATCCCTCCACCAGTAAAAGAAAAAAAGAAAGAAACTATTCCCATTACCCCAATGTGTGAAAAACCTCCTTATGCAGTAACAAAGAACAGTCAAAAAAGACCAGTTGGAGACATATTGGTACAATGTTTTGACCATCTATATTCTAGACTGGAATACCTGGTTGAAAAAACATTTGATGATTGCCTTAAAAGGTTGGAGTAACTGAGGGTGTTTTACCAGACTTAGGGGAATATTTAAGAGCACCTAGCACCATTCTAAAGCCACATTAGTGCATGTTTTTTTATGCTAATGTGGTGTTAGAAGGCCAAAAACCCAGCACCATATTTACAAAGTGGTGCAATGCATGCATTGCGCCACTTTGTAACCCTTTGCGGTACATTATGCCCAGGCCAGGCATAATGTATGCAAAGGGGGCATCCCTCTGTTAAGGGGTCCGAAAAAATAGCACAAGGAAATCTTACAGATTTCCTTGCGTCATTTTTTTCAGCACTTTTAACGCCTGCTCAAAGCAGGTGTTAAAAGGGGGCATGCCATTAAATACAATGGACCCCTATGTACTCTGCAGGAGTAGCGCCAACAGTTTGGTGCTACTCCTGCAGAGTACATCAATTGCGTACAAAAAATGACGGTATTGCCCCCTACCTGTAGGGGGGCGCTAAAGGGTGGAAGAAAAGTGGCACTTTACTATATGCAGCGCCACTTTTCATAAATATGCCCCTTAGCCTCTGAGGCTGAGTCACTTAACTTCATTGGGTAAACTTTAGAGAGTACATAATAATGTGATGTCTCCTCACACGTCTCCCCTCTCTGGAGGTAGTGATGTGTCATCTCGGCCAATCAGACAGGACCCTGTAAGTGTTGTCCTGGGCGATGAGGTTAATGCAACTAAACCCAGCCATGATCAGTTTTTGCATCCGAGGAAGGACAACTGTGTGACTCACCATAATACTCTCACAAAGCGCTCTGCTTTAAATGACACTCGAGTGGACCTGTTTTCTTGTAGTGCTTGTATCTGGCTAATGCAAATATAACTATCAATATTCTGCCTGAGGTAACATCTTACATAGTGTTTTTGAGTAATGTTTCACCCCTACAGAAGGGGGCACTAGAAAACCACAACCAGCTAAAAAATAAAATTATGCACTGGTCGGGTAGAAATGTTAACAGTGGAGTCCAGTTAGCTCAACATATTATCATGATTAGGAAGGTGAATTGATGATGATTGTATATTGGTAAACCTTAACAAACCTGGTGTTGCTGCTCGTATATTGGCTCAATTTGCTGACAATAAGAGGTCAGGTACTGTTATCACTGTGTTGCTGCTTGTTTTTTTTTTTTTTTTAAAACCCTGCATGTTTATTGCTAATTCCCTCACTTATCCAGTATGTGACCACAAAGCAATAACGTGGGAGCTAATAACAACGGTCCAATTACCCTGTGAAACAGTTTTGGGCATTTGAATTCTTTGGCAAACTATGATTGACTGTGCACAGATCCCAGGATTACACAATTTCCCTGGGACAATTCTTTATGCAGGGGCCTGATACAGAAAAGTTGCAAGCTGTTGAGCTGGAATGTAGTGAATCTTAATAATGGAGTAAAGAGTGCCTGTGTTAAAGAAATTGTCAAGTTAGAAAAAATAGAAAATCGCTTATGGAGATCTTGCCTCATGTTAAGAAGTTCGTACTCTATTGAGGCAACTTGTTTGGAACTAGGCTTGGTTGGAACATATTATCAAGAATGGGCCCAAATTGTTTGAACGTGGCATAAACTTGTGCTGGCAAAACAAGGCTCTTTGAAATGTTTGCTATATTCTAAATTAATCGCTACAAGAAAAGTGCATAGAATTTATAAATCTGTTCATTATGTAATGGAGGGTAACAGCAGACTCTACTAGAACCGGTCTGTAAGTTAGTCAGACCAAACATACACAATATTATAAGTTAGCCAAGTTAGATCCCATTGTTAGATGCTTTTTCGTACATTTTTTAAATCAGTAGATTTCAAGTTGCTTCTTAATCCTGACCTAAATTCTGTACACATAAGGTTTGTGGTTGTACTTACTGGCTTGCTCTGCTAAAAGCTACAAAGCGTGTCACTTTCTTCGGTCCAGGATTATCACATTATAGCCGCTTACTTGCCATGGGAGGTCTAGCAAATAGATGCCTTTGAAGTGCCTTTTAGACCTGGTGCCAATAATCACTACACTCTTTTTCAAACAAGGTCATTTGTTGCACACTTCTTTCCCATCTATCTAATCTTTTTATAATGGCTTGAAATACATGTAACATGTCCTGACCATGATCCCCAATAGCACAGGTTGTTACTTGCAACTATTTCATAGCAAATGACCAATTAGCAACTTCAAAATTATTTTTAACAACAATCCATTTGGTTTACAGTATTCTGAAAAAAAATCAGTGCTAGCTTATTAAAGGTGGCCACTTCTTCCCCACTCTAAAACCTAAAACAAATTATCCTTTGAGAATGTTCACAGTTAAATGAAGAGATATTTTGTTGGGTGATATAATTGTATTTCTAATAAATGTTCTACAGGTGTGATCTCAGAAAGGGAAGATATTTTTTCAAAATGGTTAAAATCATGCTACAATTTAACACTTCACCTTCCTTAAAACTCTTCTCAATATAAAGCCAGACTGTATGTTGATGTCTGCAAGTATCGTCCTGTGTCCTAACATCAGCAAATTTTCAAGAAGACAATAATCTCTACAGGGAGTGCAGAATTATTAGGCAAGTTGTATTTTTGAGGATTAATTTTATTATTGAACAACAACCATGTTCTCAATGAACTCAAAAAACTCATTAATATCAAAACTGAATATTTTTGGAAGTAGTTTTTAGTTTGTTTTTAGTTTTAGCTATGTTAGGGGGATATCTGTGTGTGCAGGTGACTATCACTGTGCATAATTATTAGGCAACTTAACAAAAAAATATATATACCCATTTCAATTATTTATCATTACCAGTGAAACCAATATAACATCTCAACATTCACAAATATACATTTCTGACATTCAAAAACAAAACAAAAACAAATCAGTGACCAATATAGCCACCTTTCTTTGCAAGGACACTCAAAAGCCTGCATCCATGGATTCTGTCAGTGTTTTGATCTGTTCACCATCAACATTGCGTGCAGCAGCAACCACAGCCTCCCAGACACTGTTCAGAGAGGTGTACTGTTTTCCCTCCTTGTAAATCTCACATTTGATGATGGACCACAGGTTCTCAATGGGGTTCAGATCAGGTGAACAAGGAGGCCATGTCATTAGATTTCCTTCTTTTATACCCTTTCTTGCCAGCCACGCTGTGGAGTACTTGGACGCGTGTGATGGAGCATTGTCCTGCATGAAAATCATGTTTTTCTTGAAGGATGCAGACTTCTTCCTGTACCACTGCTTGAAGAAGGTGTCTTCCAGGAACTGGCAGTAGGACTGGGAGTTGAGCTTGACTCCATCCTCATCCCGAAAAGGCCCCACAAGCTCATCTTTGATGATACCAGCCCAAACCAGTACCCCACCTCCACCTTGCTGGCGTCTGAGTCGGACTGGAGCTCTCTGCCCTTTACCAATCCAGCCACGGGCCCATCCATCTGGCCCATCAAGACTCACTCTCATTTCATCAGTCCATAAAACCTTAGAAAAATCAGTCTTGAGATATTTCTTGGCCCAGTCTTGACGTTTCAGCTTGTGGGTCTTGTTCAGTGGTGGTCGTCTTTCAGCCTTTCTTACCTTGGTCATGTCTCTGAGTATTGCACACCTTGTGCTTTTGGGCACTCCAGTGATGTTGCAGCTCTGAAATATGGCCAAACTGGTGGCAAGTGGCATCGTGGCAGCTGCACGCTTGACTTTTCTCAGTTCATGGGCAGTTATTTTGCGCCTTGGTTTTTCCACACGCTTCTTGCGACCCTGTTGACTATTTTGAATGAAACGCTTGATTGTTCGATGATCACGCTTCAGAAGCTTTGCAATTTTAAGAGTGCTGCATCCCTCTGCAAGATATCTCACTATTTTTGACTTTTCTGAGCCTGTCAAGTCCTTCTTTTGACCCATTTTGCCAAAGGAAAGGAAGTTGCCTAATAATTATGCACACCTGATATAGGGTGTTGATGTCATTAGACCACACCCCTTCTCATTACAGAGATGCACATCACCTAATATGCTTAATTGGTAGTAGGCTTTTGAGCCTATACAGCTTGGAGTAAGACAACATGCATAAAGAGGATGATGTGGTCAAAATACTCATTTGCCTAATAATTCTGCACTCCCTGTATTGTTGATAAACGTTTTACACAACAGCCTTTTCTATTATGTGAAAAAGAAGCGTGGCCTCCATTACAAGCTGGATTTCTATTAACCGTTTCCTTTAAAGCAGCAGCTCACTTCTTACGTGCCACTGAATCAAGCGTGTTTCCTTTCCCTGATACCTCTGTTGCATTCTCTGCCTGTCATTGGAAGGCCGTGTGTTAGTCTTTAATTTATGCACTGTTTCATTTACTGATGCTGTGCTGGAGTCTGTAGTTACAGGCTGGTCCTCATTATTTGTTTCAATATCCTTCTTGGTGTCTATGGAATCATCATTTTTTGCAAGTTTTTTCTTCGTTGTTGCTGCAGTGTGCGCCTTTAAAAAAAAATCCTTGGCTTTTTTGAGCTTTTTGAAAAAATTGGGGACAATGTAATACTGTTTGTTCTTGGTCCTCATTCAAATCTTCAGCAACTCGCCCTTCCTGCTAGCTAGGATTTAATTATACTCAGGTGTTCCATCTGATGCACCTTATCTTTAGCTACATTTATTAATGTTTCCAAAAAAGCAGATAACGTTGAGTGCATGAGGAGGAGGAGAGATTAAATTATTGGGATAGATTGCTTTATAGTATATTTTGCAGACTCTTCAATCCTTTCTTGTTAATTAACTACATCAATTACGCTTTGAGCAAAGGCACCATGATTAATTTAGTCAAAAGTGAGCAATACTTTGCTGACCACTGGTTAGTTTCACCATATTCCAAGACAACCACTGTGCTATGCGACAGCCATTTCGGAATCTTTTCCTTTTACTTTAAAAAAAAAAAAAACATTACAAATTGGGCACCATGCATGCACACACATTTATGATATCTGTCTTGGAAAGGTTGAGACTTGTCGTCTTTGTTTATGCTTGTAATTGATCGGCTTGCATTGAATCCTACTTTTATGGAAATATATAGCCCTCATAGCTCTATTCTGTTGTCTTTCTTGATCACTGGTTGGTTAGAAATGAATCAGTGCTTCAACAGATGTACAAAGCTTTGTTATGAACTGCATATATGCATCATAGCGAGGGATTAATAAACACAAACATACCGAATAACCTAGAAGGGTTTCCACTGAGGTTCCTTGTTTTTGCTGGCAGCTGATGTGATAGAATGTGAACAATAGGTGGTGCTTTTCTGTGAGTTTAGCTGGTAGCTTAAATTTTACTTCTTCGTAGAAATCTGGACACCTGGGTGAAACAAGGAAAGTATTCCATTACAACTTAAAAGCTGACTGGCCTAAAGAACTGGACATTATTGTTTATGGAGCGATTTGAACACAATGGTAAGGTCAGATTAAAAACACATACGATTAAAAATCACACACGTACTCATGTACATGGACTATTTTCTACATCATTTCATTGCAGTACAAACTGTTCTGATCTACTACTGAGACATTTCAAATATGTGCCAAGTTACTCTGTCTCCAGTTCCCTTCTTCCTACAGTACTTTTTTTCAGCAAAATATTTAAATTTAAGGGAAAACAAAGTCCTCTAAATAGTCAGTGTTCAGAAAGGTATTTGCGAAATTATGTTAAACATAGGTGTCCATAAACCTTCACTTATGAGTGAATTTACACTTGCAAACAGATTTAAATACATAAAAAATTACGCCATTATTCCATAATTGTACATGTAAACAACTCAGGAGAAAAGGCGGGTAGGCGGGTTTGGATGTTCCAGACTGGGAAGTCCTCTGTAAGTAGGTGAACAACTCACTTTTCAAGTTTGTGTGTATTTGCAGACATTTGGCAGATATGTTCCCATCCTGGAGAAAGGTGGATGTTTACTCATAACAGTGTCTCTGGAACAGTGTGAAATGTGGGACCACTTTGAAGTTAACACACCCTCGGTGTTGTTAGTAAAACATCTGAGTTTTGACAAAATACTTATGTGCTCATTAAGAGAGACCATAGAGAGACAAAGACCAGAAATAGAGTCACCAGCCCCGTTCACGTCTTTATGGACACTGCGTCCAGTCAAGAACTGTTCGCCAAAAAATCACTGATTGTAGGCATCTCACTCTAATTAGTTCAATGGAGGCAAAACAAAACTAAAACTCTAAGAGTGCTTTAGCTTGTCACAGAAAAATGCAGGACTTGAAACAGTATCCGTAATGATCTGGGGGGTAGGTGGTAAACATAATCCTGCAGCTGATTTCAATGTCCCTGGAAATTCCCATTTTTCGTCTGACATCATTACCAATTTTCAAGAAATGTATATCTTTGTATACTACATTTTTCGCTACTTCCTCCAGAACGTTCCCCCGTGTGATGTGATTTACTCATAATTTGCTGGGGCATTAGATATCTTTTTCCAAAGAAAGACTCCCGGTTTGAGGGTCTGCTTCTGAAAAAAACATAAATACTGACAGGAGGCTGCTTGGTTGCCCTGCAGTCACTGATTTTTCCAGTGAAGCTGCTCTTGCCTGGGAGGAGGCAGCTGCTTTGGAGGAAAAACAGAGATTGCAACACTGCAGCCAACAGTTGATGGCTGTAGTCCTGGCACACTGAACAGTAAATGACCAGCACACTGAATAGTAAAAGACCCTAAACTCTCAAATATGATGAACCTTGAATGGTTTTGCCACTTACTTTCTCTATTAATTTCCTACATCCTGTAAGGAAACAAACAGGCAAGTGGTCCATGAGTATCGCTGCCACCTGAAGCGGTCCTGAGGGGGAAGACACACCCCGTTTCAGAGATGGCAGAGAGTTGCACTGCTCTACCGATAGCCTGTTGATGAATGCGCCTCTGAAGATGAGTGAGGCAGGACACTGGACCGCCGCACACTTTTTTTTATTGACTCCCCATCAATTTGTGTTGCTGCCCGTATGTCCAACCCATTGACTGAACCAGCAGGAATTGGAGCTGCAACCCCTGGTACAGGCAAGAGACAAGGTTGTGGTGGTTTCTACATTGCATTTACACCCTCTGCTCACTATTTGAGATACCCTTATTAGACATACGCTCCCCGCTTTTCATTCACCTTTTCAACTGTTGTGGGGTAGAAAAGAGGAGGTAAGGTAAGTGTTTAAAGTTGTCTGTACGGGTCAAGAAGTTGGGATGATCACTTACCACATATTAAGCGGTATCTAAATGAGAGGTTTGCAGAACATTGTTCCTGTGTCTAGCGGAATATTTTGACAACCCAACTGTGGCTTCAGCCAGGATGGAGTCTATTCATGGCTAGGGTTTCGGCAGATCTTAATCACTGTGTGGAGTGTATAGTGGTTTAGCTGCAATACCATGGAAGTCTGTAGTGCAGCTGTAAGTCTTCAGTTGAATCATTCCCTCTATCTGCAGTGCAATATTGGACTAATTTAATGATCGCTTGAAGTGCTTATAATTGATCAACTGATGCCAAAAGCAAAGGTCAATGTTATCTCAGCTGTTAGTAGGAAAGGGCAGAGCTCCCCACCAAAAGAAGTAAGAAGGCTAACCCACTCCCATGCTCCACTTTCAGCAAACTGTCATGTTACGTTGAACAGATTGATGGCAGAGTGCACTTAAGCAAGAGAGAGGCTGAATATTGACAAATCAGGAACCTTTACAGGAGCTGATGGATTCAAGCTTCCTATGCCAAAGATTGAGGGAACCTAACCTCAATCTATCACTTGAGGCCTCGGATGCGGGGAGTCTTCCAAACTGAGGGGGGAAATGTCTTTGATTTTCAGCAGTGGACTAGGTGGATCAGGCAGCTTACATTTTGGCTCTCCAAGACTGATGTTGTATCTCAATGAAAGTTTCCGGATTGGAACACAAGTCATAACTCCGACCAGAGGGCAGAGTGTCATGCCAAGCAGGGGGCCACTGCAGCACCAAGAGATAATCTACCACATTCAGACTGCCCACGAGAGGTCCATTTGTAAAAAAAATACTATAGTGCTACCAGAGCCTTCATAAACCTATAACCTAGGGAAAAAATGGGAAGCTGCTGGTTCTGGAACCAAGAGCTATCCAATTTTTGTCAACTCTCGACTCCTTATTCAAGGAAGACACAAAGACAAAGATTGTGTGGAGAAACAAGACAGAACAAGTCAGGAGTCCGGAAAGGCAATGATAGTGAATGAGGGGGAAGGTCTGCAGCAAGCGCTGGCCTGCGAACATCTCCTGGGCCCAGCGTACCACTGCTACTCTAATTAACTTGAGTCAAACAAATGAATCAAATTTGGTAAAAGTCCCTCCCCCAACAATAGGGCTCAGACTTATACCTGCTTTGCGCTGAATTAGCGTAATTTGTTTTACGTTAATTCAGCGCAAACTTAACTCCAAATTTATACTGACACGCTAGACCCGTCTAGCGCCAAACATTTGGAGTTAAAGTCATTTTTTGCTAGCGTGAATCTACCTTGTGTCAATGAGATGCAAGGTAGGCGTACCCGGTCAAAAAATGACTCTAAGGCCCAGGCGCCTTATTTATCCTCCCTTGCAAAAATGGTGCACGGGAGGGAGGCGGGCCTAAATAATGGTGCTAAGCTTGCTTAGCGCCATTATTTAATGCCTGGGCCAGACCAGGTGTTAGGGGACCTGTGGGCCTATTTCTATGGTGGAACACCATGGAATAAGTCCATAGGTGTCCTCCCAAGGCCCCAGGGACACCCCACTCCCACACCAGAGGGACCCCAGGGAATGGGGGCCCCTATTCCAGGTAAGTATAGGTAAGTAGATGTAAGTATTTTTGATTTTTTTTAAAGTGCCATTGAGGGCCCTGAAATAGGCCCCCATACATGGCACTGGGTGCACTGGCCATGCCCAGGGAACCCTTGTCCCCTGTACTGGCCATTGGGGTGGTGGTAGTCATGTGATATGGTGAGTCTAGTGTCAAAAAATGATGGTAGGCTGTTTAGAGTCATCTGTTTTTACTCTGACCAGCCTCATGTCTTTTTTTTTTTGCAAAACCCCCTCCTCCCATACTGCCACCCCCACCCGGCTAATGTAATTTTCCATGATGTTAGCCCACCCTTTGCGCTGGATAGCGCCATTCCATAAATAAGACTCCAGGCCAGCGGCTCGGAATGGCGCTAGCCAGCGGTAAACTTTTTCAAACAAAAATGCGTTAGCGCAGTTTTGCATGAAAAAGTATAAATATGGTCCTAAATCTTGGAGAAGAGAACCCTTTACTTTCCCTGGCCCTCAGAACCAGGCCAACAAAGCCGCTTCTATGTTCCAAGCGATCTAGTTAGAGATAAAAGGCTTCAAAGTCAGTCAGACATTGTTTGCAATGGCTCTTGGTGCTAAGATGCAGGAATTGAAGGAAAAAGCTAAGCACTCCATCAAATAAAGTGCTCTATCTCCAACAAAGAGAGTCCAACTGAGGACACCCAAAATAAATTTTTCAAGAAAAACTCCTCTTCTCATGGGAGATTGCATCAATAAGGAACAAGCTGGAAGATCAGGACAAAAGGGCAGAGAGTTCTAATTTAAGATTCAGTGGAGCCCCAGAGTCAGAGGATCAGAAAATCCCAATGAGAGGTTGTAAAGCAACTGATAACAACTCTCATGCTCCCCGAGATAAGGGGTGACTATACAATATTGAGAGCCCACAGAGTCCCTTTCTCAGTCAAACCAAGTAATTCACAATTTTAGTGATTACAGAGTTGAGGAAAACATTTTGCCTGCAACTATTGAGCACAAAGAGTATAGATCACTGAAAGGGTTTCGCTTTCAGTAATTTCAGATATTTCAGATATTTCTTTCGAATCAGTGAGGAAGAGAAGGGCTTTTAAACAAATGATGTGTGAGTTTCCCTCCTTGGGTGCTCAGGCTATGTTGCTTAAAGCTTTTAGGCTAAAGGTCCTTGCGAAGGTGGCATTTCAGATCTTTACTGATATAGACTCTGCCCAACGGCTACTTAGCGAACTTCGAAAGCGCCCAAGGGGACAGAGCTGATTAAAGAGATGTTGAAGTTGAGACAATCAATCCACCTTTCAGGTGTTGTTGTTTAAAGGGCTTACACTTTTTCGGCCGTCTTGTTTGTTATCTTAAGTGAACTTCGTTATTTAAGAATTTAGGAATCTGATTTCTTTTAGAGAGCCCTGGTTTTATTAAACTTAGGTTTGCTGGCTTAGAGCGCAGCGCTAATCAGTCTGCAAAAGTTTTTGTTTTTGGGCTAGCTAGTGGGCTTTAGAGCACTAGAGTCGATTATTATTCACAGAATATGTCTCTTTCTTCTTTCCCAAGCTCCAGGGCCAGCGTGGTATCGAGTAAGGACAGTCGTTTTCCTCCTCTACATTTGGCCTACCACCCTGTGCCTACTAGTGCACAACAAGTAGGATGGGAGGAAGTAGGATGAGGGGAGGGTGGGCTCATACCAAGGAGGTTGGAGCAGAGGTTGAGGTAGGGCCACGGGGGGCAGGGATTGGAAGGGGTTTTGGGGGTTATGATGTAGGGAAAAGGTTCAGAAAAAAAGTTCTGATGACAAATACTATAGATTCGTTGTGGTCTGTTCTTTCACAGGTTTAGATGCATCAGCTTAAAATAATTTCCTTAATGTTAATGGAATCAATAGTTTCTGCAAGAAATTAGGATTACTGTTTTAGGCAGCCAATAGCAATGTCATACTCGCAGTTTAGGAAGACCCATCTTAAAAGCTTGTTCGAAGTGAAGGCTCATTTTAGGTTTCCCTTAATAGAATTGGTAGTATCTTCATCTTCTGCCGCACATCAGGGGGTCATAATTTTAGTTTCAAATAAATTTCCATTGTACATCAGAAAGACCCTTCACAATAGAGCCAGGAGATGGCAGCTGCTGCGGTTAAAGTGCAAGCACTTGTTTTCACTGTAGTTTCGTATTAAGGCCCAATCAGAGATAACCCTGAATCACGCCATCACCTGAGGCTGGTTTTAGTGGATTTTTTCAATTCAATTGTTATTGGTGGAGATTTTAATTTGCTCCATTCTTTTGCCCTAGATATATAAAAAACGTAAGTTGCTCCAAGCCTTCCAGCTTCTGAAAAGTGATCTTGGTCTGATAGTGTGTGGAGAACTAACAACCTGGCAGCTCAGCAATATGCCTATTTCTCTGTGAGGTTCCAATCAGCCTAATTGATTGTTTTTTTTAACCTCACATCTAGGGCAATTTGGGCATTGTAGTTTTCTACCCAATTGCTTTGTGGACCATACCGCCATTAAGGAGAAGATTTCTGGATGTTTTTAGATAAACCTGGATTCCGCATACAAGGCCACTTTGCATGGGGAATTAATTTCATTAGAAGCCTTAAAAAGACATAAGCAGGCCAAGAGCTTTATTCCAAACAAGATAGACTACTGCAGGCAAAAGCCACATTCAATAGGTCACACAACCATCAACATTTTCATCAATGAGAAAAGGCTAGAAAGGATTTTAACCTTTTTATACTTGAAGAAGAATTAGTCAGTTTTAGAGCAGTAGGGCAACAACCCTATGAAGAAGGGTAACAGGTGTGGCATACAAAAACGGGAGCCATGGCAGCTCAGAGTACCAACGTGCAGGATCCCTACTTGCTAAGCCTCACCTGCGATCCCAAGTGAATACAGCAGCTCTTCCTAGAGCATTTTGAGGATATTTACACCAATACATTAGAGACACCAGCCTTTGCCATTATGAAGTACCTACAGAAATGGTACCTTCCTAGGTTGCTGCTAAAAGAGCAGCAGGTTTGGTTAGTCACTTCACACAGTAAGAATTAGCAGAGATCATTAAGAGCTTACCTAGGGGAAAGGGAGTGGCAAAGAAGGGTTCCCCTCTGATTTGTATGAGATCTTTGTTGAACAATTAAAAGCCCTAATCACACAATTTTCCAACCATATTTATCTGGCTGCAGTATTCCCCAGTTGTTCTTGAGAGGGACTTTTTTTTGTAAGAAAGGGGATGGATCCTGCTAATTTGAACTCTTACCAACCTGTAATGCTACTTAACACTGACTGTAAAATCCTGTTTAAAAATAATTGCTACAAGGCTGGCTGGCTGCGTTACTACCTCAAATTAATCATAAGGACTAGAATGGCTTTATGCCCGTAGGGCACCTCTGTGCTAATACTAATTTGTTTGTTAAAGTCACTGATTATGTTTGGTTGATACAGGCCTAGCTATTTGCATTTTTATTAATGCAAAAACAGCTTTGGATGTAGTCCGCTGTCATTCTTGTTCACATTATTAGGAAAAGTTGGGCTCCCACCTCAGCTGATCGATACCCTAAGAAATTTGCATAACGGTACTAGTATCTCTCTGATAATCACTGGAAAAACATGGCAGACTTCAAATTTCTAGGGGCACCAGGCAAGGATGGCCTTTATCACCCTTACTATTTGCTATCTACATTGAGCCACTGTCGATGGCTTTAAAAGCCTCCTTGGAGATAGAGTCATTAGCTCCAGGGGCTCCAAACTTAAGGTCTTTGCAGATGATCTTTTGGTATTTAGGTCTTCAAAGGCTCAATCAATTGAGGCAGTGTTTGAAACAATTAGCAACTTTGTTGAATTAGGGGCTATAAAATCAGCAAAACAAAAACTGATCTCCTAGTATTTAATTCTTGACCATGGATTTTTCCCAGGGATTTGGCTGATGCTCACAGTAACAATCATAAGAGATATTTGGGAATCTGGTTCTCGCATGAGCTAGATGATTTTTATAGGTTAAGCATTCGTCCACTATTCTCCAAAATTCGATCACTTTTAAATAGCTGAAGTCATTTACCAGTCTCTATAGTTGGCAGAGCTGAACTGATTAAAATTAAGTTACTGTCGCTAGTTGCCTTTCACTCTCTGCACTCCTGATAGTGATTCCTGAAAAGTTCTTTAAGGAAATAGAAAGGTTGTTTAGTTCATTCCAGTGGAATAAGTGATCCAAAGTATTGGAATTGAGAAACTTGAAATTGCTAAAGATAAAGGGGGGTTGTAGGTTCCTACTCTTGCTCACGTTCTGGGTTCACAGACAAACTAAGGACTTGGGATTTCTGCATATTTACCCGGAACCCCGAGATCTGGCTAAACTCCTCCATTATCGCCATTAGTTCAGGCAGTGAGGTTGCGGGCTCAGTCAGGGTAAGAATCACATCATCTGCATACAGCGTGATAAGGTGGTGATCCCCTCCAAACTTCACCCCAGAGACCAAGGGGCTGTTGCGTAGACGCTGAGCGAAGGGCTCCATGTAAAGCACAAACAAAAGGGGGGAGAGAGGGCACCCCTGCCGAGTCCCCTGTCCAACTGGGAACGGCAAAGAGACTATACCATTAACCAGGACCGCAGCCCTAGGTGAGCGATAAATGCACTGAACCCACCTCCTGAAGGCCGGGCCCAATCCATAACACTCCAAGACCCGGAATAAGTAAGGCCAGTGGACCCTATCAAACGCCTTCTCCGCGTCAATAGAGAGGAGCAGCATCTCCCTACGAGATCTATTAGTTTTATCTATCAAATGTTACAGTCGCTTTGTATTATCACTGCACTGACGATGGGGTATAAAGCCCGCCTGGTCCGGATCTATAAGACCTGGCATATAGGGATTAAGGCGGTGGGCCAGTATTCCAGTAAAGAGCTTAGCGTCTATGTTCAAAAGCGAGATTGGTCTGTACGAAGCACACTCCTTGGGATCTTTCCCTTGCTTGTGTATCACCGCAATGGTAGCTTCGGACATACTGGGCACAAGAGCCCCTGACTCCTGAAAGGAGTTAAAGTTAAAAAGACGCGGCAAAAGCAGTGCAAGCTCCGCGCAGAAAGTCTTATAAAAGAGCGCCGTAAAGCCATCAGGGCCGGGTGACTTCCCCACCTTAAGCCTTGATATTGCCGAGATAACCTCCTCCACTCTGATAGCCTGATCCCAGGAAGACACTTCCCTCTCACCAAGCGGAGTAATTGCTATCCCCGCGAGGAATGCGGCTGGATTCGCATTGCTCTGGGCATCAGCCGTATACAACACCCGATAATATTCGGGGAACGCTTCTGCAATGTGATCATCTGTGTGGGCCTCCCTCCCCGAAGGTGAGCGGACCATTTTTATCGCTGCTGCCGCGCGCTGTCCTCTCAACCAATGCGCCAAGAGCCTGCCACACTTATTACTCCCAATGTAATATTTATGCTTAAGCCGCGCTATCGCATACTCCGCCCTGTCCCAGTCCAACCGCTTCAGCTGCTGCCTCATTTTCTCCAGTTCCCGCCAAGTTGTCGGTGCACACGTGGACTTATGGGATCGCTCCAATGCTGCCATCCCTTGTCCTAGCGCCGCCCTCTGCTCCCTCCTTGCCCTATTATCTCTTGCTGATAGCGACATAACCTCCCCCCGCACCACTGCCTTCCGAGCCTCCCACCGAGTCTCCAAACTGGTTGTCCCATCATCATTGTGGTAAAGATAATCCGAAATCACGCGCCGTAGCGACTCCTCCGTTTCTCTATTCTGCAAGATCGCATCCCTGAAACGCCAGCTCGAGCTGCCCACCCGACCCACATCCACCCCAACCTCCACCGTGATAGGCGCATGATCTGTAAGGGCCCTGGGCTCTATTGTGGTCTCTCGAACTCGAGAAGCGAATTTTCGTGAAGCCAGAAAGAGGTCAATCAGTGCGTACGTCTTGGTAGCTGCCGAATAAAAAGAGTAGTCCCTAAGCGAAGGATGTGATCTCTGCCAAACATCCTCCAGTCCACACTCGGCCAACCACTGTCGCCCTGCCGTCGTCAACGCACCCGTCTGCCCAAAGCGGTGCCCAGATCTGTCCAACTCATTGTCCATTACCAAATTAAAATCACCTCCCACTAAAACAGCACTATCGGGTGTCACAAGCGCCGGAGCAATCGCCTGTTTCAGGAAGGATTCTTGCTGTGCATTGGGGGCATACAGAGAGGCAATGGTAAAGCAGAAAGCCCCCACCCGTAGTCTAAGGGCCAGGAATCTGCCCTGTACCTCATGTATCTTTGCTATCACTTCACCAGAGAAGGTCTTCTAGAGCAATATCGCCACCCCAGCATGTTTCGTGGGGGACGAGGACCAGAACTGTCTAGGAAACCACTTTGAGCGCATACGATATGTGTCCCTAGCCAGCAGATGTGTTTCCTGTAAAAGGCAAATGTGACTACCAGAGCGCTCAAGCGTCGACAGGATCTCTTAGCCGGACTGTTAAGACCTCGGACATTCAAGCTTAGACACTTAAGAGACATATGACCCAGTATCAAAATCACTCATGGGGAGGGTCCGCCGGGGGAGCCCGCGCCCAGACCAGTCCCAAGGCCGCTCCGAACCAGGGGGCCCAGTAGCCAAGACAATCTGTATACAAGATCCAGGGGAAGCACACCAACTTACAACCATAACGCACAACAGGTGCTCATAACTATAAAGTCCTCTATCACTCATCTCCTAAGAGGCAAAGTCTCAACAGTGGCAGCACAATCACTCAAATTCGTCGTATAGCGTCCACTGACTCTGCCGCCCAGGTCCCGTCGCAACAGTCACATGACCTGAATTGTTGCGGCCCACTCCCCAGCCACCATCCCAACCCTCCGTCCATTAAGCATGTGTTCCAGCGGCCACGCTACTAAGTACAGATTGCCGCTCCTGAGCCTGCTCCGATGTTGTAGGTCGCTGCTGTTTTCTCTTCCTCTCCTTACGCCGCCATCGCGGTTGATACCCATCAGTCATGACCGTAGATGCGCCCTCTTCCTGGGAGTCTCCCTCCAAACGAAGAATCTTTCTCGCTTCTGGGACTGATTTCACCTGGCGGAGCTGTTCTTCCCAACGAAAGATGAGGCGAAAAGGGTGCCCCCAAAAGTATGACACCGAGTGCGCCCGGAGGTGCTCCGTGATGGGCTTAAATTCGCGCCGCCTCTGCAGAGTCCGCAGCGAGAGGTCTTGAAATAATTGGAGCGTGTGCCCTCGAAACTGAATCTGTGGGAGATTACGGGCCCTCTGCAAGATGCTTTCTTTAAGCCCATAATTATGAACACATGCCAGGATATCAGGCGGACGCTCTCCGGGTCCGCCGCTGCGACCCGCACGATGGACCCTATCCAGTGTAATCTCCCGGACACCCTCCAGGCCAAGCACAGAGTCAAACAACGCCACCACAAATTCACTAATATCCTCCTTCTCTGCTCCGAGGGGCACACCTCGGATGCGAATGTTATGCCGTCGCAACCTATTTTCCAAGTCTTCAACTGCAGACTGGAGGAGTTCCTGCTGGTCACAGAGGCGTATGACCTCTTGTTGCATGCCTGCTAACTCTTCGCCCCGAGAGGTCTCGCCATCCTCAACCTGGGCCACACGCTCGCCCAGAGACGTGACCTCCACTCGTAGCTCTTTCACCTGTTGGAAAATGTCTCAACGAAGTTCCTGCAGGTCACTCCGTAGCGAGTCAAACAGTGAGGTAAGGAAATCCTTTGTGACCGGGGCCTCCTCATCCTCCACCCTCTCTCCACGTACCTCAGGAGACCGTCCCACCGCCGGGCCCTCAGCCGAATTGCCTTGCACCGGGTGGGATATGGTCAGCATTTCTCTCACCGACTGATCTCGTTTTGGCTTGGAGGATGTCATAGCCCCGAGTGCCTCTTTCGTCACGTCTAGAGCCTCTTCGCACTGCCCGGCATGGGTTGGGTTGCCAGATCCTTCACTTTATGCCCTTGAGACTCTGGGCACCAGTTTCTGCATCTAGCGCCGCCCAAAGTTCGTAGGCCAGTAGCAGGCCCCAAGCTCCTTCTGAACTTGGGCTGGGCCACTGCGGGCCGACCGCACCGCCGATGTGTGACCCAACCCCCTAGCACCCATCCAAGCTCCACCTGGAGCGGGGGCGTAAATGTGCAGTGATGCATTGTGTCGCGTTCGGGACCTCCAGCCCGTAGCAGCCCTGCAAAGAAATGGCCGCTGCGGGCCGCGGAGACCCGCCGCACCTCCGCTCCGCGTCGGGACCTCCGTCGCAAGGGTCAGCACCCTCCGCTGCTCCGACGCGGCACAGCCGCCACGCGCCGCTGCCGACGACCGCAAGCGCAGTCCAGGCCGCAAGGCCCAACACCGAAAGTGCTCTCCTCGGAGGGCAGCCCGACCCTCCCTCGAAGCGTCCGCTGTCTCTTGGTCCCTCTCAGCTATCCAGGAGGGCCTGGGGCTCCCAAAGACGGGGCCACAAAGCTTTTATTGTGACCTGGGCGGCGGAGCTCAGGTGAACTCGTCTGCTCACGCCGCCATCTTGGCCACGCCCCCCACTAAAAACCTTTAAAAGCTAGTTATTGCTAAATTATTCCCAGCATACTTCACACATCTGATAAATTAGACACTGCAAGATTTCTTCCATTCGGTTACTTCTGTAAATCAAACACTATTTACGTTGACTTCCAGGCTGCACTCTTTAACAATATCCTTATATAAATATGGGCATGGTTGAGCCACAGCTTGCTTCTAAAGTTTTCACCATCATCCTGAATTGAGTGAAGTGAAAAAGATGTTTTGTCATCTTGAAACTCACTACATGGGCCCTAAACCCACTGTTAACCCACTTGCTGCCCATAAACTCTACTTATTTATAAAACGGCCATGTTCACAGCCAAGCCTTAGTAACTCTCTCATAAAATTAAAAATAAAGTACCCTTGGCAAGCCCAGCAGATGTGCCTGAGTGGCTAAAATGTTGAATGTGTGACTCACCAGCTGCTTCTCTGGGGTTTTACCCCAGCTTGAATAAGTTCCTTATGATCAAACTGCTTGATTGAGAGTTCAGCAAATGAGTCACTCCGTTACAAACTCCTATGTGCCTATTTACAAGTGTAACAGGATATAATGCACTTGGAATAAGGTGGACAGAATATCCATCACATTTGTGATGGAGTAGGCCATTCGTCAAACTCTAAATCACACCCAAAGTTCTCAGTCTCCAAGTGGACATCTCCATCACACTTTGGACACATCTATACCTTTGCAACTTCATGCCTACAATGCATGATTCTCTTCTACCATTTTACCCCTTTCTACTTTGAACTGATGGCCCATTATCCTCATGGCTAGCCACTGATATTTTAGAGAAACCTGTTACATTATTTTCATATAATTATAATATCTCCACAAGCCCCACACAAGGCAGACAAAGCCAATTTACTGGCAATAACATTTATGAGTTGAACTGAAAGACTACAGTAGGTGGGAAGGCAAACTTTTTCCAGAAGCATGGTTATGAAAGAGGCAACAAAACTCAAAAGCATAAGCACACGTTTTATTTAACAATATATCTGACAGATTGAGCATGTGGAATTCAATTAAAGCTGCAAGGATCTTGGATTTCAGGGGTTTTCTCGTAGTACTGGGAGGTGCGTGGGGGTGCTATGGAGGAAGAGTCTAGCAATAGTAACTAAGCAATAGTGTAGACGAAATCAAAGGTATGCTCCTTTGTATGGGATATGGACGGTGCTAAGACCAACTGAGTAAATCTCAGGGCCTACACAGAGGACAGAAGGAAAGATCAAGAATTTTGTTCCAGGAAATTTTGGATCGCTGGGAAATGCCACAAAGAGACTGATGTAGCAGAAAGAGACCAGGCAAATAATTGTGAGGCTCAAGTCACAAGCATCCATCCCAACGGGTCACAAAAACCTGAGTTTAAAATTCTGCCAAAATGATTCCATTGTTGGCAATTATTACCATTTTATTGACTTTTGCATTATTGTGTCTGTTTTTGTTTTGCATATGATGTAATTTCTGATTACAATTCCTAATGTGTGACAGTTACACACATATCTTTGGCACAATACTTCTAAATACTTCTGTATGGTTCTTTGAAAATTTAGGGTAGTAACTGGACATGATGTGAAAGGATTATACCCTATGTTGGAATCGGAGTATCATAATATGGTGAACTCTAGTAATACTTTATGTAGACACTTCGTGCACTCACCTGTTATGGTATGTTATGGCTGTGTACATCTCCTGTACAAATTCTGGACCAGACGACTTTCCAAAGATGACCTACAATAATCATTGAAAATAATAAGCATACTTAGCATAACGCTGTATTTCTTTCATAATGTCATTTTACGTTGTCTGCAAATTCTCTCCTTATCTGAATGTTGTAATGTTGGAGGAGCAAATTATGACTTGCTAGACTATGATTTGTCAGCAGGCAGAACCAAGAAGTTTTTACTCGTATATCAAACCTCTGGCAATTTCTTCCACCCTTACCCTTAAATATTTAGAAAACAAGAACCTTAAACACTCAAAAAAGCAAATATTGAAAATGCATAAATTGAGTTAAATATAATACAAGTACATACAGATAAAAAATAAGTTATTCAAAACTACAGTTCTATACAAATAAAGGTTTATGAGAACAGAGCCAAGAAATTATAATTTTTAAATCCGAAGACTAAAAACATTAAAAATGCAACATTTGTGGTCCAATGTTCATTTCTGTCTTTATTAAAAATAAATATCAGTTTTATAAGTGGGTATGTTACGCTCTAGAAAATTGTCCCTGAAACATTTCCTCCAGATCATTAGCCACTGATGACATCAGTGTGACATGTCTTGTTGTGATAACAGTGTCATTTTAAATACTACAAATCTGCCTGTTCAGGTGAATAGTCCTCTCAGCACAACGTCTTTACAAATTAATTTGAGAAAACTGACACATCAAACATTTCCTTCTCCTATGCATCTGAGCAGAAGTATGCCACTCACTGGACAATGTGAGCACAGGCAGGGGTCACATCTGCCTACTGTCTGTCTTGCTGGACCCCTCTATTCTCTCATCTTCACCCCACATTTGCATGGCACAGGTGCTGCAGGCGTTCTTCTAACATTCCAGAAATTACTCAAAGAAACTTCATTATGATTTCCTGAACTTACTTTAGTCGACTTTTAATCAGATTATGAGTGATCTGGATATTTCCTACCCCTGGGGAACCCCATCTTTGTGCAGCAGTCAGAAATATACGTTGTGTGAACCTTACCGCACCCAGTACACTCCAACATCAGTACCCAAACAGCCAAGAGATACATACTTGACTTGGCTGATCTAAGATAAGATTGTCAAAGTCTTAAGACAATCGATGAAAGAGGCTGGTCGAAAAATACAAATTTCTGCAAGAGACAGATCCAAAGCCCAATGTAAATACAGTGGAAAAGTGGTTCTTTTGGCAGCTATGTGCGAAAATTCAGGCTTAAAAAGTGCACTCGAAATTGATTGGCTTACATTAGCAACATGCTGCAGCCAGCTATGTTCAGCCACACTATAGCCTTTACATGCACACTTTAAATATTTGCTCCACCAAAAAATGTTTCTGCTTGATATGAACCTAGTCCACACACCTGGAATAGGCCCCCAAACGAATTCTAATTTTAATATCTGAGGTGTGACAGTATACAATTAGATATTTTTAAGCTTGCAGTGAACTTCTGGTAAGTGCATAGAGGTTTTTGAATTCAATTTTTTTAAGTGATATTAGGAAACATCCTATTTTTTATGTACTTCAATGTCACAATATGCAAATACTTGGTTTTTAAATTACATTTGAATGCAGATGTGAAATTTTCCCACTTTCGGTAATAATCAGGCTTCTGTTACACCGCAGGAGGTGGGGGTGGCTTCTTATTTAGACAGGTCGAGTGCATTTCTTTTGCCGATTCCAGCACTGTTATCAGACACAATCACTGGCATTATCATAGTGTGGGGTAGGGCAGCACCCCTGTTGCTATGACACTCAGGTGCAATATGTCTTCGAGGAACACTAACTCTGGAAATGCAGTGGTCTTGACTGTAGTTGCACAATCCAGCTGATTGACCCCAGTCGCTATAGAAAGGAGGCCTAGCATGAGATCTGGGAAGCAATAAGGTTAACTCCCAAACGTATTTCTCATGCTACATTCCGGAAAAAAGTGGATGAGTTCCCAGACAGGAAAGTACATTTTTAAATAATGTGTAGTGTAAATACCTCCACTAATTGAGGGACCATATTTTCCTATGAAGGGCAAGCTATGCCACCACTTTGAACCTCTTGGAGTTCATAATCCCTCCGGAAGTAAACAGCTGATTGTTTGCTTGATAAGGTGCAGTCTTAAGGTAGCATCAAGGATGGCTCCTTCCCCCTCCCTCTGCAAAAATCTACACAACAAGCTCTGGTTAGGTTGATTTAAGGTACTAGAACGGTTCTAGGACTTGCCTGTGACCTGTACAAGCTGGCACGAGTTCTACTTTCTGAGAAGGACACAGGTTCAGAAGTAACAAAGCAAAACTTACATTATAGATCAGCCCCAGGAAATGTGTTTTCCTAGACGGAACTATTTCCTAAGTCTCATCACCGTTTCAACTCATCAAGTCAATCTAAGGCAATGGATCCTGATGGAATATTGCTTGTAATCAGACCCCGGAGAGACAAAGTGCGCTCCAAAAAATCATCCAAATGTGACTTTTTCCAGTGGCTGCCTTGCTGCCCTCACGAAAAATCTCGTACGGAAACTACAGAAACGAGTAGCTATTCAGAACGTTTCACTATCCTCTCATACATTTACAAAGCTTTACATTGAAAACCATGATAATGAAGGCCTCATTGGCATTTATTATAAACTGGGTACATCTATTTGTATCCTTTGTTTCCCGTTTTGCATCCCTAGCTTTTCAGTAGTGTTTCTGTAAAAAAAATTCTGTATGCACCGTGGTATCAGCTGTTACGATTTTGTGAGTGATTTATAGCAGTGGCATGTTTGGTCACCTGATTCCTACCAAAAAGGGTATTTAGGTAAGTTCAAACTTTCTATATTTGCATTTCACTATAAAAAATTAACAATTATTGTAAATTGCTATTTGTAAGGCTAAGTGCAATTCTTTTAGGGACTTCCTCATACAGACAGAAGTGATTTGTAACTATTGGCTTTTTTCGGTTTAATTTGTACCTTTTAGAAGCTATATTATAAGAGCTTGTCCCCAAGTCATTGGTGCTCTAGATGTTTCCTCCAGCAAAATCACAATTAAAACACAAGTTTGCATGGGAGATTCCCAGACAACTACCTTCGCATTCCAAAAGGTTCGTATGCACTTAAAAAATTAACACCTTTGCAGGCACAGCAAGATATTAAATGAGTCTTGCCATTTTGCAAGAGGAATACGTGAAATAAAAATGCTATACATAATCAATTGTGTTCTGCTGAGCTCTATATACATTTAGGGGGTCATTCTGACCCGGGCGGGCGGCGGACGCCGCCCGCCTGGCGGGAACCGCCAAATGGCCGCTCCGCGGTCAGAAGACCGCGGAGGCCATTCTGACTTTCCCGCTGGGCCGGCGGGCGCCCGCCAAGGGAGCACCCGCCGTCCCAGCGGGAAAGGCCCTGCAACACAGAGGCCGGCTCCGGATGGAGCCGGCGGTGTTGCAGGGGTGCGACGGGTGCAGTTGCACCCGTCGTGATTTTCACTGTCTGCTATGCAGACAGTGGAAATCATGCTGGGGCCCTGTTAGGGGCCTCCTGCACTGCCCATGCCAGTGGCATGGGCAGTGCAGGGGCCCCCAGGGGCCCCACGACACCGTTCCCGACATCCTGTTCCTGGCAGTCAAAACCGCCAGAAACAGGCTGGCGGGAAGGGGGTCGGAATCCACATGGCGGCGCTGCTTGCAGCGCCGCCATGGAGGTTCAGCCCAGCCATGGGAAATCCGGCAGGAAACCGCCGGATCCCCATTTCTGACCGCGGCTTTACCGCTGCGGTCAGAATGGGCACTGAAGCACCGCCAGCCTGTTGGCGGTGCTTCCGTTGCCCGCGGCCCTGGCGGTTTTAGACCGCCAGGGTCGGAATGAGGGCCTTAGTGTTTAACATTTTAAAGTATCTTATTTTTTGTGTTCAAGTTTTCAACAAATTATGTTATCACCATGGGGCAACAAGAAAGGCAACTGCTGAACATGTTTATTTTTATTATTTTACTGTGCTTGGCTATCTGTATATATATATGTTACACATTTCTGAAAATGACATTTAATAAATCTGAGGAATGCTAAGTTGCGGAGTAACACAGAGTCCTACTTTGAAAACAAGTACATGTCACCATCACTTTGATATAGATCCCCTAGATATTACAATAAATGCCTATCTTAAAATGTTCTTTGTACAAACCAACCTTTGTTACAGCACCAACGTACCACTATTTAAAACACCGAAAACTGCGCTAGCAAATGAGGAATATATGGAAATAAAAAATGTGTTTACCTGTCTTAGCATTACTCTATTTTAGTACAGTTATGCATTTCTGATCATGCTAACATTGCCCACAATATGTGCCTGTCACAGGCGTACTGGGTATTGGTACTCAAAGAGAAAAAATGTTGAAGAGCTTCCTCTGGCAAAAACTGTTTATATTTTTGTAACTTTTGAAAGCCCTTTTTCTAGATGAGTTCAGCAGGTATTTGCTTCTATTCTTTGTGAGAATTGTACCATGTGATTAACACTAGAAACCTGTGTGAACCAGAGCATATATTTGGGCAGCCTCGGCCCCGCCATTAGGGCAGAGGAGCGTTGTCCCCCTGCTGCCAGTGCCACAAAAGGTGAAATATAAAATGGCAATAGAGTGAATTTATTTTATTTTTCCCTTTCCCCAGCCTGAGCTGTGTTTCTAGGCAGGGCCACAGCTACTGACCGGCAGCAGGGCAGTGGTGCTCACTCCACCAGTTTACAGTGCATATGTCACTTTGGTTGGCTGTCTTGCCACAGCCAGCTTGATATGCGCAGTGCAAACCTCTCCACTCAGCTGTCAAAGTCAGTTTGGTAGAGAGCAGGCACAGTCCCCCCGTGCCAGCAGGAGCGTCGGCGCAGCCTGTTCCAACCAATCCTGGTGCTCCTTTTATGCTGCTAACATTGTCAGCAGCATGAGAGCAGTGTTCAGATTGGTGTGGAGAACTGATGCAGCCGGCAGACCAGACCAGCGTTGAGGGACTTAAGAAGGAGAACTGGAGGCGAGCCAGCATATGCACTGGGTGCGTACATTTTTTAAAAATTATTTGTAACCCACTGATGATCTGTATGAGTCACACTGCCTTTAGCCTCAATGCCAGAGTTGTCGGTCGTGATTTGTTTTAAACGATGTTTATAATGAGCCAAGCCTGACAGCCTTGGTGTTGACCAGGCACTGCTGGTCAGTGGCTGACCCCCACATATTTAGGGTGCCAGTCGCCATTGCATTTGGGCCTTCTCTCCACTTGAAGAGCTTGATGTTTTCAGGCTAGGTTAACTCTGTGATTCACATACCATTCATTTTTGTGTTTGTTTATAAACACTTTCTGAGTCAACCAAAGTTTAGATTTCTTTGACAAAAGCAAAGTCCAAGATTGGGTATATTTCCATACCAACCCTGTAGTACAGCAGATCTTAACCTGCGGCCATGACACCTACCCAACGGGTCTTCTATTGTTTGTTAGCAGCTTAATAAAGCATATATGCATAAAAAAAGCAAAATGGAAAATAGAAAAATTTGACATGTTCTGTAAACATTAAGGAATCTGAAAGCTAAGAATTAAATTGGTATTCTTAGCATAATTTGTGAGGACAACACTAGCAGATTATACAGAATGAAGTATGGATAATTGGTGGCCTCAATTAAAGCAAGGGTTGGTGCTGACAAAAGGAGAATGTGCATTAGGAGATCAAAAAGACAAAGTGATGTGCTATAGCCTAGTGTATTGCTTTGTTTGTTAGAAATAAAAACAAATGTAGAAAGCCTCCAACTGTCCAAATAAAACAGAAGTTTTGATTTCTGTATGTTTTTTGTTTGTAAATTAAATTCAACATTTAATATTTTGTACATTTGTTTGATATATGTTTCTTCTGTTATTTTGTGTGTTGTTCTTAGGTTCAAATCATAGAAATTGCTTAGGCAAGACTCCCCAGCCCACAGGAGTAAAATAGTGGGGGTCCACAGAAGTACAAATTTGAGAACCGCTGCCCTAGTCCCTTATTGTATGTAATAATTTGCAAAACAAAATGAAACCATAAGGTGCTATTGAAGACCTTTTTGGTTCGTGATTATTATGTTATGTTTAATTGTTTAGCACACAACTCACCCAGGAGGGTATCTTAGTACTGAAGCAGGAGCTCTTCGGGATGAGTCAAGGTTGGGGCTGGGTGAAGAGTAGGTCTTCACTTTCTTGCTGAATTCTAGAACTGGGGAGGAAGCTCTGACGTTCAGGAGCAGGTCCTTCCAGGCTTTAGGAGCAAGGTAGGAGGATGACCCGATGTTTAAGATGCATGATTTAAATTTAGTGCGAATTTCCTCAATGGTTTCTTCAGATTGTTAAACTTTAATTGCTGGCTGACAGTTAAAGTAAAATCTTAGTTCCATACAAACTTGGATTGTCTTGTCTCCACTAGAAACCTCCTCGTGTCACATTATTTCACTGTCGTGGTCATGGGCCAAATACTGACAGATGAAAAAAGGTTCAAAACAGAACAGAGAGCGGGAGGGGGGGAGTGCTTCTGATTAAAACATATGGGAGTAGAAAAGATGCAGTTCCATCAGCCATTGGCGCCCATTAACACCACTGCCACCGGGCAAACCTTTCCACACCGATTTGAAACAATTCAATGCAGTTCGTGGAAAAATGTTCTCAGAAAACTGCCAAACAGAAACGGCCACTTGCTAGCTGCATTAATTCTAATAAACAGGTCAGACTCAAAGTTCTATCAAAGTACAGTGGCACCTGGCATGCGGCTTTGGCAGCTAAATAAATACCTCACGAGAAATCTGTTAAACCTCTACTTCTGACCAGAAGGCCTCAGGGCACCATGCGCTGTGTAAATTGTTCAGGAAGTAAGTCCTATGAAATAATTGTGGAAAATCAAAGAAAACCAATACACATCTTCATATGGAACGACACGTCTACTATTTACCTTACATAGAAATGAAATGGAAACTTTACAATGTACCTTCAAAACGGCTGCATGCCTGCCTCAAAGGACAAGGATTGAAACTATGCGTCATATCCTCCCTGCTTACCTATGGTGAATGAGTTCCAGCAGACTGAACTTTTCCTCTCGACTTTTAACTATGTGCGAGTGACGGTAGAGTGACAGTCTAAAACCTCACTTGCAGTATTTTTTTTAAACTTTATTTCGGTTAGGGGGAGCTTTATTTCGGTGTCGATGAGGATCTAGTTATACAATGTGTTCCCAGTCACAGTTAGGGGATGTACTTGTCATTCACCAGGCCTAGATTGGAGCATCCAATGCACAAAAGTTTGAGGATGTACATTATTTTTTGGTGTGCCCTATACCCTAACATCAAATGACCCCTGTATCATGGGTCATCCTAGGAAAAGCAAACCGCGGTGCCAGGCAGTATTTCCAGGCTCTCATACACAGTAAGGATTGAGGATCCACGCTACACATTCGAGAATTTGTTGGATGAAACTGACACCTACTCGCTCTTGAAATAGAGTCGTGTTTCTGGAGTAACACAATTGGGTAAGGGTCTCGCCTCGGTTCTGAGTCCACTTTAACAGGCAGAAGAAGAGTTAGAGTGTGAACTGCCATTTAATCTAGAAAGAGCTTGAAATGGAAATCTAAAAGTGCAGGTACACAATGTAACAGAGTACATGTTTACTGCTGGCAAGTTTCAGTAGTCTCTCGTAAAAGTAATGAACTATTTTTGAAACGTGTTGGTACTCTCCCTGCAAATTAAATTAACCTGGGTACTCTGTACCTGTGAGTATCTAAACAGTAAAAACACTGCTTGTAGGTACACCAGTGAGTTACTGTTGTTGGATACCACGTGTAGTATGACACCTCAATTTTAGGAATTTCTATCTGAGTTGTGAATCAATCAGTAATGGTTATTTTGTGAATACACTTGGACACAATTCGTGAAGAGAAGTACTGTTAGTGATTACCTTGTTTTTTATTTTGGTGTGGGAGGTGCTCCAGCATCAGAAATTGATTTTCAGTGAATATCTTCAGTATTGAAGGAGACACTTTTTGAGAGTCTTCTAGCATGCAACTCGGCAAAAATAGCCTTCAAATTAATATATTACTGGGTATTGTGGTAGTAGGTTTGCTAATCTATAAAACAGTTAATCTCCAGTTTGCAGTTGTCTAAATGATAGATACCAAATGTGCAAAAGTAGACATTCACAAATCTCATTAGTGCAAACAATGATTGAAAGTTGGTCACAAATATTGAAGGGTAACACTAAATTACAGCGCCACGTGCAGAATTCACCTGCAGGAACTTGTACTTGGACTGTGTGATCCTGCAGTGGCCGTCACGTGAGCTCGGTATGGTAAAGCCTTACAAGGAAAGACATTCTTTAAGGTTGTTTATGGCAATTGCAGAGAACAGAAATAAAAAGAGTAAACTGAATATTACCGGCATGGCACAGCTGGGATCTTCACCAGACATGAACTGAATCTTAATGGTAATGTTCCTGGCGGATGAAAGTTTGTTGGCAAAATTCAGCCTTTGTGGGTACACATAGAGCAGATTTCTGAAACAAGATATGAATACATTATAAAATATACTGAAAGCAATAACATGTACACATAATACGCATAGGGATAATTCAAGTATTTTAAATAGTATTTTTCACAAAGTATAAATTTGTGTAACGTGAACAAATATTGTTTCCGTTGTCTGTTTTTTACATAAATTGAGCTTAAGAACCAGAAGAAATTGTGTTGCTTGCTATCTTGCTATTGGACAATTTAAAATATTTAACCCAAACATGGCCAAAATTATAATAAATATTATCACTAGTCGTGACTCTTATGGTGTGTGACACAGTCAATCAATCACTCAGGAATTTGTAAAGTGCCCTACTCACCCGTAAGGGTCTTACCCTGACGAGGGGTAAGGGGAAGAGGAGAAGGGAGTGAAATGCTGCTACTGCTCGAACAGCCAGGTCTTGAGAAGTTTCCTGAAGGTAAGGAGGTCTTTGGTCTGGTGCAGGTGGGTGGGAAGAGTGTTCCACGTTTTGGCGGCGAGGTGCGAGAATGATCTACCGCCGGTTGTAGTTCTGCGGACGCGCAAGACAATTGCGAGGGTGAGGTCGGTGGAGCTGAGATACCCGGTCGGGGTGTAGAATGAGAGTCGACTGTTGAGGTATTCTGGTCCTGTGTTGTGCATGGCTTTGTGAGCGTGGGTGAGGAGTTTGAAGGTGATTCTTTTGTTGATTGGGAGCCAGTGAAGGTTTTTCAGGGGGTCTGTGATGTGGCAGTGGTGGGGGATGTCCAGGATGAGGCATGCAGAGGTGTTCTGGATGTGTTGCAGCCTCTTCTGGAGTTTGGCCCTGGTTCTTGCGTAGAGGGCATTGCCGTAGTCCAGCTTGCTGCTTACGAGGGCTTGGGTGACTGTTCTTATGGTTTCGGTGGGTATCCATTTGTAGATCTTTCGGAGCATGCAGAGGGTGTTGAAGCAGGAGGAGGAGATGGCGTTGACTTGCTGGGGCATGGATAGTGAGGGGTCCAAGATGAATCCTTGGTTGCGTGCATGGTCAGTGGGAGTCGGAGTGGTTCCAAGAGTGGCAGTCACTGTCCAAATATCTAGACACCAATGAGTTTTGGATAGAGGACCTCATTACACGAGGTCAACCCTTAACAATTAATAAAACACGGTCAAATATAAAATTGGCACAGTGTTGTGACAGGCTGTTCTTGCTGTACCACATTTCAGGTTTATGGGGTATGGCACAGGCATTTTTGACAAAAACAAATCTTTTAGTTGGCCTTCATCCAGCTGGCCTGGTACAAGCTGCTTTGATGGTAAAGATGGGTTTGATGTGGTATGGTCTGGACATCAATTCTTGGATTATTTCTACATTGGTCACATAAAAAAATTGCTGTTTCAAATCCCATCTGTTATAATAATAATACTTTGCATTTCAATACATCACTTATTTTCACAGCTCTAAGCGTCCTATTAAGAGCTGCATTGGGCAGAACCCTTTTGGGGCTACCATTTTAGCCAAGTACAAGGTTTGCAGTGCCACTGGCCAATAATTACTGGGTCCTCAACTCTGGACCCAGAGAGACAAGACCCAGAACCATCAGCAGAACTGCAGGCTACTCCTGTGCACCCTTACGCACATATTTCAGTGTGTGGGTGAGCAGAAGCAGTTAGCCCTGACCCCCTTCCCATGGGCAAAAGGAAAACGCCTTTGGAGCATTTATCACCTGCTCCAAGGAGGAGATAAATGTTTATGAATTTGGGCCCATTATTTCCCCTGGAAGGGGAAAAACATGCAGAATTGTACTCGGTATTCCAGATTACACATGTTATTCCTCAGTCTGGGGAACAGGGGCGGCTCCTCCATTAGGGCAGAGGAGTGTCACCTCTCCCCCCCCCCCACCTGCAGTGGCAGCTGCAAAACCTTTAAAAGAAAATTATAATAAACTTTGTTTATTATTGTTTTTGTTTCACAGGGGCGGGGCCACGGGGTGATGAGCAGTGAGGGGGAGTGCACAGCACTCCCCCTCACTGCGCATGTATGTTTGGCTGGCCTTCTCGGGCCAGCAAACACACATGCGCAGTGTGCTCTCTCCAGCCCGGCAAAACAGTTGCTGGGCTGGAGAGAGCCTTCACAGGCTCCCAGTCTGCCTGGGAACGCCCTGGCTGGGCGCTCCCAACCAATTCTGACGCTACTCTGAGCAGCGTCAGAATTGGCTGCAGGGCAGACTGGGAGCCTGTGTCTGCCTGCAGCAGAGGAGCGGCACGGCGCAGGAGTGGAGAAGGTAAGTGTTTTTTTATTTATTTAAGAAATGTAAAGTTTATTCCCCCCCTCACTTGCCCCCTGCACGCCGTACAACCTCTTCCGTGCCCCACGATCCGCTCCTGCTGGGGAACACAATTTATAATCCCTGAAATCTCACAGGGCAATACCACCTGGTATCATAAATTCTGGCACTCATATCTCCCTTTAATAGGGCCCTTAGTTTCTAGATGTTGTGAATAGGAGCTGTTGCTATTACTCAGCTTATTGGCATTCATTTTTTCAGCTTCTGAAGGAAATGAAAGGTTGAGTTATCCCTGAAATGACCAATAAATTGTACCCTGATGTCAGCAATGAATATGCAACTCACCAAATTACGTTGCCACTATAAATTTATTGTGAATGTTGCCTGAGTTTTTTTGTAGTGCCTCCAGCTAGGGACGGCAGCTATGGCCTATTTCACTGAGGCACATAGTACAATCAAACATTACATACAGAAATAACCCTGCCTCCTTGCCTGCTATGGCCCATTTCCCTGAGACGCATAGTACAATCAAACATTACATATAGAAATTAACCCTGCCTCCTTGCCTGCTGTGGAATCACTCTACCACAGGTCCTTGAGTCACAGGTGCTATCTAGGTTCCAAAGTTGGATGGGACCATCTGCTTCCCACCTTAAGGAGCTGGAAATGGTTGCATGGTATGTAGATACCCGCACCTCACACATTGATATAAAATATGGTTGTTTTGTAGTCAGAATAATGTGGCCCATTCTTCTGCACCTGGTATAATTCTGTCCGCTTGTTTTAGACTTCTTGTTTGTTTTATGGTTTTGCCTGCAAGGCCGTTTATAGGTGGATCTAGTAGGCTAGTTCAGCCTTTAGTGCTGTTTGCAATGCCAGAATTCTTTGAATAAGAAGGCATGGCATCAGTTTATTTAATTGCTGATCTACATGAATGACAGGTGTGAGCCAGGAGTGGGAATTTGGACAACCAGGAGGGCATAACTCTTTTCTCTTTGAGGAACAGCCCACAGTCCCACATTGAGTACTCTATATCTTGAAGGAGACAGAGTTCTGAATCTTCCCAGCTTTTGACTGGCCACATTGAGGAAGAGCTTCAAAGTTAATGGGAAATGTTGCACTGCTATTTCTGAATGCTTAAGAGAACATTATACCACTTTATGGTGTCACTCATCAGCTACTTGGAAGACATATCAGTTTTACATATGTACTGGTATGTTTAATTGTTATCATTTAAACCGCACACAGCCTTCCATTAATATGGATGTGTAGCGCTGTCTGTTCCCTGCAGGGAAGTGTAATTATTAGTGACTCAATGGCAAAGGTTTCTCACTGGAATCCCTAACCCCTCTCCCAGCAGGCTTAACTGGAAATGTTATCTCCCTCCTGTTATGAACCTCACCACCACACGCACACACAGCACTAATAAATTCAGTAGCATGCCTTCAAAAACCAAAAACAACACCCTAGCAGTTTTCCTAAACCTGCTTGTCAGGCATGTATACCTTATTTCAGATGAACTTCAGCCTTCTCGTTATGGAAGTTGGCATGAATACGAGCGGTGTTTTTGGTAATTAGTGGCATTAGCAAAATGTTGTACATTACTGAACAGGAACTTCTGAACTGTGCCACAATCCAGACTATTGGATTATTGCGTGTGACCAAATCACTGCTGCAGATACACGCTCTGCCACTGACAATTCCCGTTAGAGGACGCAGCACCACTCTAAAATGGTGGTAACTGCCATCCGCATTAAGCCTAGCTCTGAGAAAGTTTGAGATAGTCTTAAAAAGGGTGAAAATGAGAAGCAGTTGACACTCTGAAAAATACGTTATTTGCCATCATCAAAATTCAGATAATTTACAAGTGAAACAACAGAACAATGAAAACTATGTGGGCGTGATTTACAAAAAATACAGACAGAAAGTTACTCTAGTAGGTTTCCTTTTACTTTTAGAGAACATTTCTGGCTGTTTTGGGATTCAGAAAGGTTGCCGAATGTGCTCCTTAAACTGTAAATCTCACAGTTCTCTGGGGTGTACTCCTTAATCCTGTTCCGGTGATGTCCTTTTCCACATAATTTCTATACATATGTATCTTTGTTCACACAAACATCCCAGAGCAAGTTCAAATGCACATGCTAACGTTCTTTCTAGAAGATATATTTCCTCCTTCCTCCACACCCCAGGAATTTTGTGCGCGTTCCCTTCCCAGTACCTTGCTGCGAATTGATTTAATGCTGTCCTTGGCAAGTCTCAAACCATTGCCAGGGTACAAGCAGACCAATAAATGAGGGTGGGCACCAGCATTTCTGGGCATCCCTTCTATTAAAAGCCAATCCTATGAGAGTGGATTTACTCCCACACGATATTGCACCAAACTGGTGGATTATTGTCTGAATAACTAGGGCTCCAAGTGAAATTCCACATTTCTGGTAATGTGAAACGTGAATTTCCACTCGTAAATCATGCCATTTGTGAATAAAAGCTGAATGTCCACGTTTCCTCTAGATCGCTCTTTATTGCACGAACAGTAAGATCCACCACATTGCAACAAAACACGCATTTTGTTCAGCGACGAAATGCCTTCCAGTAATCACAGGAAGGATGCACACATGGTGGAACATGCAATCGCACCACCCTTCAAGCTAAAAAGGCCACTCTAAGAAATATTTCCTACAAAATCAGGAAAACACTGTGGCTCTTGTCCACCTAAAGCTGAGCTGTGACTGAAAATATAGATTTTATCAAATTGGCTCTGACGCACCTCATAAACAGGAGTCAGCCCAGGCGCCCAGAAGAGATTCCTGGCCTATCAGCGATGTTCTGGACACAGCGTGGGCGTATCTGCTCCCTCGTCCCTGGTAAACGTTTGTTTCAGAAGAAAAAGACGGCACTGTTTCTTTGCCAAGGAAGGGAAAGTTCAAGGTACAGTGAGGGACACTGCTAAACCTTCAACTGCATTCCGAGGGAGCCGATTTAAGAAGTTTTTTTACTGCGACCACAGAGCCGGACCAGGCTTGACAATAAATCTCTTTTTGTTATCAGGAAATTCTAGCTAAACTATCTCAGCCTCATACATTCAAACACCGAGCCCCCGTTTCGGTCGGCCACCCACCTAATACCAAAAGTAGTTTGGGATGTTGCTGTTCAAATATAATACAAACATTATACTGAGACAAAGTTTATTGCTTTTAAAATAGCCGCTCCTTGAAGTTCAGACAAAACATTTTTTTGTCTTTTATGTCCCCAAAACAAAAGGCACACCAAAGATGACTTCAACTTTAGAGGGGCATACAATTTAGTTTTGATAACATCTTTTATTACTGTTCCATAATTACAGCCAAGCAAACATTTGTTTTGGTAAAATTATATTTCTATTCGTTCATTGTAGATGGAACAGGTCCTTCTTGCCTTGGCAAAATGTGTAACCTGTAGCTGCTTACTCATACCTCAATACTACAGAGTACTAGAAAGATAAAGAGGAACAAATGTACTGTCAGTTATAGTATATATAAACCTAGCACCTGAGAGACATAAAATGGGGCCTGGTATCTAGGGTAGTGCAGTGTGTATCTGAAAGATGTGAGGCTAGGAGGGCAAGGCAAGCTGGGTGATTGGGTAGAGCTGGGCTAGGTTAAAACCATTATGAACTGGTGGCTTCCAGCAGTTTTCAGAATAAATGGGTGTGGCCCTAGCGTGGACCAGGAGTGAAGCGAGTCCCAGAGGTGAGAGCATCCACTCTGAAATAGAGCCAAAGAAAGAGTTAATTTTATGGGTTGGAATGTGTAATGTCAATCTTATCGCAGATTTGGTCATTATAGGCCAGGTAGAGCTGGCTACACACCAGTTTTTTTTAAACATTAATGAAACATATTTTATGGACCGAAACTAAAACAAACTCATATACATAATCTGTAGTTAATTTGTAAACTGGCATTGAAACTGACTTTTCAGGACCTATCGTGAAGATACTTGGGGTGTATTTATGAGCCTCTAGTGCCACCGGAGAATCACTTTTTGTGATGTCCCGGTGGCTCTATACCCTGCACCGTATTTACACGGTGGCGTTAAGCCACTTTTTGTGGCTTAGCGCCACCTTGTAAATATGACCCCTTCACACGCAGCCCTTTGCGTGGATGGGGTGTTCAATGGGTGTTGCTGTGGGCGTGCCACAGCAACACCCATTGCATTTTGACGCTACCTCAGATTTACGAATTTTCTTAAACCTGAGGCAGTGGCAAAATCTAACGTCACACCAGGGGTGGCATTAGCAAGGCGCAACGAGGAGGAATACTTTTTTCCCTCCGCGTTTTTTGCTTTTTCTATGTGTGCTGCATTCTACAGCAAGCACAAAAAAGCAAAATGGCAGACATGATTGTTTATGTGTGGGAAGGTGTCCCTTCCTGCATATAAACAATCACTTCAAAATGACGCTTTGGCACTTCTGTGTATTCTGCAGCACACACAGAAGTGCCAAATCGCCATTAGTGATTGTCTATGTGCAGGAAGGGACCCCTTCCCACACATAAGCAATCAAACCCCTCAACGCAGACATCCTTGCACGATGGTGCAATGATGCCTATGTTGGTGCTGGCAGCTAAATTTAGTGCCAACACATGCAACAACACAGGGGTGAGCCATATTAAATCAAATATGGCGCATCCCTGCATTGTGAAAATGACGGAGCGTGCCGCTGTCAATTTTGGTGCGGCATTGCGCTACGTTATTTTCCTTTAAATATGGGCCTTGTTGTGGAATCTTGTATTTGTTATGAAGTGATCATAAAATGTATCTAGGCAAAATTGAAAAGCAAGTAAAATATTGATATGATGAGGCTATAAAGTTTCAGGCCTAGTACAAATAAGCAGTCAATACATATACACATAAGCTGAAACAACATAAAAACCTACATAAGTTCTTGCCGTACCTTATTTATGAGATAAAGTATCCCATGCCATACAGTATAAGGATATTGCAAGTCACCAATGACCTCCATGGCCTTTTAGAGGAACAAGGCTGAAGGCCAAACTCCTTTATAAGGTTATGGAACTCGGAGGTGACTTGACATATCCTTATCATGTATAGCAGGGTTTACTGTATCCCTTGAAATACATAGTCACACCATCACCTTTCCCACAAACCACTTTAATCTTTGGTGCATAGCTCTTTCATAGACAACAAGAGAGCATGTTTGCAAACATGTAAAATACAAATATAATCACTAGTACAAAACTAAACACATCAAAAAGGATGCTAACCAGTTGTTGGAAAAAGATATCAGAAGCAATTGAATTGAAGTCATTAAAAAAAAAGATGCTGCAGAAACATGCAGAAAGATTACAACTTTTCTATGATTTCCCATGGAGTACAAAAAATAAACATGTTGTCATTAACATCTATTTTATGCTTGGCATTGTAGAGTTGAAGACACAGAGCAAAAGAAATAAAAGCAACATTTTGTCTTGTTTCCGTTACTTTAAAAAGCTGTTTTAATTTTGCACTGTGTCCTGACCTGCCTTTCCCCTTGGCTGCTGCCCCTGGCAGCTGGCATTGTGACTTCAAAACTCAACTGTAATAAGTTAATACATTTGAACTCTGACCTCATTTCTTTATATTGGAGACTGAGTGCGTCACAAGTCGCCCATTATAAGGATATTAGAGACACATTTTTATACAGGGATTGCAGAATCCCATGCATTATAAAGATATTGTCAGTCACCAAGGAGGTTTGTGATCTAATAAATGAACAAGGCCGAAGTTCATGTTCCTTTATAAGGTCATGGAACTTCAAGATGACTTGGAATATGTTACTAATGTATGTCAGAGGGTATTTTATTCCTTATAAGACATCTTCACATTATCACACTTCCTATAAACTACTTAAATCCTTGGTGTTGTGCTCTTTCCCATTAAGGAGATAGTACTAATGGTTGCAGATATAAACAATAAAAGTGAAATCTGTAGTTCACAATTAAACACGCCAAAAGGCTAATAATAATTTGTTGAATCTAGATAGTAGAATTGGTTTAATGTAAGTCAGATTAAACAGTGTTGTAGCTCAGAATGTATAGAAACATTCACAGAGACTCTGTCTTTCCTGTAATGAACAAACGTGAGGAAAAAATAAACCAATTGCCATAAATATTTCCCTTCTACTGATCACTGTTCATTTTTAGGAAAGTCATGTGTGTGATTTCTCTTTGTAGTTTTAAATGCAGCTGTTATTATGCTCTGTGACCTCTTTTTCATCTTGGCTGCTGTCACTGCCAGGTGTCATTATGATGTCACAATTCAACGGTAACAAATTATTACAGTTGAGCAGCTGCATCATTTCATTATTACAGGTGAATAGAGAAGTCACAGATCAACTTGTGTAAGGGAATGAGAGACTGGCTTTATTACAAGGATTGCAGGCTCCCATATATTATATTAAGATATTTCAAGAGGGTTGATCACACTGTTCCTTTACTCAAGCTTATGTTACATTTCCATTTATGAAATATTTGTAATTAACTTTATTAAATTCTCAAATCCTTTTAAGCATAGACATTATAGTCAATGCATTTTAGAGTACCATTGGCCCTTCATCAAAAACATATGACACTGTCTTCAAATGTCGAATATAAATCCAAGTAAATGAAGAAGTCTATTAATCTCCCACTGTAAAAAAATAGAGTGTAATTTTCATTTCGAGTTTCAAACAAGTACATATATGCACTTGCCATAGACTCTGAAAAAGAGGGTAAAAAAAGAACCACCTAAATAATGGTAAAACACAGTTTTGTCATATAGTGACATCTGCAAACAAGAAACCAGCTATCAGCAAGCTTTCATGCACGTTATTTTGCTCTTTTTCAGTACTTGATACTCTTTCAACACCTCTTTTCCTGTGGTCCACACATCCTGTTACTACCTTCAACCGACACAATTTCCATTATTCAAGTAGCAGGCAAACTTATAACTTTGATGCACACCTGCATATTTCCCAGTGCCTGCTACTAATAGAAGCATCAAATCCACCACTTTTTTGTTTTCTAAGTCAGATGTCCTATATGTGAAGGGCATGCTCAGACACGGGTCTTGTGCACCCTGTGCCATTCCCCCCAAGGTACACCTCACTGTTCTTATTAGGTCAGAAGCTAATTTGTGTATTTCTTTTATCTGTAAATACCAGACATTTTAGTATTGCCCCTCATGTTTCAGAGATCATCTATACATGACAGTTTATGCCTTATGCTAATCAAAGTATTAAAAGTTTAGTTGTAAATTGGCGCACTGAAAAGTCATATTAACGTGCATTCACTTTTAATTTTTTCATTATGTTATAGTTCATGGTGTAAACTAACAGTCTGCATTGATTTCATGTAGAAAATGTTTTAAAAGTAACATGCAAATGTACAGAATTCAGTAATATTTCATGAAAAGGTTAACAGAATCCTGGTGATTTGAATTTGCTGTAACATGAGCAAGTCTAATAGCTTATTAATAATGAATTTAAGGTCTGTAGATCCTAAATGTATGGTAAATGCATAAACGAAAGAGCTGTCTTAATTCACTTGCATTAGCCTAAGTGAGGCCTGCAAAGCCCTGCTTCTGACTGTGCAGAAAATGTTTAGTCATTCTTGTTAACATTAACTTTTTTCAGATGTTGTTCTCCTGAGAAAGCTAGCTTGGAAATAGATATTCTATTGTTTTATGAATAGCAAGCTTATGAGCGAAACCTTAATTCCTGAACATTCAGCAACTGTGGAATTAATAGGTATGCAATTATATCAGATTTGCATGGAAGAGTACAGATGGAAACCGTTCCCATGAAGATCCTGAGAATTCTCACTAATGTTGCAGTCTGAATCGTATGACTGTTTGCCATTGAACATTTCCACCTTTTGTGTCATACGGAGTGATAGATGGATGAATCTGCTTGCCCTATGAACTTTAATATACCCAACTGGACTTTGGACAGAATCTGAATCAGAAGATCTTCTCACCATTTGCTGAACCCATTGGCCTCTGATAGGTATATTTCTCTCTACCCTTTGCCCCCTTTGAAATGTCTTGCTGAGACTCAGAAAGATTTTTCCCTTGACCCACGAAGAAGACTCTTGACCGAGCTTCTGACATGCTGACACTTTCCCTTTTTACGTATATTTGTCAACCTTAGTTGATCTCTTGATTCCCCAGATTTCCCTTGCCCAAATTCTTTTTGTCTTTTTTGTGCCTTCTGCCTTTTTGCCCACCTGTGGTTGCCCCAGCACGTTAAATGGATTTGCTAATTCGGAGGGCTTTCCCTTGCCGAGGTTACTGAAGAATGCAGTCTTAGAACAAGGTAAATGCACATGTTTCATTCTTTTTAGATGTTTGTATTGCTCTTATGTGTTGCCGTTGTTGAGTGTTTAGTGTTTTTAAAGTCAGTTTGACTGAACTTATTTAGGAGGTTAAAAAAGCCTATAATGATTCTGTATCGTTATAGCCTTGTTTTGAGACTCATTTATGTAACTCTGAGCATTAATTTGTAATAAAGCCCTTTTAACTATGTTTCGGCTTGGAGTTTCATTCATGTGCCTGAATGAGTTATACTGGTAATTGTGATAGATTTGTTGAAGTTTTATGCCAGGTGTCTCCACACCCTTACATGCTGGGTGAAAAGATCCATAGACCTCGTCCTAACATATATCCTGGGAAGCACAATATTCTACAGCATCTGTCTTAGGTGACATTGTGGGGAAAGAAGCAATGGATTTGAATACTGTCCAGGTATCTGCCAGAGGCTGTGATTAATTTAAGCATTCAATCCATCACTTTTTTTTTTATTCTGAGTGACTGGCGTTAACCACGACATATATACCCAGAAGTGGGTCCAATGGTCACAGTCACATTCAACTGAAGCTGCATCACCTTAATGAGACCCAGAGAGGCAAAACACGGATTGAGGTTGCTTGTGTTCCCTTCTGGAAGTGTTCTCGTCTGGAGGGGACTTTGTCCGGCAGTCCAAGTTGGACTTTTCTATTGGACGCCAAGTCTGATATGAATGTGGCTCATCTCTGTGTAAATGTGGCATGGTGGGCAAAACAATATTTAATTGGAACATGGCACTAATCATTTACAGGTGTATGAGACTAATTTAAGCATTCCATATATCACTTTTCTATGTGGTATGCAGGAGTCCAAGTTTCCCTCATGCACACATAGAACACATACAACCTGTACAGCAGAGTGTAGGTCACATACACAATTATGTATGCACACACACATCCAAACACTCTCACACTACACACACATGCGCACAGCAGGTATATCACAAAGGTCAGCAATGCAGTCTTCCCTATTTCTTCCTTCTCATGCATGCATACACACAACACACACACACGCTCAGCATCATTGCATGCATCCCTCATATACAGGTGGCAGCAACCTATCAAGCTACACTCATACACAAATAGACAGAACAGATGGTACAACCACTGCACACCAAGCAGTAGTGCAATTTCTCCTGTCCTTACGTTTATGGAGTTTCCATATGAAATGGTGTTAAAGTAGGTAAACAATATGGCCCAGTCACATGGAAAGTAAAATGGCATGAGGAATGGCATGAGCGTGAGTTACCAGAGTATAGGGCAGCACGTTCCCAGGGCCTCGATGACAAAAATATTAGCTCACTATTTTCAAGGATTGCTGAATGTGTTAGCTCTGTTCTGCTATTTAATGCATGTATGTTACCACAGGCAGTGATCATGAGGCTTTTCTATCGACCCTTTGAGATGTAGATCAGAAAAATGAAGTAAGCAAAACCTCATGAAGAAGCACGATTTTGACTTTACCTCTACATGATACAAAAGTAGCGCAAGATGTAACCTACAGCATATATTCTGTGTGGCTTGATATTAAAGTAAAGCATTAGACTGTATTATTGAAGGTGCGTTCACTGTAGGTATTAGAATATCATATATACGAGTGTGCTCTAATGTTTGACTTTGACACGACAATTTGTAGCTCTCATTCACATTTACACCTATACTCTGATATATTGTATTTACTGAAAACGCATTGCATATGTAATCATTAACTTTCTTATTCATGTTTGAATTTACTTTAACATAATTGTTACACTTAAATTTGTATTTTTCCTTACTTTGCATGTTTTTTTTCTTTTGCAGGTGTGCATGCATTGTTCATTAGCTAGAGAAAAAAGTATAGTGTCTTAGTGCTAGCAAAGCCTGAGAAGGAACTTCTTGGCATGGACCGGATGGTTTGATGATCAGAAGAAACCTCCTAATCTTTTCATGTCTGGTGTGAAGATGCCCAAGGTTAATCTGGTCATTAGAGTTCCATGGGATGGGAGAATTGCTCCATGTTGCAAGATGCTCTGTGAGAACGGGAAATAATTAGAGTCTCTGGATGATGTTACGAGGGACATGTTTGTGCCTGGAACTTTCCACTTTAAGTTAGTGTTCATCTTGGTAGAGAGTCAGTAGATTCTTTCAGACTTGGATGGGGTGCGGGCCTCTCGGAACCTTTTGCCCTTATAAGGTGAAGCTTTAGGCAAACTGTTCCTTTTTTCTGATGACTTCTACTGACGTATTTGCAATGCTGACACCTACATTGCTTTGTCACAAGACCCTAGGGCCCATATTTATACTCTGTTTGCACCGAATTCGCGTCAAATTTTTTGGCGCAAATTCGGCTCAAACCTAACACCATATTTATATTTTGACGCCCGACCCCGCGAACGTCAAAATTCAGCAGTGTGTGTCATTTTCTGGATGCGTGAAACTGCCTTGCGTTAATGACATGCAAGGTAGGCATTCCCATCCAAAAAATGACTTTAAGGCATGTGCGCCTTATTTATACTCCTGCGCCATTTTGACGCACAGGAGGGGACAGGCCTGAAAAAATGGCGCACAGCCTGATTTGCGCCATTTTTTAACGCCTGGGTGAGGGCAGGACCTGTGGGCTCATTTCTATGGTCTCTGACCATGGAAGCAGTCCACAGGTGCCCTTCCCTGCCTCCAGGGATACCTTCCTGCCACCCTCGCCCACCCCTGGAGGACACACATGGATGGGGGGGACCCATCCCAGGTAAGTAGAGGTAAGTATTTTTTTTTTTTTTAAGTGGCATAGGGGGGCCTAACTTGGGCCCCCCTACATGCCACTGTGCCCAATGGCCATGCCCAGGGGACAGAAGTCCCCTGGGCATGGCCATTGGGCAGGGGGGCATGACTCCTGTCTTTCCTAAGATAGGAGTCATTTCAATGGGGTTTGTGCGTCAAAAAATGGCGCAAGTCCAGTTAGAGCCATGATTTTTTACTCTAATCTGACTTGCACCATTTTTTGACGCACAACCCCCATTCTGCCCTACGGCTGCGTTGCCCTGTTAGAGTAATTTTTTTTTTTACTCTAACCAGGCCGCAGCGCCGGCTAACGTCACTCCAAGCCTGGTGCGTTGGAATGGCGTTAGCCGGCAGTAAATTTTTTGGCGCAAACCAGCCCTGGTGCTGGTTTGCGTCAAAAAGTATAAATATGGGCCTAGATACTTTATTCTAGTTAGCCAAGAACCTAGCTAGACATCCTTAATTCTAATCCAATTGAGGAGGAGCAATCTCAATTTCTTTAAAATATGTCAATTCTTACTTCTTAGCTTTTACATTGCTGTGACTGACATCGTTATTTATGCCTTATGGTATTGAAAATGAACTTATTCCGGCATTTCAGCTTGCTGGTTCTGATTTTACAATCTGATCCTACTATGCACCTACCTTGGATTGAATATTAATTTGTAATAAACCCCCTAAACTCTATATTGATTCCTGGTCCTTCTTGTGTTGCCAAATGGGCTTCACGGAATTGTAAGTTGTAGGTTTGATGCTAACTCCTTTGCCTCCCAGTACATTGCAAGAGCCGAAGAAGACAGACCACTGCTTCCATGTGTACTCCTGCACTCATCTCAAGTATTATGTCTGGAGTGTTATGTCCAGTCTAAGTGACCGGTTTCCTGGGTGGCTGTCCGAGGCCGCAGATAAGTTGACCTCGCTTTGAGCCTTACGTTCCCCACGGCAGACTACATCAGTGCCTTGGTTTTCTCAAGAGCTTTTATTAACTAACAAAAAACTGGAAATAGTTTGGAAGAAATGGCGTAGTGGGAAAGGCTAGGAGCATAACGTCATTTTTAAACAGGCTTTTAAATCTTTTAGGAAAAGAATTAAGATTGTGCAGGCTGAGGTTTTTTTGTACAAAGATGATGTAAGCAGAGAATTCTAGCCAGGAAACTTTCAAGATAGTGAAGGCTATTCTGAAACCTAAGGCAGGCTCTGCTAAATTCCCGGCCACTCAGGAGCTGTGTAACACTGTGTCGGTATTTTTTTAACAAAAGGTGGATAACATACAAAATGGGGTCCCAAAAAAGGGTTCTGATTTATTTTTTGATCCCAGGTCTGATTTACCATCTTTAAAAGTGGCATGTTCCCTTCTCAGTTTTACCGGGTCTCCCTAGAGGAATCTAGATGTGTGGCTATACAGTGCCCTTTAGGTGCACTGGCTGATCCATGTCCACCCAGTATTTAGCAGCTGCCATTGAGGTTATTAACCCAGTGATCAACAAAAACGTTAATGCTTCTCTATACTACAGAATTGTTCTCCAAGCATGGAGGCAGGCAGCACTGATCCCCTTGATAAAAAAGCCATCGGCAGACCCTCAAAGCTGTAGAATGTTAGACCTATCTCCTTAAAGTGGCATCCAATAGTCAATAAGTAGCTTAATCAGTATCTGGAACATAACAAGCTGCTACATCCATCTCAGTAAGGATTCCGACCAGGTCATAGCACAGAAACTGCATTATTGGAGGTTTCAGAATCCATCAAAGTCTATCTTGATCAGGGTCGGAGCATTACTCTCATTCTTTTGGACTTATTGGCAGTATTTAAAACCATTTCTCATCACATTCTTTTGTCTAGACTGGCTGAGATTGGACACAGCTTTGCTATGGACACCATCCTTTTTATCGGGCACAGGGCCGTCTGTGAGCATGCAACCACTTTCATCTTCGGTTGAGTCACTCAAAGATGGAGTCCTCAGGGCTCTGCTTTGAAGCCTACCTTGTATAATGTTTACATGTCACCTTTGGCATCCATTGCAGAATACGCTGGCACCCAAGTAGTTTCCTACGCTGATGACACCCAATTAATCTTTTCATTGCGTGACAGCGCTATACGCCTACAGTCGACCTTTAAGCAGTATTTAGTAGATGCTGTGGATCAGATTAACAAGAACTGTCTTAGATGTAATTCATCTAAAACAGAGATCATCCTCTTTGCTCAAAAGGTGGCTTTTAGACCCGGGTGTGGTGGCCACTAAACCAGAGATGCCACCTATCTCCTTGGCAATAGTCAGAAACGTAGAGGTCAAATTTGATGATAAACTCTCATTCCAGCCACAGATACTTGCTGTGGAGGGACATGTTTTCTCTCTTAACCACTCTAAAGAAGACCTTTTAGTTTTTCCCATTAGATATCTGAAAAATTGTTGTCCATTCCTGTATTACATCCAGATTGGACTACGCTAACACTCTGTTCCTGGGTGTATTACTTAGTGGAATATTTACAAATTGTTCAAAATTGTTAAAAATGCTGCAGCCAAACTGATTCTGGGGGGACCCAGATGTCAAGCTGTCACTTCTCGTGTTAAAGATTTGCATTGGCTCCACATTAAGAATTGCGTTTCATGCAATTCATTGGGCAGCTCCCAAATAACTAGGTTGCAGGCTTCTCCCCTATCAGCCGCCCTGGCCTTTTCGATTGGGAGAGTTATCTCTCCAGAAGACCCTGAGAGTCTGCATCAAAACTAAGGATGGGTCATCATTTCCCTACCTCGCATCTAAGCCTTGGAATGAGCTACCTCTTGTTTTTGTGATGCATCATTGAGGAGCCTCTGGTTAGAAGGAGCTGAAGACCTGGCTATTCACCATTTAAGCTGTAGTGACATGTCTTGTCTGCTTTTAGCACCAGGGTGCTTGATTGGGCAGGCGTGTGCTTTATAAATGTAATTATTAATATTATTAAGTGACCACCTCCAGCACCTTTTATTCATTTAGATGTCATCACCAGCTACTGTGTCCCGTTCTAAGTGACACATTTAGTATATTTTCCTCATTTCTTGGGCCTATTTCTGGGTTATAGAGTCTAGCACTGATGACCACATCTGACTGAAGTGTTGTGCCCACATCTCACTGAAGTGTTGTGCCCAAGTCAGGAGGCCTCATCTACATTGTTGCCATTAGTTCTGGAGGCCTCATGTGGAATACTCTTCTCAGTTTTGGAGACTCCTCCTGTGTTCAGATATGGAGGCCATCTTTAGAGACGAATGTTCTCTTTGGTCCGAGACAGGAGTCACCATGTACAAATCTCTAAGAGCCCATGAACTGCACTCTCCGCTTTTACGTTCTGGGAAATATGGTGTTTAGTTCTTCCACTCTTCGGTATTTTATTGAGCAAGCATGAAGCGAATTAGTAAAGTCTGGAAAAGCTACAGTAATTGCTCAATGTCATTTGGCATTAGTTCCAATCCCAACAAGACATCAACCTGGTGGACAATCCCGAGTAATAGCCAGTGTCCTTTAATACTGATTTCTTTCTCTTATAATTTCATTCTTTATTAATGTTCGAAGTTTGTAGAGCTCTAGAGTATCTTTACAGTAGAGTGCTAAAAGCCTTGATAATAAGGGAGTCAGCTGTGGACCCAAAGAGTTCTTACTGTGTCATTTCAGGGCTGGCATGGCTGCAGTTCCGCCATCAATTAGTGTGATTCTCGCTCTGCTCCTGTCCTATTAATACCTGGGGGTGGGGGGCTGCTGGGTTTCTTTGCAAACTTTCTGTAGAGGGATATCTTTGAAATACATTGTCAATAAAACAGATATTAAACAATCAGACTAGCTACTCAGTCTGTAAAGTATGCAGACAACAGATTCAACTAAGATTTACAGCCCATTGTGAGCAAAACATGTAAGGCCAAGAGAAATTAAATCAATAAGAGAAAGTAAATCATGACATAAAATCCACCGAAATTAGGTTGAACTAAACAATGCATCTGCTGAAGTCCAGCAACTCAGTGATGGGCTTTCCTGTGGTCAAAATATGACGGAACATGGGGATGTGGGGGTGGTCAGTGGTTGGTATTGTTTCTCATAGAAACAGCATTTCACACAGCAGCTTCAGAGTGCTGAATAGCACATTGAAGGGACAACATGAAGGTAGGTGTGTGACTAAGAGACAAGTCAGATGGATACAGCACTATTTCATGCGTAGGGCCTCAGGAAGATTTCCAATATTGTGTCAAAGACTGCCATCAGGTAATTTGTCTTACATATAAAAGCTCACAGGCAAATTTCCTCGTCAGTTGAGTCTTCCACTAATTATGTTAGAACTGAGGGCTTCCCCTAATACTGCAGAATGCAGGTCTTGGCATCAACAAGTAAGATTACCACCAAGCAGAACATGTGTTTGGAAGGGACCATGCTACCAGTCATGTCATGCTAGACGGCCCAACATGCCAGGATCATACCTTTGGCAGGAATACATTTGACAATAACATTGAAAAGTATAGCATGACAGTAGGACAGCTATATGCAGTGCATAAGATTGCAGTAAAAGTGTCAGCAATGGCAGCATTCAGAATGGTTCAAGAGCCCCGATGTGTGTAACTAGCATTCAATACCAGTTATGGAGAATCTTACAATAATTAGCCTGTGACCATAATGAGGATGCAGAGGAAAGACTGTCTAGGATACTGTCTCATAGGTTTTTCCCTAACCAAGGGAGAATACAAAATGGCTATGGCAAGATGAGCAGGATTCTCAAATGGTTCTTGGAAGAATGATCCAAAACAAAAGCAACCTGCAAGTGGTGATTAAGAAATTACATTATGCAGCCTGGAAACTAAACTTTTGTCCAGGATTATGACATCCATGTTTGTGATTCAAATTGGCCTTTTGCTCCCACACTCTAGTGAATTTTCCCCTCTTTGAGAATAGAGGTAATGAAGGCCATGTTAGAGATGGATCCCAGGGACCCAGAGGATTCTGCCTCACTGAAAGCCTGATATAACATGGGTGCTAATTGATCCTTGTATATTTTGAACAATTCACCAGAGGATCCATCTTCATTCTGGCACTTGCAAGTTGACGATGATAAAATGGCCTCTTTAATCTCTTTTAAATAGTGATCTCACTATTTAGGAGGTCACATTATTCATCATTTGGAGAGGGTAAGTGGAGAAATGGCTGCATTCGCCAGTACTGTGTGGGTGGTGTCAAATGCTCTAATGAAACATCGAATTGATCTGAGGAATTATCTGGTAAATCCCTGTGTAAAATCTCAGTTTAAAGCATCAGGCAGAGCAGGGAAGTGTACTCTTTGTCCGAGAGATACGTAATACGCCACATACACCAAATTAAGGTCAGACATGACATTCAGCAACCACAACAGAACTCTTTCAGCCACAATTACATTTGTCTAAAGCTCCAGTCCTATCTGGAACTGGGTCAATAGCCAAGTTTCAATTGAGACAAAGTATTGTATTGTAATGTATTGTATTGTACTATATGGTATTGCATGATATTATTTATTTATGGAGTGTGTGGGAGCCCGAACTCCAATAATTTACTGAACCCCAATATCTTGATCACAGCAAAATTATTTCTAGTGATTTGGCTCCAACACCCTTGAATTAACGTTAAGAAACAACGCCGTCCACAACATTAGGCCCAACAAATAGTAAAATCACAATTAATGACTGGGTCCCCTCAAGAACTGAGATGTAAAACAATGGTAAGATAAAACGTTTTATTACAAAAGTTTAGACTAGGCAATACAAAGTAAATCCATGCTCAGGCTCAGATGCAGAAATACATAGTCAGAAATCAGAACTGTCAAGTTCAAATAAAGAAGACTAACAGATTTCCAAAGTAAAAATGTACAGAGTTGTGAGAAAAGTGAAAGTCTACCCCATGAAAACAGAGTTCTATAGGGAAAATAAAGTCACCCAAATGGACATAGTTCTGTGAGGAATAAAGTCAAAGCCTCCCCTGTCCATATAAAACCAGTGTTTTTTTTACACAATTTTTAAGTGTAGAAAATGATGAAAAAGTGCCGATTCTGCATAACATAATTACCAACAGAACATTTTAGAAAAAATAGAAAATGGATCATCACAATAAATTCTATAGCACTAGACTATTTCTAAAAATAATCAAGAATCTTCTATTACCTTCGGAAATGCAAAACATTCAATGAAATATTCTGTAACAAAGACCAATACAATAATGAGCCAGCAGCCCAGTATCGGCACTTCCAGCGGAAATGTCCTTCAAGAAAAGTTACATCAAGAACATGATGGAAAGCTTTATTCACAATACATGCTCTCTAAAGAAACAGACAATTGCGCCACACTGCACTGTGGTCTGTGAAAACCATGGGGAGAGAAGACTTGCATGGGGGCATTGATTGGGAGTGGAAAAAGCAGGAGCAAGATGAACAGAATACTAGAAACTGCATCTTTTTGAATAAAATGGTGTCTTCATGAAAATGTGGCACCACTGAACTACTTTATTAATTATACATCTAACCATTTCTATGCATTCATTTTAAATCGGTTATGACTTCCATTAATCAAAAAACTACTAATCCACACTCATTATGTGTTACTCAACATTGCACATATAAAAAAAGACTCTGACAAGCACAAGTACGCTGAAACTTCATGGCACTGGTATAATAACAAAGCAGACAAAAAGCAGAGGTGGGACAGAAAAGAAATGAAAAAAGGCCATTTGTTAGGTATAGCAAAGGAGCCAGATTCCTGAGGAAAAGTTAAAAGACGGGTTATTCTACAGTTTGGCAGCTGAGTACGAAGAAGCTTTATCGCAAGCATGTGCCTTGTATGCTCTCATAACGGTGAGCATAAATTGGCCTGTAGATCTATGATGGCAAGACAAGAGGTAGAGAGTACTGCCTGTGCATCAGGGACTTCAGTAAGAAGTCTGGGGACCTGCACAATAATTCACTTCTTGCCTGAATTGGGAGCATGTGCAGAGTTCAACACCAACATCTGTCCATAAGTCTTCAGTTTCAGAAAGGCATATCCGCACCTGTGAATCCAATGGGGAGGGTTTTGTGTATCAGTATCAGTATTGTCACCCCACATTTTTGAGAGCAACTAGAGCTCACCTCTGAGGCTGTTGCACCATTGCCTGTGTGGCACCCTCTAATCACACTACTAACCAAATCCTGTTTCAGGGTGTTAACGTCCATGGTCCTGCAGTAATGATATGTTGGTATTTTTGCTACTGAGACAGAGTAAGATGTTTTTAACTTAGTTTGACATCCACGAAGATAATGTGCTGTAGTTTGGCAGTGGGTAATCCAGGGGCTGTCCCACTGGGCATAACCATTATAGAATGGATGTGTGCTATGGGCAGGAATATTCAATCGAATCCAACAGGGGAGATGTGAGGGTTGTACTAAAAGCATGGAGAAAAGTTCTTCTTCAACACCATGGAGAGAAGGCACCGGGCCACAGAAACACTATGCATTTGGTAGTATTCAGTTTGGATGTAGGGGTACTGATCTCGGGGGGTTTTAATGAACACAAAACGTTAAATGTGAGCCAAACTCCTACTCCAGTTGGCAAGGGGATCTCCATAGGCATCCTCAAATAACAGTATATGTGCGGGGTCCTAAAAGAGAGTAAATAGGTGCCCGGGCTACTACCCACCAAGGGAGGCAGCATCTGCAGATCATACTGTGATTCAGAATGCATGGCATAAGCAGGGGGCCATATTGATCGAATACAGTACTGTGCCAAGCTAAAGGATGGTCAGAGTAAGCAGCCATTATGGGGCCATGAAATGGACAATGGGGGAGTGCAAAAAGGGGAGTAGAGTGACTGATACAAAAAGGAGAAATTGGCCGACTAAGCTTTGGGACATACACTCCAAAATGAGAGTCTATAACACATGCTAAGGCATAGAACCCATTCACAGACGAAAATATGAAATAACCCCCAAAGCATAACAATAAAAGGATATTTGGAATGAAGGGCATTCAGCTGCTTCTTGACCCATCACCCAGAGGAATGATTCTTTAGGGGGGAATGGGACTTATCTCTGTCTTTCACATGGGACTCGACACCTTGGTCAGTCCCTGTGGGTCTGAATACGGATGAAAGTGCATAGGGCTTTTTGCCTCGTCATTGCCGGATTCAGCCGTGAATACTTCATCTTGGGGAGGGGTGGATGTGTCCATTGATGTGAAGTCAAAGGTGGTCAGAAATCTTTACAAATCATCAGGTTAAGAGAATTCAGAGGTTTTTCCATCAGTCGTGATAATCATCACCGTCGGGTCAAGGAGGTCAAAACGTGATGTTTCCCTATTGCAGTCTTGGACATTTCTTTCTCTTGACAGAGGCGTAATGGGAACAGAGGCGTTTTAAGGCATTGGCACAGAGGGCTCTGGCCCAGGGACCCCTGAAAGAGTTTAAAAGAGCCAGCTTTGCTCTACAAACATTCCTGTCTTGATGACTTTGAATGATTCTTAAACATAGATTGTTTAAATACTATTTTCCGTTAATGTATTTTGAATGCGGGTAATCTGTGGAGTTTATTACGTACATATTGCAGGGAAGTGTTGTGTTTATGTTTATCATCACCAGCAACACCCATAAAAAAGTTACTTTTAATTCGAAACAGGACCTCACATTTGAAAAATGGCAGGGGCTTCACAGAGATTATTTGAAAAAAATAGTGAGCTGCTGCTGCATTACACAATTGAAAACACACATTACAGCTACTGAATATTAGCTAGAAACACATTTAGAATATGGACCAGTCTGCATGTGCACTGTCAGTGACCTGGCCAGAGAGGGCGTTAAAGATCTGTAATAGGATCATACATTTGAAGCTGTTCCTAACAGGGGTCTCCAAAATACGTTTGGCCTGGGACCCCAAAGAATCCTTAAGATGTCCCTGGATAGGTATGGGAATACTTAGCTGAAATGTATACAGGTTCGTCATCAAAAGGAAAGTGCCCTCACAGTTCTAGACAACCTGCAGAATAGCACAAACATCTTGATGGCATAACAGGGAGGCAACAGTAGGTCTCAGGTTATCTGGTCTCCGGAAGTCTCTGTTTTTTTGTGCTCTCTCTACAAGACAGAGGGGTCTCGTAATTGCAGAACCAACAGGAAAGGAAGCAACGAGACCATGCCTTCTTTCTCGATCTGCTGACACTGTACAGGCAGATGTTGTCCCTCTGAGAGACATTCTCCAAATCAGTAATCTTATGTTTAGAGTGGCAAATGTCTGCATCTAAATCCGGTTGCGAATGCAGCTGCCTCTCTACATATTGTAGGCACATCTTCCTTTGTCAAAAGTCAAAAGTGCCCCTCTTCATGCCAATGGTAGATATGTCCTTCATTATGGCATCCAGAGTAACATCAGGCATCTTGGTTTACAGTGGATGGGAGCTCATTTTGCCACCAGAGGCAGCCTCTGCCTGTTATTGCCTCCCAATTTCAAAAAGGTTTTAAGTATATAAGCAGAGGAAGCAGATCCAGGGACAGAAAGGAGGCCTGTGTATTCCTCAATGCTACAGTGGACCGGGTCGCAGCTGGATGATAGTATTGCGAAATAGTCTGGTCAGAAAGAATGTGTCCAATCCGGCTCAAAAGTACCAACCCAGGGATATTTTAGCAATGTCTTCAGCTGTATGTCATGAAGGAGGGTAACAGTGAATGGAGATATAACAGAAGAGAAAGCACTTCTTATCCTCCCTGGCATTAACAAGTGAAGATTGTTGTGTGTTGTTTTTTCCAGGCACACTGGGTGAACAAAATTGACACAGGGTTAATACACCCTTCAAGGGAGAGAAGAGGTGTCAATATGACTGTAGGCTACCTTTTCACAAAGTTAAGCCCTCCCTGTATATGATCTTTAGTGCCACTACGGGTCATGTGGGGCATTCAGTCACAGGAGGGAATCCCTTATGTCAACAACTTGTGTCTACTGGCCAAGTCAAAGAATGAGGCAAGGATTCAAGAACACAGACCCCTCCCCCCATCACTTACCTGCTTCCGCCATCTAAGCAAGTGTTAGAGCCCAGAGTTGTGCTTTGCCACTTGGATTCACCCTCCTGCAGGGGCCCTCAGCCCTACCCCATTCCACTTACAGGGATGGAAGGCCCAATTGTATTTAGCAAACAGGCCCTTGAGGGGGCTGGCGGGAATCAAAGTCCCTTTTGCTGTCACAGGCCATAGAGAGTATTCTACTACTTGGAACTAGCTACCACCACACCCTCACCATGCTCTTGTCGGTCTTTGTGGGTGGAGCCAGCTGTGGGTAAGAATGCAGGTAGGATAGCTCTCAAAGCATCTGGCATGGTGCAGATGCTGACGTCCTATGCTGTGCGCTGATCCGAAGAAGGAGAGGCTGGGTTCCATTTCCGCAGATGTTACTGATCCACCTCATGTCAGTTGGTTAAATCTCAGGCATCACCAAAGCGAGCACTGCTGGCCCTCACTGCTACACTTGACTAGCAATATCACTGTACCCCTGAGGGTTTCTGCCGCCGAAAAAGGTCAGATGGATGCCCTCTTGAACCATTCTGGGCACACTCTGAGGGTTTGCTTCTGCGTAGCAAAGTAGAATTCTGAGTGGACCTCATTGCTGCACTGGCAAATGCTCTTTCATCACAAAGATAAAAGAGAGGTGGGGTCTAAATAGTGCAGGTGATCTACTTTTGCAGGGGTTGAGGTGGCGGTCTCTGACAACCTGGCAGGTTCCCACCACAGTCTCAAAGACACTATGGGTTATAACCTTGTCTGACATTTGTCATGACTCGCTTGCTGTACAGTAATCTCACTTATGGGCAAGTTTCTTCCAAACGGTTTCTGAACTACAGTTCGGTTCAGCTTTCAAATTTGGGTTTAGAGAGTTCTATGGCTTATAGCCCTTGACTTCAAAGGATCAGCCTCTATGTTTAATTCATTTGAAGTATTTTTGAGTAATGAAGTGTGCATTCATGGAACAAAGGTTCCTGGTTGCAAAACAGTGAAGGCTACACACTGTTACTATTTGTGGTCCCTTTCCCTTGGTTTGAGGACTATGCAGAAGGCCTTAAACTTAACCCTCGCATCCAACGGTTGCCAGTAAGTTCTGATTCAATGTGGTCTATGGTCTAGTTTGTGAAGGTTCACACACACTTTAGGATCCTAATATTATAGATTTTGGGGGCAGCCATTGATTTTCTTGGGAAGCCATTAGTAGATATTACAGTGGTCAAAGTGGCCCATGACCAGGGATCTCCAGAGCTCCTCACATTGGTCAGTCTGGAAGAATTTTGGAGATGTATAGAAGTTGCAATTAACCTATCTGACCTGTAGCTTGGGGCTCAAAAAACAGCTCAACATTAAAAACATTCCTGGGATTCTTACTTTTTAAGAAGTTATTTGAGATGTTCTGAGGTACGGGATCAGATGAGGGTCAAAGACTCAAGATTAGTTCCTAACAGGCACTAACAGGGGTTATTTGTTTGGCATCATTCATACAGAGGAAATTCTCCTTCATCTCGTCAAAGACATGATCTAAGCATACAGTGATGCTGGCCCGGTTCTCTGGGTTATCTTCCAGTTCGAAGGGGATTTGGGTATCCATAGCATACATGTGGAAATTTAAGTGGTTTTGTTTGAGGATATTCACCAGCGGGCGTATATAAATATAGAAAAGCAATCATCACAGAAGTGATCCTAGGGGTTCTCCGCATGACACCAGTTGTTAGGATGGCTCCACTGACCCGATTTGTCTTAGACTGCAATTGGATGAGAAGAAGCTGATCCAGGACAAGCAAATCAAGATATGTCTCCACAATTTTCCAAACTTTCATTTTTAAATGTATGTCAATTGGTATAATTGAAACATTATCATTCAGCAGTATAAAATGAATTACTACATTATCACAATTATCCATCTACAAACATACTATACTATGCCATGTCCATGCTTAAACCGCTGATGAAATAAAACTTCCACAAATGCTGCTAGGTAATAGCCAAACGTATCCTAGCATGTAGTCCACCAGCAGTTCATACTTCCACTGATGTTATTATTCTATGGGTAAAAATGCCCTAATGGTGTGACTCCTCTAAATAAGGAAGATTTGTGCAGACGTCTTGCTGTGAATCATAGACATCCAAAGTGCAGTGACAGTCAACATCGAGAGAGATAGAGGAAGAAAAGGTAAGCAGGCATAGAAGAGTCAAATCAAATCAGGGTTTATAAGGCGCAAATACTCACCCATAAGGGTCTCAAGGTGCTAAGGGGGTTTGTCCTCTGAGCTTCAGTTGAAGACCCAGATTATAATATCCTTCCTGAATGCATGTAGCGATGGTGACTGCCTGAGGTGCTTGGGCAGGGTGTTTTAGCTCTTTGCTGCAAAGTGGGCGAAGGATATTCCACCAGCCAAGACCTTCCAAATGCGGGGTACGGTGGCTAGCGCATGTTGAGCTGAGGGGTCTAGTGGGGGAGTAGAAGGGGATGCGGTGGTTGAGGTAGGCGGGTCCTAGGTTGTGGAGAGCCTTGTAAGCGTGGAGGAGGAGCTTGAAGTTCATTCTTTTTTCGATGGGAAGCCAGTGGAGGTCTCTTAGGTGATTGAAGATATGTTCACAGTGGGGAATGTCCAGGATGAGTCTGGCAAAGGTTTTTTGGCTGCTGTAATTTCTTCAGGTTGTTCTGGGTTTTATCGGCGTAGAGAGTGTTGCCTTAATTGGGTCTGCTGGTAACCAGGGCATGGGTTGCAGATTTGCGGCAGTCCTTTGGGATACATTTGTAGATCTTCCGGAGAAGTCAAAGTGTCTGAAAGCAGGAGGATGTGACTGAGTTGACTAGGAAGTGGAGGTGCTCCATGAGGGGGCAGTGCTTTTCCGCGTTAGTTGTCAAGCGGAAGGAGGATTTGTGTACGGGTTCCAGGCCGCTGCCTGGGCGAGAAGGGGAACGCAGAAAAGAAGGAGGATATGGCCCCGGTTTATACCACTTTTTAACGTGGTACAGAAGCAGGCATGGGATAACAAAACAGATAAAAGGTTACAGGTACGCACTTTTGAATCAATTATATTGGACCTCTCTGGTGCACTAAATATGCAATAAACTTTTTCTAGACAAGTTAAAAGATGAAGTTGAGTCTGAAAACAAAATTCTGGTAATTTAGAAACCAAATGCTCCTGCAGTAAATGCTGTAATTAATCAGCCATGAAAGGGATCTTCTCTTCAATAAAGCCACCAGTTGCTCAATATGACCCACACCTCCCAGTTGTGGATTCTTCAGTCTTGAACAATGATTTACCAAAGAGGCACTACCTCTCCATATCTCACGATGCAACTTCAATCTCATGTTACACCTAACTCTCTGAAGCACCGTGGTTTTCATTCAATCTTTTGCAACACGTACCACAGTGCCACAAATGACGGACCAGTCTTACAATGTGGCGAGACTCTCTCTAAAGATCTCTTCTCTTCCCCTACCCAAAGAGTGGTTGGTGGGGCCATCATGGTCTCCTCAGTCAAGAACATTCAGGTGACTTTCTTTCTCAATCAGCATACTGCTTGCTTGGCTCTGCACCTGGACCTTAGGAAGGCCCTGCCTGCACCACAGATTATTTCTGGAGCACCTCCACACTGCTCCATCTCCTTCATAAAGCATAGACAATACTTGCCTCATCTCGGCCTATGAAATGGGTCGTCTTCTGCAATTTCCAAGGCTTTATTTTAGCATACTCTCATGTTAAAACTGGACTTCATCACCTGCACTTCCCTGTAGAATGTCCCCCAAACAGTCATGGTCTTTTCCTCAAACCATTCACATGATTACCCCTTCAGCAGCAGAGCCCCGATGGGGCGTGACTGCCCTGACCTGGTTATGTGTTTGTACAAAATGGCAATAAAGATGCTGAAATCCTGATTGACAAATTAAAAGAAAGAGGGTACCCCAAAAGATTGTTAAAGAACACCATGAAAAGAGCTTGGTTTACACCAAGGGAATGTTTATTGGAGAAAAAAGACATCCCAAAAATGTAACATCTGGTTTGCGTGTCTACATTTTAACTTCAAACAAATCATTTGAAAAAAATGTTTACAAAATTGGCACCTACTTTCAGGCCTTCATTACTCCTAACATCCATTATTTGCATTAAAATGGAACATCAGCATTGGGCAACAGATTGTACGAGTGTACGTTCCTCCAAGTTAGAAGAAAAAGGATTGCGAAAACTTTTGAGTCTACCACCGTAAAGGGACATCATAAATGTGGCACTTGTATTGTTTGCAATCAAACCCTTGAGGGCTCAGAATTTTCACATAACAGTGTGAAATGTTACCACAGGTCTTTTTCCAATTGCAAGACTAAAAATGTAATCTATGGAATTATATGCTCATGTAATAAATTGTACATATGTAAGACTCACCAAGAGGTGAGACAAAGGATAATCCAACACAAGTCAAGGAATTGCCGCAAAGTTATTACGGTGTCATTAGTGAATAATTGTTTTGAAAGAAAACACATTGAGGATGAATTGCGCTGGACACTATTATCTGTGATTGAACTCATGAAAGAGGTGGAAACCTGGAACAAAGTTTGAATCAAAAGGAAGCTTGTTTAATTTTGAAATTTAAAATTATGATCAATGGGCTGAATGAAATGTCTGAGTTACAACACCTATAAGAGAGTGCCTCCCAGATTAAGCTCCTCTGTATAGGATCTCTTCACCAATCTGAATTTCACAGCCTTTGGAGTTTGGTTGTCATTTGGTATTGGGTATGAATCTTAGACAATATTAAGTTGGAAGTGTGTTTAGAGATTTAGTTGCCATAGATATTAATGGGTAATGAAAAAATGTTTTGGGGCACTTCAAAATTAGGAGAATAAAGAAAAAATAAGCTTGGTGCTCTATGAACTCGATGGTCGTAATCGTGTAATGCTAAGAGGAGCTAAAAATCTGGTCCAAAAATCTTTGTTAGTGAAATCGTGGACTACGAGATTCACAATGCACCGGGCATGCCACCGAGACAGCTGTGTTAATCTTGTTCAAATGGTTGGGCCTTTTAGATGTCACTTAATGGGGTTGACCAATTATAAATGGATGTCGAACAAGAACTCTGATACGATTGGCAGACCCGGGAGCAGAAGTGCCAGGAAGGCAGGTTGAGTTAGAACGCTGTAAGTTCAGGGCTAGTGCACTGTATGTTGGTTGGATCATTTGCTCAGACCAATGTTCTGATTAGCTTATGAAACATAGGATTTACAAATTGTGCTTGTTCTTATTGGGGCCATTTGTATGAAACACAATTGTGACAACTGGCCTGTCTGGATAATTGTCGCTATAAGCGTCTGAAAAACTTTTTCAGAAAAGCGTAAGTTCTTCCGAATCAAAGGCCTGTCTTTTAAAAGTTCAATATAGACTAGTGAACACAGAGCTTTTCATTCAGAGAGGGCTCTGATATTTCATTTTGCTCGGTTGCCGGTACTAATGTATGTTTAGGAAAGTTTTCCCAAACGCTATATTGGTGTTCTGCAAGTAATGACAGTGCACACACAGGACAGACAGGTGGTGCCACTATTGTTTCATAGATTTGTTTCTTCATCGTGTTTGATTTGAATAAGGTGTAGCAGTTTAAGATTCAAATTTTCTCATGTGTTTCTCTTCCTCGGGTTGAGAAAGATCAGTTGGACTGAAACAAGGACGGTCTTATTAGGTGTTTCAGTAACAAGTTTGCGAGTCCCTGTTTCATTTTAAGGTACTCTTTGTAATCCAATTATTCATTACATTTACGTGGACTTAGTTTCATTTATTGAGGTTGTTTTACTTCTCTTTTGCTCTAGCTGATTAGTGATTTTCTCTGACTCGATGGAATCTGGGATTATTTTTGAAAAATTTGAACATCCAAAGTAAGTGCACAGCTCGTTTGATGGGAGTTGGCATAATTAAAAAGAATTGTTTTAGGTCATATTTGTTCATTATTTTGTATTCTTATTTCTTTTTTAGTTGTCTAATTTAGGTTGAATTATTTTTTGGGACCTCAAGAAGGTGTAGCCTTAATCCAGTTCATGGTCCTGAGGAGAACCCTGATTTATAGGGTTCAAAATGTGTCGACTGTTCTCAATCAAGTGATTTGGCTCGGAATTTGGTGGGTGGAAGGGAACCCTTAGGAATTGTAAAAGTCATTTAGGTCCCTTTTCCAATATAGGCCCCTCAACTGTGTAATGATATATGCCATCTATTCCCTTTGTTTTTAGGAGAGTATTTTTCCGTTAAAAAATGTGTTCATTTCTTTTTTTCCCTTGATTTGAATGATAGAACTGGTTTGAAAGGGGGTATGGGAAGATGGTATTTTTTTGTCTTTTCAACAGTCCATTTGTTGTGTCACTGTTTTATGTTGTTCTAACATAGTACAGTGGTTAAGTTATCTATATTATTTGTGTGCGGAATCTTGTCACTCTGAAGTGGATGACATGTCTTCTTTTAAAAAAAACAACTATCTAACAGAGAAGAAAAATATAAAAATTGAAGTTATCAAAAATAAAAAAGTTTGGCTGCAATAACACTCAATTTGCACCCTGCAATTGAAAATAGCTCATAATGGGGTCAGGGTAGGTGTTCTTTTTCTTATAATCATAGTGGCCTAAACTCACTGACTTACAATAGGCCCAATTCCTAGTTTTATTTTAGAACTTTTAAAAAGTTGGTATTTTCCTGTCATAACAATTTGGTGTCTGGAGGCTGTCCCTGGGAAACATAACTAGGTGTAGCTGGCAGTTGGTCTTTGTGTATTGCTCCCAGACAGTGAGGCAAAGGAAAGATAGGTGTTTGCAGGATGAGCCTGTCTGACCTAAAGGGGGGTGCTCACCTACCACACTTGCACATCACAAAGGTTCTGCCTGAGCACACTCACAAAGGGTTTGACAATATTCTACTGTGACCTCAGACAATCTGGGATTAGGGCATGGAGTCAGGAAATTCCAGACACCTCTTGGGGCAGAAACCTCCAGAATATTCTCCTACTTCTAATTGGACCCTTTTACCCAGCTCTTCCGTACATCTCTGCACCTATGGAAGACTCAGAAGAAGGACTGTGGTGCTGCCTTGCTGCAAGAAAGGCTGCCACTTTGCTGCCCATGTGTGCTTTCCTGCTGCCCTCTGGACAGTGAGAAAAGGATTGGACTTGCATCTTGAATTTAGGACCACCAAAGTGACTCCAATGGCTCACTTAGCTGGCATCCTGATCAGAGCATCAGTGACAGAACAAGATCCAACGACCTTGTATCCAGGCCTCTGCTATCTGTGTGTCCTATTCTCCCAGATGGTGCCACCCCAGTGCTGGACCCTTGAAAGTGGGCCTAAAGGTGCTCTGCCAGCCCCACTGTGGTCCCAGCAGAACCTACGCATCGCCTCCCAGAACCTCCATGTAAGAGCCGCTGTGCGACGTATGACCTCCCAAAACCTCTGCATGCAACCTGACTCAGGACTTTGCATTGCAGCCTGCAGCCTCATAGGAACTGTTGCTACGTGACTCATCCTCTACACAGGTCTTCACATCAGCCTCATAGGAACTGTTGCTACGTGACTCATCCTCTACACAGGTCTTCACATCATTAACCCCTTGTTGAGGTCAGTCGTGATGATGACGCAGGACTCCACATCGCAAGCACCGTAACTTCTTTGGAGCCAGCCGGTGAGCTACACATCTTTGACAAAGGACTTTGCATCCAAAGCCCCACATTGATGACATCCTCGGCAAGGATGCAGGACGCCGCATCGCAGCCTCACAGCCTCCCAGAATTACTGCTGCACAATGCATCTCCACATCAGGACCTCGCATCGTCTCAGCTGCATGACACATCCTCGATGACGGACCTTGCAGTGCTCCACAACCAGGATTTAAAGTATTGTTGATCAATAGGCCTAACTTGGCCCCTGTGCTCCATTGTTGTGACTTTGACTTAGTCTAGTGTGACTAGATAACTACAGTTGCTGCTTTGTGCTTTTTAGCACTATATTCACTTACATCTTTAAAATTGCATATCTCCAGTTCTACTGATTGGATTTTTGTAATTTTAGTCAAACTATTTATTAAATCTTACTCTGTTTTTCTGGGATTTTTCTTGCATTGTTTTCACTTTATTACTATGTGAAGTGCTGCATAAATACTTTACACATGGCTTCTAACTTAAGCCTGACTGCTCAATGCCAAGCTCCCGGAGCGTTGAGTACAGGTTAATTTAGGGTTTGCTTGTGACTTCACCCAAACAGATAATTGTGGTTGCTGCATGAATAGGGTTTTATCCTCTCAACCAGTAAATCAATTTCTTACAATTGGTATTTATCATACTAGTCATATCTCTTATAAGCAAGTAGAGGAATTGTTTGATGCATGCAGATGGGCATTGTTTGCTAGTGGGTTAGATGCTTTAGTAGTGCATGTCCATTTACCATTTACCATTTATTTAATTGTTGTCAGCCTATCCGGCCATAACAATAATACACAATAAGTATCAATCCATCACACGCAATAAAATCACATTAAATAAAACATTGTAAAAAAGAAAAACTATACTTGAGTTTTTGATTTTACGTGGCCCTAGGTGAATCCAATATGCCCTGCAATATCATAAAACTTGATTATTAGCCATAATTGGCATAAGACTCTTTACTTATTCTAAAAACATTATAGATCTAAAATTTAAATATCCTATTCTTGCACTAATCATTTGGGTTCTTGCGATACCTGCCAGCAGTATAATAATAACCCAGGACCTTGCCTGGTTTAATCAGCAACCTTCAGCGATGTCTCATACTAATGATAGCTAGGATAACACAAGTAATTATACTTAGGCCAACTGTGAGTACATTGATGAACGTAACTTCCACGCTTCCAATATATAAGTTGAAACCTTCGCCACAATATGTTTCTCATCTGATCGCATACAAAGCACTTCCGCCTCATTACATTTCCTGATCCCGTATGATCTAAAAAGCGGACGTAAGTACAATTTGCGGAGTTTAAGCGTAAAATGACATAATAAAAGGAAGTGGGATAATGTTTCTTGGCCACCATGAAGGCAAGGACAGCATTCTGATCCGCACTGTGAGACGGCTTGCCATCTGTTAGTCACCGCCATCACTGGTAATGTACCCATACGAAATTTAAAATAGAGAGCCCTTTTTTCTTCCGGATAGATGCAGTCTATGAAAATTGCTGGTTTAAGCTCTTGGTTGAGCAAAATGTACCTCTTGAGTAAAGGGCTAAGTGTCTCACACATACTCTGAGTCTTTTGGTCCCAGTATGCCTTTTTAATGACAGATAAACTGGGCTTTCTGATTTTCCCTGGATGAAGCCAGAGGTCTTCTTGGCCAATAGCAACCAGGGTAGTTGAGATGTGTTTAAACCAAGGCAATTTTCGGTAATTTTGTAGCTTCATGATGTCCATGAGTGTTTCTCTGTATGGTTTGAGTTCCTCTTTTGCCCAGATACGGATCCAATATCTTATCGGGGCCAGTGCAATGTAATCCTCGACCTTTCTCATTTGTAAATCAGTTCTCAACGCATTCATTGGTGCGGCAGTGCCTAAACAAAGTAATCGGCGTAGGAAATTATTCTCAGTTACTTGTATTAATGGGGTCTTTCTAAATCCCCAAATCTCTGCGCTGTAAAGTGCTGCCGTCCTTGCTTTGGTTTTATAAGCAAGCAGTGCAGAACTCACAGAATGGTTGCCTGTGGCTTTAGCAAATCTAAGTACCGCTCCGGCGTGCTGGGCCAAGGAGATGTTACTTTTGTAGATTTGTGATTTCCATGTCTGTTTTTCGTCCAGTCTGCAACCCAGGTAGTCATAGGTGGTCACTCGAGCCAAGGGCTTGTTGTTTACCCTGAAGGTCGAATGCATCGTTTGTTTTGGGTTGAGAATCATAAACTTTGTTTTCTCCTCATTAATTACCATGCTCCTTGAGGTGCAAAATGATTCGAAACCCCTAAGTAGACGATGCATTGCTATCTCTGTTCTTGCCAGTAATACAGCGTCGTCAGCAAAAAGCAGGATAGGTATACTTTCATTGGCTAGTTTTGGCACATCCAGATTTAATTCCCTCAGATCTTGGCTTATTAGTAGTGCATGTCAGTTTCCACACCTCTCCAGCCTCCAGCTGCTAAAAGTTTATGAATGTGAATTGAGGCACAGATGAAAATATGGGCAGGCAGTGAGAAGGTGTATTGTTGAATGGAGGTTGCATTATGAATGGTGGTTATTATTTTGGACTAGAATACATTTATAAGACTGTTGCAATGTTGCTGAGGTGCTTTAGGGTTGTTTTAAGGTCATCTAGGTTAGATAGTCCTCTCCAGTTGTTGAAGATCCCCTTTTTATGTTAGGCCTCATAGATGCACTTTTCAAAATAGTGTCTAGTGATGGGACTTTGGTAGTGTCTCCTGTGTGTCATTTGACCCTTTCATTACCAGGGTGTTTGTGCATCTCTGAGCCTCAGCTTTGTTAAAACAAGATTGCTATTAGTTTGTTTGGCCACATGTAACCATTTGTTCTCTATGTACAACCATTAAAGGATATGTTTTTTTCAATACATTTAAAACTATATTTGGTGCATACCCCCACATCAATATCACATTGCAGTCTGGACCAAGATAAATCCTTGAAACCTAACCAAGAAAAGGTTGCCCTGAGTGATGTCAGGAGTCTGGTAATACCAATATGTGTTAGCTCAATTATGAAATATTAGTGCCGATCACACAATTGTGGTGCACTGGCCATTTCATGGCAGATATCACAATCAGGACTACATGGAAAGTGTAAAATGTATATATTTTCTACTTTTATATGACATAGGGAATCCATTGGTGCAAGCCAGACCTTTCTTGCTCTACTGACTGGCTTGTAGGATGCATTGAACATGACATTTCTCTGATTTTTAGCAATACTTTTTTCTAAAACGCCCTTTGGTCTCCCTTGCACAGGAAAATGTCCCTGCCCAGGCTTAACCCAGTACTTTACCCCTGCATCTCCAGAGTACGTGGGTACCGGACAAGTTTGGGTTTTCGAGGCGCTCAAGGTGCACACAGGCGATAAACTGGCTCCAGTGCATGTGGTACATTTGGAAAGCAACTGCAAGCAATATGCTAGCTCAGGCTACCTGTCTTTGGCCACCGGTAACACCCCTGGGCTATATGGAAACATACCACAACCCCACATACACAGCCTAAGGTTTTCATTGCTATTTGTGAGTGTTGGAGGCAACATGTTCTGGTTGGCTAAAATAGGGCCCATGCCAGGAAGGACCCCTCACTCCCATGAAGGATGGGTGATTTTACTTACTGTATAATCTGTGTTCACTCTTGGGTAGCTTATCACAGAGTAGTCAGCCTTGTCAAAGAGGCAATGTGTAAAGCAAAGACACAGCACTTCCACACCACAACCACACTGCGTGGCACAAAACAAGACTTCACACTCAGTATATGTATAAAAAGATTGTATCCATCACACACCTTGTCAATAGAGTATGGTTATAATGTAACTCTAGGCCTATGCCCCAATTTGCAATGGAACCCATGATATGAGGGCCAGCTGTGTTACACAGTACTACTGCTTATTCACATTAGCAAAAGGATACATTGCCTCCCAGCACCCACATAAGTTGCCAAATGTTGTCACCACAAGACCCACCCTAGAATTCCCCACAATCAGTGTAACACATAAATTCAGTTTTAAACAAGTGCACCCACTTGCCAGGCCCAAACCTTCTATTTTACTACATCTAAGTCACCCCTAAGGTAGGCCCAAGACAACCCCATGGACAGGGTGCAGTGTATTTAAAAGGTAGGACATGTACTGGTGTGTTTTACATGTCCTGATAGTGAAAATCTGCTAAATTTGTTTCTCACTATTGGAAGGGCTATCTCTCCCATAGGGTAACATGGGGATAGCCTTGAAGTATCATTTAAATGTAGTTTTCCACTGGGAGCAGATACGGGTATGGAGTTTGGGCACTCTAAACTCACAATTTAAAAATACAACTTTTGGTGAAGTTGGTTTTTAAATTCTAAGTTTGAAAATGTCACTTTTAGAAAGTGGGCATTTTCTTGCTTAACCGTTCTGTGCCTCTGCCTGTCTGTGGAATACACATGTGGGTCAGGATGATAGTCGGGCTGTTTGTGAATTCAGCTGAGGTGTGCCCTATCTTGCTGGGTGTTCCTGGGCTAGAGTGGTGGGAGGAGCTAAGACTTGCACCTGAATAGGGCTGTGCCTGTCCTTGCACAAAGCAGCCTCCAACCCCCTGGATTGTGTCTGGGGCCAGGGCAGAAAAGGCAGGGATCTTGTGCACTACAAAGACTTTTCTTTGAAGTTTGTCTACTTCAAAGGCAGAAATGGGTATAAGTACTGGACCTCTGACCCCATAAAGAAAGAACATTTCTGGAAAGAGGACATTCTGCCAGGAAGAAGATCTGAATACTGTAGGAGGGACAGCCACTGTGCCCATTGCTTTGTTGTGCTGGCCTGCTGCTTGCTGCTCCTGTCCTGGGAGCCAAAGGACTGGTCTTTGCTTTCTACATCCTGCTTTCCAAGGTTCTCCAAGGGCTTGAACAGAGCTTGCCTCTTGTTAAGAAGTCTCAAGGGCATCAAAGGCTTCATCTGCCAGTGCCGGGACCTGCTGTAAGTCCTGACTTGCCAAGTTGTGCCATCTCCAGTCCCTGGGCCCTTGGAAGTGTAAGCTGATGACCTGAAGGAGAAAATCCATGAACGACGTGGTGAAAAATCAACGCAGCGCCTGTCCTGTGCTGGAGAATAGACGCAGCACCTCTTTCCCCGTGGCTCCATCAACACAGCGCGTCTGAATTTTCAATGCATTATCCCCAGGGCATCAATTTCTCATCGACCCCCGCACCACAGTAAGGAACCAAGGATGTCTGTCTGGAAATCAACGCATCGCCTTTACTGTGAGGAAAGAATCAATGCATCATCTCTCCTACCAGTAAGGAACAGACACATCGCCTCTCCTGTGAGTAAAAATTCAACGCATCACCTCCCCTGCGCAGTAAGCAACTGAGGCATTGCTTTGATTTTCAGCGCCTCACCTCCACTGTGGCCCACATAGTCTTTGTTTTTGATGCATCCCAGGTACTCTGTGCTGAAACTATCCAATCCTATGGATTAAGACTCATTGCAACCTTTAAAAAATGCCATCTTCACTTGTGTATTTTTGAAGTTTTGGTCTTGTTTCACTCGGATAAATATTAGCTATTTTTCTACACTCGTGTGGAGAACGTAAGTGTTGTTGTCACTCTGTTACTGTGTGTGTGTCTGTGTGTGTGTGTGTACAAATACTTTACACATTGCCTCTGAGATAAGCCTGACTGCTCATGACAGGCTACAAAGGGGGTAACCAGGGGTTATCTTAGCTGTGTAAGGCTCCCTTACCCTGATTATAGTAAGGGTCTTTACTTGGACAGGGTGCAAACCACTGTCAATTAGAGGCCCCATTTCTCACAGTTACCAAATAGTTACCAATTTCAGCACCTCCAGAACGGAGAGGACTCTTCAGGGGTTGTTGACACTAGTTACCCTCAACTCTTCCAGTTGCACACGACAAGTTACTAGGCCCGCACCTCCTGTACTAGGAGATGCTGCGTCTGGGGTATGAGGACTCAAGTGACCCCAGACAGTTAAGGTTCCATGTGAAAAGTGCTCAGTGCCGCACCTCCACAAAAAAGGACGACATGGGTCTGCTGATCTGACTCACCCTGACTGTATGATCATTCACAAGCCAATTCCCAAGATGGTACCTCCTCGGAGAGAGACACCCGTCTGGTGCTTGATGACTTGAACTGCACCAGACTCTCCCAAACTCTCCCACAAAAGGACTAAATTCTGCACCCCTCTGTGAGGCACACTGTCCAACGCACGATGACTTGAGTCGCACTAGACCATCAGGTCACAGTTGGAACAAGGGGCCGTATTTATATGGTCCTAGTGCCACAGGACCGTCACTTTTTGTGACGCTCTTGTCGCTTTAAGCACAGCGCCTGTAAATACGGCCCTTTCCCAAGCAGCACTGTGCATGGAAGGGGCATGTAATGGTTGTTGCTGTGGGCGTGCCACTGCAACACCCATTGCATTTTGATGCTGCCTCAGACTTATGAAATCACGTAAACCTGAGGCAGCGCCAAAATCTAACGATACCCCCAGGGGTGGCGTTAGCAGGGTGCAACGAGGAGGAATACTTTTATTCTTCCTCGTTTGTTATTTTTTCTATACGTGCTGCATTCTGCTGCACGCATAGAAACAGCAAAATGCCAGAAATTATTGTTTATGTGCGGGAAGGTGTCCCTTCCTGCACATAAATAGTCACTAATGGCTCTTTGGCACGTCTATGTGGGTGCACAATGCAGCACACACAAAGCACCATTAGTGATTGTTTATGTGCAGGAAGGGACACCTTCCCTCACATAAACAATCACACCACTCAACACAGACAACCTTGCACAATGGTGCAAGGATGCCTGCATTGTCGCTGGCAGCTAGATTTAGCACCAGCGAAGGGGGAAACGCGGGGGTGCACCGTATTCCCTTAAATACGGTGCATCCCTGCATTTCTAAAGTGACGCAGCGCTGTGCTGCCAATTTTGGCGCAGCACTGCGCTGCGCCACTTTTCTTTAAATCTGAACCTTGGTTTCTGTACCTCTCTGGAAGGAGGCACACTGTCTAATACACAATGACTTGGAGTCGCACCAGACTCCCCAGTCACACATTTTGATGCAAGTTCAGTCGTGCCATACAAGGCAAAGTACAGCACAAGTCAGGTTGCACCCCCAGGGGTTGCAACCAATGAAAAGGGCACCGCACACAATGAGCATTCAGCTGATGCTCACACAAGAGAAATGCAACGCACTTGACAATAGCGGAAACCGAAGGGTCCCGCATTGGGTGATCCTGTTCACATCAACAAGATGTTTCGGCGTGCAGTGGTCCCCATGATGAAGGGCCACCCAGCTGAATTGCGGGCAGTCTTTGACAAGCTCTGCACCAGGCATTTCCAGTCTCCAGAAATGATACTTAGGAGACGCTAACACCACTGCTGCCAGGTGAAATCTAGCATTAGGTATATAGAAGCAGCAGAGGTCATGGCTCTTCAGATAATACCAGACGTTGATCTAAGTCCCTCTCAGCAGACCTTTGATGTTCCTGAGACCTCCTCAGAGAACAGGGGGCAAGCCAACCTGCCTTTAGAGTCTCCCCTAAATTTCCTCTTTGTCCGCTCTGAGGTTCTAGAATGCAGATCTGTATCCTTAGTGAGGCCAAGCTCTGGCACTGAAGCAAAGGGTCAAAAACCTCTCCCCCCAATTTATCTAGCCAGGCCTCAAATGACAGGGATCTGTCGTACAGGATGCCTGAGTTTCAAAATGACCCTCTGGGGAATGCACAGATGTGCCCCACCCCTATGGCCCGTAGAATGAAGCCTAATTTTTAAGACACCTGAACCACTTCTGAACCTAGAAATGTCCACTTCCCTGAAGTGGCATTTCTAGGGCATCGATGACAAAACCACGTTTCCCATCAGAAGGGGTTTGTCTTTCTGAACTAAACAATACTAAACATCATGAGGCTTCTCCCCTGAAGTCCATTATTACACCCAGACCTAATAAGACTGAGTCTCCCTTGTTACCTTATAGGGTATTCAGCACTCCCTAGGGCACATATGCCTTGGCGCACACCCATGCCTACCGGGGAATTTAGGACACTTTCATTAAAGCCACCACAAAGGTGCAAGACTGCCGATACTGGCCTGTTCTATCAAGCTCAATTACTGGAAACGGTGCGCAAATCTCCACAACTTGGCAAGTGATGCCAGTTCTCATACCTCTATGGGGAAACTACCCGAGTGCAAGTGGCACACCCAGCCTAGTGTTACTTCCAGGTGGATAGAAGGATGATGCTGGCACTCACACTGTACTTCCGGTGGGGAAATGCCAAGGGCCAGTAGGCCTTTTGCGAGAACCAGCAAAAACATCCTAGAGAAAAACAAAACATTTGGGGGAATGACTACCTCTGCGTGTAAGGTCTAATAGTGAGACATCCCTCTTTCTATTTTTGACTGGCCAGGAGATTGCATGAAACACGCTGCTTTTCAGACATTTAGCATTTATTTCCCAAAACATGGTAATTACTTCCTGTCTCTCTCATGACAGACATGTATGGGTTTTTATGAGTCCAGGGTTCCCACAGGCAATAAACTGGGTACAGTGCATTTGGGAAATTTGGAAAGCAACTGCATGCAAAATGCTAGTTTAGGATACCTGTCTTTTAGTGGTGGGTGGAATCACTGGCTCTTTTGAAATATAGCATAGCCATCTATTTTTAACATTAGGACATTCTAAGGTTTTTATTGTTGTGCATCAGTTCACCCTCATCCTAACTAACTGATGAGGCGATTGTGCTGAACATGAGATCTGTTGGATTACTTCCTAAAGGCATAGTAATTCTCTATAGGCCCTCTCTAAAAGGAGCATATGCTTAACAAGAACATAGGCATACCAGGCATTATAGATTTTTTATAGGTTCAGGTTGCCTACAGGCAATCAACTGGGTGCAGTGCATTTTGGAAAACTGAAAAGCAACTTCCAGTGACATGCTGGTTTAGGCTATCTGAATTTGGCTGACAGTATCACCCAGAGACTCTATGGAAATACAATACATACATATATTTTAAAATGTACAGATCATATGGTTTTGTTTGCTGGGTGCCAGACTGCCCTCACCCTGACTGGCTGGCCCAGCTAACATGCTGAACAAGACGTTGGTCAGATTTTTAGCATTTTTCTTTCCCAAGACATGGTAGCTCACTTCAGACATCTTCACATAGCAGCATATTTCTGCCATGGTTAGACCCAAATCTATGTTCCTCTGAGTCTTCTGAACCAGAGGTTAGGAAACATGCATGGCACTTCCATCGGTTTGAGCAGAGATCCACACACTAGATACCCAGGAATGTTATTGATGGGGGAAGAATCCATGTGGCATAGCTGTAGTTTATGGGCCTCAGGTTGGTTGGCACACAGGGGAAACTACCAAAACCAGACATTTCTGAAAACTAAAGAAACAGGGAACTCCACAGTGTTGTCGCTTGCATAAATGCAGGTTTTATGACACAGAATCATAAGGTTTCTGCACTTCTTCTGATAAAAAAAGTACCCCACATGTGTAGATGTGTCAATTGCCCAAGACTGGAATAGGCCAAGACTGAGACCATGTGAAGTCCACATTGACCGAATGTTGACCTCACATAATCACAGATTTGTTCTGTTCCAGCAAGTTACGCTCTGCTCACCCATACGTGTGAGGCACTGTTTTTATTGGCAGGCGTGGCAACACCGGGTGGTGGGAGTTTTGCTGTTCCCTACATATTCTGAAACGTTCGGTTACAGAAATGTGAGAAAATTCTGTTTTCTTAATAAATGCTTAACCTATGCATGGCATTCTGAGTAACAATAAGTGATGGCATCCATGCAAGACATACCATCTAGGTCAGAGCTCAGAAATGTCTGGGTTTGGTAGGTTTCCCTATGTGCCAGATGACCCCCATGCCCAAATACCCCATCTATACTCATGAACCAAAAATCAACCTAATTCCAAGTTTCTGTCTTGCTCTTTCCACAATAACATTTAGCCCCAGCCTGTCCAGGGCAATATTCTTTTGATCTTCTGTTTTAATCTGGAGAGTTCTGGGAATGTGATATGGTAGGAAATTAACTTATGAATTTGATATTACCTAGCAAATTTCACTAGATGTTTGCATTCCTCTTTTAAGTTTATGTCACCAAAAACATTGGCTTGTTAATTATATGCAGAATTCAGTGTGGTGTTTCTAAATTCAGATTCTGGTGTATATTTAAACATATATGACCTTTTTAATCAAGTGATGCATGTTTGTTGTACACATAAAAGCAATCTAAATCAGAGCCCAATTGCAGGCTTTAGGTAAGGTGGGCTTTTGATTTTTTAATAAGCTACAAACACTAGTCTGTTGGAAGTAATGGTATACCATCTGATCACAAGACATCACAGCCACCTCCTATGCTGATGACACGCAACTCATCCTCACCCTTATAGACAAGACAACCACCAGCAGGATCAACTTCACTAACTGAATGACCGTGGGAGCAGACAGGATGAGAACCAACTTTGACAAGACAGAAATACTGGCCTTTGGCAACAAGACTTCCCCAGGGGATTCCATCTGGTTACCATCAGAGCTGGGACCAACACCCACACCCACACGCACAGACCATGCAAGAAATCCAGGAATCATCCTAGACGACAAGCTCAACATGACTACTAAAGTCAATGCAGTGTGCACCTCCTGCTTCCACATCCTACACATGCTATAAAAGATTTTTAAATGGCTACCTCAGAACACCAGAAAGAAAGTCACACGAGCACTCATCACCAGCAAGTTGGACTACGGCAACACTCTTTATGCCGGAATCTCCAAACAACTCCTTCACAGACTCCAGACCGATCAAGGAGCTTCACTGGCTACCGATTCACAGGGGCAGCCAATTCAACCTTCTCACGCACACACACAAAGCCCTACACAACACGGGACCAGAATACCTGAACAACTGCAAACACTTTCACCAGCCTACCAGACACCTACGCTTTGCTTCACTCTCACTGACACACATTACCCACATCCAAAAAAGCAAAACTGGAGGTCCCTCATTCACCTACTTTCCCCCAAGACATGGAATGGCCTCCCTCAACACACCAGAGCCTCCTCCTCACTTCTTGAGTTCCACAAGAAGTTGAGGACCTGGCACTTCGTATAAGCACCTTAGGCACCTACACACCTACCTACCCACACACCTGAATACCCTCTGAGGTGATTAGTGCACTATACATAGCAATATTACATAACGTATTATTTTTGAGGCTCTGCTTTCTGTGCAAAAATGTACAATTGGATACCTTGTGACCCTTTCCCCCACAATTCTATGCCCCAGCATGGAGGAAGACTGTTTGGATTTCTTCTTAGTATACAAAAATATCCAAACAGTGCCTGGCTCTTTGCGGGGCATATACATATCTTCTATGCCCCAGTTTGGAGCAATGTACAGTTTGTATTTGCCTGGCGCTAAAATTCTACAAGCATTTTGCACCTTGCAATGGCAAAGACTGTGTGTGTCTGCGTCACGCAAGTTCCTTTCTGGACACATGTCTGTACTGTCCAGGCATACAGAACTGTGTGCACGTGCCCCAAATTGAAGACACACTGTGTTTTTTCTAAGGCTAGGAATATATTCAAACAACATCTGACTTCTTACTGGGGAACAGAACTGTGTTGCCCCAGTAAAGAGCCAGATGCTTACCAGATTTTTTTCTTAGATTTGGAAAAAAGCATATGGCTTCACGCTGGGGCTCAGACATGCGTTTCTGTGCCCCATCAAGAAATCTGATTCTTACTGGATTTGTCCATGGCCTAGGAAAAATCTGTGTCTGGCTCCTCGTTGGGTGCTGGTGCCCCAAGAAAAGGTAGACACTGAATGGATTTGTTCTTAGGCTAAGAAGACAAAATAGTGTCCAACTCTTTCCTCAAGCACCAACGTTTATGTCTCTGCCCTAGCAAGGACTCAGACACTGTTTGGATTTTTTCTGAGCCTAAGGAAAAATCCAAAAAGCATCTTACACTTTCCTGGGTCACATATCTGCAGCAAGGAGCCAGAGGTGGTTTGGATATTTTCTTATGTGAAGAAATATTCAAACAATATTTGACTCCTTCTAGGAGCACAGAATTGCTGCAGCAATGAGCCAGAGGGTGACTAGTCTTTTTTTAGGCTACACAAAATCCAAACAAAGTCTTGTTCTTTGCTGGGTCACAGACACTTTCCTCCTTTGTTTTGCAATGTTTCTCCTAACGACAAGCATTTGGAAACTAAGAAACCCCTTCAAATTTAATCAGGAAATAGGAACTGCAGTGGGGGTATGTGTTATGAATGATCCTAGTTCTTCACAATCTAATCCCCACATCCTGATTCAATTCTTCTGTTGTGGGGTAAAAGTGGATTGAGCTGGTGAGCACGGCTAGGGAGCAGCTAGGTACAGCAATAGCTGCCCTTTGCCCCTCCCATAACCAGCCCATCAGCTCGATACTTGGGTCTGGGAGGAACCAGGATATCTCTTACAGGCCCATCCAAAATGTGTGATGTCGCTATTGATATCAATTGCATATTAATAAACCAGCCCATATGTGAACATGGAACATCTCGTGCAGGGGTTTGCCAGTGCTTAGAAGGGACCAGGCAAACTCGCTCCCACCAACCCATGATATAAAGAAGATTGGTCCCTATTTTTTAAAAATGTGTGCCACCCCAGGAGGAGCATACCAAACAATGATGTATATGTATGTAATAAGGGCAACACCTTTTTATGATGTATATATATATATATATATATATATATATATATATATGAGACATTAGGGCAGCAAAGAGCTTAAAGAGGATCTTCCCATGTAGCAAAGTTCACTACTTGGGCTTGCTCATTTATGCTCTGCTAGTTACTTGTTAAACCATTTGATTTGATGCTTAGTTATATTTTGTTGATTGACTGGGTCACACATCAAGGGAAGAGGAGGTGTTAAGATAGAGAATATTCATCAAGACTTCAGCATCTTAGTTAGGAGGGCTAGTTTTAAAGGTATTTTGTGCTAAGGCTTCTGTAGTTCCTGAAAAAGGTCGGCAGTGGGTTACTTCCACCATGGGGAGGGGATTGTAGCCCAGATATGAGAGGTGCAAGGAGATGAAAGAGTGGTTCATCCAGATCTTTGGTAGGATCAATATGTTGTGTGTGTTTATGTTGTGACCTAATTCAAGATCAAGTTTGATCCGACTTTATGTGTGGTGCTGCATAGTGTCTGGTTAAAACTCACAGCCTTCAGGTTTTCAAGAATGTCCATTGCTGGTTTAAATGTTGATCTTTTATCTCAAAGATTAAATTGCTCATGATTTTGACATCGCTGTTTGTGATATATTAGCACTAAGAGTCATTGAACTTCTTTTTACCATGTCATTCATAAAACCATCTTTAGGATGGATTATCTTTGTATTTCCTATCGCCCTTAAAATGTTTTGAAATGTTGAACCACAAGGACAAACAATCCAATGCTCTTTTGGATTTAAAGATGTTTACTATTGATCAAAACTGACTTTCATATCGAAATGCAATGATAATTTGCCTTAAGTCATAACACAAGATTTTGCTAAAATAACTCCATGTGAAAATATAACTTTATATATAGTCCTAAAAAAACTCATTGTACACAGTGGATGTAGCTCAAACTCCTTACATATTTGTGTCAGATAGTGGTAACAGGTGCATTTTAACAGGTGAATATTTGTATATGCATCTAGTTTTTATTAAAATGGCCTACATTTTTGTAATGTATAGTAATGATGGCAACTATCCATTCATGTCTGGATTAAAAGGCACGCAAGGCTCCATGTTTTAATCAAAATGATGCTAATGAAAAGAAAAAGTTTAAAAATGAGGTTGTGTAAAACAAGGTCCTACACAAAGTGGTCTGAAATCCACTGATACCAGAGACCAAATGAGAAATCATAAAAGCAGAAAATCTTGACAGTTGCCAGTCAGAAAACACCAGCGTGCAATAAGGAAATTACATTGGGGCCTATGAATAAAGGTAAATGTACGAGTGTAGATTTACTTACGTGTACACTTACTATTGCACCTAGTGGTAACTTTACACATTTTTGCTATTCACTTCTCTCTAGTGCAAACATATTAAGTGTAGACCTGGATTTAGTCACTCCTTTGAAAAAAGGAAGTGAAGCCTGCTAGAACAGGATTTACGAGTGTAAAGTTACTATTAGTAACTTTTCACACATAGACAGAGATCTCTGTCACAGGGGTGAAGATCTCCCTATGGCAAAGTACAGGAAAAATGTATAAAGCTTAATAATCAGTACACAAAATATGAAAAATATTGTAATGTAAAATATGAATGTACATTGACTTAAAATTATTATTTACCTAGATCTGCATGAATAAAATAATACAGCACATTAACTCATTAAACTAAATGTTTGTTGAATAATTTAAGGGGGGACTGACTTGACACCAATGGAGTAGGACATTAACTGAGGAGCTCCCGGTGGAGCATTCCCATCCAGCACGGACCTGTCTTTATTACCACCCCCCATACTATGTAAGAGAAACGGGCACAAATATGCTGGTGTCCATGACCAACAGAAGTCAAAATTAATGCCACAGCAGCCTTTGCTGAGAAGGACAGGATGAGTGCTGAGGCCCTGAGGGGAGAGCCCTTAGCATGGTGGCCATCAGAGTCAGCTCACTATGACGAGCCTAGTTTGTGGGGGACGAGACACCAAAGCCTGTGTTTGGCTCTCCTGAGCAACCTTGGCATCTGCAGGTGGGGAGAGGAATACTAGGCAGCTGCAGGGATGGGCTGCCTAGTGTCAGTGAGTGGAGAGCTCCACAGCAGGATCTGCCCTGGGAGCTGCTACACCCAGCTAGGCAGGTACAGTCTGAAACAGAGGATGAGTAGGGAGCCCCTTGAAGCCTGCTCTGCCCATGTGCTGCCGAGCTGGCTGCCCTGAATCGCCTTGAGGGAGGTGACCAGGCACTTGCCCTACCCTGTTTTGGCAAGCTCTGACTGAGACTGTCTACACCAGGCATAGAGAATTGCCGGATGGGCTGTTGGGCTGACCTGCCCAGGATTCTTGCCCACCTGCCATTTGCTCAGCCCTACGACTGCTAGGGGACCCCAGAGAGGGCCTCATACCTACTTTATGGGTAGCTCAGGAGGAGTGGAGAGCGCCTTGGTTCTCAATTGGAATGCAGGACTGCATCAGCTGCTGCAGCCACTCTTGACTCAAGGGGCAGACCACTCAGCTGGCCCCTGCTACACCAGAGGGAGGCTTGCTGGCTGAGGTGTGATGGACATTAACAGACCTGCGGGATGGGGCTGCTCCGTGCCCGTGGAATGTCTGGTGGGGTCCGACCCTTCCTGTGCACACCTGCCTCCCATCCCCTGAGTGATGTACTGGGGAGCACACCTTAGTTGTGGAACTCAGGAGGGTATTTGACAACAGAGGATGTGAGACTTTGGGGTTTGGGGGAGGCGGTGGTGAACCACACATCAGCCCCAGTTCCCCATGACCATGGGGGACCACTCATGCTGAAAGGATGAGAAGGCTAGGCCCTGGGAGGAGACGGTGCTTGTTGGAGACCAAATGAGTGAGAGGACTGGCCCTTTGGATGGGGGCCTACATGCCCTTCAGGACAAACTAGACTCCATATTGCTGGCCATTAGAGACTTGAGAGATCTCTTGAAGCACAAGATAGACACTGTCATGGTGGATCTCAGCATCCTTTCTGATGACCAAGTCAAACTAGCTGACATGCTGGCGAAACATGAACTAACACTAAATGATATTGCCCCTATGACAAGGGACCTCAAATCTCTGATAACTCGCGTAATTGACAGTATCCGCCTACTGGAGCATGGGGAGGAAGATTCAAGGGAGGGCGCGTAGAAATGATATCCGGGTGGTAGACATGCCAGAGAGAGCAGAAGAAAATAATATGGTGGCTTATCTAGAAGACTGGATCAAGAACACTGTGGCCTCAGTGGACCTGTCCCGCTTCTTTGCCCTGGAAAGGGCACACAGGGTACCAGCACACTCACTGCCACCAGGCCGATTGTTGAGCGACATTACCAAAACCGTGACCATATCCTCAACTGTGCCTGTGACCTCAGTGACCTACACATTGAGAATAGCAAAATAGTGATTTTCCCTGATTTCACCCTTGCAGTGCATAAAAATTAAGGCATCCTTTGTGGAGGCCAAGAAATGGCTCCACGAGCTGGATATCAAGAATGCCATGCTGTATCCAGTGTGACTGAGAGTAATCACTGATCACGGAACCAGATTTGTCTAACACCCAAAGGAGGTCTGAGTCTGGTTGAAGATGCAAAGCTCTCTGCCCCATCCCCACCCCCGCACAGGGCACCCCCGAGGTGTCATCCTGGCTGTTTCTCAGGTGCATCTGAATCATCAACATGCGGTGGAAACAACAGCAAAACTTATGACCTCGAACTCAGAAAAGACGCCAACACTAATGGGATGCTCTGGCCCAGAAATGGAATCCACAGTAAACACATGCAGCAGTGAGAGGCTACCCTGTGTTACCCCACAGACAGCTGGTGACCTTGGCTGATGCTCTGGCTCTCCTCCTTGAGTGGTTGGGGGGATGGGATAGAGGTGGGCATACAGCCTCAGTTATGCTGCCTGTGGCTTTCATCCTGACTAAACTCCAGGGACAGGAGACAACATGCCATGCTTGCTGGCATGGCTATATGATGTGTGGCAAAGCCAGGTGTCCTCTATGCAGGGGCTCTCTCTCCCCATTTTGTGTCGGTGGGCACCGTAGCCTGCTGGATTGTTTGTGTTTGTGTAAAGTTTGGATGGTGGAATGTTACCATTCTGTCCAAGGGATGGGGAGCTTGGGATGTATAGTTTAGGGTTCCTGTTGTTGTTTGTACCTCATATTTATAACACAACTCAAGGTATAAGGATAGCTGCACACTTGTACAGTCACACTATGGGACATGCAGGGACAATACAGTTCACAGATGTCAGGAGGGTGCAATATATATAAAATAATATACTGCCATGTCCGAGGCCTTAATAATATGTCCAAGCGCTACAAAGTCCAGGCCTATGCAGGGGTGTACACATAGCCCTTTTACAGGAGACCAATTTGAATAATCAGGAAGGGTTGGTGCTACATCGATGCTGGAGGGAACACAGAATATAGCACTAATTCAGCTTTTGCCAGGGGGACACTCATATGAGTAAAACCAGGGGTACCCTTTCATGTTGTCAGTCTCTCCCACACTCTGGCCTGCCAGACGTCACAAGCGATGCCTATTGGGGGGATTTCAGGTGTGTAGCAGATAATTACCTGGACCGCTCCCACCTGCTACTCAGGGACTCTCCTGATACGTTGCCTAGCAGGGATCTTTTTTGCATGGCAAAACCACTGGAGGATCACGGTCCTGTGGAGACATGTCTACCCAACAGACTGGGATTATTCCTATTTTTCATCGATTCATGAATTGCATGTATTACTGGACACCTTCCTCTGCTCGCCCGATGTCCTAGGATCCATTATGATGTGGAATATCTGGCGAGAACAATATCTGACCATAACTTTCTTTTTCCGTCCATGTCCTGGGAAACAGCACATACTTGTATCCCAAGCTGGTGATTGAAAACAGAGAGTCTAGAAGACCCCATTTATTGGGAGACTATTGGGGAGGGGATCCGAAAGTAATTTGCTGACAACAAAGATTCGACAGCCTAGGGGGCTTACTGTATGGGAAGCATTCAAGGTAGTCATTAGGGGTCAGTGCATCTCAAAATTGACAGGAGTCAGTGAGACTTCATTGTCCGAGATCTCAGCGCAAGAACAAGAACTTAAGGCACTAGAAAGGGACAGTGTCAGTAGACCGGAGCAGCAACGTGATCTGCTAAAAGCTAGAGGCTAAAGAGCAGGTGGCGGAATACGTGGAGTACTTCAGTTGTTTAGACTACAAGGAATATATGATATGCACACATGCAGCGAGGGGTCAGTCAGGCACACCATTAGCCTGGCTGGCTACCCCCCAACAATGGTGCACAAGTTCTGGAACTAGAAACTGACAGAGGAGATACGGTCTATAAGCAAGACAACATAAATCAGACCTTTGCCATATATTATGCCACACTATTATACTAGCAATAGGGAAGATGGGGAGGCTGTGCCCACCAGTTTCTAGACAGTCTGCCCCTGCAGCGATGCCAGTCCAAAGAAGCAGAGGCCTTGGAGGGCAATATCACAGAGGAAGAGATTAAGGCAGAGGTGCAGAGAATGGTCCGGGGAAAGCCCCGGGAATGGATAGCTTCTCGGTGGAGTTCTACACAGCCTATATAGAATTACTAGCCCCCAATTGGCCACTCTGTATCAGGAAGCCCAAGATGGTCACGTCCTCCCACCCTTGATGAGGGAGGCAGTAATAATCCCCCTACTTAAGCCAGGGAAACAAGACATGGACATGAAGGCGTACAGACTCTTATCAAACTTGAATTCTGATTATAATATACTTAGGGGGATCCTGGCCAACAGTATATTACCCTACAGGCAGAGTCTTATTCACCCTGATCAATTAGCATTTAACCTAGGACGCTATACATAGCTGAACATTCGGAGGTTGCTAGCTCTCCTTAGGGTCAACACAGACAACCCGGAGAGAGCCAGGTTGATGTTAATAGACATTGAGAAGGCCTTTGATAGCCTGGAGTGGGATTACCTCTATATTGTGTTGCCCTGACTGCGACAGGGATTTATAGACAAGGCACGGCTGTTGTATTCCTCTTCTACTGCAAGGGTCCTTATGGGCTGGGTGGTATCGGAGAAGTGCGCTGTGGGAAGAAGCACCAGATAGGGTTGTCCACTATCTCTACTGCTGTTCACTATAACAGTAGCATCTGGTGAGCAGAGCTTGTTTAGGCATCCGTTATACAAGGGTGCTTTTATGGAGAATAACCTATTATATTTCATCATATGCCGATGACATGGAAATATTCCTCAATGCTAACCTTCCTTCACGTACATTTCCTGCATTGTTGTTTGGGTGGGGGGGAGGACACCAAGGGATGTGAGTAGTGGATGGGGTGGGGAGTGTTGCTCGTTCTGTTAAGGCCTGTTGCCTGGATGGGCTTCTGAAAGGACGATTATTGTATCTGAATCGTTATTGATATTTGGACACTGCACGACTTATGGTTGAACATCGGGGCACATGAGGACTTCAGCTTGTCATCTGGCATTGCTCAGACAACTGCAAGAGAGAGTGGCAAATGTGATCTCTTGTACATGCTTTATCCTGCCTCATTGTACTTGCTCAGTGTTTATACGAAAGTAAATAAACCCTGTTTCAAAAAAAATATGTACATAATTTATAATTCCAAATAATTTATTTTATTTAACACTATTTCTTGTCAGGGGCGGCTCACCCGTAATAGCGGAAAAGCGTTGCTCGCCTGCGCAGAATCAGTCAGTGAAAAATAAAATGAGAATAAAACCATTTCATAATCTAAAGTAGTGGGTAGGGTTGGGGGTTAGGGGATTGGTAATTTTAAAAAAAGATTTACCTGCCGCTGCCTGCCGCGTTGGTCCTCCTCTTCTCCCAGCATGTGCCACAAGCACAGGCTCCCCACCCAATCCAGACGCTGCTCTCATGTTATACCAAAGCATGAGAGCACCGCTGGAAATGGCCTGAGCGGGCTGGTCTGACACTCGCTCAGGCACATGGAGCCTGTGCCTTTTTCTCTACCCAACTGAGCAACACAGCTGGGTTGGAGAAATAAAAGCGTGCTTGTCGGTTTCGCTGTCCTAAAATGGCTGGTCAAACCGGCGTGCGCACTTACAATGCCCACCACTCCTCCTCCCTGCCGTGGCCCCACCGTGCATTCCATTGGCTCAACCAGTCGAAAATAAAATGATAATAAAATTTTATTATTATCATTTTATTTTTCACTGCCTGACTCTGAGCAGGGGGGGACGCTCCTCCACTATTATGGAGGAGCCACCCCGCAATCTTAATATTTTTCTTACTGTCTGTCATAGCATTCTTGTCCTTACTCTGTAGCATATTCACCCAGTTTCTCACTTTATCCACAATCACTGTGTCTTAAAAGCCCGAAGGATCCAGGAGCCACTCTGGAAACACCCTAATGACTATACAGTACTAATCATTGTTCCACCCAAGCACATTCTGTGATGTTGCATTTTACTCCTCTACTAACTTGCTTTGGCAACTCGTCAGGGTTGTGAACAGCATGTTGCTGGCATTGGCCTTCAATACTTAGTTTCTCCAGTGAAATATTTTCTCCCGCGCTGCTGCAAATCCGTTGTGCGCCAGAAGCTGGAAGGTCCCACGCCACCATGGACAGCTCAACTAAGAACCACTGAAGAAATTGGAGACAGCCCCGCCAACACTGGCCAGGGAACCGTAGGGGTTAACCGGTGGAATGTGGAATGACTTTCATTCTGACTTGGGTTCACGTTGCCTTCCCCAGCGCCACAGATAACTTCACTGCCTGCAAGTGACCCACTCGGACGCAGCTCCCGGTACGCGCGCGCTGCTTGCAGTCACGATGAGCATGCTTTTAGTTCGCGCGCTCCCCGCTGTTTTATGCTTCCTCTTGGCCCTAAGCATGGATGAGGACGAACAGGATGTCTTGACTGACGAGAGCCTGGATGTCAACCTGCTGTCGCAAGCCCTCCTGCACCTCGGCTTCGTGCTGAAGGAGCAGGTGGCTCACACCAAGGAGGAGATGGCCCGAGTCTACCAGGAGCTGGAGCTGTTCAACCGCTCGCTGGCCGAGTTAGTGCAGCAGATCGGCGATTGCGAAAGGGCCAGGGACATCCTAGCCCGGCGCGCGGAGGAGCTCGGACTCCAGGGCGGCGAGTTCGTGTGGGTCTCCGAAGAGGCCAAGACCTACCTCAGCCAGATGATGGAGCTGGAAGCCTTTCATCGAGCCAAGATGCAGTCCTTGGAGGAGCGGCTGGAAAACATCCTGGACTTGGAGACACAACTGATGGTAGGACGGCACACAGCACTCACGCTAGTGCTTATAGCTCTTGTTATGAGTTATCACCAGGGCCGCTGTAATTATGCGGCAGGAGAGGGTCAAATTACGCAACAGGGTTGAGTAAATTATGAGCAAGCAATGCAAACTGTGCGGCATAATGCAGCGCATTTTGTAATATTATTTCGTCATTTTTAAACGTGGTAACACTGCCTCGGCATTGGTTGCATCTCTTTACTACCCTTTTAATACCCAAATATAGCCTTAAGCAACAGAAAGGTGGCTCGCCCAGCTTTGCAAAGTGTCAACAATACGTGTAGCTGCATTTTAAGGAACTTTAGAACCGTCTGAGCTAGAAACACAACTTCTTCGTTAAAATCTACAGATTATGCTGCAGATGATGGTTTATGTGGCAAATCTATAATTATGCGCAAATCACCGCAATCAGACAATCACATATTTCCAGTGGCCCTAGATATCACCCACGTTTTCACTGCAACACCATTGTAAACACATAGAGGAGATCCCAACAGTGCGAGTTGATAGCTGAATTATTATGCCTTTAGTGAATTGGACTCGTCACAACCTCACCAGGTGTACAATGTCCAATATAAATAGTGCAAATGGACCGCCCAATAAGCGCTATATGAATATCAATACAATATAATTAATTGCTTTAATTATACTATTCAGATGATCTACTAACTGGCTGCTAACCATTACTAGCTGTTGGACCCCGTTTCTCTGATAGTGAACACTGAGGGCCCAATTCACCAAGAGTTACGAGTGTGGAGTTTCCGCACTGGTGAGGGAATCTCCGCACTCAACACTGAGGTACAGAGATTCCGCCCCTGGCACGGAAATTCTGCACTCATAACTTTACGAGTCATAAGTCCCTTTGTGAATTGGGTCCTGAATGTGCCACATTACTGAACATGGCTTGTATATGATTCTGCTGATCACAATCCACATGGTTCCCATCGGTGGATTCCTTTTATTGTATCATTTCTTTGAGGGTTTTTTTATAGCACCCACCGCAGTTCACGTTTCTAGTGTGGCCTCTGCTTTACCACACACTTCACCACTTTCTAATCAGTTGCTTTGGCATTTTCTTTTTGCCCAGGCTTTGTTGAAGTCTCAAGACGTGCGAATCGATGACCTTTTCGCAGACATGGAGACCCAGGACAAAGAAATGAATGCCCAGGAGGCAAGACTTGAAAATCTAGTAAAAGAGGTGGGTTTTGTTTCACGGCCAATGCCTGCACTTGGCAATCGCAATTTTAAACCACAAGCGCTGATGCACTGATATCCCAGGATACCATATATGTTGTTTTTAGTTATTTCAATGTAGTTTTATAATAGAACGGAAAAGGATTACTTCTAAGCGCTGCATTAAATGGACAAGAGAGACCTGTAGTGGAGGAAAGGTTGTATAAATATGCTCATTTTTTGTTGAATGAATGCGCTGTGCGGTCTTTTTGGTAGTACACCATGCTTTTTGCTGTGAACAGCATGTTTTTTTGAATGACGTTTTAAGAATCACAAAAGGTATATTTTGAGTAATCTTCATCATAGCAGAATTGTGATATGGACATATCTATTAAGTTGTTGACCTTGCCCCTTAGGGACCTTGGTTCAGATGGCTCGGGATGTTTGCATAGAAATATTTGTTTCTCTGCAAAACAGCTCAGTCATCCCGACGATGAAAATACAAATAAGGTAACATAAATGCATGTCGTAGTATTGATCAAAATGTAAATACATGTTATGCCATTTAAATATGTCAAACGAACTGCTTTCATATAATCCAAATCTGTTGTAATTTGGTGCTTTTATAAATGGTACTTTCAGAATGTGGTGGGGCATACCTACTAACCAGCATTGCAGTCACAGAAGCACCCTAGGTAATGCTCCTGCCAGTAACACCTCAAACTGGCACTTCCCAGTACACAAAGTGGATTCTGATTCGCAAATGGCAGGAGAGTCAGTGCACACATAGCATGTCCTTACTAGTTGCAAGGGGGAGAAGGCAGCAAAGCTCCATCCTGTAGCCACAAAGCATGGAAAGACGACCAGCTGCAGAGGGCAGGTGATAAAACCTGCAAAAGCGGGTCCTGTCCAGTTAAGACAACTTGCATTGCGCATGTGCAAGCATTGGACATCAGGAGGAGCTAGGACACAGCGTAAGGGAATGCTGACATAAACGCTCTCTGTCCACTGGAGCTAGTCGCCCTTATGTTTGTTGATTTGTGCTTTGGGGTGCGAGGACAGTACCTGCCTCATTAATATTTATGAGGAGGCTGGTTCACAATTCATCATGCATAGCCGTTTTGCCCTGCACACAAGTGATACATTGGGTGCAGAGCGTAGGTCTGTTTGTGCATATGCCTCCTGTGTTTAAGGTGCTCTGCCACAGCCAAAATGTTCATTGTGAAGTGCTTCGCTCCTTGGAGGTAAGCAGTACTAAATTTGTAAAAAATGATATTTCAGGGCCCCAAAGTTTTTCTTAGGAGTTTTCCACCGCGGCTGCGGAGTGCTGGCTGTGGTTGCTGAATACCAAGGCTGCCTTGCTATTCCGCATTATGCCTGTTTCTTCCATCACCTTACACTTCCTGTCTCTATCTGACTTTTCAGATTGTTTTTCATCCCTACTTTCGTAATTTAATGAATGAAAGTCTGTACATATAGTATTAACTATTGTGTGTGATAAAATGTAAACATGTGGTGTAAACTCCTGTAATTTACTGTTATAATAATTGTAAGATCATGAGCACTGCATTTGATGTGTGTGCTATGGTTTATATGGTAGGTGTGGGAGCTATGGTTTGTGGAGGTAACCATAACTGGGGAATTAAAGGGATTTTTTGGCTTTAAAACGCAACCATAACTATACTTTAACTGTTGATATACATCCATCCACCCACCGATCTATTCATCTAAATATATAACATATATGTGGGTTTGGGAATTTCATGGTGGATGGATGGTCATAAGGTAGTGGGTGTGGGCATATGAACATGGCTGTGAAGTTGTCTCATTAGGTGTTCAGCGCACGGTAGCTGTGCATAGGTATAATGGTTGGTATGCTGTTATATATGATGTGTGAATACCTATATGATGTATAGTGTTTTGTATAGACACCATACACCCATCATTTATAAATGATGGGTGAATGGATGAATTGTAGTCACTATGTTGGGGTACGAGGTTAGTGGAGATATGACACAAGATGCCGGTAACATGTTAACTTTTGAATCTCATTACTATTAACTTTTTACGGTGAAGCCACAGTTAACATCCCCCTGTACCACACTGCCATGCTTCTGCAGCTCTTGTATGTACCCCCACTTTTACTTTGGTTCTTTTGCATCTCCGCTGACTCTCATCAATGTGGCCCCCTCACCCTTAAATCCCCTGGGATGCCCCTGCACTTTTGCTACCCCTGTGTCCCCAACCTGTAACTTTATCAAATCTGATAGGTCTGGCTTGTAAAAGCCAAATTTCTAAATCTCCCCTAATGTTCAGAAAGATCAGAACTGTTTTTTTCTAAAAATTAAATTGAGCACGAGAATTAATGATTTGGGTTCCCAGTGTGTGGGCTCAATTTTCTAGGAATCTCTTATCATGGTCACAAATTCTGGGAGATATTTAAACAACGTCTGAGGAAGTTAATATAGAGCTCCCTGGGAAAGGAGGGGGATTACAGGCCTGTACCCCCCACCTGGCCTAAGGGGCAGTGGGAATTTACTACTCCTGCCTTGACCAAGGGTGGGGGGGGGTAGCATGTGCTCCCATCTGTCCAGGCAGGGGACTACAAATTACCTACCTGTGCCATGCCAAACAACAGAGGTAGCGTGCAACTCCATGCTCCCCTCCATCTTGCCCATTTAGCATTTAGGACCCCTTCCTTCTATGGGAATGAGCCTTAGTGTGTGTCAGGAAGTGGACTTTTTTTTTAATTTGGACCAACAAGTACAAAGAAGTATTTTTGCCCTGACGCATTCAAAAGTTCTTTTCACAACTGACATTAGATGCACAGGGACTTTTCAACAGGAATTCATTGAGTATTTATAGTTTTAGCCTTTTTTGTTTTTGACCACTGTGTAAATTTAGTTTGTCTTATGAATCTAGAGGAACTAACTATCATAGAGGGAGCTAGCGCTGCTGGATAAGTCATTTGATCTGTTCCCAAAATGTATGCTCCATATACCCAAGCTTTAAGTATAATGAATTGCACTGCTAACACTGCATTTTTCCTCTACTATATTTTTTAGGTAGCATCCCGGAAAAGAAAACTGGGAAGCCGAAGACAAAAGTAAAGTTTCTACCTTCCAAGGAGCAGAATCCACGTTTTCGACTGTTATTAGCGGTGAAACACATGACAGAGTGTGTTGACAGGTTCTGAAACCACTTTTTAGTTGGCAGCAGTGGCGGCTGAACCTAGTCTCCCTCAGTTTCTCCCTGACTTACCCATTCTCCTTATTTCACTCAGTCCCACTCATTCTGTTTCATCCAAATTCACCGTGACTGACTCAAATTAACTAATTCTCACCCAATCCCAGTCATTTTGACTCAGTCTGACTCACACAAAACTCACTTTGAATCACTCAGTCTAACCTATTCACAGTCAGTTTTGGTAGTTAACACTTAGACACATTCATTCTCACTGACTTCCTCATCCCCACTAATTCTGATTCACTCAGTACCACTCTGACTCATAATCACTAATTTTCACTCAGTCATACTCATTCACACTCACTCTGACTCAATCTCACTCGGATAAACTCAGGGTCAACCATTCACACTCAATCTCACTCATTTTCAATCAGTTTGACCCAACCAGTCTCAGGCATTCTCACTCTGCCTCCCTCATTCACTGAGGCTCACTCAGACGTTGACTCAGTCAGTCTCACACACAGTCAGTTAGAATTACTGTCATTCTCACTTGTACTCACTCTTCCTATCACTCATTCTCATTCACTTTGACTCACTCCTTCATTGACACACTTGCTCACTTTCACTCACACACACAGAAACATAAATATGATCACACATACACTCTGGCTCTCGTAAATAGACTCTTATGCATAAACACACAGCATCAAAAGCATTTTGTACTTACCTTGTGGCCTGTGCAAGTCTCGTGTGCACTCCTGCTGCTCCTTGCTGCTTCCATCGCTTGACACTGAAAACTCGAACATGTGCAGTCACAAAGTTTTAGTTCTGCTCTTTCACCCCACCCTTTCCTAACTCTGTAGAAGTTAGCAAAGGGTGGGGTGACTGGTGAGTTCGTGTGTAGCTATGGGCACTGTAGGCCTTAAGCCTCCTGCACCTGTTGCTACTTTTATGTGTCACACCTGATGACGCAGAAACGAAGGTTTTACATTTATTAGCGCATAAACGTAGTGCCGCAATAATCAAGTGTGACTTTAACCGAACTAATAAAGATTGTACGGGGACAAATGTGCCCTCAGAGTAGTTCGCCAACATTTATAAGCGTGCTTTATATAACGTGATGTATTAGAATTGTACTAATCTGACATAACCGTAAACGTGTGCCATGATTTGCTTGTTTGAAATGTTTTAACTTAGCATAACTTTAGTGGAGGCTTCGGCCTAGTTGCCTTGTCTCACGGTTTAGATGCTCGTGTTTTTCTAATGTGCTAATAAAACGTGTATTCTTGCTTGAAGCTGTACTTTTCCAGTGAGATCGGTTCACATGCTTATCTTTAAGGTTTCGTGCCAGCCTGGCATCTTCTTCTTTGCTCCAAGGTCAATCTGCAGGTGCAGACAATGGAAGCTCTGAAAGTGAGTTAATTGGTAAAATATGTTGCAACTTATGTTCCCGACTCCAAGGATAATGTATGCCTAGGTAGAAGCTTGTGAATTGTTGTTTTGATTGGACAATTTGAAGCCAACCTATGAACCCTCCAATGGAAGACCCTACTGGATTTGAACTGTTGATTATTTAAACCTGGTGCACAAGAAGAAAGCAGCCATTACCCATTGCACCCATTGAGGACATTATTGCCCATTGCAGCCATTATGGCCCATCTTGCCGACCTCGTCATTTTGCCATCTTCTACGATGCCAATTGATGTTCGACGCCATTTTGAATGAGACTTTGATGCTTTCTCTAATCGAGAGAAAGAGACTTTAAGTAATTCTCGCCCTAGAGACTTTAACTTCGATTTGCCCCTTTGCATAAAGTAGTAGTTTTGTCCTTTTATCTTGCCGCTGTGAGGCAATTGCCCCGTCCACCCTGCCCCCTTTGCCCCGTCCCATGCTGATCGAAACCGGTACCTGTGAGACGAAGACTTCCTTGAATGCTGATTGAATTTGGTAAATATGAAAGGAAAATGTACAATTGCATTGTGTTTCTTTTTAGGTAACCAACTGCTGATTTTTGATAAGAGCCCTAGTTAGGAGTTTTCCAAATCAATGTTGCTAAATTGTTTTTTGCATGAAATCCCACATGCAGATGCTAATTTGAGGTTAGATGAGGATTCATTTGTTGCACGATGCAATTTGAGACCTTGTTATGCTGACTAATGTATGCAATTAGCCCATTACAGATTATAGTTTTAGTGGTTTGCGTTGCTATCATCGAATGCATTGTTATTCAAATGCTGCATAGATTGCATCTTTTTCGCCGTTATGGACAGCTATTAATGTTCATTTACATATATCATTTGGTGTTGAGACACATTTATATCGTGCTAGCTTTGTTAATATAGGGAAATAAATTCATTAACTTTGAATAAACTGGTGTGGTTATTCATGGCCGGAAGGTCATGGTTCGCCGAAATGTTTTCTGGATTAATTGTGAAGTGTTATGTTGATCAGGGCATTGCTTATGTTCGTTATTGATTATTGATTTGATTAAACTGACTAATCTCGGGTGAAGAGAGCCCCACTTGGTCAAAAGATTCATCGACCCAAGAGCGTCCAAATACAGGTAATTTATTAGGACGGAACGCTCTATCACACCGTATAAATCACAGATGGGGAGACACTGAGGTGTGACAGAACACTGAGGCCAGGACTCGGGGTTTCTCCAACCCTGGATAATCTCTGATGATCTGTGTAGGCGCCTTATTATTCACTCTTGTTATATGAAAAACAGATCAGAAAACAAGGAGGTGTAGTCCTGGAGGCCTAAAGAGGAGGCCGTCCCTGGTTGGCAGAAGTGTATTCAACACCTCCTTCAGTAAAACCCATCTTGGTCCAATTCAATTCAAGGAAAATGTCAGATTTTCATAAAATGAAGCATTATGCTAATGTATGAAACAAAATAAGCTCTGCACTTGTAATTTCACAAGAACATTAATCTAGTGTGCCTACTCTAAACATTGTTTTCCAACTAGCAGACACCTAATTAGAAACAATCCTGTGAAAAGAAGGTGTGTGGTATGGAAAACAATTCCTTTAAAAATCAAGGTCTTCAAGCATTATCTATGTCCACATCATGTGTCATATGCTTGGCTTCAGCCATTCTGGGAAATTGGGTTGCTTCGAATTAACATGCAAATTCACTTGTACGCACAAATGCCCTCTAAAAGGTATTCTCTTTGTAGAGGTATGTTGGTATTTTAATCAAGATGCCTCATCTGTGAAGGTGCCTACAACCCGAGAACATGAAATCAATGTACTGTTTCTTCTATTCTCCTGCTATTAAAACTTCAAAATATGCTTTGAAACAAAACCTATTTCTCACATTTATGTCTTCTTACAAAACTGTTACATAACATGTGTCCTTCAATACTCCTACAAGATAATTTAATTCTACTATAAATTACATTGAAAAAACACAGCAAATGTATCGATTCGATATATGATTAGGATTAGCCATGAAGTGTTGTGAACTCCCTGCTTTAGCAGCTACAGCGGAGGTGGTGTTCTGTATAGGCCTCTTCTCGGCAAACAAAAGCTGAAAATTACCGTTATAAAGCAATACAGCATGAGTGGAAAAGCAAGAAGGGGCAAGGAAGAACTAAAGGTGGTTAAATAGAGAGGGAACGTGAAAGAAATAGTGATTGGAAGGAAGGGTGAAAGGATGGATGGATGCGAGGGTGGATGAATGAGTGGGTAGATGGATGAGTGAGTGAAAGGATAAGTTAACGGATCAGTTGATGGACAGGTGAAAGAATGGTAGAGTAAAATGATTGACGGATGAGTGGGTGAAAAGACTAATGAATGGAAGAGTGAATGGTAGGGTGGATAGCAGAGTGGATGAATGTATGATGGATTGATGGCAAGATGGATGGATGGATGAATGGATGGATGGATGACAGAGTGGGCGGATGGATGGCAGAATGGATGGCAAAGTGGATGGATCAAAGGATGGCAGAGTGGATGGATGGAAGGATTGATGGATGGATGGAAGAGTTGAAGAATGGATGGAATAGGGGCAGATTGAATGATGGATGGAAGAATAATGGATGACAGAATGTAAAGGTGAAATAGTGGATGTCAGAGGGTGGATATCAAGGTGAAAGGATGCATGGATAGATGATTGTATGGAAGAGACAAGGTAGCTCTTCTAGGGGAGGGAGGGGGGCTCATTGGTTTTGCTTGCTTGGTGCCATCAGGGATTTAGTTGAATCTGCACGTCATTTGCTAGAGTTGGGTTTAGCATTTGGGTTGGGGTTAAAGTTAATAACTCAATTGAAATTAGTTTCATTGTTTTATAGTTTTGTGGTTTTTGTATGCTTTAAACTGTGTGTAATGATTTAGAACCAAATACCCAACATTAAGGCTTAGTAAAGAGTTCTCTGATGCGGTATGTCAAAGGGGACACCGCTTTGGGCAACTATGTGTGTCCTGGCCAGAAATTATTGAGTCTGCAAACTCTGGACCTGATTTTTCCAGGCCTGGAGACATTGGGCATGGAGACATCTGCAGAGCTGCAGGGGCTGCACACAGCCCCTGCCATCCACATACATCCGCATAGGGGAGAAGAAGGTGCTCCCCCTCATCTGGGGAAAAATAAATCTGTCCTGCTTCTGCCTCATGCTCTCATCTACCCTGCCACAGACAAAGGAAAAAAACACCTATCCATTTGCCACCTAATCTTTGTGGGCGATGAATGGCTACAGATTTGGCCTGTTGTTACCCAGGGGAGTTTGCAAAACATATGGTATTGGACTTGGTTTTCCAGAGTCCAAATGTTGTTCCCCATTTCGGATTAACCAATGTGTAACTTCTGCTACCTCACAAGGAGATACTGGCCAGTAACAAAAATATCAAACCCGGTATTTCACTGCAGAGGTAACAGGGATCTTGGAGTGCAGCCCTAATATGGTAAAGATCAAAAGTATGGGGGAATCCCATTTAACGTAATGTGCAGTGGAACAGGAACGTTGTGATATAAAAAGACAACATTCAGCTCTGCTGGGTCACTCTTCAAAAAAGGAGTATCTTCCGAAAGCAAGCCACTATCGCCATGCACGTGTACAACTTGAAACAGGAAAGAACTCTTGTTACCTTCAGTTATTCCAAACAAAGTTCAGACCTGTACCATCATTTAAAACACTGCAGTTCGCAACTTGACTTTGCTGAACAACTTTTAGTTTAAAAAATCTTGCAAAGATATACAACATGATGGACCACGAATATCAAAACATGGACACTAGTGCAAAATAGCTAGTTCTAGATTAGCTTTATTTATGGGCTCTTTGGATACATAAACAACTTCCAATAATCAAATAAACAGCATTATGACAGAAAATTTCAAAAGGATGTACCTTTCACTGATCGTGAGAGAACTACTTCTTGCACAACTGACCTGAACATATCAAAGATGAAAAAAAACAATTTCAGGATTGATAGTCAGTTAGTAAGGCGGCATCTACCCTTTAGTCACAGAAAATGAACTGTTAAGCCAGTGAAGTTCACAAGTACCAGCACTATCAACAAATAGGCTGCCTGTCATCCTTATAGTGGTGGATCAGAATGCCCTGCCCAGCCAACACAACTCCTAGCGGATCGGCGCAAAGACTGAAGATCTCAGGCAAAATATGCTTGTGTCACTCTTTCGGAGCTCATCAGTGCACTGAAGTTGGTACTGACTGAGAAAAAATAGGTAGAAGAGAGCCAGATACCATACATCTTAAGGATGAGTAAGGAAAGGAGAGAAAACCTTGCCCACTCAGTTCACTGTAAAATGGATACATTTTCCATTATTCGTAGGGTTTCTATGGAGTTGAATGTAATGCAGTCTCCCGCAAGCCCTAAAGCTTCCTTTTTTTGCTCTGGAACTACTGCACAAAAAGGTGGACTGATAAGCTCACTATTTGGAAAGTAGGTTACCGAAATTTTAATTCATAAAAGAATTCCATCAATCCACAACCAGAGGTCCAGGCTTTGATTAGAAATGACCGTCTCCCAGGCCCAAACTTGATGCGAAAAACAAGCTTTGTCTTTAGGCACTACTTTAACCATAGCCTCATGCTTTGTTAAGCACCGAGAATGCCTGACCATCTCCTGCACGGGTTAGGGTGGTAGTAAGATTTTTCGGGAAATAATTATTTGTCTGGATTGGGAGCAAACAATTACATTTACAAACCAATCTGCCCATATTATGGCTATGAAGTGATAGATTTTACATGAATATAAACCACGACAGATAACGGTATCATAGTGTGTTCTAACGCAAACTACGTATATGTCTAAAAGGAGATTGGTATAGCACTTTATCATCCCATCCAACCATAAGGACAGCCCTTTCTGCCAGTTCATGAGGGGTTTACCCTCAGCCTGTAAGGTCAGTGGTGTTTTGTCCCTTACTCTCAGGCATATCCTAGCATTCAACAAAATGAAAGTATATTAAAGGTGGTTGAAGAACGGCTCCTCCACTTAAAACGGAATAAGGTTTTAAAAATTTTAACCAAGAAAGGAATTACTAAGTGTCTATGGTTGCAGTTGACTGGGACATAGGCACAGATCTCGGCCATTCTTGATGAAGTTAGAATCAGAACCTTACAGGTTGCACCAGCCAATAGTTCGACCACCTGACTTACTCTTTTTACAGAAGTCCAAATGCCCTAGTGAGGCATGACAGCAGGGTCCATTCAACGAGATCCTAACGAAGATGGATACTTGATCTTCGAGGCTCTGCTGGAGCCTTGAGTTTTGAAGCCAAAAGCCCCAAGTGGGACAAATTTGAAAAAGGGAAGCATCCGAAAACGTTTTTTTGCTGAGATCACTTTGCTGCCTTTTATGGAGCTCCCATTTCACTGTCAAAATCTTCTAGGTGGCAAAGCAAGATACTATAGTCAACAAGTGCTCCACAAGATCGGTTACTTGATTTCAGCAGTCCCATGATAACACTGAACTTCCTGCAAACAAGCTCTGATCGGACTAATAGAGCAAATCTTGTCAACCAAAGTTGCGCCTTTTCAGGAAGCCTTGACAATTTTCCCTCATCTTTCGGAGGTCAAGCTATTGACTTTTAGAGACAATGTAAACGTTTTCTCAACTTTATTTCTTCATTAAAAAGCAGGATTGTCTAACTATGAAGAAATATTTATGAAGAAATCGCAATGAACAAATATGCATGATACATTTTATTTTAGATTACTCCAGCAAGACTAAAAATAGAAATGTGTAACTATATTTTTATTTTCAATAAAAAAAATGGGATCTAAAAATAAAAGGGTAGCATTGTTAAACGTAGTGTTACCAATACTATCATTATTAGTGTATATATAGATTTAAAAAGAACTTAAAATCATCGATCTGCAACATTCTGCAAAGTAGTAATAAGGATAGGGTATGTGCTGAGTGAGGCTCAGAATTATGGTTTGGTTTGAGGGTTAGATTTAGGGTTATGGTTAATGTGAGTGAGAGATGTCAACATCATTTGTCATTATAAAGGGATTTGTTACAGATGCCTTGTTTTTCTACTCCATCTAATTTTAATTGAAATATTAGTTTGAGCATTCTTCATGGTGCATTGTTTAGAATGGTATTTCCTCACAAAAGTGTTTTTCATTTCAAAATAAATCCTTGGTGCTTAGAAAAGCAACAAAGCTCCAAATCATTTTATTTAACTTCTGCACTTGGGCAGAATTTACCTCATTAGCATTTATCTTCTGCAGACTCTTACCCAAGAGTGACACTGTTATGGAAAAACAAAAAGGAAGACTTCAAGAAGTAAATGATCTTTCACAGAGTTTGGAAGCAATAAAATTATAACATCCTAAAAATGACCATCAATGGTTCTGAAGATGTCTCCATTTATGTTTGCAGGTGCTTTCTCTGGTAGTATGTTGCCCTCATCTTGTGTGGAAAGGAAACAAATGAATGATTACCACTCTGAGGTCATGAAGATGATCCTGTTTTTAGGAATTTATTTTGCTCACTTATTGTCGCACCCTATTACTTCTCAAACTTCTAAAAAAAATATAAATTGTATTGAAATATTTATGCCACATTAGACTGCAACTGTGTTGATTCAGTACTGATGCCTTTGCGTGTGAGGTAAAGGCTCTCTTAAAAACAGTAACTGCTCTGCTCTGAAGTTGAACATTTTATGTTTTAGCCTTTTCAGTGTTGTAAAAGAGTGAGTTACGTAATTATATAATATGATTGCTTAAAAAGTATAAGTCAAGGTTGGAAAAATATTTGAGGCCAGGGTGTGACTTTAATCCTAGCACATCCCCATATTGGTCCTCTTTCTTATATTGTGTATCACATATTAATTACATCCCTAGAAAGTAATAGATTTTAATAAAAAACAAGGGCATGCACAAATATATACCTAACTACAAGCTAATGCAATCATTTTCTCCTTTGGCCTTTATTCAGAAATAAGGTTTTGCCATGTAACTTTTATTTAAAGAATTCGTATCAATTTGCAATCAGAAACTCAATAGTTAGATGAATTTAGAAAACAACTGAAATAATTTTAAGAGGACTTGGTGTCTGACATGAAATAAATATGCAACTTTTCCCATTTTCAAAATAATTTAAATACCCCTGTCACTCCACAGGATTTCCATTTTGTTGGACGTGCGCACACTACAGGTAAGATAATAAGGATTTCCATTGTGTCTTGGTTTGACATGGAATGCTGGCTTTCCTCAATGACCATAAAATCCTCTGAGAGTTGCTGTGCAATGAGAAAAGTGACACACAGGTACCACCTTGTCGAAGTTGGCAGGGCAGGTTCAACTACCACAGTTGCCTCACGGTCAAGCCTTATGGAAATTGGAGGACAAGTATCACCATCTTGTTCTTACATGCAGATGTTTAGTGGGCCACATGCAGGCGATAAGGTGATATTAAAAGACAAAATGGAAAAAAGCCACCTCCTACAAAAGGTTCCAACAAGAATCCTAAAAGAAATCATCAACGTTGAGAAAAAATTGATACACATATATGAAACTGAACATTATAAATGATGTAACGAATAATTTTATTGTTAATCCTAAGTCAATATATTTGGGTATGATTGTTGGTAGAGAGAGAGTTTTCCCATTTTTTTGTCCTTAGAGCGTTCGTATATATATGTAGATATTATTGATTTAGCATTAACAATAAAATTATTTGTTACATCACTTATAATGTTCAGTTTCATATATGCGTATTAATTGTTTGCTCAATGTTGATTATTTCTTTCAGGATTCTTTTGTAGGAGTTTTTTTTTTTCCGTTTTGTCTTTTGCTTGTCCCGTCCCGCTCCTTATTAACCTTTGGGGTACCCATTTCCTGATAAGGTGATATTATTCTCATTTAACTGGCATTAAGCATGTCTCCGGCCTCATGGACGCAAGAGGTAAAACCTTGTTTAGGGAGGGCGTTGAACTCCATCCACCAAGTTTTAAAAAGAGGTTTTCCTTCCTCCTGCTTGAAAATGTTTTTATGATGTTGGCAGTGTAATCATGCAAAGTAAACAGAAACCGAAAATACCAAACAATGAATAGCCCATTATTAATTAATAATATTTCAGAGAAGCAAAACCCCTCACTACTGCATGCATAATACACTCATAAAGATAAACAAAATACTTCATTAAAACGTTACCTAAATCATAACATAAATTAAGTAATATTTTGACACATAAACAACATGCCCCACTGCAAGTAGAGGAGAATTATTTTCTGACGAGGCTGTTACACTAGGACAGTGTACACTTGTACTCCAATTGAAATCTGAATTAGGCCTATGTGTTGCTGATCCAATTAACGGTTTGAAACAGGTGCTCTACAGGCCTGCTTATGATTAAATCATCATGTGATGGTTCTCTGAGGCCACCTTGTGGAAGATCGAACACTTATAAATGTGCCTCAACTCCCTTTATGCATTGCATTGGATCCCAAATGAGATAATTGGACTTCAGTTATATGATGGACAAAATTGAGTGCAGGACTTCTGAAGATCAAAATTTACATTTTGGAAAATTGCCACGTGGATTAATTGCTTTAAACTTGGGGCACACAATATTCAAACAAAAACACAGTAATAAGGATGTATCTCTAGATGTAATTACAACACCTAAGTTAAAGTATTTTTATGTGCCCTTGAGCCTAGGATTATTACCTCTAGGTACGATGACTTGTAAATCAGATAACTACAAGAACATCTCTCCTTATTGAACATATCAATGCTGCATGAAACTCCTTTTTAATATTTTTCATGGGTTGTATACAGTATGCTGCGGCCTAAATATTGAATTAAAATCAATCTTCCATCCGGAAGGTTGCTAGACTTTACTTGTGCTTTTTTGCAAATGTTTGTAGACTGGCTGTGCTGAAAGGCAAACAGCCCTTGGTTCATAAATTACCTCTGAAAAGTACCCTTCAGTAGTTTATAATTATAGTGATATTAATCGTATGTTAGTTTAATTCTGTAACAGCTGTGTGAAGCGTTTTACTTCCATAGATTTGTAATGATGCCTTTAATTTTAATATTGGATATTGAAACCCGATATCAACAATAAACCTGAAGTTAATTATGGTGTTTTAGAATATTAATTTGTCTACAGGAAAAGGGGGTTTGCACATTCTTTTTCCGATAATCAGCAAATAACGGACCACTTGTTAATCTAACGGTCTATTTTATGTTTATTTTTATCACTAGTAAAATGATGGTTGAACAAAGGGTATTAATTATACAGCATTGTTCATTTTCAATTTTGAAAATGTTCTTTATTTTGAGAAAACAAATGCTCCAACTCATTGAACGTTGCTCACACCTAAGTTCAACTTAGAAGATGTCTAAAAAAGTTTCCAACACAAAGCCCAATCCTGGAATCTGCCGGAGTCAACAATGGTGGAATTTTACATGTGGAAAGTGCACTTATGAACACAACAATAATGCCAGTATGTTGGAACTGCTACATTAACAAGTTTGGAGATAGAAGCAGTTGTGTAGGCATCTCTGCGTGCACCACCCAGTAAAAGTCGGTGAACCCCCACAAACTTGTATGCTTGTGGGTATTCACATATCTCTTCCGTGGGGTTTCCAACAGAATTTAATGCAAACAAATGTTCTCAGCCCAAGGCATTTATAAATAAAAAAGTGATGAGGGTAGGAATGAATGTTTTCATATGAATGTGTGCCCCACATGGGAAAACACACTCTTTGTGTGGATTAAAAAACATGACATCTGCTAATGCAGATCTGCATCATCTTTAAGCATGCAGACTTTGCAGCTTGCTGGGAAATATGCATGCCCAAATCTCATGTACTAAAGCACTCAGTATGCACGGATGACACACAACTAATCTTTAGACTCAGTAACACCTCTAACGAAGCTTAGATCCTTCAACCATGTCTTCCAGCAGTACAACACTGGATAGGAACAACACATAGAATTTTTTTTTATAATTAATAGTGACAGTCTCAACCTTTAGCATTCTTCCTTCTGGCCTGATGAGTTTGGCTTTAGTCCCTAGCAAAAACAATGTATAGAAAGGTTCTGTGAACCAGATGAACAATCATGTTTTTGTCTTAGTTATATCCTCCTGCATGCCCCACATTTTTCAGACTTCTTTGCCCCGTTCTGCCCCTGCTTCCAACAGATTGCAGACATACTAGCATGGCAGCTCTCATAGGCTCAAAGCTGAACTCTTTAGCTCTCATAGGCTCAAAGCTGAACTCTTTAATATCCTACACCTGTGTGTCTAAAACTACTCTAAGCTTTCCTAGAGTACTGTTGACAGGCCATTCAAAACCAGGCAGCCTGCCTGTTTACAGGGGCTCTCTGCTTTGCTCATGCTAAGCCTATCCTCCACGACTTATGGTTGCTTTCAATTTATCATTGTGTTATCTTTAAGGTGTTTTGTATTATCCATCAAACACTTTATAGCAAGATTCCCAAATGTATTTCCTATAGACTGACGAAATACATTCCCACGGCTGATCCACAGCCTCAATAAATCCATAAAGCCCTGGCAGCAAAGCCTTTTCTGTTTCAATTCCATTCATCTCAAAGACAGTGCCCTCTTCTCTCCAAACCATGATCAACAATTGTTTGTTAAGATAAATTCTTAAAACCTGGACATTGTCAAGATCCCTTTCAATGTGTTTTCTGAACCACCCTACAAGCCAGCACCAAGAGACCCCTGGGTGTAAGTGCGTTTTAACAAACAACAAATACAAGCATACAACATAGAAACTACAAACTCTGTGAAACACTGCAAGAAGAAATGGTTGGTGTAATGCCCTTGATAATGAACTTGTGCTAGTCTTTTCATTTCTTGCGTCTGCATAAAGAGTGCAAATCTTAATTCAGAAAAGGAAATGCGCTTCATAAGGCTGCCCCTCATCAAGGATGCCAGCTCAAGATGAGGATTTGTCAGTCTATTTTGAATCCCTACTTAGAAGCGCTGCACTGGGAGTGGTTCCATCATATTTAGAGTCAATAAAGGTCATGAATGTTAAAATTGTGTAGTAGCACGTATGCAGTTTTTTGGTAATGCACCCACACCCACAAAATGAAAAAAAGTAGTAGGGATGTTATGTCCGTATCTATCTTCACAGATAGTCTTGTCTTGAAGTGCTCTGGGAAGCCTACAACTTTTCCAGATTTCCTTGAGTATGGCTGGCATTCTTTGGATATCCCTGAAATGTTGTAAATTTGTACCAAACATGAGTAATCTTTTTGGGCAAAAAGTGCTATTTTCAACAGTATGCCAGGTGAGCAGAGGCTTTGTCCTCCACTGCCCTACCTGAGGCCTACCTGTCATCCATAGAGATTAACCCACGGTAGGTGGGCATATCTGTTCCTTCATAAAAGCCATCGCTGAAGCACCTGATCCTTTGCTGAGTGGGTACCATGTTTGAGGTGCCTTCTTGGTAAAGCTTTTCGTTTTCTGACAACAAATTCCTAACACAGGAGTTTGTTTTCAGAAAACAAAAAAATGTGTTTTTCCTTGTATGTGTGGACCACTAAGGACTGCCATGCAGGGAACTGTATGTTTGGCAGGGCTGCTGCACCACTAATTTATGGTGGTGTCCCCCCGGCCCTTAAATAACCCCCTAAGGTCTTTAGTAGGAATTGGGAGGTAATTCTGATTTAGCAGTTAACAGGCGTTCCCTGCCCTCTTGGGGTTACAAGTTGTGTGGAACTCCGTACTCCTGATATTTTCACCCATTAAAATTTCACCAAGAAAAACTGGCAACCTGTGTGCATGAAAAAGGCCTAGCATTCAGGAAAACAGGAGAAAATCAATTAAAACGCACCAATTGGAGAAATAATTCTCCATTCCTGAGGGAAAGAATGGCAATAGTGTTGTAAAAACTGAAAAAACTGTTACTCCTACAACTCAAGTAATGTGGGCCTAAGAAGCTTATCCCATCAATGTTGCCTTAACTGGTAAAATTGGGTGCAAATATCACCCAGGGAATTCCGTTACCCACTGTTTCCATGGGTCATGAAGAAATTTGTGAGTACCCTTAAGGTAGTGAGTTTGTGGGTGCTCCAAACCAATTTATGGAATCCCCACCATGCCGCATTTACTTTCTGCTCTGCTATAAGATTTACACGTGTGCCTCATTACTCCACATTAGGGTAATATTATGCTGGGAAAATCAATTTAGTAGTGAAAATTTACCTTTGGTATTGTATTGTAGCATTTAAACGGTGCTTCATTCACCTGTGTGTGTTGAGTATGGGTTTATAAATTAGTTTAGGTATGTGATGTTGTGTGATGTTCAAAGGTCTCCTCCAAGTGTTTACAACCAATTTGTGTCTATGATTAAACATGGAGAAAAGAAAAGAAGTTGTGTTTACATGTGATTATCAAACTCTTCCTACATTACATCTGCAGCTGAATGGTAACTATCCAAATGTTTGTGCTTGCTTAGTTAAGGTTAGAGCCTGTAGAATGATAAAATGGGCAAAGTTTAAATGTGGGCAGGCAAGCTCTACTGTTCTATGGCTCAACTCCCCAGGGGTACATCCAGGACAGCAGAGAGAACCTACTACACATATATATTCATAATCCATACTGCTATTGTGTGTCCAGGGGTTTGCTCAGGTGCAAGGAGGCAACCTACTGGAGACTCAGATACATAACCACCAATTTGGGTAAGAGTCAATGGGGTACACACAGGAGCATGTACGGTGCAACCCAGAGGAAAACACTGCTATCCAAATCACCAAAAAAGAATATGTCTATGACATTCCACATTGAGTGGCAGGGATGCCAGAAGGCTCCAATGGAAGTCATAGCTCCCCACTACCAATTATAGCAATTATCGGGTTCACCATGGAAAAGAGGAGCAACCAACTGGGTTATATGAGTAGTGAGGTGCAACTCACTGGAGTTATTGTTTACAGAGCCAGTAAAGTGATGTAGTCCACCTGGCAGTGCTGCATGCAAAACCCATAAGTTAGGTCCCAGGGTCCACCCAAGTGGAGATGTGACCCCAACAGGAAATTCTGCCTCCTTGCCAACAGGTTCCTAAAAGTGTATGGAGGTGAGATCATAGGAGGAAATGTAGATTGGGCTCCTGGTCAGGTGTGGTGCCCCTGCCTGAATATAAGGAAAACAAAAGAGTGAGTTAGGGAGAGAAACATGATACTAGCCTAAGGTTTATCCAGGGCCTAACAGGGCCAAACAGTGAAGACACCACACGAAGATGCTCTTAATCTAATGGCCCTTGAGGGTGGGGCTAACTGCAATTATTGGCAGAGTGACCCGAGCGGGTGCTCTCCTCAGCTTGTGAAATTCAGCTTACCTTGCCACATGGGCATCCATCCTGCAACCAGAGAGTTGGCACCTGATGCAGAGCACCTAAGGATCTCTCTGTGGGGTCCCAAACAGACTGAGAATTGCACAGCCAGTAAGTGCGGCTCAGTGAGCGGGCCTGAGATTGCAGCACCATCCGGGGTGCAAACTGCCCTTTATGTGGACCCCCAGGTCCATCTTGCTCCACCACTTTGGCCATCTGACATCCAGCCTTGCTCACCAGGCTTTTGCTGTGGCTTCCCCTCTGGGGAGGGTGCTGGTTAGGAGAGGGATCCAAGAGACTCCAGGCCGCCCAGAGTCAACTAAAACCCTACCTGAGACTGATCTGTGCTGCCCCTGGGAGCCTTAGACATTGCCATGCAGTGCTACTGAGGAGGGCCTCCACGCTATAATGGTCGCTACTCTTATCTCCCTCCTGAAACTACGGCTACCATTTAGAACCCTTGCACCTGCCCATCGGACAAGAGGATTACATGATCTGCTGTGTGCCACACCTCTCCTCCTTACCACCATTGTGCATGGTTCACCAGTAACCAGAGAACTGCCTACTATGCACTCTGGAATTGTGAGCCCTGGTGAAGCTGTGGGGCCTGACTCCTAAATGCACCCTCTCAGCTACTGGGATCCCACCCTGTATTCCCTAAAACAAAACAGGTCACCAGTGTATGCTAAGGCCTACTCCATTTTCCCATCTGGGATACTTACTCTGCCACTGGGCAGGATCATGGCATTCTCTCACACCCACACTTGGGACACCCCCTTGGAGAGGGTCGCCACAGCACAGGCCCCCACAGTGCGTAGGACACCATCTTAGCTTGGTAGGCCTTAAGCTCCACCAGAGACGCACTTGAAACCAAAATAGCCTCATTAGTAGTGTACATGAGGTTGCTGCAAGAGGACCACAGAAAGACAGTCAATTGAATTTGCCAAGTGGTGTCTGAACTTTTGGCGCTGGGCTCCACATCTGAATCTCACTAGGTGGACCTCAATGCACTTATGGGTCAAGACTTTAGAGGCCTGAATTTAGAACCAGGAGGGATGGGCCAGATGAAATAACATCAGAGTAGTGGACCTTCCAGAACAGATAGAAATGGCATCAATGCTTTCACTCCTAGAAGACCAGCTACAGGAGTTGGTAGACCCAGAGGCCTGTCCAAGCATTTCACACTTAAATGAGCACACAGAGTGCCAGTACACCCTTCCCTCGTGCCCGGGGCAGACCCATAGCCGGTGGTTGTGTGACTACTACACTACATGGATTGAATCTTCCTCCTATGGCAGGTATGCAGGAAAGGCCCCTTCAATGCTGCAGTGATCATGCGCCCCGGGAGAGCTCAGAGAGAGCAACTGGCTCGGAGGAGAACACTGACTCACTCATTGGGAGCAGTGCAGACTCTGACACCAGTGCACCCATGCCAAAGGTCACCCCTGCCAACGCTGATGAACTCACATGACTGGTTATATCGCTGTTATGAACCTTTTTCACAGGCAATAACCCCTTCATATTACACTCAGGTGTTCATCTACTTGATGTATTAGACTTGTAATCATCCTGGGTGGGTTCATTTGGGGTTTGTTTTTGATGTTTCTTGTTTTTCCTTTCTGCAGCACACTTTGAGTGGGTTGGCCTGAGGGGATAGCGCTGTGGGATGTGGTTTGGGATTTGTGGTTGGGAGGGGAGATCACGGACCATGTCTAGAGCTGATTCCACCATCAGGCTGCTCATCTGGAATGTGAGGGGTCCTAACTACCCAAGTAAGAGATACAGAGTCACGGCCCACATTAAGAGATGTAAGATACAGGTTACCTTGCTACAAAAAACTCACCTAACCAAGGAGGAAGGGCTTGCTTTGCAAAAACAAATATCACACAAACTACTCAGCCTTCTCCCAAGGAGTACTCATCTGGATCCTGTAAGGCATACCCTTCCTGCCACAGCTTGAAAGTATTGAGTCAGAGGACAGCTACATAGTGTTAGGGGTCAAACTGGAGAGGAAATATATTGCATTGCTAAATCTCTATGTCTCAAACGTAGATCAGCAAACTGTCTTCATCCCTATCTGCGCACCTCTCCTCAATTCTACGTCACCTGCTGATCATAGGAGGAGACTTTAACTGGATAGCAGATTCGAACTTGGACAGATGCCATCCACCATTGCCTACCTCCCCGTGGCAAAATTCCTTAGGGGCTGGAAGCAGAAATAGACACCTGCAAAGCGCATAACCCACTGCTCAGGGAATATTAATACCACTCAGGACTGCATGACCTTTTTGTCCACCTAGACATCTTACATTGGGACTTTTCCAGATCCCGGAACCCATCCTGAAAACTCAACACAGATGGCCTGGAATACCCAGTCTTTCTGGACTCTCTAGCAACTACCCTCCATAATTATCTTGCGGAGAAAGAGGGCCCCTTGTCCTCATTCCCGATTGAATGTGAGGGGGATACTGCATAGCTACATCAATGGGGATCCGCTCTGAACTACACAATAGTGCAGCAGGAACAAATACTTGACACACTGGATAGTGTGTCAAGCCCTCAACCCCTCTACGCATTAGCGGGCAGGGACCAAAAGGGAGAAGCTTCTGTTAATTGAGAGACTGAGAGGACATGACTATGCCAATACATCACTATGATGCATAGCAAACAAGAGATAGCCAGGTGGTTACCTGCATGGCTTGCGAACCCTCAAAGGCAGCAATCCCAAATCTTATCTCTTGTCGACCTAGCAGGCCATAAGAGGGTCATACAAGCTAATATTAATGCCAGATTCTGAGACTGTTATGCCCACTTCTACAATGCCTAGCCCACTCCTAGTCCGCACGATCTACACACTTATATCATAGACGCTGCGGCTAATAGAGTGAGCCACGACATAGCCGCTTTAGGGAGACATCCAGGTTCAGAAGCTGAGGGAGGTCATCAAATCTCTTCCCAGGGGAAAACTAGCAGGGACCGATGGGTTGCCTGTCAAATTTTATTCAGCTTTTGTGGACATTTCAGTTACCCCACTGACCAAATTCTACTACACTGCAAAAGAGCACAGTGCCTCCTCCTCCCTCCCATGTGTGAAGCCCTGATCATCCCACTCTTAAAGTGGAGCATAGAAGTGCACCTTGTCTCCTCCTATGGGCTATTGTCATACCTAAATGTGAACTATAAAATATTAAGTAATATACTGGTTAACCAACTGTTACCTTGGCTACAGAGCCTGATACATCTGGATCAATCAGGATATATCCCGACATGCAGCACGATCTCTAACATCAGACAACTCGCCCACGTCTTACACTCTCCTCTCCTAGAGGACCTTAAGGTTATAATGCTACTGGTCGACACAGAGAAAGATTTTGACTCTTTAATTTGGGACTTTCTATACCTGGTCATTGCCTGTATGAGCCTTGATAGTGGGTTCCTCATGTAGTAAAACTAGTATCACTGTAACAACTGCATACTTTAAGACCAGCAGGTTAATTTTTTACCCTTGCAACATTGAAAGAGGCACCGGACAGGGCTGTCTGCTTTAACCACTGCTGTTTGCCCCTGGCATTGACACTCAGACAGGACCACTCTTTTCACAGACTGCATCTGGGCGACCACTCACTGCACCTATCCCTATAAACTGATGACTGCTTCTTTATCTTCGCAGGAAGAGATCAGATATAGCATGTGCTTGCACACCACTTACTAGATTTGTAGAGGTATCAGGGCTCCAGGTGAACTTGGGCAAATCCATAACCTGTTCCTTACATGCTGTGGAATCAGAGAATAGACCTGTGGAGCTTGGAGAGGAGATATGATGGGAACCCTATACCTTTCACTATATGGGAGTACAAATCTGTTGCTCTAAATCCCAACTGATTGAGGGCAATAGCCAGGGTTCGCTAGGGTAATCTATTTCCTTTTGGTACACATTGCCCCTGTCCATCAAGGGCCACGCTGCCCTAGTGAAGAGGTGGTTCTTCCATGAGTATTGTACTTTTTCACCACTCTTTCCATGTGAGTACCTCAGGCTGTTTTCCAGCAAATAGATGTGTTGCTGTTGACCTTACTCAGGGACACAAATAGATGAAGGGTCTCCCTGGCCAAATCCCATCTCCCTTCTACAGAGAGCAGGTTCTGGCCCAGATGTATAAGCTATATTATCTGGCCACACGGCTAGTCTGGGCAGCACAATAGAAAGAGTCATTGGGGGACACCCTTGAGCAAAACCCACAGAGACCCCCATTTGCAATGCCTTCCTCCAGTTGCTCCTCTGTCCCTTGCAGAAAGTGCAAGCCCCAGAGGAAGGTATTCTGATTACTATGCTCAAATATACTGGGTTCGGGTGCCTCACCAGACTCATCATAAACTCCCCTACACTAGTTAACACTTGCATTTAGCCTTAACTGATATGCACCCCAACGGAAGATGGTGGCAGGCAGTAGGAGTGGGACAGGTCTGGTTTATGTTCCTTAGGTAGACTTAAAAAACAATACATTGAGTCTTCCAGGATTTTGCGGTGGAGTTTGGGCCCTTCGCCTTTTTCTACTCTGGAAACTTGGTGCTTCTGTGCCTGCTGTACACAATGAACTCCAGGTCATTTACACAATAGTGGGTAAAACCAGAGTGATCTCCCTTCTTTACAATGCACTATTACGACAAGCTAACACATACCTGACGGGTCTGCATGACTGCTGGATAGAGGATATTGACACTCCAGACAAAGGGCCTGATTTAGAAGCTGGCAGGAAGGGAACTCTGTGCCAGCAGCAACAGAGTTCCCTCCTCGTCAACATAGTGGTCTATCCACCTGATCTATATGCAGACGGACCTTAAATTTGGTCACAGACTACTCCGTCTCCACCATCTTCAAAGTTCTCCAAAGGCCCTGTGGAGTAAGGGCCATCAGAGAAATGGCTACATGTCCGCCTACCCAATTAGTATGGGCGGACATAGAGCCATTTTTTATTCGGTGAGGGAGAGTAAAAATAAAATAATGCTCCCCCAGTCATGGGAGATGACTTTCCTGTTGTAAGAAGTATTATTCTTTTTATTTACAAAAATAATAACTTTTTGCTGTTGTAGCCCTTTAGCAATGAGTAAAATGCATTGACAGGAACCGCCATGATGGCAGTTCCTGCCAATGCTTTTATAAATGATCACCTGCTTGGAGGCAATTTATAAATTAGGTAGATGGTCCCTCTGTGATGGGGAAGGGGTTTTTTACTCTGTCCCCATAGCTGAACAGCAGGCCATCTGCCAAAATATAAATTGGCCCAAAAATGGTACAATATCCTCAAGGCCACGCCACACCTATCTATAAATGTCAGATTAAACCTATGCAGTATTACTTCCTCCACAGAGCCTACTTCAGCCCTATGAGGATTAATGCAATGTTTCCTGAGGCAAGCACCACATGCCTAGAGGTAACATAGAGGGTGCAGACTTCTACCGTATGGTGTGGCATTGCCCATCTCTTCACACTTACTGGGACAGCATAATGCATTACATAACCCTAGCTATGGGATGACATATTCTGAAAACTCCAATGTACTGCCTATTGGGCCTCTTCCCTGAATCTGCAACAAGTAATCGAAGACCACCTTCAAAGACCTGGCACTGGCCCTGGCATGTCGCCAATTGGCAACTGCCTGGTAAAGTCTCTCGAGGACCTAGCTCATGTTGTGGCGAGTGGAGGTGATTAAATGGGCAGAGTGTGAGTGTGCTGTCCAGACGAAAGTGTAACGGGGACTCCGGTCCCCGGAGCATGCGCGAGTGTGGGACACTATATTATAAGCCTGCCCTCAATTAAAAAGCTCTGGCATCCTTCAGACACCTCCTTAGAGTGAGGAGGGGGACTCAGACTAATACTGCATTCCTGGCCCCCACCCGCGTTCTCCTGTGCTCTCCCACCATGGGATCCACCCTTCACTTGAACACATAACCTAGGCAGAGTGGAATGGACAACATCACTCCCGACCTCTAACATATCTGCTCACCCCAGAAGATAGATAAGCTCTTTAATTTGCTGTTCATCTTTAGTGTTTGAACTTGGTTGATTTCCCAGTATAATTTATCAACACCCCGTAAACTGAGCCTCCTTTGTGTCCTGTATAATTTGAAACCTCTGCTACTCAACTGCAGGTTTCTCTTTTTGGTCATACTCTCCAGCCCCTTCTCTTTTTGGTCATACTCTCCCACACTCCATCACAAGTTCTTGTAGATCCTGTACTACCTGATGGTGGTTCTGGGTGGGAGCACAGTATACTATGTTATTGTAGTAATTGGCACTATGTGCGCTGAAAACAATAAAATTATATTTAAAACCTATGTCCAGATGGTAAGCTCTGGAAGGAGAATTAAGTAGCATTTCCCAATGAAAGGTGAGGTTGGTGCAGGAAGAAGCCCTCTTGGCCATGCAAGTTGCGAGGTGTGCACTGTGTAGGGACTGGAGATCTGCTGCTTGAAAGTAGTCGAAATGTCTCTCTCATCTCCGTTTCATCACCTGAAGATGGTGCTCAAAGTCAGGAAGGACATAGGCTAGATGAAATGCTAGAGGCGAGAAGACCTCTAGGCTGTGTTACCCAGGAGGCAGGCAGCATATTGAGGTCTGTACATGGGTAGTCTATCCAGAATGGGAAGGGACAGAGACCTGGAACCAATGGGGTAAAGCAATATGCACACTAATGCACACTAATGAACACCGAAGGAGACTTTGGTAAAATAAAATGATTTGCAACAATAATAAGGGAAGCAAATACTCCACCTGAACTGTGGCACCACCTACTGATTAAAGTCACTGATGTAGCCGGAGTCCTTGGACAAAATATTGAGTTAAAATATTGAGACACACAAGTATCAAGTTTTCAATATTGTGATACTAAATATTGTGATGGAGGAATATCATTGACAAAAATATCAATTTTCTAAGGTAAGTAATATTGATGTTAAAAATATCTATGTTGTTAATATCGTTAACGAAAATATAATTGTAAAGAATATCATTTTTTAATTATCTCTATGTATTTTAGTATGTGTTTTAATTGTATATGTTATAAATTGTTTGTATAATTATTGATAATGTTTTTTTAATATAATTTGGATATTTGTATTTGTTTTTAAATTTAATCTAATTATGAATTGTAATTTTTAGTGTTGTAGCGGGTTGTGGGGTTTGTTGGGTGCAGGGTGGGTAGTAAATACATTATAATTAATTAATAATTAATTGTAATTATTATTATATTATTTACTTGATAATTAATTATGCAAAATGTGTAATTAATTTCTTTTTTAAGTTATGTTTTAGGTGTGGTTTGTGGAGTTTGTAGGGGTAAAGGGTTGGAAGTTAATTAATTATAATTATTTACGAAATAATTTGTAATTGATATTAATTATGTCATTGATAATTAATTATGCAAATTTTGTAATTGATGTATTTTTTTAGTTATATTTTAGGTGTAGGTTTTGAGATTTGTAGGGGGTAAATGGTAGGAAGTTAATTATTTGTAATTCATTAATAATTCATTTTCAAATATTATTAATTATTTAATTGATAATTAATTATGTAAATTGTGGAATTATATTTTAAAATTATATTTCAAGTGTGGGTTGTTGTGTTTGTAGGGGTAAAGGGTGGGAAGTTAATTAAGAAATAATTTATCTACAATTAAATATTAATTTATTATTAATTATTTAACGTATAATTATGTTAATTGTGAAATTATCATATTTGTTAAGTTATAATTTAGGTGTGTGTTCTTTAGTTTGTAGAGGAATAGGGTGGGACGTTTTATAAATAATCAAAAATTAAAAATGTTATTTATTTATAAAAAATTGTTTTTTTACTACCTAATATGTTAATTGTGTTATATTTTTATATTTCTTATTTCCATTACATTATATTATTGTTACCTGCTTTAACTGATAACATTTATGTAAAATTGTAATAATTATGTAAACTGTTTTATTTTTGATAAAATGTAGAAATATTTTTATATTTATATTTTTATATTTTTGGGTATTTAAGAGAGTTGTTAAAATGCCTTATTTATTTGAAGAGAAATACTCTCTTTCACTTGTTGCACTAAACGGAGTGGGAATAGCACATTTTGGGGGTTATTCTAACTTTGGAGGAGTGTTAATCCGTCCCAAAAGTGACGGTAAAGTGACGGATATACCACCAGCCGTATTACGAGTTCCATAGGATATAATGGACTTGTAATACGGCTGGTGGTAAATCCGTCACTTTTCCGTCACTTTTGGGACGGATTAACACCTCCTCCAAAGTTAGAATAACCCCCTTTATCCTTTCCGAGTCCAGCGCTTTCCCTGCTATTGAACAGACTAGGGTGGGAATAGTAAATTTTACCTCTCCTGAGTCCAAAGCTTTCCCTACTGTTGCACACAGTGGAGTGGGAATAGTAAATTTTACCCTTCCTGAGTCCAAAGCTTTCCCTACTGTTGCACACACTGGTGTGTGAATAGTAATTTTACCCTTCTCGAGCCCAACGCTTTCCCTACTGTTGTACACACTGGAGTAGGAGCAGTACATTTTACCCCTCCTGAGTCCAACACTTTCTCTACTGTTGCATCAACTGGCGTGACAATGCTTTCCCTACTGTTGCACACACTGGAGTTGGATTAGCAAATTTTACCCCTCCTGAGTCAAACGCTTTCCCTACTGTTGCACACACTGGAGTGGGAGTAGTAAATTTTACCCCTCCTGAGTCCAACGCTTTCTCTACTGTTGCATCAACTGGAGTGACAATGCTTTCTCTACTATTGCACACACTGGAGTCGGAATAGCAAATTTTACCCCTATTTAGACCAACACTTTCCTTACTGTTGCACAAACTGGAGTGGAAACAGTAAATGTTACCCTTCCGGTGTCCAGCGCTTTCCCTCCTGTTGCACACACTAAAGTGGGAATAGTAAATTCTACCACTTCTGCGTCCAACGCTTTTCCTACTATTGCATACGCTGGATTGGGAATTGTAAATGTTACCTCTCCAGTGTCCAATGCTTTCCCTACTGTTGCTGTGACTGAAGTGTAAATAATAAATGTTACCCCTTCTGCGTTCAACACTTTCCCTACTGTTGGGGTGGGAATAGTATATTTATTATTTCTACAGTTTAATAGTTTTTTTAGTACTGTTTAAATGTTTATTATTATGTTTTTGTGTATTTAATTTTATATCTTTAATATATATAAAATGTATGTAATTTGTAACATATTTTTTGTAAAACGTATTTTTATCTATTGTTAACTTTTTATGAATAATTCAGTTGGAAATATTTTAATTTTGTTTGCAGATTATTTGTTACATTTTTATATTTTTGTATGTGAATGTAAATACATATATGTGTACTTGTCATTTTAGTATATTAAAAAATAGAAAATTATCATTTAAATTTAAATTATTATGTTTTAATTGATTTACAATATATATGTATATAAATATACACACATTCATATATATGTGTTTGTTTGAGTATATAATATTATGTATTTTAAAATATTTAAACATAAGTAATTTATTTTATTTTACTGGTATATGTTAACATATTTAAGATTTACAGTATTTACTATATATATTAAAAACAATATTTGTGTTTATATTTTTTGCAATATGAGGGTAAAACAATATTTTTCTCGATATTTTTGTATAAATAACCATATTAACCATATTTGTGTGATCTATATTTTTGACACGATATTTTTGGTTTAGATATTATGTCAGTGAACCAAGAGTCTAAGCAACTCTCTCCTAGCTGTTTCCTCACGCAAACATGTGAGTTCTCTGCCCTGACAAATCAAGCCATTTGTCTCTGTCTAATGAGCCTGAATAAGGAGGCTTTGTGAATCGGGCCCTGATTTTTTTTTTAAGGCGAGAAAAATACTCAGCAAAGCACGAACATGTAATCAAAGCTGCCATTTTGCCATAGTATGACTGGGTTACAGCTGCACCTCATGCGCCTCACCCAATCCCCCTATATAGGCCACACTGCAGTCTACACCTTTGCAGTCATGCACTATAGAAGGTCGCCAAGAAGGCGTCCTATTAGAGGTGCAAAGCTCTATATACATTTTCAAACACAAAAGATGAATGCCATAAGAACGTGAGCATATTATCACATTAATAATCCATGCACATGCAAACCGAAGGTGTTTGTGAACAGCGTTGCAGCAAAGGCATCCTGGGTTCTAATGCACACTCAAAGAAAATGAGCCCACAACATTTGGTTGGTCCCTGCCACTCCTGGGCATCGGAGGCACTGTTCATGCTGCCCTGTTGATAGCTACGCTCCTGTTTGTGAGTCACCCAAGCGCAGGTAAATTCAGCTCACGCACACACGTACTTGAGGACGAGTTTGTGAAATGGTCCCGCTGCGTTTACAGAGTCAAGCTTGTCCCTTTGCTAAGGCTTCCTTAGCTTCGGCTCTGAGACTGTGCACCTGCCAAGTAAGGCAAAGTTGAAGTGGAGATAATGAACTCGGTAAACTGTACGAGCACACCGCCGCTGCTTGTGCTGTTCCCGCGGTTTGCACACCGTGTTCTGTTGCTATCCCAGACCCTTATCTATGCAGCGTTTCATAAAACACAAAACACACAGGACAGAAACTAAGCTGCGCTGAGAGGGACGTGAACTCCGGCCCAAAAGATAACTTCTCTATTGGTATGTCCCTATAGCACATTAACAATTCATAAATCTGATGCGACTATCACTTTCATGTTGACTTCTTTAAAGGTCATTCATTCTATGAGGAATTTCAAAAATATGAAGTTGATGAAAATTATTTTCGCTCTGTGAATGTCTTACCACGCACAACAATCACAGTGCCTGATTGTATGCTATTCATGATGATGCTTTGGGTGTGCATCAATTCCATAATTCATTTAGAACCCCCCCCCCAAAAAAAAACCAAGTGTTTTTCCAAAGACTATCATGCTTTACTAAAATTGAACCATAGAAGGCACGTATAAAAGGGTCTAAATTTATAGTTTCCAGCTGTGATATGGGGCACTATGCTGCCTCCTGCTGGTGGTACTGTGCCTCGCCTCATGAAGGGGCCTACCTTGCATTTAGATATCTTTTACCAAGTTCCAGCTTTGTATCAAATATGTTGAGTCTTTTAATGATAAACCCCTTGCAAGATACAATCAAAATTATTTCTCCATTGACGTATAGTTTGGTGTCATAGAGTGGAGTAGAGTGGAGTTCAGTAGAGTGTAGTGTGGTGGAGTATAGCATAGAGGAATAGCATACAGTGGAGTAGTGTAGAGTGGAGTACAATGGAGTTGGTAGAGTGGTGTACAGTGGAGTGGAGTAGAGTGGGGTGTTGTACAATGGAGTAGAGTGGAGTAGAATGGAGTGGTGTTGTGTACGGTTGAATAAAGTGTTATATAGCGCAGTGGCGTGTTGTATAGTACAGTGGTGTGAAGAGCACTAGAGTAGACAGGCATAGTGTGGAGTTCATAGTGAAGAGTTGAGTAAAGTTTTATATACTGGAGTGGCATTTTCTACAGTACTGTGGAAGAGTGTGTCGTAGAGTGCTGGAAAGTGGCATAGAGTGGAGTAGACTGTTGTACAGTGGAGTGTAGAGGCATTGAGTAGATGGTTGTAAAGTGTAGTATAGTGGCATAGAGTGGACCGCACTGTTGTATGGTGGCACAGAGTGTAGTAGAGTCTTGCAGAGTGGAGTTGCATAGATTGGAGTAGAGTGCAGTAGATTGGAATGATGTACAGTGTAGTGTTGCATAGTGTCACAGGGTGGGATAAAGTGATGTGCAGTGGAGTAGAGTGGAGTGGAGGGACATAGCATAGTATGGAGTAACATGTTGTAGAGCAGAGTGGCATGGAGTGGAGTAGAGAGGAGTATCATAGCATACAGTGGAGTAAAGTGTTGTAGACTGCAATGGTGTGTGGTAGAATGGAGTGGACTGGTGCTGTAGAGTGTTAGAAAGTGCTGCTGAGTGGAGTACAGTAGAGTGCCACAGAGTGGATTACAGTGTTCTATGTTGTAGAGTTGAGTGGTGTCAAGTTGATTATGGTACAGTATACTACCCTCTCCTATGGTAGAGTTCAAAGGCACAGAGTAGCCTACAGTGGGGTGATGTACAGTGCAGTAGTGGAGTAGAGAGGAGTACAGTAGAGTAGTTTTTGAATCTGTACAGCAGATGTCTTCATACTGGGGGGCGCTAGGGGGGCCTCAAGTGATCCCAGGGGGGGCACCAGGTTCTGGCCAAAAGAAGAGTTAAACAGATAACAGTGTTTTTTTAAAAGCAGAAACATGTTATTGCACTTTTAAAAAGGTAACAGTACTTAACTGCAATGTTTAAATACGTCTGGAGATATTTAAATATTGCCATCTTTATAAAATTATTGTGAAAAATTCTGAGGTGGGGCCCAATGATGTTTATTTTTCAACTGGGGGGGTGCGGCATTAAAAAGTTTGGAGACCACTGCAGTACAGTATATTAAACTGGTGTGGAACGGCATAGAAGGAGTTGTGCAGACTGTTGTATAGTGTAAGTGTTGTAAAGTGTTATAAAGTAAAGTAGAGAACTGTACATCAGCATTAACAGGAGTATGGGTGGAAGGAAAACTCCGCTCTGCCGGCAGAGTTCGCAGAGTTTCTTTTAGAGAAAGCAGAGTTCAACAAAAACTCTGCCAACCACCGCATGGTAGGGTTTACCGCCAACCCCTACAAGTCCTGGGAAGCAATATCAATGACATTTAAAAAAGAAATAGTTGAACATAAGGAAACTGCTTGGCATCTATTAGAGCCTTGCATTACCTATAATTTTACTCTACACGACCAATAGCGGCAAATATGTCCTAAGTGCTGAATACATTATCAACACACCTCAAGCAATCTTATGTGATGACTATATTCAGCCCCTAACTAGCAAGCGTTCCACAGAAGTTTTAATTTACTCAGATGTGTAGAATATTTTACCAATGTGTGACACTGCCTTGTGTGGACACCTCCAGCTCCCTGCTGAATCAGTGCCACGGGAAAAACACAAGTCCATCACGTGACCATGGGAAACTATATTTGTGCTACTGCTTAGGAGCTCCTATTGAACAGGTTTTAGTTTAATTATCCATGCTGCTCTCTGAGCCTACCGTTTGATAACCAAACAGCCTTTAATTTGCATTTAATCCTCTTGCTCGCCAGTTCTGTACACAGCTCTTTGTGCCCTTAACAGAGCTAAAGTTTATTGTTTGTTTAAAGATTCTTGTTTTGAAGCTTGTCTTCTACCTCGAAGATCCCTCCGCTCTGCCCAGATAGCCCTGGTCACCATTGCTTGCATCTGCAAAACCACTGGCAGAGGATGATCCTTCACCTATACTGCAGCAAAGAGCTGGAACAACCTCCCCCTGCACCTCAGACAAAACCTGTCGCTCATCATTTTCAGGACGAACCTCAAGACGTTGCTCTTCAGATGAGGCCCCTCACCTCTCCCCCAGCGCCTTGGGACACTCACGGGTGAGTAGCTGCGCTTTACAAATATTGGTTGATTATTGGAAAGGCTTGCATAAGGCGCACAGGGAAGCTGCATTACTGTTCTCTGCCAAGGGGAGGCACTACTGGTTCAAAAAGGACTGTAATCACGAGATCTGCTCCAGAGCATCCACCTTTTAGTCACTGAGAAGACTGCAGAAACAATACTGATGCACTGTGCTTTGCACCTGTCAACGGAGGATCAAAGTGTGATTTGGGTTGTACCCGGGTGGAAAGATCTACTCTTGCTCTCCCTTAGGCATAGGTGGCTATGGAGGATACTACACATGTCCTTTTTGTGGTCAGGCCCTGCATGCATCTGCTTCCACAGACCGAGAAGGAGAAGTTGGTACCCTTCGCGCTCCTCGCAGCAGTTGCCCAGCAACACCCCCCCACATAGGGGAGAAGGGTCCCCTCTCCTCAGATATGCAGCTAATACGCTTTCTTGTGGCACACAGTAGAGTGCTGCAGATTGGAGTGCCATAGAGTGGAATGATGCAGAATGTGACAGAGTAGAGTGGAGTGTAAAGCATGCAATGTTCATGGAGGAATCATTTGCATACAAATATTTCAGCAATATTAAATACTATTAATATTGTAATTAACCATAGATCAAATTCCATAAATGAATATTAATTTATAGAATTTGATCTATGGTTAATTACAACATTAATAGTATTTAATATCGCTGAAATATTTGTATGCAAATAAATGAATATTCATTTATGGAATTTGATCCATGGTTAATTACAACATTAATTGTATTTAATATCGCTGAAATATTTGTATGCAAATGATTTCTCCATGAACATTGCGTGCTTTACAGTTTAGATTACTCAGTTATGTGGGGATTTTTGGGTCACCCTGTTTATTTGTAACAAGAGTAGAGTGGAGTGGCATACAGTGGAATACATTATAGTAGATTGACGTACAGTGGAGTGATATACAGTGGAATAGCATACAGTGGACTGGCATACAGAGTAGTGGCTATGGATGCCATAGGATAAAGTGGCTTAGAGTGGAGTGGCATGAAGTGGAATCGCTTACAATGGAGTGAATAAGAGTGCGCTGGCGTAGAGTGCAGTGTGGTAGAGTGGACTGGCATACACTGGAATAGTGTACAGTGTTGTGGTGTAGAGTAGAGTGGTATAGAGTAAAATAGTGTAGAGTGTGGTGGTGTACAGTGGACTGGCACAGAGTGGAGTCACATACATGTGGAGTAGCACACATTAGAGTCAGTGTAGAGTGGAATAACATTGAATATAGTGGCGTACAGTGTAGTGGCGTACCGTGTAGTAATGCAGAGTGGAGTGCCATATAGTGGAATAGAGTACAATGGACTGGTACAGAGCGGAGTGTCGTACGGTGGAATAGCATAGACTGGAATGGCATAGAGTGGAGTGTTGAACAGTGTAATAGTGTACAAAGGATTATTGTAGAGTGAAGTGGTGAATAGTGGAGGAGCGTTTAATGGAGTGGCATACAGTGGAATAGTGTACAGCGCAGTGGTGTACACTGAAGTGGTGTACAATGGAGTGGCATAGAGTGAAACAGTATATAACATAGGGTTGTACAGTGGAGTTGCATACAATGGAATAGCATACAGTTGAATAGCCTAGAGTGGAGAGGCATAGACTGGAGTGGCGTAGGGTGGAGTGACATAGAATGGAGTAGCGAAGAGTGTAATAGTGTACAGTGGAGTGGTGTAGATTGGAATTGAGGAGAGTGGAGTAGAGTATAGTGGAGTGATGTGAGTGGAGTGACAGAGTGTAATAACATAGAGTGGAGTGGCATAGAATGGAGTGGTATAGAGTACAGTGGAGTGGCATAGAGTGGAGTGTGATAATTAAAATAGACGTAGTGTGAAAGTGGGTGAATGGATGTATATGTAATGTGGCAGGAATACACATTATGAGGCGTAAATGATAATTTTTCATAGTATATGTAAATAGTGTAAGTAATGTTAAAGGTATAGGTGTTAAAATACTGTGTCACAGTATACCTTGGTAAGTTTGCAGTATACCGTGGTACATGTGGATGATAAGATACGATGTGATTGGCTATTGGCTATGTTTACCAAACGTAAAAGGCAGCCATGCCATTTTTAGCACAGTTTTGCTGTGTTCTACATTACTCCGAGCTGTGGGTTAGGTAACATATAGGTAAGCACTAGGTTTTATCGTTTTCCCTATCCCAATCTATTACCACTTTACTAACGTGGTAACATGTTGAGAAATGTATTTATAATTTTCTGTATATTTTTACAGCACTTTACTGAGAACATCACTTTTTAATAACAATATCTCAAGAAACTATAAATCGTGCCCTAAGGTACCTATAACTTACACCCTCGCCATGCACTGCTGATTACCGCACATACTACATCAGTCCCGACATCTTCTATGACATCATTGATAATATCACTGCAACATTTGCAATAACATTTTTGATGAGAAAACTGTATATGACGGGGTGCAAGTTATACTTATCTTAGGGCACATGTTATAGTTTGTTGAGATAAGTATACCTAGAACTAAGGCTCCCAGTTTTCAGTTTTTATTGATTCTACAGATAAATAAATGTGTTTCCTGTCTGTATTTTTTTAAAGTTTTAAATGTTAAAAAATACAGAAAATTGCTCTTCTTGTGAGCGACTCTCTATGCTGTCTTTCATGATTTCCAGCAGATAGACAGCATGGGACGTTAAATAACAGGATTAGATTTCCCAAATACAGGCATATGTTAACATATATTTTTTATAATGCTAATTTTAACTTGGCTGGTTTAGTATTTTGCTATATTTGGTTGCTTAGTTTGGCAAAAACGCAACAGGTAGTAAAGTACGAATGCAAGTTTATCAGTTAAGTAAATGTTTAAATATACCATTTTACGACTCCATTTACTCTGAAAATACAAAATAAATATGGATAAATACCAATAACATGTGCAAAAAACAAATACAGAATGAAATGTTAAAAAAAGTAAACACCATAAAATCAGGATCCATAACTATAACTGCTTTTTGAATATTGTTATCGAACTGGAAAAATCCCTTTGCCTTGGAACGGTAGTTTCATCATACTGTATAAAAAGGGCTCCAATCCTCTCCAACAAGTTTTAGACAGATAGCACTTCTCATGCAAATGGCAAACTCTTTACTAGTAGTCAACTGTCCCACTTACAACAATGTATTGTAGGCTCGCAAGTGTTTAATGTTTACACCTAATGAAATGGCTTGTAATAGCATTTTTCAATTTTTTGACTGTTTTAATTTAAAATTTGTATTAATGAATCAGGTTGCTTGTATATACAAAATGTCAGTCATATAACAGCTGCAAGTTGTGAATTTTTATGTATGATGTTATTTGTTATGGTTTCAATCCTATCTAATTATGTTGTATTTTAAAATGTGTAATGTATTGTTGTATTTTGTATTCTTGACATTGAGTTATGTGTACCTCCATTGGAGTTCCCTACCATAATAATAAAAATTGAAACTGAAAATTGGATGATACGCTGTGGAAATCTGAATCATGTTGGGTGTGTTATTCCCATACATAAGCGGGACAAGCACCACATATATACACAGAACCACACACAGCACCCCACAGTTGAGAACAAGAACTATTTCACCTTGGGTGCACATTCAGCTCTCCTCCAGGAAGATGAAATGGGCACCCCTGTCTCATGTTCATGCAGCATGGTGGCAAACCACTATACAAGCCAATAAAGAAAATCATAGTTTAACATCTGTATGAGATGAAACCCCTGAAATGATCAAGATGAATGTTTATACTTATAATAAATTGCATTACACAGCTACAATAGTTTTGTATTGTTGTGCCATTTCATAGCACCTAAAATAGCAGGTCTTATTTTTTTAGTGGTATACAATATATCAACCTTAAATGAATGAAAACGTGAGTTGGTACTGCCTGTATTTGAACCTGTGATCTTCAAATTATACGCATTACAGTGGATGGCTCCCTCTTGTTCACTTCACTTCTCGTAACAATAGGATTGCTTGGTGTCGGACACATTTTAAAGCAGAAGCTTTCCTTCTGTCACCCTAAAGTATGGATAAAGTAGTGGCTCAGAGGAGCATGCTTAACATACGCTGGTGTGGTCACTTTCTAGCAAAATTGCTTCCATCATCAAAACAATAATACCTTATTTTTAAACAGTTGAGTCTGTGTGAAAGGTTCCTTACCTATAGATGGTGTGGGGAACATAAACTTCACGAACAGGAAACTCAAGAATTTCTTTAGTGGGTCGGCAACGACTTTCAGGAAAAGGTTTAACGGGTAATAACTCTGGAGTAACACAGGAACTGAGGCCTTCTAACACTGGGGTTACTTCCAGCTTCAAAGTACCTAGAGACAAACAAGATCCAGAGACAAAACGCTGTCAGGGACTGTTTTTTGTACTACAAAACAAATCAATGTGGTGCATGAAACATTTAGGTGTGGTGTGGAAGGAGAGAATTCAAAGGAAGCTGTGACAATTGCAAGTAGAGAAGTGGGCGCAGAGCCAAGTGTGAGCAAGGGGAGATGGGAAGATACTCTTTGGAGGAAACTTGTTGACTGAAGACATTGTCCCAGGTTTTGCAGAACTTGCCAGCACGTTTGTGAGGCATAGCCTGCCCCTGCACGTACGCAGCCCAATTAATGAACCCCTAAATCCTGATTCAGAATCAGGCCCAACCAGTGGTGGAAGGGGTGCACAACTGGGCGTAAATGCCCCTTTCGCAATGTCGGCCCTATTTTCCAAGTATAACAGAGCAGCGTGTACAAACCCATGGCTAATTCATTCATATGTTCCCATGAGCTAGCTTAGCATGGTAAAGGGACCTCTTGATGTCATCAGTTTGTCACCCTCCTACCCCCTCAACTATGGGAGTAGTGGTGACACGTATAAAACTTAAAGGCCTCGAACATGTCCCTGCATACAATTATATTCTACCTATTCCACTGCATCTCTGTGGAACTGGAATAGGCTGTCACAACAAACTTGAACACATACAAATTCTCTTTGTGAATTTGCACATGTGAAAAATGAGCCTTTTCGAGAGTAGATCAGGGAAAGCTTTTGGAGGGAGAGGAAAATCCCAAATGTTTATGTCTCCAGGAAAACGCACCAGATTTGTAGAGGTCCGAGGTTCTTTCAACTTGGATTTTGGAATAAGTATCATAAAGTGTTCTAAATGTGATGGCTTTATAGCTGGAAACTTGGGCAACATGTGTTTCAAGTTTTCAAATGCAAAGAAAGGTTTGTCCACATTAAGCAAATTTGCTGCACTAAGTTTGAGTTTGTCTTTTACTGTATAGTGAAGAAAGCAATGCTACAGCATACACAAATACAATAATCTCAACATTTGTTCTACTCCGCTAACTGTTATAGGACACACAATTTTGGACTGAACATATTACTAATATATACATCACCTCAGGAATGCCTCTCGGATACTGTTCTTAAAATGCAATTGGTAGGTGAGAAAAAGAAAACCATTGAAGTGTATTTGGCTGTATCTTAATAAAGCCTGGCATTCAGGTTCTTCACGATAATTGTGACTATTTTGTCTACCTTCTTGCGGTAGTGATTCATCAATTTAAACACAAAGAGTAAGAGAGAGGTGGCACTAGCCCATATCTGAGCTGGGTGGGCAAATGATTCACCTTGTTAGTACCAGTCTAACACCTGACTACAACAATAAGCAAGATAGAGTTGACCATTTCACCCTCGCAAAGTGACTGCCACAGGGTGGCACCACGTATGGCACAATTAATAGCCATTGAAGATAGACATTTGTTTTGTTGAAATCTCCATATTATGCAGCATACTGTGGATTATTTGATAAGTGTTGTAAATCCATATTTAGGTAGGAAAAGCTGCAGCTGCAGAATCGGATAATTCTAGTGGCCATCCCGGAAATCATACTCAATGTCTAACTACCTTGGATATTCTTGCTTCCGTTACATCTCAGGTACCTTAGGTAGACTTTAAAGAACTCAAAAGGTGCTTCAGCATGACAAACTGACACATGCAAATTGATGCTGCAAACAAATCAAAACAGATAACATGACCACAATTTGACCAATCCTCTTGCTCCAAAGAGGAATCCATGTGCATCACAACAACACTAAAGAGACTAGGTAGACTGAATGAATGAAACTAGGGGGCATATCTAGCAAACATTCACACAACGCTGGGCAGCAAGCAAAGTGGCTGTGTTGCGTTGCATGAACGGGAAAGAGCTGAAAAGTGTGATTGATATCTTCTACGATATGGGTTCTTCACTCCTCTCCTGCGCTGTTTCCCTTGTGGCTGCCTAGCACCAACACAGTCACCCTCCTATCATAGTGCAATTATGGTGCACAAATGCCTACGTTTTTGGCAAGATTGTTTTTATGCAGTGAGGCATACCTCCCTGCACAAAAACAATACAGGGAGGCTTATTGTTCTTTCTATGCATGATGTAGATGCTTTCTGATGTGCGATATATACATAAATCCTACCTACTCGCATTGAGCATTCACAAGTCCTGAATCACCTCTGCAAGTGCTCAGTCTGTCAACTCGTTACTGCTTGTCCTTTGCCTTTCCATAGATACCCTCTCATGTACATCGTATTGTATGCAACTCTCTGCAACCAGCTCCTCATCCTATTGAATTTGTGAAACAGGCACTCACTAACCTGTAGCTCTTAGGGAACTTTCTTTTATTCAAGCAAAATACACTCTCAAGTTGTACAGTACAGGCCTGATTCACAAAGAGCCTCTATAGTCGTGGCAGAGGTTCTGCAGTCGTGGCGGATTCTCCGCAATCGTGGCGCCACACTGCAGTTCTCATTGGGGAGATTCCACCACAAGTATGGGGCCTCTGCCGCAACGGTGGTGCTTCCATGTGAATTGGGCCATGTATATATACATATATATATATGCATACACATGTTTGCACTTGTTTTTTACATTAACGTTGTTACTGTTACCACAGCAGTGAAGCATTGTAGCAAGCATAATGTACGGTCTGCAGAAAATATTTTGGAGATTTTAGACTCAACGAACTAAAAAAGGTGTCTGCGATGTTTTGGGTAGTTGGAGACGTTGGCCTGGTCCTATCACAAGAAAGATGCAATCGTATACCAGTTGGGACGAGATATGCAGCTGTAAAGGTAACAAGTGATTATTCCGCGGGATAGCCATTTTTTGGGGTGAGGAAACAATGCTCGTGTTGCTGGCTGAGTCCCACCAGTATATGCTGTCAGGCCCTGGAGGTTCACGACATTTAATAACTATCTCCCACATCCACAACAAAAGACACATTCTTGAGGTTATCAATGCAGTCAGAAGGACCATGATGGGATCACTGTTCGCAATATTATACAAAATACTAATAAAAAGGGTTAAAAAAATCAATACAGTCAGAAGAAAAGAAAGAAAGAAAGAAAGAAAGAAAGAAAGAAAGAAAGAAAGAAAGGGTTTCAATGTGGATAGAAAGGAGTCAGGGAGTAACATGTACGAGGGTACTTTCTTACCTGGAATGGATTTAACTCTTCTTTGTAAGGAAGAGGATCTTTTGTAGTCACCCAAAAACTTGAATAAATCCTCATCACTGAGTCTTTCTCCTTCCTATAACCAGAAAGGCAATTAGATAGTTCTGCAAAGTGTAACTTTCTGATGAGATCTATGTTTAGAAAGGTGAGTTAACATATGTAAATTGCATTATATACTGATTTATGCATTAGTTTATGCATTTATTTATAATGCAGGTCCTTATTTGTTGCTAAATACATGTGCCCTGTATCACAGATACCACACTTTCATGATCTGACTTCAAAGCACAATTGCAACATGTGTCACTCTTCTGTTTTTTCAATCAGGACCTCTCAATTATTGTAGCTCTATTTAGGGATAGGAAAAGGTTCAAGGTCTGAAGTTTTGCAACTTCGTATAATTGTTTTTAAATTTTGCAAACTTCTTGAAGTGAAAAAAAGTAAAATGGCAGCTTCAGAGGTCCGTCACGGTAGCAGGAAATTAGACAATGAGAGGCAGCGGGTGGACTGCTGCTATACAACAGCCATGTACTGTGCCCCCTGACACTGGAAGTCTCATTCTCTGAGGCATGGGTCTTTGGCTGGATGAAACTGTCCTACAGTGGTTCCCCCAGAAAAACTTTGCTTTGGGCAAAGTTAGGAAACTGTTCCCACATTTGCGAAAGGCAAGGTTTTCAAATTTCATCCGACCTTGAAGCCAAAGGCTAAAGATTTGACCATCCCTAGTTTGCAAGAATTAGAAGTACAATTTAGGCTTTTCAAATATGAGTTCATATGAAACAGTTGGTAAAGCACAGGAAGAGTACAATAACCTGTATGTTTTTTCATGCAACTATGTGATGTATTTTCAAAATTGGTATGTGATTACATAGAAGTGGGTGGGTCTGCTAACTTCCAGACTTGTCTGCTCAATGGTTATCTTATCATCTTACTGCTCTCTCCCAGGGCCTCTTTCACAACTGCCACAGCATGGATGCACAGCAGATGTGGCAACACTGGTGCGGGGACGATGTGCCCAGCGCCAGGAACCCTGATCCTCCCCCTCCTCCCACAATCATGCTGCGACCCTCTGCACCCTCAACTTTGGCTGCTGCACCACACGCTGTTGCCTCGCTGCACCACACAACGCAGCGCTTCCTGTAGGTTTTCATGCACTTACCTACACCCACTGCACCGACAGCACCCACACACCACTCTCCGACACTCACACAGTCCTTCAACCACCCACACAAGATTCCACACTTGCATGCATGCTCCTCAACACCCACTCAGTCACCAAACATTCCACAGAAATATTGGTTCTTCTGCACGACAATGCCCTGACCATTTACTCACAGAAATCTGTCTGAACCCTGCATTGGCACCTGACATCACCATAGCCATCTTGCTTAGTTATAAGATTGCCAGGTAAGACAGACTCATTCTCCTGCACCTCTCCTCTGCATTTGACACAGTCTCCACCCCATCCTCATACATTATACCAGAATACAAGGACACACACTTCAATGGAGCTGGTCCTTCCTGACTGGAAAAACCCAGTCAGTTATCCTGGCACTGTACACCTTGAACGCCTGCAACCTCATCTGCGGAGTGCCGCAAGGATCCTCCCTGAGCCTGACCCTTTTCAATACATAAATGATCCCGCTAGCCAGCTTTATCCACTCTCACAATATCAACATCCTCTCCTTTGCCAACAACATGCATCTGATCCTGTCCCTCATGGACAAGACACCCAGTAACCCGATCAAGTTCAAAGCCTGCATGACTAAAATCACCAACTGGATGAAGACCAACTGTCTAAAGCTGAACACCGACAAGACTGAAAATGCGATCTTTGGGAAGAGCATATCACTGTGGGACTCCACCTGGTGGCCAACAGAGCTAGGACTGACATCCACCCCCAACCCCATGCCAAGAACCTCAAGATCATCATCAACAGCAAACTCAACGTGACCGCCCAAGTCAATGCAGTCAACACTTAATACTTCCATACCCCAAAGATGATGTAAAAGATTTTCAAATGGTCCCCAATCAGCACCTGGAAAACCATCACACACACCCTGTGCACAAGCAAACTGGACTACGAGAAAAACCTCTATGCCGGAATCAACAAAAAGCTCACCAGAAAGCTGCAGACCATTCAGAGCTCAGCAGCCAGAATCACTGTCAACCTCCCACGCTGCACTCACATCACACCAAACCTGAAAGACCTCTATTGGCACTACTCAAACTCCTCACCTACACTTTCAAGGCACTACACAACACTGGCCCATCATACCTCAACAATTGCATCTGCTTTCACAAACCTTTCAGACACCTCTGCTTGTCCGAACTCTTACTTGCACAAATCTCACACATATGGAAAACCAAATCTGGCCGTTGAAACTTCTCTTACATCGTTCTTAAAGGGTGGAATGATCTGCTGCTGCACATAAAAGCCTTCTCCTCACTTCTTAAGTTCTGCAAGAAGCCGAGGACCTAGCTTTTTGAGTGGTCGCACTAGGCCCTAGGTGTGCCTAGACTCACACCTGCTCAGTGCCAGGCTACCCTCCCGAATTAGGAGTCTTGGCCACTAGACCCCCCAAATAGATCTCCCTCAGTGCTGTTCACAAATAGGTTGTTTTAGCATGCCTAATCATACACTTATATTTATATTGACTTGTTTCGTTTGACAGATCTAGGACTGATAATTTTGAGATATAAGATGACAGTACGTAATTCACATGCTTTTCCAAAATCTTGATCAGGGCTGGTAGCAACAACTTAGGCAATAATTGCTGGCAATGGAGAAATCAACATCAAGCCCTTTCAAAATGGGGGAAATAACTCAGTTTCCAGCAAGGGTAACCTCAGTGGTCAAAAGGGAAGTGTTAGATACTAATGTAAAAACAGAGGTAAGAGAGTCAATAGCCAAATGTAAGCGGGCAAGCAGTTCATGGTTCACAATAGGAGCCTGATTTGATGGGGAGTAGCAGCTCACAAAGGACAGTAAAGGAGAGAGGATCAAATGCCAATGATGACTAAGTGTGATGAGGAGTTGGGAGTGTGCTAGTGGCCACTTCAGCAGAAAAATATTTTTTACAGATGCTAAAATTGATATGGATCTTATCAATTTTATTGATTAAGTATAGGACAATATCATAGCAGATCTCCAGAGATGTCAAAAGCAAGACAGTTAGGGTGAATGAATGAGTTAACAATGTAAATATTTCCTTGTAAAGTTGGCAGCTGATTGAATCTGCTGTTTAAAAATAGGTTGTTTTAGCATGCCAATCGTACCCTTATATTTATAGAGGCTTGTTCCCTATGCCAGCTTATTGCTAAGCTGTATTCTTCCTGCCATATTCTTTCTAGCTTTTTACATGCTATTTTCATGTTGCATAAATTATTGAAAAATCAGGACTCTGAAGGATTTTTGGGTCGAGAGATGTGCTTTTTGTTTGAAGAAACCACATAAAGCTCTCTATTGATCCAACTGGTAACAGATTCATGCAAAGCAGCTACTTCATTTATTGCATTATTCTCAAGTGTTGTTATCAGGGCAGGTGGCATTCAAAGCTCCAGTGAATGATTCTGATCGAAGAACGTTTGTTTTGGGGCAATCTTGGAGGGTGGATCACCTAATAGCTTATATATCCAAAGCAGGGGATCCATTGATTAATAATAAATTTGCAAAAAGACGAAAAAAGAACGTAAAGAGTGCGACTTTTAGAATGTATAGGACCATATATAAACTATTCCAAATCAAGTGGATAACATAGTTCGAGAAAGTAACCTGAATTGGTGGGGGAAGGGCAGGATGCCCAAATGTTAGAATGTCTGTGAAGGAGTAAGTTTAAGTGAGATAAGATCAGAGAAGAAAGAAAATCCAAGAAAATCGTATTTAATTAGATTCCAGGTTAGGAGTAGTAAGGGATATGAATGGTATAAAACCTAGTAATTCAGCAGCAATAAAGATGTGTGTATTTGTAGGGAGCTAACCAAATAAGTCTCTAAAATCCATTGTGACTAACCATCTCCTGCCTTTGTATCCGTACCCAGTCTAATAACTTTGCAGTCAGCAGCAAGGGCCAAAGAAAGGGCAGGACAGGATGCATCATGCAACCAGATTTGAGTCAGAAACAAAAAATCCAAATTGTAGTGAAGAATTATGTCATCAACTTAAACATGGTATTTAGGCAATGAACAAACATCATAAAGAGCACAGCAGGGTGAATTGGGAGAGTGTGTTGAGCGTGCAGTTATCGGAGAAACCAAAAAGGAGTTATAATAGGCAGCATGACCATTTCAATGTTGTGGTCCATTAATTTCTAAGTGGTGCAGTGAATACATTTTATTGTATTATTTGGGAACAGCCCACACACTTGTTGAGGGAGTGCAATGCACATGGAAAGACCCACTTGTACATTTGAGACGATAAAAAAATTCCTAATTGAGTAGTTTTCTTATGTAACTCCACCTATTCCTATTCATAGCCAGCCCCCCCACACACATACACACTTCTGGACCTCATTATGAGTGTGGCGCTCTTATGACCGCCACATAACAAACCTGGCCGCCAGCTCTGCCAGGATCTCGGATTCTGGCGGTGGTGGAAATTCTAATCTGCCAGGGTAGCGCTGCATGCAGAGCTGCCCTGCGGATTACAACCTTGTGCTCCGCCAGCCTTTTCATGGCGGTAACACCGCCATGAAAAGGCTGACAGAGATCAGGTGCAGGGGGCCACAGGGGGCCCCTGCACTGCCCATGCTCTTGGCATGGGCAGTGCAGGGTTCCCCCTGCTCATCACCGTGGCAATATTCACTGTCTGCTTTGCAGACAGTGAACATTGCGAGGGTGCTAGTGCACCCTACTGGCTACAGCACTGCAAGCTGGAGACAATGCTGTAACCTCTTTCCCGCAAGGCTGGCGGGAGGAAACCTAGGTTACAGCCCGCCAGCCTAGTGGGAAACTCTTAATGGGCCCGGCGGGGAGGTAGCCAGTGTGGCGGAAACCTACCTGTCGGAAGTTCCGCAGGCAGTGAAAACCATCTGCCGAACTCCTAATCAGGCCCTTTATTTTTACGTGGGCAGTACATGCACTGTTTTGGCATGATATATGTACGCATGCATGTTACTTTTTGGGGGGAAATCTATGCTTTTCTTTTGTCTTAGGTAGCAGTGCTGCACTTTATGTCTGTTACTTTGTAACAGGACCTGTGGTACCTTAGAGGTGGGACGTGTAGGAGGCCCGTGTCACGCGACTATGGATTTTGATATATGGATTCCTGAACAGTAACATTCTCTTTCCATGAATTCAACTGAAGGCCGGGGCTGAAACATATCAACTTGCATGTGCATGTTAAGATTGAGAGGATGTACAGGACTGTAACTCATGAATAATGAAGGAGGGGGTCAAATCTCTTGTCTAAAGAGTGTAGCAACTCACAACAATGTGTAAATTTTCGCATAGCTCTTAGTGTACCACTGACAATCCCCCCTCCTTAGATCAGGTAAGCTAAATGTACATCCTACAGGTTTGCTTTCGATCTTTTGCTGTTAATTGTGTCTGTGTTGTACTCAATTTGTATAATCATAAATGGAGGAATAGCGATTCAAGCGTTGGTACCCAAACTCTGGAATGACTGCCCTTTGGAGCTTTACAAGAGCACCACTATTGTTTCTCTTAAATGTGCAGTTAAGTCCTATCTATTCACCTACCCCCAAGTGCCCTCCCACTCTGCCCCTTTTCTATAGCACTCTAATTTAGCTAACTATTATAATGTGTTTCCTAGCACCAAGATGGTACGGGATCATTTATAAATAATAAATAGAAATAGATTGATTGGTTTTTATCTCTCTCTCTCTCTCTTTCTTTTTTGGCCATGATTTATCTATTTGTAACATTCAATGATCACTGAGCTATTGAGCAAATAAACTTTCAATTTCTGATAAAAAGGAGGAGAAATATGAGATGATATGATGCATGGGAAATTAATAACAGTTTGCATGACAGGGAAGTGAGGGAAGTGAGGCAGGTAAAAGTGTAGGGATGAGGGGGAAAGGGACTGTTGAAGCTTCAAGAAGTGGATAAGAAAGGCTGTCTTGCCATTTGCTATAGTAAAATAATGAAGTAATGATCAAACCACTCAATGGAGTCACTAGATTGTTGCTAGATTGTTGACTAGGCAAGTGGGGCCAAATACAATCCTGAGGTATGGATACCCTCAGAGGTGGAGCCATTCACCCTCTACTTAAAAATTAAATAGTCTAGTGGGATGATTTGGAGTTTAGCAGAGAGGTTACTCCATCATAATGGTGACAAAATAGCCTCTTTGGCAAACACAAGGTCGTCTGACTGATTTAGAGGTGGGAGGACTTTAAGTATGTTGACAACAGACCGTACTCCAGCTCTGTCGCCGACATACTTGTCTGATGGCCCAAAGGAGTGTGCGCCATCCAATGTAACACATAACACATATTGCTTTATTTAGAGTGGACAGCGTTTTGTGTGTTTTTTTCAGTCACCACCAGGTACAGCTTTGAGACCAAGCACAGTAAAAAACAAATAGTGACCCCCCACACAATGGAAGAAAATTCCTATGGTGAGGGGGTTATTAGCAGTCCATTTTCAGCCTTAGGAGTTTTTTTGTTTTTTAAATGAAAAATTGTGTCAAAGTATGACTGGTGGCCATCATGTTTGATGGAGCTATCCATCAAGCTTTTAAAAAATGGACTGGAACTGCCATCACAACAGTTGCTGCTAACATAAGGGTTGACAGTGGAGTTTGTGGTGAACTGTAGATTTATCAACTAATGCCCTCTGTCATCCTGACAGAGTACCCTCTACTCGTTCAACTCAAAATCAGCCCATAAGTGACCCACAAGCTCTAAGACTTGCTTTCCCTGGATGTCATCTATCCATATAGTAAAATCAACAACAATTAAAATCTTGTCACATTATATGGATACCAAGAAATAACCTAGAGCTTGATCCCAGAGGAGAATAATCATGGACCACAAACTTAGGGAAACTAGGTGAGGGAGCAAGCTGGATAAGGTCTAGCTATCAAAACAATAGATACTGTATTTTTATTTCATGTTCTTGACTTAAGGCTGTATTTAGAGTTTGCTGGAATGGACCATCTGCCAAAAGGAGGCATCTCTTCCACCTGGCATATTTAGAGTGCCATTGACAGCAATATTTTTTTAATATGGAAGGCAGGGCATTCACCACTTTTTGGCAGATGCTCCTCATTCGCCCAACTCTAAGTAAGGCTCTGAAAACCAGTTTTCCTTAGGAGAGACCTACCAATAAAAAAACATTTGTTTATCACTTAGGGCTAGATGTGTGAATATCTGGTCGCAAAATACTCGCAAATTGAAACCAGTAATTTGAGACCAGTAAATATTTTTAAGAATTGGCCTATATACTAGTAGGTTGGTTTCTCAAAATCTGATTTGTACTGGGTTGTAATCCAGCCTACCTCATGAATAATAACGAGGTATGTCACAAATTGTGAACCTCTATGATTGGAGGTCATCACAAGGATGATAGCCTGCTGGGACCATCACAATGTCTGTGCCTGCCTTTCAAGAAAGTAAAACATTTTTTTTAATGAAGCCTGTTTTCATTAAACAAATCAGGACTGTGTTTAAAAGAAAATATATATATTTTTCAAACTACTCAGTGGCCCCATGGTCCCAGGCTGACACCCCAATCCCTTTAAGAGTCAAATTAAAGAATGAATCAGGTGCAGGTGCAGTCTTAAGGTTCCCCCACAAACCATATGGGCACTTACTTCATGGTTTTCTGAGTTATTACCCTTTGTGGTGTAGTGGGTAGTTGATGGTCTTTTCCTTGTCCTTCAGAGCACATCGGGCAGTCCCACCACATTCCAGCAGACAGGGGCCACGAGTAGAGAAGATAGTTCAAGGCTGCCAGGTAGGCCGGGCATGGGCTGTGTCACAGTCTATATGTCCTCTTGGTTTAGTCCTGATGTGCAGGAGCTCCAACACAGGGGTGACCATGGCTCCTGTGTCTTCCTTGGGTGGTGGGTAAGCTGCAGATCATGTTTAGGCTGACGTAGGTAGTTGCCACCCAATAGGGCAGATGCAAGGTTCGTGAAAGATGCTGCCTGAACAGGCTGATGGCATTTGAAGACTTTTGAGGCCAAGGCAAGGATCACAGCATATGCAGCCTGACCAGTACAATGTAAGTTACATCCTCAACTGAGTCAAAGCAATAAACAGGGGTGATGCAGATTTGGCTGGGCCTACATCAAAAGTACTTGAAACAGTTCCCACTAGTTGTGAGAGACAAGAGAGGCCCACTGCAATGCCAGCTACTTCTATATCACTCTCATGTAGTCACATCTTTCTGGCTGTTCCTCAGTCCCTTGGGTCTTCTGCTCCTGGATGTTCTGTCCTCACATCTTTCTGGCTGTTCCTCAGTCCCTTGGGTCTTCTGCTCCTGGATGTTCTGTCCTCATGCAGGACCAAACAGACTCCTTCCTACTCTCACAAGTCACGCAGGCTTCTAGGCACTTCAGACATATTCTCATCTCCTCCACCAGAAAGAGTGAGGTCCACTCCCCTCTTCAGGTACTTAGCCAAACCCTCCTGTCCCTAGCCATTAAGGGTTTGGATGTGGAAATACCAGAAGATGCAGCCTGTGGTAACGTGCCATTTACCAAAATGTGTTAATGTTTTTTAAGTTACTTTATCTAACTTCAATGTATTCTATGGGCTGTAATGTGGCCATGACTATTGGTGTTCCATTAGAATCTAGTCGTAAAATGTTTATGGTCAAACGGAGAATGTGAAATCAGTTGCCTCTGAGCTCTCAAAGGTTGTAGCTGGAGTTACTTTTTTAATGAATAAATCAACCTCAAGATTCATCCTGGTTTCTGACATCTTTATTGAACCTCTACTCTCACACAACCCCAGCCCTCACTCCTAATATAAACCAAATGGCAGTGCTGAGGAAGAACTAATGAGCAACATGGCCTCATGGAATTTCTAACCCTTCCCTATCCTCGTCACTTCAAAATCTAGATCTCTGCTCCCATCACCCCACGTCCACAGGAATGCAGATTATATATAGGATACAGTTCCACTTTGTAGGAGAACAGCCCTCACACTCCATCTTGTGCTATGCCAGGCCAGGGGCATCTGAGAAGTGATCCCACTGGATTCAGTACTCAGGCTCACCCACACACACACCTACTACTATACTTGTGCTACACAATCTACACACTTGACCTACACACAAGATGTCAGAGCAATGTTCGTCTGTTACACATAGCAAAGGAACTTTACAGTTCTTAGGAGCTGGATGGCCTCATTCTCAGTGACCCAGGTAAAAAGGTTTGGTCATACTATTAATCTTTTTGAAACATGGCACGCTGCCACTGCAGCTGCATGCGCTACCCCAGGACACAGACAGTAGTTCTCTGCCCACAATGAAGGCATGTTTGGTATTCCCACCCACTGGATAGGTTCAGGAGCTCAAAGGACAGACCTCGGCCTTTATTCATGTACTAGATTAGCATTAATACCAGATACGGAGTTTGGCATTCAAGGCTAGTACAGCTGGGTATGTGGTTAAATTTAAAGAGCTCAGATAGTTTAAAAAAAATACATGCCTGCAAATCCAGTAATTAATTTTCACCAAAAGTGTTCCTGCTTTATCAGGACTTATTTTGGTGAAAAGTCCCAGTGTAGAGAACTCTCTATTTGACAAGCAGGCTGCTGCTAAGCTAGATCGCCACACTGTAAGTGACCTCTTTGTCAAAGAAACATACTTAAACCCAAAAGTAAATAAACTTGAACTTATAAATAAACATCCCTAAATCACAAAATAGATGGTCTACTATTTATTCTTTACTATCAGTGTACCTGCTTGAAAAAACTGTTGACAGACAAACATGTTGGCTTATTGTTTGACATAGGGAAAAAGTCCTCATAAGTACTGCTCCTCTCAGATAGTTTTCGTCCTTGTGCCAGCATTGATCTTCTATCCCCTGAGTTTCCTTTACCTGGAGATAAAATGAAATACTTGAATTATCATCCACGCAATATTGTTTCCTAACAGAACATTTGCAAAAAGTGTGGAACGCTGAAATGGAAGGACTATTTTGGAGTCTCTTTTGGCTGCAGACGTCGGTGGGTAGACTAATGAGCAAAAGTAGTATATAATTGAAATAAAGAGTGGATTGGTTATTCTCATTCAACAGATGGTCAGAGAGTCCAGGGAACATACTGAAAATATTTGTCCCTAAACAGGTAATGTAGAAAACAATATTTTAAAGAGCATTACCGTCCTGATGCACTCAACAGAAAAAGGAATAGTACAAATTAAAGAACATTTAGGGTCGTATTACTACTGTTCTTCGCCACATTTAGCTTAAAACTGATGCAAGCCTCTGTAAAGACTAATATTCAACACGTTATTGAAATGGAGAATATATTAGTTTTAATTAAAGTTTAGTTTGACATTTCAAAGATACATGGTTTACAAATGATTTCTTAAGAGAAACACAATGATGGACACGTCATTAGATTGAGAAGGAGTTAAGTGAGTAGATCAGGTAACACAAGGGAATAGGTATTTAAGATCACAATAATATATTAGTTCAAATTACTGGTTTAAATAGCACCAGCTAGTGAAGAACTTTAAAATCACATTTTGCTGAAGGATTCAATCTCAAACATAATCCAGCTGTCTATTTTCAGAGAACCTCATTGTGTTTCTGAGTACTATCCTGCAATAACTGATAGTATGTTATGTCTATTTGTAATGTGCACTATCATCTATAGGTATCCTTATACTGAGCATGTGTGTGTGCCTAGCCCTGCCTATGATAGGCGGGTTCATTTAAAAGTCATGTCTTCATCTTCTTGCAGAATTCAAGATGAGAGGAGGAGAGGGCTCTGATGTGGCGTGAGAGGCAGTTCCATGCTTTTGGAGCGATGCAAGACAATGCCTGTCCTCGAGACCTAGTTTTGTGTATGCATGGGATGTGTGTTGAGTAGGAGTCCTGTGGAGCGGAGGTGTGTGGGTGGTTGGTGGAAGGAGGTGCAACTGTTTCAGCAGGTTGGTTTTGAATGTGTGTGTGAGGAGTTTGAATTGAATTGTATATCGGGAGCCAGTGTAGTTCCTTGAGCTGTGGTGTGATGTGAGTCCTGTGTGGGAGGATGAGTCTGTCTGCCGAGTTCTGGATTGTTTGTACTCTTCTAGTGAGCTGCTTGGTGAGCCCGGCATAGAGGTGTTCTTATAGTCAGACTTGCTAGTGACTACGGCATGAGTGACAGTTTTTCTAGTGTTGCTTGGGAGCCATTTGAAGATCTTCCCTAGCATCTTCAGGGGGTGTTGAAGCCGGATGCAGTGACAGCTTTGACTTGTGCGGTCATCTCCAGTTTGCTGGTGATCATTATTCTGAGGTTTCTGGCATGGGTCTGCCTCCAACTTTGGCTGGCCACCATCTGGAGCTTCATGTTGATATGTTCTTGCTGAAGATCGCTACTTTTGTCTTTTCGATGTTGAGATTGGGATAGTTGGATTACATCCAGCTAGCGATTTTGGCACTGCTAAACTGGAGAACTTGTTTCTTGTGTTGGGGGTCTTGTCTGAGATGAAAAACATGAGTTGCATGTCGTCTGCGTGCAAGAGGATGTTGATGTTGTGTGGACAGATGATGTTAGCCAGAGAGATCATGAATGAGTTGAAGAGGGTGGGCCTGATTGATGAGCCTTGCAGCACTCCACAGATGAGTTTTTAGGCTTCCATGGAGTAAGGTGCCAGGCTGACAGCTTGTGTTCAATCCATTAAGAAGGAGCACATACAGTGGAGAACAGGTCCTTAGATGCCAATTCGTGCAGGCTTCTGATGAGGATGGGGTGTGAGACCGCGTCAAATGCCGCAGAGAGGTCTCCTCTCTCAAGGATCATGCAGATGATGTCTGTAGCAGCGATGAGTATTGTTTCTCTACTGTTGTTGGGCCAGAATCCAAAACTATGTGGCTTCAGGGAGCTGGTGGTTGTTGAGGTTTCGGTTAATTAGTTTCTCTGAGACCTTTCCTGGGTATGGTAGGAGTGAGATGGGTATGTAGTTGGAAAGCATGGCTGGGTCAGCGGATAGTTTGTTGAGCTGGAGCATGATGGTGGAATGTTTCCAGGTGTCTGAGTTAATAGTGGTGTTGAGGATGAGTGTTAGTGCTCTGCTGATTGGTACGGGTCCTTTGGTGAAGGGGTGGTCAGGGCAAGGGTTGGGGGAGCACCCGTGTGGTTGGTTTTCATAACAGAGATTTTGATGGTGGTCATGGTGGTCATGGTGGGCCATGAGTTTTGGGTTTGTTCATCAGCCGTAATGGGAAGTTGAGGGTGACGGTGTGGGGACCTGGCAGGGGGCTGAAATTGCTCTATATAGAGGTGATTTATTTACAGAAGAATTCTGATAATTTGTTGCAAAGCCCTTGTGAGGGGGTGATGTTGCTAGAGGCGGCAGAAGGCGTGGTGAAATCTTTGATGATGATGAAGATTTCCTTACTGCTGTTAGTTCTGGCATCAATGTGATCTGCAAGAGCTGTGCACTTGGTGTTTCATATATGCTTGTTGTAGGATCTTAGAGCTAAGTTGAAGATGTCTTTGTCTATAGTGTCTTGAATTTTTCTGCATTTGTGCTGGTCTGTAGGCGGGCTTTTGTCCTTGGGTTGTGCTTGAGGGGAGGCAGTGTCAGCACATGCAATGATGGGATCCAGCACTTCGGACTTAGAAAGATTAACATTAGATTGATCAAAAGCTACAAATTAATATTAAAAGAGAAACTATTAGTGATGAAGTTGCAGGTCTCAAGCATTTCCTCAATCCTGCAGAATTTCATTTTCAAATATTTCAGACTCTAGCCATGATTTACTGTATTCCTTTTCAAATGGGGATTCTGTCATAGATGTTGCGATCTAGATGGTGACTACTATATGTTTGCTTCATATGACCTTTCTATTCAGTTTTTGGAGGGAATCTTTACTCAAATCAGTCTAATTTTGTCTTTCCAAATAAAATCTGTCTCCAGCCTTTGAGATTGATACACCTGTTCTGCAAGAACAGTAACATTTGATTTTCACTTTGTTTGCTGTTGTTCAGTTAATGCTTGTTTGTTCGTGTCTGCATAGAAAGGATTCATGAAGAACACAAAGCTTGTTGATACTGTTCTCTGGGATCTATTCCAAACACGCAGTTGTTCCCAGGAAACCCAGTTTAGCACTATTTCAACAGTAGTATGGACTACCCGTCACTTTTTAAAGCAATTTATATACGTGTATATGAAAGAAACAGTGCAATGTAATTTGTTATTTTTGAATTCCAATTCAATACTAACCATAGTCTGCTTTTGTTTTGACTATGTATTTGTTTCTATTCTGATGTTTATGTAATAGTACCTCTTTTTTCTTAATTAAAAAAAGGATATGAAAAGGGTCCAATAAAAATCAGTACAGCCTATACATAAGGATTAAATGTAGCAAAGGATTCCAATATGAAAACCACAGTGTACAGTGTACAAAGGGCAGTCATCAACATGATGGTGCTAAATAGTTTGGATTTTAAAACTGAGGTTGGCTTTAATTTACAGGCAGATCCTGTTCATCCCCGAGTGAAGGTGCTTAAGTACAACTGTGGTTTGTTTTCTTGCATTTGGTCACATTCTTGGTTGTGTGGTCATACTCCCAAACTGATAAAGCTAAGTCACTGGAGCAGATATATTTCTTATGTTCAATTTATAGCAGGTAGCACATGAGCTTAGCTCAGGTACATTGTTCACTAGCATTGATAACATCCATAATTCATAAACTGAGAAATATCCTCTAACCTCACACTAATAATTCCACTACATTTAACATGAGAGTGCTTAAAACAGTAGATTATGTCACCCATCCATTTTCTGTGTCCTCATTCTGATGAAAGAGATATAAAGGCTGAAACCCCACCCCGTTGAGGTCACAGTCATAGTTTCTACCGATGCAATGTTTGATATGATCAGCCCCCAACTGGAGTAGGGAGGAAAGGAGGTCGGTGGCATGTGAATCGGTGAAAGATACCAACAAAAAAATATGGTCCCAATCAGCGAAATGGAAAAATACAGCAGAATGTCCCTGAAAGCAATTAACATCACCAGCAACCCAGAGAGGAGACAAAGTACTTGAGAACTCTCTCTCTAGATCCTCATGGGACCTCACACATCAACAAAGGCAGAGTGGCAATTTGGATGAAACAAAATAGTTATTCTTTCCCAGACAAAATTACCTATTCCCTTAAATCTGATTTGAAGAGTGAAGATGTAAAAGGCTCTCAGGAAACTTTGGTTTCTGAGTTGCTTAGAAGTTGCATTAATAGCCTCTAAGATTTTATATGTGTATCTGAAACTGCTAAAAAGAAATAATGAGAGTACAGATTTTGTTTTCTTCAGTGTGGTATCTTCTGAACTAGACTTTAGGAATGAAAAACTAGACCAACTGTATTCCTAACTCTGATAGGAAGGATAGGTAGTCAGTGGATAGTAACACAGGACATGTGGCAAAATAAATTTAATATTCTCTTTTTCATCAGAACTGTATGTTTTGTGGGGGCAAGTGGTGTACAGCTTCAAAGAAAGGAACGGTAGACTTATTTGAAACTTGAAGGCACCTAAGTTAATTAGAATAGCCATGAACCAGTGTGCAGTCAGAGAAGTTGGTTACACCATCACCCCATCATTCTTCCATTCAGAATCACATGGAGAGCACCAGGTAGAGAGATGCAGCTGATTTTGTGCCCTACAAAAAGCAGACCTCAATGTTTTCCAGGTCTCATCAGGTAAGTGCACCTGAGCATTTGATAAGGATTGTGACTGGGGTTGTGGCAGGTATCAAAGAGCTAGATCACTGTGGATCCAGGTCGTGTCCCTATTGTATGTTCCAAAAGGCACCAGTGCTTAATTTGTTAAAGAATAAGGGCCGGGGTCCAAAGTTTTGCTTGAAAATCCGTGGCTGGCACTATTGAATATAGGGAGTGCCGAATACCAACGCTGTGCAGTTTTAGTTGTGCCTCATTCCTCTTTCATCCACTCCTAGACATTTCCTGCCACTTTATCTCTCTCCTTCTGGTCCTTTTCCATTCATATTTTCTTTGTCACTGTACTTCCATCGTTCTCTTTCTCCTTCTTTATGCCTCTAGTGTTATTTCTCTCTTGCTTGCCTTGCAACAAAGCCTAAAGACAAATAATAAGTGCTGGTTTCCATAAAGAAGCCAAGGAGAATAAGGAGGGGCATAGAGCGAATTATCAGATCCAGCACACATGATCCTTAAATGTAACATAAACCACAAGGGTCTGCAGCTCCTCGTGAAAGCAGGAACGAAAAGAGGGAAGTTGATGGTCAGAAAGGGGCTGAGCAACTGGATCAGGGTATCCGATTGATCAGAAGCAATAGCCCTCACACACCCAGAAGGGTGTCATGCTTCATCGTCTGGCAGCTCCTTGTTGGGCTGGAGCTGCAATGCCCAATGGGACCCTCAAGGGGGCCCTTTGCCGGTCTCACTCTCAGCAGTCATTATCCTACTGCAATTAGTTGCAAGCCTATTAATACCCAATTGATAATAATTAGGTTAAAGTATGGGACTATTAAATGAAAAACAGCATCCCAAAAGGTGAGACTGATTGCAGCACAGGGCAAAACACTTGTCTGTGACTAACATTTTGTCAATGAGCCCGTGATGCTTTTGACAGAGACACAGAGAAAGTGGTTAAAGCACTTAAACTGCAAGAATAAACACTTTGTTGTGAAAACAGACCTGAAGTCCTTATCCATGCTCAACCATTTTATGATCTCACTACTAATATCCAATAGAGCCCAAGGGCCAGATGTAGCAAGATATGCTTTTGCGAGTCTGAAATTGCGAGTCGGTGCGACTCGCAATTTCAGACTCGCAAAAGCATATGCAGAATGGTGTCTCAGACACCTTCTGCGACTCGCTATGGGGTCGCAAAGACCCACCTCATTAATATTAATGAGGTGGGTCGCTTTTTGCGACCCCATAGCTAGTCCCTGCACTCACAGGGATGGTGGCCTGCTGAAGTCAGCAGACCTCCATGTCTGTGACTGCTTTGTAAATAAAGCAGTTTTTTTTTTTCATTTTGCAGCCCGTTTTCCTTAAAGGAAAACGAGTTGCAAAATGAAAAAAATACCAAAACCATTTGGTTTCGTTTTTCAGAGTAGGCAGTGGTCCATAGGACCACTGCCTGCTCTGAAAAAATATTTTTGTCGACATTCACAAAGGGGAAGGGGTCCCATGGGTACCCCTTCCCTTTTGCGAATGAGTTACCACCAGTGTGACACTGGTGGTAACTGCGAGTTGCTTTGCGACTGCATTCGCGGTCACAAAGCAAGTCTGAATTGCGATGCTAGTCGCAAATAGGAAGGGAACACCCCTTCCCATTTGCGAGTCGCATTCCCAAATTGCAAGTCGGTACCGACTCGCAATTTCGGAATGAGCATCGCGGGAGGCCGTTTGCATGGCGTTTTTCACAGTTTGCGACAAGCAAACGGCTTGCTACATCTGGCCCCAAAGCTCTCCTCTGAAACACGCGGCTGCTGCAATTAAATGTGCAAGCACAGAATACTGAGGCAGCATAATCCCGAAGCCAACTTGGGCCTCATTAATCCATTTACAGCCATTCCCTGCCCCTTCAACTCACTCTTGCAGCTTCCTGCTTTTCCCTTTTCTGACCCTTTTTCGTTTTTCTACTCCTCCGTCTTTTCCCTATGTGTCTTTTGCTCGCAGTAAATGCTTGAGTCAGAAAAATAAGTGCCGCCCTAAAAAATAAGTACTGGTGCTCTACACCGGACACAACAAGCACAAATTAAGCGCTGAATACTGCCCTCCCTCCTTCCAAATCCTTTTGGATGGAGTAAATAACAAGATGAGTTAAAGGTTGTGGATTTAAACAAATATATATAAACTTTTTCAAATATGTGTTTTTTTAACCTGTGGTATCAGGACTTTAAGTGGGCCGGTCCCTCTGGGTCTCAGAACCAGCAGTAATTAAAAAATAACATTTTCAGTCAAGGAAAGTTTATTTCGGAAAATGTATTTTCTTAAAACATACAAAACATAATGCATTTGAATGCATTCAACCAAAATATAAAAAATAGTTTGAAAATATTATCATAAACGTACAGTTCAGTTAAAAACAGATGACACATCCATTTCATAATAGGGAAATAACACTGTTCATAAAAAGCATTGCGGCCTAAAAGTCAATGATGTTTGAAACATCGTAGTAAAACAGTAATTGATATTCATTAAATATGCTTACATTTTTTTTTAACCCCTTCTGTGCCGCGGACGTAGTAGTTACGTCCCGCGGCACAGTGCTGCTGTGCCGAGGACGTAACCACTACGTCCTCGGCACACAGCCCAGAGGGAGCGCTCTCGCTCCCTCTGTGTGCTTCCCCCCCACCCCCCAAAGTCAGGGATGGAAGGGGAAGCCCTTCCCCTTCCACCCCCGACCCCCCCATAATGACGTCAGCGCGCGATCGCGCGCTGACTTCATTATGGGATCCTCGCCGCACAGGAAGCCATTTGCTTCCTGTGCGGCGACGAGTCAAGAGGTGAGTTCCTCTTCCCGGTGGGTGGGGGGTTGGGGCTAAAGAGGCACCGGGGAAAAGGAAAGGCTTTTCCTTTTCCCCGGTGTCTCTTTGAGCATTCCTGCTGCCCGATCGCATTGCGATCGGGCAGCAGGAATGCCCACTAGACACCAGGGATTTGGTTTTTTTTGTTGATCTTTCTGTTTCTGGCATGCGGGGAGCGGCCCCTTGGGCAAGGGTCGCTCCCCTTTAGGGGGCAATTACTTAGGCCATTTCTGCCCCCCTTGGTGGCAGATCTGGCTACTTTTTAGCCAGATCTGCCCCCAAGGGGGGCAGAAAACACTAGATCACCAGGGATTTATATTGTTATGTGTATTTATGTGTGGGGGGGGTGCCCCCTTGGGCAAGGGGCGCCCCCCCAAGGGGGCAGAGAACTGTTGGCCTTTTCTGCCCCCCTTGGGGGCAGATCGGCCTATTTTTTTTAGGTCCATCTGCCCCCAAGGGGGGCAGAAGCCACTTAGGCACCAGGGATTGTGTGTGTAGTGGATGGGGGGGCGCCCCCTTGGGCAAGGGTCGCTCCCCTTTGGGGGGCATGTCTTTTAGGGCCATTTCTGCCCCCCTTGAGGGCAGATTGGCTACTTTTTAGCCAGATCTGCCCCCAAGGGGGGCAGAAAACACTAGATCACCAGGGTTTTTTATTTGTATGTGTATTTATGTGGGGGGGGGTGCCCCCTTGGGCAAGGGGCGCCCCCCCCAAGGGGGCAGAGAACTGTTGGCCTTTCCTGCCCCCCTTGGGGGCAAATCGGCCTATTTATTTTAGGTCCATCTGCCCCCAAGGGGGGCAGAAGCCACTTAGGCACCAGGGATTGTGTGTGTAGTGGATGGGGGGGTGCCCCCTTGGGCAAGGGTCGCCCCCCACTTTGGGGGCACATGTACCCAGGCCATTTCTGCACCCCTTGGACACAGATCAGCCTATTGTTTATTTTTGTGGGGGCCGTCCCCTTGGTCACGGGCGCCCCCCCCAAGGGGGGCATTGACCTGTTTCCCATTTCTACACCCCCTGGGGGCAGATGGGCCTATTTTCTTAGGCCCACCTGCCCCCAAGGGGGGCAGAAGCCACTTAGACACCAGGGATAGTGTGTGTGTGTGTGTGTTAGTGGATGGGGGGGGCCTTGGGCAAGGGTCGCCCCCCACTTTGGGGGCACATGTACCCAGGCCATTTCTGCACCCCTTGGAGACAGATCAGCCTATTATTTTTAGGCTGGTCTGCCCCCAAGGGGGGCAGAAACTACTAGAACGCCAGGGATTTTTTTTAATTTGTTTATTTTTGTGGGGGGGCGTCCCCTTGGTCAAGGGGCGCCCCCCCAAGGGGGGCATTAACCTGTTGCCCATTTCTACACCCCCTGGGGGCAGATGGGCCTATTTTCTTAGGCCCACCTGCCCCCAAGGGGGGCAGAAGCCACTTAGACACTAGGGATAGTGTGTGTGTGTGTGTTAGTGGATGGGGGGGGCCTTGGGCAAGGGTCACCCCCCACTTTGGGGGCACATGTACCCAGGCCATTTCTGCACCCCTTGGAGACAGATCAGCCTATTATTTTTAGGCTGGTCTGCCCCCAAGGGGGGCAGAAACTACTAGAACGCCAGGGATTTTTAAAAATGTGTTTATTTTTGTGGGGGGGGCGTCCCCTTGGTCACGGGGCGCGCCCCCCAAGGGGGGCATTGACCTGTTGCCCATTTCTACACCCCCTGGGGGCAGATGGGCCTATTTTGTTAGGCCCACCTGCCCCCAAGGGGGGCAGAAGCCACTTAGACACCAGGGATAGTGTGTGTGTGTGTTAGTGGATGGGGGGGCCTTGGGCAAGGCTCGCCCCCCACTTTGGGGGCACATGTACCCAGGCCATTTCTGCACCCCTTGGAGACAGATCAGCCTATTATTTTTAGGCTGGTCTGCCCCCAAGGGGGGCAGAAACTACTAGAACGCCAGGGATTTTTTTAAATTTGTTTATTTTTGTGGGGGGGCGTCCCCTTGGTCACGGGGCGCCCCCCCCCAAGGGGGGCATTGACCTGTTGCCCATTTCTACACCCCCTGGGGGCAGATGGGCCTATTTTCTTAGGCCCACCTGCCCGCAAGGGGGGCAGAAGCCACTTAGACACCAGGGATAGTGTGTGTGTGTGTTAGTGGATGGGGGAGCCTTGGGCAAGGGTCGCCCCCCACTTTGGGGGCACATGTACCCAGGCCATTTCTGCACCCCTTGGAGACAGATCAGCCTATTATTTTTAGGCTGGTCTGCCCCCAAGGGGGGCAGAAACTACTAGAACGCCAGGGATTTTTTTAAATTTGTTTATTTTTGTGGGGGGGCGTCCCCTTGGTCACGGGTGCCCCCCCAAGGGGGGCATTGACCTGTTGCCCATTTCTACACCCCCTGGGGGCAGATGGGCCTATTTTCTTAGGCCCACCTGCCCCCAAGGGGGGCAGAAGCCACTTAGACACCAGGGATAGTGTGTGTGTGTGTGTGTGTGTTAGTGGATGGTGCGGGCCTTGGGCAAGGGTCGCCCCCCACTTTGGGGGCACATGTACCCAGGCCATTTCTGCACCCCTTGGAGACAGATAAGCCTATTATTTTTAGGCTGGTCTGCCCCCAAGGGGGGCAGAAACTACTAGAACGCCAGGGATTTATTTTTATGTGTTTATTTTTGTGGGGGGGCGTCCCCTTGGTCACGGGGCGGCCCCCAAGGGAGGCATTGACCTGTTGGCCATTTCTACACCCCCTGGGGGCAGATGGGCCTATTTTGTTAGGCCCACCTGCCCCCAAGGGGGGCAGAAGCCACTTAGACACCAGGGATAGTGTGTGTGTGTGTGTTAGTGGATGGGGGGGCCTTGGGCAAGGGTCGCCACCCACTTTGGGGGCACATGTACCCAGGCCATTTCTGCACCCCTTGGAGACAGATCAGCCTATTATTTTTAGGCTGGTCTGCCCCCAAGGGGGGCAGAAACTACTAGAACGCCAGGGATTTTTTTTATGTGTTTATTTTTGTGGGGGGGGCGTCCCCTTGGTCACGGGGTGCCCCCCCAAGGGAGGCATTGACCTGTTGGCCATTTCTACACCCCCTGGGGGCAGATGGGCCTATTTTGTTAGGCCCACCTGCCCCCAAGGGTGGCAGAAGCCACTTAGACACCAGGGATAGTGTGTGTGTGTGTGTTAGTGGATGGGGGGGGCCTTGGGCAAGGGTCGCCCCCCACTTTGGGGGCACATGTACCCAGGCCATTTCTGCACCCCTTGGAGACAGATCAGCCTATTATTTTTAGGCTGGTCTGCCCCCAAGGGGGGCAGAAACTACTAGAACGCCAGGGATTTTTTTTAATGTGTTTATTTTTGTGGGGGGGCGTCCCCTTGGTCACGGGGCGCCCCCCCAAGGGAGGCATTGACCTGTTGGCCATTTCTACACCCCCTGGGGGCAGATGGGCCTATTTTGTTAGGCCCACCTGCCCCCAAGGGGGGCAAAAGCCACTTAGACACCAGGGATAGTGTGTGTGTGTGTGTGTTAGTGGATGGGGGGGGCCTTGGGCAAGGGTCGCCCCCCACTTTGGGGGCACATGTACCCAGGACTTTTCTGCACCCCTTGGAGACAGATCAGCCTATTATTTTTAGGCTGGTCTGCCCCCAAGGGGGGCAGAAACTACTAGAACGCCAGGGATTTTTTTTTATGTGTCTATTTTTGTGGGGGGGCGTCCCCTTGGTCACGGGGCGCCCCCCCAAGGGAGGCATTGACCTGTTGGCCATTTCTACACCCCCTGGGTGCAGATGGGCCTATTTTGTTAGGCCCACCTGCCCCCAAGGGGGGCAGAAGCCACTTAGACACCAGGGATAGTGTGTGTGTGTGTGTGTGTGTTAGTGGATGGTGCGGGCCTTGGGCAAGGGTCGCCCCCCACTTTGGGGGCACATGTACCCAGGCCATTTCTGCACCCCTTGGAGACAGATAAGCCTATTATTTTTAGGCTGGTCTGCCCCCAAGGGGGGCAGAAACTACTAGAACGCCAGGGATTTATTTTTATGTGTTTATTTTTGTGGGGGGGCGTCCCCTTGGTCACGGGGCGGCCCCCAAGGGAGGCATTGACCTGTTGGCCATTTCTACACCCCCTGGGGGCAGATGGGCCTATTTTGTTAGGCCCACCTGCCCCCAAGGGGGGCAGAAGCCACTTAGACACCAGGGATAGTGTGTGTGTGTGTGTTAGTGGATGGGGGGGCCTTGGGCAAGGGTCGCCACCCACTTTGGGGGCACATGTACCCAGGCCATTTCTGCACCCCTTGGAGACAGATCAGCCTATTATTTTTAGGCTGGTCTGCCCCCAAGGGGGGCAGAAACTACTAGAACGCCAGGGATTTTTTTTATGTGTTTATTTTTGTGGGGGGGGCGTCCCCTTGGTCACGGGGTGCCCCCCCAAGGGAGGCATTGACCTGTTGGCCATTTCTACACCCCCTGGGGGCAGATGGGCCTATTTTGTTAGGCCCACCTGCCCCCAAGGGTGGCAGAAGCCACTTAGACACCAGGGATAGTGTGTGTGTGTGTGTTAGTGGATGGGGGGGGCCTTGGGCAAGGGTCGCCCCCCACTTTGGGGGCACATGTACCCAGGCCATTTCTGCACCCCTTGGAGACAGATCAGCCTATTATTTTTAGGCTGGTCTGCCCCCAAGGGGGGCAGAAACTACTAGAACGCCAGGGATTTTTTTTAATGTGTTTATTTTTGTGGGGGGGCGTCCCCTTGGTCACGGGGCGCCCCCCCAAGGGAGGCATTGACCTGTTGGCCATTTCTACACCCCCTGGGGGCAGATGGGCCTATTTTGTTAGGCCCACCTGCCCCCAAGGGGGGCAAAAGCCACTTAGACACCAGGGATAGTGTGTGTGTGTGTGTGTTAGTGGATGGGGGGGGCCTTGGGCAAGGGTCGCCCCCCACTTTGGGGGCACATGTACCCAGGACTTTTCTGCACCCCTTGGAGACAGATCAGCCTATTATTTTTAGGCTGGTCTGCCCCCAAGGGGGGCAGAAACTACTAGAACGCCAGGGATTTTTTTTTATGTGTCTATTTTTGTGGGGGGGCGTCCCCTTGGTCACGGGGCGCCCCCCCAAGGGAGGCATTGACCTGTTGGCCATTTCTACACCCCCTGGGTGCAGATGGGCCTATTTTGTTAGGCCCACCTGCCCCCAAGGGGGGCAGAAGCCACTTAGACACCAGGGATAGTGTGTGTGTGTGTGTGTGTGTTAGTGGATGGGGGGGGCCTTGGGCAAGGGTCGCCACCCACTTTGGGGGCACATGTACCCAGGCCATTTCTGCACCCCTTGGAGACAGATCAGCCTATTATTTTTAGGCTGGTCTGCCCCCAAGGGGGGCAGAAACTACTAGAACGCCAGGGATTTTTTTTAATGTGTTTATTTTTGTGGGGGGGCGTCCCCTTGGTCACGGGGCACCCCCCCAAGGGAGGCATTGACCTGTTGGCCATTTCTACACCCCCTGGGGGCAGATGGGCCTATTTTGTTAGGCCCACCTGCCCCCAAGGGGGGCAGAAGCCACTTAGACACCAGGGATAGTGTGTGTGTGTGTGTTAGTGGATGGGGGGGGCCTTGGGCAAGGATCGCCCCCCACTTTGGGGGCACATGTACCCAGGCCATTTCTGCACCCCTTGGAGACAGATCAGCCTATTATGTTTAGGCTGGTCTGCCCCCAAGGGGGGCAGAAACCACTAGAACGCCAGGGATTTTTTTTATTTGTTTATTTTTGTGGGGGGACGTCCCCTTGGTCACGGGGTGCCCCCCCCCCCCAAGGGGGGCATTGACCTGTTGCCCATTTCTACACCCCCTGGGGGCAGATGGGCCTATTTTGTTAGGCCCACCTGCCCCCAAAGGGGGTAGAAGCCACTTAGGCACCAGGGATAGTGTTGTGTGTGTGTTTTTTTTTTTTTTTTGAGGGCTGTCCCCTTTGGCAAGGGTCGCTCTCCATGGGGACACACTACTAAAGGTATTTTCTGGCTTCCTTGGGGTAGACAGGCCTATTTTATTAGTAGGCCCATCTGCCCCTATGGCAGAATCCACTTAGGCACCAATTTCTAAATGTTTGATGGTGGGGTGTTTGTCAACTGAAGAAGTCTTTGCATTTGTGATAAAAAATGTTTTCCTCCTTTTTGTTCTAGTTCAAAGCTTTTGCTTTATTTGCTGTGGCTCCTTGCGGTTTTGGCGGTGGTTGACCTGCAGTTTGCACAGTTGCATGTTTTAGGTAAGTAAAAACAATTTTCTCCAAAGGAGTATTGTTGCCATGCATGAATTACATGTTTGTAGGGGGTGTACTAAATGCAGGATTGTGTGTGAAATTGTCCTTAGGTTTGTGCACAATGATATTTTTTTTGTCTTATTTCTAATTTGCCTTTCTTTCTTTATTTTTAGTGGGATATCATTGGTGATTGCTGTGTAGTAGCTGGTGAATCAAGCTTTTTCAGGCAAGTGAGCGGTATAGTTTTTGAGTTTATAACTCTTACTAACAAAGCTACACTTTGTTACTTGTCTTACACAGTGCTGGTTGTTGGTGGTGAATTTATCCAGTTAATTTTAGCAGGAGAGATCATGGCTAGCCGCAGGATGACCGCTCAGCAGGTGGTTGGTATGCTTTTTGAGTCACAGTCTGATCATGACTATGAGACGGACTCGGCATCTGAGGCAGAGGAGGAAGTCAGAGATTCTGGCAGTGATGTTTCTCTTGGAGGGGAATCTTCTGATGATGAAGCCACACTCAGTGCAGATGAAGGGCCTGTTTTAGAGGAGGACATTGATGTGCCAATAGTGCAGCAACCTGGGGCTGAAAGGTTTCCCGTTAAAAGACCTGATGTCTGGGTTGCCCCAAACATGGAGCAGCCAGAGTTGCATGCCTTTACTGGTCTCCCGGGGTGTAACGCCAATACAGAGAACTTTATGCCTATCAATTTCTTTGAGTTATTCATGGATGATGTGTTTTTGGAAGAGATTGTTGAGCAGACTAATTTGTATGCGGAGCAGCATTTGAGGGACAACGCTGCTAGACTTAGGCCACACTCTAGAGCTGCCCAGTGGATTCCCACAAATTTGGAGGAGTTAAAAAAGTTTTTGGGTTTGACTTTTTTGATGGGGTTGATAAGGAAGCCGTCACTGGCTTCTTATTGGTCTACTAGTCCCTTGATGGCAACAGCTATATTTCCAGCGACCATGAGTCGTAATCGGTATTTGCTTCTTCTTAGGATGCTGCATTTTATTGACAATGCTTTAGCCTTGCCACGAGATCACCCAGATTCTGACCGTCTTTTTAAGATTAGGCCTGTCCTTGATCATTTTGTAGATCGGTTTTCGGAGGTCTATGTTCCAGGCAAAGAGTTAAGTGTGGACGAGTCTTTGGTCCTCTTCAAGGGTCGTTTGGTTTTTAGGCAGTACATTCCTAGCAAAAGGGCACGATATGGAATTAAATTGTATATTTTCCGTGTGTACACTGGTAGGGATTCCAATATTGACCCCCCTGGTTGTCCTCCCACTTTTGGAGTTACTGAGAAAATTGTGTGGGATCTTTGTAGACGACTGTTCAACAAAGGTCACCATTTGTATGTAGATAACTTCTACACTGGTGTGCAATTGTTCAAGGAATTGTTTAGAGTGGACACAGTTGCTTGTGGCACAATCCGTTCTAACCGGAAAGGCTATCCAAGGGAGCTTGTCTGTAAAAAACTTGAGAGAGGACAGTGCTGTGCCTTGCGGAACGAGGAGCTGCTAGCTTTGAAATTTTCAGACAAGAGGGATGTCTACATGCTAAGTACCATCCATGATGAGAGTACTTCCCCTGTGACTGTTTGGGGCCAGGTTGCTGAAGTGCGCAAACCTATGTGCATTTTAGATTATAATAAGCACATGGGAGGTGTAGATAGAGTTGACCAGAGGTTGGAACCTTATACTGCTATTCGTAAGCCTTACGTTTGGTATAAGAAGTTAGCACTTCACCTCTTCCACTTAGCAACCTTCAATGCTTTTATTGTGTTTAGGGATAGGTCTCCAGAGTCAAAGATGACATTTGTGAAATTTCAGGAGTCAGTGATAGAGAGCCTTATTGTGGTGGAACAGGCCAGAGTTCCTAGAGGAGCAGTGGTGGAGGATGTGGCTAGATTGAAAGATCGCCACTTTGCTGAGCACATTCCTCCCACACCCAAAAAAGACTTTCCAGCTAAGAAATGTAGAGTGTGTTTTCGAAGAGGTATCCGGAGGGAGACTTGAATGTACTGCCCAGATTGTCCTTCAAAGCCTGGGCTGTGTGTCGGTGCTTGTTTTAAGAATTACCACACCCAGAAGAATTTCTGGGAACAACCATGAGTGTAAACTCCTGTCTGTTTTGTATTTTCATGTGTTTAGTTTCATGGTTAGCATTTCTGTCATGTTCTTAGTTAGAGCTTTTGTGTTTGTAGTTTTGTAATTCTTTCTACTTAGTTAGGGGTTCCTCTGTTAAAAAAAAAAAAAAAAATGATGCCATTGTGGGTGGAGTGGGGCTTGGCTGAGAGTGTACATATTGACTTGCTGTTGGCTACTGCAACACACTGCCAGCCAAACACCAGTCCACACACTCCCATCAGCTGGTGTGATTGTTGTATCAGGCATGTGGGCGTATGTAAGTGATGGGCCCTTGAGTGGCGCTGTCTGTCGATGTGAGTGTTGTAATGTGCTGGGCCCTTGGCTGGCGGTGTGAATGGCCTTGTGTGTGTCATGTATGAAAGTTGTGTGAATGGACTGTAAAGCAGTTGGTGCCTTGTCGCGTCTTTACAGCTCACAAGCTGTGAGTCATTGGTTCAGTTTTTTGCCTTTCAGTTACTAACAGTGCATTTCATTTTTGTGAAAGCTCTTGTTAGTAAAATTTGATCCACTGAACCATCACTCACCCTCGTGCCAAATCCAACCAGTATGTGTGGTAAAAATGACAAAACCTGCTCCGCTGTAATCAGGCGTCGCAGCACACCTGTGACACGCTAGGTGCCTCAGGTGGGACCCCGATGATGAAGCATGCCACCAACTTGGTTGGTGGGTGAGGGGTCTTTTTCACATAACCTAACTGTGTTTCTTTTCAAAATTTTAGTGTTTGGCACATCACAGACGTATGTGGGCACATCAAAACGATATATTACAAAACTACCTGTGTTTGGGGGGGAGAGGGCACCTATGTTTTTGGTCCTGTGTGTGGCCTTCATCTAGGGAAACCTACCAAACCCAGACATTTTATAAAACTAGACACCCCAAGGAGTCCAGGGAGGTGTGGCTTGCGTGGATCCCCCAACATTTTCTTACCCAGACTCCTCTGTAAACCTCAAAATGTGCTTAAAAAAGCATATTTTCCTTACTTTTCTTCGTAGGATCACCACTCCAGCACAAAATTCCTACTCCCCAGTGTTCCCCTCAGCCTCCCAAGTAAAATGACACCTCACTTATGTGGGTCCCCAAAGCAGAGTCAGTCTAAAGATGTATAAAAGAATATGTCCTTATAAACTTGCTGTGCTATCCCCTCTATCTCTACAAGTTTTGGGCCTTATTCTGTTGCAGGCACCTGGCCCACCCACACAAGTGAGGTATCATTTTTATCGGGAGACTTGGGGGAACGCTGGGTGGAAGGAAATTTGTGGCTCCACTCAGATTCCAGAACTTTCTGTCACCGAAATGTGTGGAAAATGTGTTTTTTTAGACCGAATTTGAGGTTTGCAAAGGATTCTGGGTAACAGAACCTAGTCCGAGCCACACAAGTCACCCCATCTTGGATTCCCCAAGGTCTCTAGTTTTCAGAAATGCACAGGTTTGGTAGGTTTCCCTAGGTGCCGGCTGAGCTAGAGGCCAAAATCTACAGGTAGGCACTGTTTTCAATAAAAAAATGTGATGTGTCCACGTTGCTTTTTGGGGCATATCCTGTCACGGGCGCTAGGCCTACCCACACAAGTGAGGTATCATTTTTATCGGGAGACGTGGGGGAACGCTGGGTGGAAGAAAATTTGTGGCTCCTCTCAGATTCCAGAACTTTCTGCCACAGAAATTTGAGGAACATGTGTTTTTTTAGCCAAATTTTGAGGTTTGCAAAGGATTCTGGGTAACAGAACCTGGTCCGAGCCACAGAAGTCACCCCATCTTGGATTCCCCTAGGTCTCTAGTTTTCAGAAATGCACAGGTTTGGTAGGTTTCCCTAGGTGGCGGCTGAGCTACAAGCCAAAATCTACAGGTAGGCACTTTGCAAAAAAACACCTCTGTTTTCCTTCACAAATTTGGATGTGTCCACGTTGCGGTTTGGGGCGTTTTTTGTCGCGGGCGCTAGGCCTACCCACACAAGTGAGATATCATTTTTATCGGGAGACGTGGGGGAACGCTGGGTGGAAGGAAATTCGTGGCTCCTCTCAGATTCCAGAACTTTCTGCCACAGAAATGTTAGGAACATGTGTTTTTTTTAGCCAAATTTTGAGGTTTGCAAAGGATTCTGGGTAACAGAACCTGGTCCGAGCCACACAAGTCACCCCATCTTGGATTCCCCTAGGTCTCTAGTTTTCAGAAATGCACAGGTTTGGTAGGTTTCCCTAGGTGCGGCTGAGCTACAGGCCAAAATGTACAGGTAGGCACTTTGCTAAAAACAGGTCTGTTTTCTGTGATGTGTCCACGTTGCGCTTTGGGGCATTTCCTGTCGCGGGCGCTAGGCCTACCCACACAAGTGAGGTATCATTTTTATAGGGAGACGAGGGGGAACGCTGGGTGGAAGGAAATTTGTGGCTCCTCTCAGATTCCAGAACTTTCTGCCACAGAAATGTGAGGAACATGTGTTTTTTTAGCCAAATTTTGAGGTTTGCAAAGGATTCTGGGTAACAGAACCTGGTCCGAGCCACACAAGTCACCCCATCTTGGATTCCCCTAGGTCTCTAGTTTTCAGAAATGCACAGGTTTGGTAGGTTTCCCTAGGTGGCGGCTGAGCTACAGGCCAAAATCTACAGGTAGGCACTTTGCAAAAAACACCTCCGTTTTCCTTCACCAATTTGGCTGTGTCCATGTTGCGCTTTGGGGCATTTCCTGTCACGGGCGCTAGGCCTATCCACACAAGTGAGGTATCATTTTTATCGGGAGACGTGGGGGAACGCTGGGTGGAAGGAAATTCGTGGCTCCTCTCAGATTCCAGAACTTTCTGCCACAGAAATGTGAGGAACATGTGTTTTTTTAGCCAAATTTTGAGGTTTGCAAAGGATTCTGGGTAACAGAACCTGGTCCGAGCCACACAAGTCACCCCATCTTGGATTCCCCTAGGTATCTAGTTTTCAGAAATGCACAGGTTTGGTAGGTTTCCCTAGGTGGCGGCTGAGCTACAAGCCAAAATCTACAGGTAGGCACTTTGCAAAAAACACCTCTGTTTTCCTTCACAAATTTGGATGTGTCCACGTTGCGGTTTGGGGCGTTTTCTGTCGCGGGCGCTAGGCCTACCCACACAAGTGAGGTATCATTTTTATCGGGAGACGTGGGGGAATGCTGGTTGGAAGGAAATACGTGGCTCCTCTCAGATTCCAGAACTTTCTGCCACAGAAATTCGAGGAACATGTGTTTTTTTAGCCAAATTTTGAGGTTTGCAAAGGATTCTGGGTAACAGAACCTGGTCCGAGCCACACAAGTCACCCCATCTTGGATTCTCCTAGGTCTCTAGTTTTCAGAAATGCACAGGTTTGGTAGGTTTCCCTAGGTGGCGGCTGAGCTACAAGCCAAAATCTACAGGTAGGCACTTTGCAAAAAAACACCTCTGTTTTCCTTCACAAATTTGGATGTGTCCACGTTGCGGTTTGGGGCGTTTTCTGTCGCGGGCGCTAGGCCTACCCACACAAGTGAGGTATCATTTTTATCGGGAGCCGTGGGGGAACGCTGGGTGGAAGGAAATTTGTGGCTCCTCTCAGATTCCAGAACTTTCTGCCACAGAAATGTGAGGAACATGTGTTTTTTTAGCCAAATTTTGAGGTTTGCAAAGGATTCTGGGTAACAGAACCTGGTCCGAGCCACACAAGTCACCCCATCTTGGATTCCCCTAGGTCTCTAGTTTTCAGAAATGCACAGGTTTGGTAGGTTTCCCTAGGTGGCGGCTGAGCTACAAGCCAAAATCTACAGGTAGGCACTTTGCAAAAAACACCTCTGTTTTCCTTCACAAATTTGGATGTGTCCACGTTGCGGTTTGGGGCGTTTCCTGTCGCGGGCGCTAGGCCTACCCACACAAGTGAGGTATCATTTTTATCGGGAGACGTGGGGGAACGCTGGGTGGAAGGAAATTCGTGGCTCCTCTCAGATTCCAGAACTTTCTGCCACAGAAATGTTAGGAACATGTGTTTTTTTAGCCAAATTTTGAGGTTTGCAAAAGATTCTGGGTAACAGAACCTGGTCCGAGCCACACAAGTCACCCCATCTTGGATTCCCCTAGGTCTCTAGTTTTCAGAAATGCACAGGTTTGGTAGGTTTCCCTAGGTGGCGGCTGAGCTACAGGCCAAAATCTACAGGTAGGCACTTTGCAAAAAACACCTCTGTTTTCCTTCACCAATTTGGATGTGTCCACGTTGCGCTTTGGGGCATTTCCTGTCGCGGGCGCTAGGCCTACCCACACAAGTGAGGTATCATTTTTATCGGGAGACGTGGGGGAACGCTGGCTGGAAGGAAATTTGTGGCTCCTCTCAGATTCCAGAACTTTCTGCCACAGAAATGTGAGGAACATGTGTTTTTTTAGCCAAATTTGGAGGTTTGCAAAGGATTCTGGGTAACAGAACCTGGTCCGAGCCACACAAGTCACCCCATCTTGGATTCCCCTAGGTCTCTAGTTTTCAGAAATGCACAGGTTTGGTAGGTTTCCCTAGGTGGCGGCTGAGCTACAGGCCAAAATCTACAGGTAGGCACTTTGCAAAAAACACCTCTGTTTTCCTTCACCAATTTGGCTGTGTCCACGTTGCGCTTTGGGGCATTTCCTGTCACAGGCGCTAGGCCTACCCACACAAGTGAGGTATCATTTTTATCGGGAGACGTGGGGGAACGCTGGCTGGAAGGAAATTTGTGGCTCCTCTCAGATTCCAGAACTTTCTGCCACAGAAATGTGAGGAACATGTGTTTTTTTAGCCAAATTTTGAGGTTTGCAAAGGATTCTGGGTAACAGAACCTGGTCCGAGCCACACAAGTCACCCCATCATGGATTCCCCTAGGTATCTAGTTTTCAGAAATGCACAGGTTTGGTAGGTTTCCCTAGGTGGCGGCTGAGCTACAGGCCAAAATCTACAGGTAGGCACTTTGCAAAAAACACCTCTGTTTTCCTTCACAAATTTGGGTGTGTCCACATTGCGGTTTGGGGCGTTTTCTGTCGCGGGCGCTAGGCCTACCCACACAAGTGAGGTATCATTTATATCGGGAGACGTGGGGGAACGCTGGGTGGAAGGAAATTCGTGGCTCCTCTCAGATTCCAGAACTTTCTGCCACAGAAATGTTAGGAACATGTGTTTTTTTAGCCAAATTTTGAGGTTTGCAAAGGATTCTGGGTAACAGAACCTGGTCCGACCCACACAAGTCACCCCATCTTGGATTCCCCTAGGTCTCTAGTTTTCAGAAATGCACAGGTTTTGTAGGTTTCCCTAGGTGGCGGCTGAGCTACAGGCCAAAATCTACAGGTAGGCACTTTGCAAAAAACACCTCTGTTTTCCTTCACCAATTTGGCTGTGTCCACGTTGCGCTTTGGGGCATTTCCTGTCACAGGCGCTAGGCCTACCCACACAAGTGAGGTATCATTTTTATCGGGAGACGTGGGGGAATGCTGGTTGGAAGGAAATTCGTGGCTCCTCTCAGATTCCAGAACTTTCTGCCACAGAAATGTGAGGAACATGTGTTTTTTTAGCCAAATTTTGAGGTTTGCAAAGGATTCTGGGTAACAGAACCTGGTCCGAGCCACACAAGTCACCCCATCTTGGATTCCCCTAGGTCTCTAGTTTTCAGAAATGCACAGGTTTGGTAGGTTTCCCTAGGTGGCGGCTGAGCTACAAGCCAAAATCTACAGGTAGGCACTTTGCAAAAAACACCTCTGTTTTCCTTCACAAATTTGGATGTGTCCACGTTGCGGTTTGGGGCGTTTTCTGTCGCGGGCGCTGGGCCTACCCACACAAGTGAGGTATAATTTTTATCGGGAGACGTGGGGGAACGCTGGGTGGAAGGAAATTTGTGGCTCCTCTCAAATTCCAGAACTTTCTGCCACAGAAATGTGAGGAACATGTGTTTTTTTAGCCAAATTTTGAGGTTTGCAAAGGATTCTGGGTAACAGAACCTGGTCCGAGCCACACAAGTCACCCCATCTTGGATTCCCCTAGGTCTCTAGTTTTCAGAAATGCACAGGTTTGGTAGGTTTCCCTAGGTGGCGGCTGAGCTACAAGCCAAAATCTACAGGTAGGCACTTTGCAAAAAACACCTCTGTTTTCCTTCACAAATTTGGATGTGTCCACGTTGCGGTTTGGGGCGTTTCCTGTCGCGGGCGCTAGGCCTACCCACACAAGTGAGGTATCATTTTTATCGGGAGACGTGGGGGAACGCTGGGTGGAAGGAAATTCGTGGCTCCTCTCAGATTCCAGAACTTTCTGCCACAGAAATGTTAGGAACATGTGTTTTTTTAGCCAAATTTTGAGGTTTGCAAAGGATTCTGCGTAACAGAACCTGGTCCGAGCCACACAAGTCACCCCATCTTGGATTCTCCTAGGTCTCTAGTTTTCAGAAATGCACAGGTTTGGTAGGTTTCCCTAGGTGGCGGCTGAGCTACAAGCCAAAATCTACAGGTAGGCACTTTGCAAAAAAACACCTCTGTTTTCCTTCACAAATTTGGATGTGTCCACGTTGCAGTTTGGGGCGTTTTTTGTCACGGGCGCTAGGCCTACCCACACAAGTGAGATATCATTTTTATCGGGAGACGTGGGAAAACGCTGGGTGGAAGGAAATTCGTGGCTCCTCTCAGATTCCAGAACTTTCTGCCACAGAAATGTTAGGAACATGTGGTTTTTTAGCCAAATTTTGAGGTTTGCAAAGGATTCTGGGTAACAGAACCTGGTCCGAGCCACACAAGTCACCCCATCTTGGATTCCCTTAGGTCTCTAGTTTTCAGAAATGCACAGGTTTGGTAGGTTTCCCTAGGTGGCGGCTGAGCTACAGGCCAAAATCTACAGGTAGGCACTTTGCAAAAAACACCTCTGTTTTCCTTCACCAATTTGGATGTGTCCACGTTGCGCTTTGGGGCATTTCCTGTCGCGGGCGCTAGGCCTACCCACACAAGTGAGGTATCATTTTTATCGGGAGACGTGGGGGAACGCTGGGTGGAAGGAAATTTGTGGCTCCTCTCAGATTCCAGAACTTTCTGCCACAGAAATGTGAGGAACATGTGTTTTTTTAGCCAAATTTTGAGGTTTGCAAAGGATTCTGGGTAACAGAACCTGGTCCGAGCCACACAAGTCACCCCATCTTGGATTCCCCTAGGTCTCTAGTTTTCAGAAATGCACAGGTTTGGTAGGTTTCCCTAGGTGGCGGCTGAGCTACAAGCCAAAATCTACAGGTAGGCACTTTGCAAAAAACACCTCTGTTTTCCTTCACAAATTTGGGTGTGTCCACATTGCGGTTTGGGGCGTTTTCTGTCGCGGGCGCTAGGCCTACCCACACAAGTGAGGTATCATTTATATCGGGAGACGTGGGGGAACGCTGGGTGGAAGGAAATTCGTGGCTCCTCTCAGATTCCAGAACTTTCTGCCACAGAAATGTTAGGAACATGTGTTTTTTTAGCCAAATTTTGAGGTTTGCAAAGGATTCTGGGTAACAGAACCTGGTCCGAGCCACACAAGTCACCCCATCTTGGATTCCCCTAGGTCTCTAGTTTTCAGAAATGCACAGGTTTTGTAGGTTTCCCTAGGTGGCGGCTGAGCTACAGGCCAAAATCTACAGGTAGGCACTTTGCAAAAAACACCTCTGTTTTCCTTCACCAATTTGGCTGTGTCCACGTTGCGGTTTGGGGCGTTTTCTGTCGCGGGCGCTGGGCCTACCCACACAAGTGAGGTATAATTTTTATCGGGAGACGTGGGGGAACGCTGGGTGGAAGGAAATTTGTGGCTCCTCTCAAATTCCAGAACTTTCTGCCACAGAAATGTGAGGAACATGTGTTTTTTTAGCCAAATTTTGAGGTTTGCAAAGGATTCTGGGTAACAGAACCTGGTCCGAGCCACACAAGTCACCCCATCTTGGATTCCCCTAGGTCTCTAGTTTTCAGAAATGCACAGGTTTGGTAGGTTTCCCTAGGTGGCGGCTGAGCTACAAGCCAAAATCTACAGGTAGGCACTTTGCAAAAAACACCTCTGTTTTCCTTCACAAATTTGGATGTGTCCACGTTGCGGTTTGGGGCGTTTCCTGTCGCGGGCGCTAGGCCTACCCACACAAGTGAGGTATCATTTTTATCGGGAGACGTGGGGGAACGCTGGGTGGAAGGAAATTCGTGGCTCCTCTCAGATTCCAGAACTTTCTGCCACAGAAATGTTAGGAACATGTGTTTTTTTAGCCAAATTTTGAGGTTTGCAAAGGATTCTGCGTAACAGAACCTGGTCCGAGCCACACAAGTCACCCCATCTTGGATTCTCCTAGGTCTCTAGTTTTCAGAAATGCACAGGTTTGGTAGGTTTCCCTAGGTGGCGGCTGAGCTACAAGCCAAAATCTACAGGTAGGCACTTTGCAAAAAAACACCTCTGTTTTCCTTCACAAATTTGGATGTGTCCACGTTGCAGTTTGGGGCGTTTTTTGTCACGGGCGCTAGGCCTACCCACACAAGTGAGATATCATTTTTATCGGGAGACGTGGGAAAACGCTGGGTGGAAGGAAATTCGTGGCTCCTCTCAGATTCCAGAACTTTCTGCCACAGAAATGTTAGGAACATGTGTTTTTTTAGCCAAATTTTGAGGTTTGCAAAGGATTCTGGGTAACAGAACCTGGTCCGAGCCACACAAGTCACCCCATCTTGGATTCCCTTAGGTCTCTAGTTTTCAGAAATGCACAGGTTTGGTAGGTTTCCCTAGGTGGCGGCTGAGCTACAGGCCAAAATCTACAGGTAGGCACTTTGCAAAAAACACCTCTGTTTTCCTTCACCAATTTGGATGTGTCCACGTTGCGCTTTGGGGCATTTCCTGTCGCGGGCGCTAGGCCTACCCACACAAGTGAGGTATCATTTTTATCGGGAGACGTGGGGGAACGCTGGGTGGAAGGAAATTTGTGGCTCCTCTCAGATTCCAGAACTTTCTGCCACAGAAATGTGAGGAACATGTGTTTTTTTAGCCAAATTTTGAGGTTTGCAAAGGATTCTGGGTAACAGAACCTGGTCCGAGCCACACAAGTCACCCCATCTTGGATTCCCCTAGGTCTCTAGTTTTCAGAAATGCACAGGTTTGGTAGGTTTCCCTAGGTGGCGGCTGAGCTACAAGCCAAAATCTACAGGTAGGCACTTTGCAAAAAACACCTCTGTTTTCCTTCACAAATTTGGGAGTGTCCACATTGCGGTTTGGGGCGTTTTCTGTCGCGGGCGCTAGGCCTACCCACACAAGTGAGGTATCATTTATATCGGGAGACGTGGGGGAACGCTGGGTGGAAGGAAATTCGTGGCTCCTCTCAGATTCCAGAACTTTCTGCCACAGAAATGTTAGGAACATGTGTTTTTTTAGCCAAATTTTGAGGTTTGCAAAGGATTCTGGGTAACAGAACCTGGTCCGAGCCACACAAGTCACCCCATCTTGGATTCCCCTAGGTCTCTAGTTTTCAGAAATGCACAGGTTTTGTAGGTTTCCCTAGGTGGCGGCTGAGCTACAGGCCAAAATCTACAGGTAGGCACTTTGCAAAAAACACCTCTGTTTTCCTTCACCAATTTGGCTGTGTCCACGTTGCGCTTTGGGGCATTTCCTGTCACAGGCGCTAGGCCTACCCACACAAGTGAGGTATAATTTTTATCGGGAGACGTGGGGGAACGCTGGTTGGAAGGAAATTCGTGGCTCCTCTCAGATTCCAGAACTTTCTGCCACAGAAATGTGAGGAACATGTGTTTTTTTAGCCAAATTTTGAGGTTTGCAAAGGATTCTGGGTAACAGAACCTGGTCCGAGCCACACAAGTCACCCCATCTTGGATTCCCCTAGGTCTCTAGTTTTCAGAAATGCACAGGTTTGGTAGGTTTCCCTAGGTGGCGGCTGAGCTACAAGCCAAAATCTACAGGTAGGCACTTTGCAAAAAACACCTCTGTTTTCCTTCACAAATTTGGATGTGTCCACGTTGCGGTTTGGGGCGTTTTCTGTCGCGGGCGCTGGGCCTACCCACACAAGTGAGGTATAATTTTTATCGGGAGACGTGGGGGAACGCTGGGTGGAAGGAAATTTGTGGCTCCTCTCAAATTCCAGAACTTTCTGCCACAGAAATGTGAGGAACATGTGTTTTTTTAGCCAAATTTTGAGGTTTGCAAAGGATTCTGGGTAACAGAACCTGGTCCGAGCCACACAAGTCACCCCATCTTGGATTCCCCTAGGTCTCTAGTTTTCAGAAATGCACAGGTTTGGTAGGTTTCCCTAGGTGGCGGCTGAGCTACAAGCCAAAATCTACAGGTAGGCACTTTGCAAAAAACACCTCTGTTTTCCTTCACAAATTTGGATGTGTCCACGTTGCGGTTTGGGGCGTTTCCTGTCGCGGGCGCTAGGCCTACCCACACAAGTGAGGTATCATTTTTATCGGGAGACGTGGGGGAACGCTGGGTGGAAGGAAATTCGTGGCTCCTCTCAGATTCCAGAACTTTCTGCCACAGAAATGTTAGGAACATGTGTTTTTTTAGCCAAATTTTGAGGTTTGCAAACGATTCTGCGTAACAGAACCTGGTCCGAGCCACACAAGTCACCCCATCTTGGATTCTCCTAGGTCTCTAGTTTTCAGAAATGCACAGGTTTGGTAGGTTTCCCTAGGTGGCGGCTGAGCTACAGGCCAAAATCTACAGGTAGGCACTTTGCAAAAAACACCTCTGTTTTCCTTCACCAATTTGGATGTGTCCACGTTGCGCTTTGGGGCATTTCCTGTCGCAGGCGCTAGGCCTACCCACACAAGTGAGGTATCATTTTTATCGGGAGACGTGGGGGAACGCTGGGTGGAAGGAAATTTGTGGCTCCTCTCAGATTCCAGAACTTTCTGCCACAGAAATGTGAGGAACATGTGTTTTTTTAGCCAAATTTGGAGGTTTGCAAAGGATTCTGGGTAACAGAACCTGGTCCGAGCCACACAAGTCACCCCATCTTGGATTCCCCTAGGTCTCTAGTTTTCAGAAATGCACAGGTTTGGTAGGTTTCCCTAGGTGGCGGCTGAGCTACAGGCCAAAATCTACAGGTAGGCACTTTGCAAAAAACACCTCTGTTTTCCTTCACCAATTTGGCTGTGTCCACGTTGCGCTTTGGGGCATTTCCTGTCACAGGCGCTAGGCCTACCCACACAAGTGAGGTATCATTTTTATCGGGAGACGTGGGGGAACGCTGGGTGGAAGGAAATTCGTGGCTCCTCTCAGATTCCAGAACTTTCTGCCACAGAAATGTGAGGAACATGTGTTTTTTTAGCCAAATTTTGAGGTTTGCAAAGGATTCTGGGTAACAGAACCTGGTCCGAGCCACACAAGTCACCCCATCATGGATTCCCCTAGGTATCTAGTTTTCAGAAATGCACAGGTTTGGTAGGTTTCCCTAGGTGGCGGCTGAGCTACAAGCCAAAATCTACAGGTAGGCACTTTGCAAAAAACACCTCTGTTTTCCTTCACAAATTTGGATGTGTCCACATTGCGGTTTGGGGCGTTTTCTGTCGCGGGCGCTAGGCCTACCCACACAAGTGAGGTATCATTTATATCGGGAGACGTGGGGGAACGCTGGGTGGAAGGAAATTCGTGGCTCCTCTCAGATTCCAGAACTTTCTGCCACAGAAATGTTAGGAACATGTGTTTTTTTAGCCAAATTTTGAGGTTTGCAAAGGATTCTGGGTAACAGAACCTGGTCCGAGCCACACAAGTCACCCCATCTTGGATTCCCCTAGGTCTCTAGTTTTCAGAAATGCACAGGTTTTGTAGGTTTCCCTAGGTGGCAGCTGAGCTACAGGCCAAAATCTACAGGTAGGCACTTTGCAAAAAACACCTCTGTTTTCCTTCACCAATTTGGCTGTGTCCACGTTGCGCTTTGGGGCATTTCCTGTCACAGGCGCTAGGCCTACCCACACAAGTGAGGTATCATTTTTATCGGGAGACGTGGGGGAACGCTGGTTGGAAGGATATTCGTGGCTCCTCTCAGATTCCAGAACTTTCTGCCACAGAAATGTGAGGAACATGTGTTTTTTTAGCCAAATTTTGAGGTTTGCAAAGGATTCTGGGTAACAGAACCTGGTCCGAGCCACACAAGTCACCCCATCTTGGATTCCCCTAGGTCTCTAGTTTTCAGAAATGCACAGGTTTGGTAGGTTTCCCTAGGTGGCGGCTGAGCTACAAGCCAAAATCTACAGGTAGGCACTTTGCAAAAAACACCTCTGTTTTCCTTCACAAATTTGGATGTGTCCACGTTGCGGTTTGGGGCGTTTTCTGTCGCGGGCGCTGGGCCTACCCACACAAGTGAGGTATCATTTTTATCGGGAGACGTGGGGGAACGCTGGGTGGAAGGAAATTCGTGGCTCCTCTCAGATTCCAGAACTTTCTGCCACAGAAATGTTAGGAACATGTGTTTTTTTAGCCAAATTTTGAGGTTTGCAAAGGATTCTGCGTAACAGAACCTGGTCCGAGCCACACAAGTCACCCCATCTTGGATTCTCCTAGGTCTCTAGTTTTCAGAAATGCACAGGTTTGGTAGGTTTCCCTAGGTGGCGGCTGAGCTACAGGCCAAAATCTACAGGTAGGCACTTTGCAAAAAACACCTCTGTTTTCCTTCACCAATTTGGATGTGTCCACGTTGCGCTTTGGGGCATTTCCTGTCACGGGCGCTAGGCCTACCCACACAAGTGAGGTATCATTTTTATCGGGAGACGTGGGGGAACGCTGGGTGGAAGGAAATTTGTGGCTCCTCTCAGATTCCAGAACTTTCTGCCACAGAAATGTGAGGAACATGTGTTTTTTTAGCCAAATTTGGAGGTTTGCAAAGGATTCTGGGTAACAGAACCTGGTCCGAGCCACACAAGTCACCCCATCTTGGATTCCCCTAGGTCTCTAGTTTTCAGAAATGCACAGGTTTGGTAGGTTTCCCTAGGTGGCGGCTGAGCTACAAGCCAAAATCTACAGGTAGGCACTTTGCAAAAAACACCTCTGTTTTCCTTCACAAATTTGGATGTGTCCACGTTGCGGTTTGGGGCGTTTCCTGTCGCGGGCGCTAGGCCTACCCACACAAGTGAGGTATCATTTTTATCGGGAGACGTGGGGGAACGCTGGGTGGAAGGAAATTCGTGGCTCCTCTCAGATTCCAGAACTTTCTGCCACAGAAATGTTAGGAACATGTGTTTTTTTAGCCAAATTTTGAGGTTTGCAAAGGATTCTGCGTAACAGAACCTGGTCCGAGCCACACAAGTCACCCCATCTTGGATTCTCCTAGGTCTCTAGTTTTCAGAAATGCACAGGTTTGGTAGGTTTCCCTAGGTGGCGGCTGAGCTACAGGCCAAAATCTACAGGTAGGCACTTTGCAAAAAACACCTCTGTTTTCCTTCACCAATTTGGATGTGTCCACGTTGCGCTTTGGGGCATTTCCTGTCGCGGGCGCTAGGCCTACCCACACAAGTGAGGTATCATTTTTATCGGGAGACGTGGGGGAACGCTGGGTGGAAGGAAATTTGTGGCTCCTCTCAGATTCCAGAACTTTCTGCCACAGAAATGTGAGGAACATGTGTTTTTTTAGCCAAATTTGGAGGTTTGCAAAGGATTCTGGGTAACAGAACCTGGTCCGAGCCACACAAGTCACCCCATCTTGGATTCCCCTAGGTCTCTAGTTTTCAGAAATGCACAGGTTTGGTAGGTTTCCCTAGGTGGCGGCTGAGCTACAGGCCAAAACCTACAGGTAGGCACTTTGCAAAAAACACCTCTGTTTTCCTTCACCAATTTGGCTGTGTCCACGTTGCGCTTTGGGGCATTTCCTGTCACAGGCGCTAGGCCTACCCACACAAGTGAGGTATCATTTTTATCGGGAGACGTGGGGGAACGCTGGGTGGAAGGAAATTTGTGGCTCCTCTCAGATTCCAGAACTTTCTGCCACAGAAATGTGAGGAACATGTGTTTTTTTAGCCAAATTTTGAGGTTTGCAAAGGATTCTGGGTAACAGAACCTGGTCCGAGCCACACAAGTCACCCCATCTTGGATTCCCCTAGGTCTCTAGTTTTCAGAAATGCACAGGTTTGGTAGGTTTCCCTAGGTGGCGGCTGAGCTACAAGCCAAAATCTACAGGTAGGCACTTTGCAAAAAACACCTCTGTTTTCCTTCACAAATTTGGGAGTGTCCACATTGCGGTTTGGGGCGTTTTCTGTCGCGGGCGCTAGGCCTACCCACACAAGTGAGGTATCATTTATATCGGGAGACGTGGGGGAACGCTGGGTGGAAGGAAATTCGTGGCTCCTCTCAGATTCCAGAACTTTCTGCCACAGAAATGTTAGGAACATGTGTTTTTTTAGCCAAATTTTGAGGTTTGCAAAGGATTCTGGGTAACAGAACCTGGTCCGAGCCACACAAGTCACCCCATCTTGGATTCCCCTAGGTCTCTAGTTTTCAGAAATGCACAGGTTTTGTAGGTTTCCCTAGGTGGCGGCTGAGCTACAGGCCAAAATCTACAGGTAGGCACTTTGCAAAAAACACCTCTGTTTTCCTTCACCAATTTGGCTGTGTCCACGTTGCGCTTTGGGGCATTTCCTGTCACAGGCGCTAGGCCTACCCACACAAGTGAGGTATAATTTTTATCGGGAGACGTGGGGGAACGCTGGTTGGAAGGAAATTCGTGGCTCCTCTCAGATTCCAGAACTTTCTGCCACAGAAATGTGAGGAACATGTGTTTTTTTAGCCAAATTTTGAGGTTTGCAAAGGATTCTGGGTAACAGAACCTGGTCCGAGCCACACAAGTCACCCCATCTTGGATTCCCCTAGGTCTCTAGTTTTCAGAAATGCACAGGTTTGGTAGGTTTCCCTAGGTGGCGGCTGAGCTACAAGCCAAAATCTACAGGTAGGCACTTTGCAAAAAACACCTCTGTTTTCCTTCACAAATTTGGATGTGTCCACGTTGCGGTTTGGGGCGTTTTCTGTCGCGGGCGCTGGGCCTACCCACACAAGTGAGGTATCATTTTTATCGGGAGACGTGGGGGAACGCTGGGTGGAAGGAAATTCGTGGCTCCTCTCAGATTCCAGAACTTTCTGCCACAGAAATGTTAGGAACATGTGTTTTTTTAGCCAAATTTTGAGGTTTGCAAAGGATTCTGCGTAACAGAACCTGGTCCGAGCCACACAAGTCACCCCATCTTGGATTCTCCTAGGTCTCTAGTTTTCAGAAATGCACAGGTTTGGTAGGTTTCCCTAGGTGGCGGCTGAGCTACAGGCCAAAATCTACAGGTAGGCACTTTGCAAAAAACACCTCTGTTTTCCTTCACCAATTTGGATGTGTCCACGTTGCGCTTTGGGGCATTTCCTGTCGCGGGCGCTAGGCCTACCCACACAAGTGAGGTATCATTTTTATCGGGAGACGTGGGGGAACGCTGGGTGGAAGGAAATTTGTGGCTCCTCTCAGATTCCAGAACTTTCTGCCACAGAAATGTGAGGAACATGTGTTTTTTTAGCCAAATTTTGAGGTTTGCAAAGGATTCTGGGTAACAGAACCTGGTCCGAGCCACACAAGTCACCCCATCATGGATTCCCCTAGGTATCTAGTTTTCAGAAATGCACAGGTTTGGTAGTTTTCCCTAGGTGGCGGCTGAGCTACAAGCCAAAATCTACAGGTAGGCACTTTGCAAAAAACACCTCTGTTTTCCTTCACAAATTTGGGTGTGTCCACATTGCGGTTTGGGGCGTTTTCTGTCGCGGGCGCTAGGCCTACCCACACAAGTGAGGTATCATTTATATCGGGAGACGTGGGGGAACGCTGGGTGGAAGGAAATTCGTGGCTCCTCTCAGATTCCAGAACTTTCTGCCACAGAAATGTTAGGAACATGTGTTTTTTTAGCCAAATTTTGAGGTTTGCAAAGGATTCTGGGTAACAGAACCTGGTCCGAGCCACACAAGTCACCCCATCTTGGATTCCCCTAGGTCTCTAGTTTTCAGAAATGCACAGGTTTTGTAGGTTTCCCTAGGTGGCGGCTGAGCTACAGGCCAAAATCTACAGGTAGGCACTTTGCAAAAAACACCTCTGTTTTCCTTCACCAATTTGGCTGTGTCCACGTTGCGCTTTGGGGCATTTCCTGTCACAGGCGCTAGGCCTACCCACACAAGTGAGGTATAATTTTTATCGGGAGACGTGGGGGAACGCTGGTTGGAAGGAAATTCGTGGCTCCTCTCAGATTCCAGAACTTTCTGCCACAGAAATGTGAGGAACATGTGTTTTTTTAGCCAAATTTTGAGGTTTGCAAAGGATTCTGGGTAACAGAACCTGGTCCGAGCCACACAAGTCACCCCATCTTGGATTCCCCTAGGTCTCTAGTTTTCAGAAATGCACAGGTTTGGTAGGTTTCCCTAGGTGGCGGCTGAGCTACAAGCCAAAATCTACAGGTAGGCACTTTGCAAAAAACACCTCTGTTTTCCTTCACAAATTTGGATGTGTCCACGTTGCGGTTTGGGGCGTTTTCTGTCGCGGGCGCTGGGCCTACCCACACAAGTGAGGTATAATTTTTATCGGGAGACGTGGGGGAACGCTGGGTGGAAGGAAATTTGTGGCTCCTCTCAAATTCCAGAACTTTCTGCCACAGAAATGTGAGGAACATGTGTTTTTTTAGCCAAATTTTGAGGTTTGCAAAGGATTCTGGGTAACAGAACCTGGTCCGAGCCACACAAGTCACCCCATCTTGGATTCCCCTAGGTCTCTAGTTTTCAGAAATGCACAGGTTTGGTAGGTTTCCCTAGGTGGCGGCTGAGCTACAAGCCAAAATCTACAGGTAGGCACTTTGCAAAAAACACCTCTGTTTTCCTTCACAAATTTGGATGTGTCCACGTTGCGGTTTGGGGCGTTTCCTGTCGCGGGCGCTAGGCCTACCCACACAAGTGAGGTATCATTTTTATCGGGAGACGTGGGGGAACGCTGGGTGGAAGGAAATTCGTGGCTCCTCTCAGATTCCAGAACTTTCTGCCACAGAAATGTTAGGAACATGTGTTTTTTTAGCCAAATTTTGAGGTTTGCAAAGGATTCTGCGTAACAGAACCTGGTCCGAGCCACACAAGTCACCCCATCTTGGATTCTCCTAGGTCTCTAGTTTTCAGAAATGCACAGGTTTGGTAGGTTTCCCTAGGTGGCGGCTGAGCTACAGGCCAAAATCTACAGGTAGGCACTTTGCAAAAAACACCTCTGTTTTCCTTCACCAATTTGGATGTGTCCACGTTGCGCTTTGGGGCATTTCCTGTCGCGGGCGCTAGGCCTACCCACACAAGTGAGGTATCATTTTTATCGGGAGACGTGGGGGAACGCTGGGTGGAAGGAAATTTGTGGCTCCTCTCAGATTCCAGAACTTTCTGCCACAGAAATGTGAGGAACATGTGTTTTTTTTAGCCAAATTTGGAGGTTTGCAAAGGATTCTGGGTAACAGAACCTGGTCCGAGCCACACAAGTCACCCCATCTTGGATTCCCCTAGGTCTCTAGTTTTCAGAAATGCACAGGTTTGGTAGGTTTCCCTAGGTGGCGGCTGAGCTACAGGCCAAAATCTACAGGTAGGCACTTTGCAAAAAACACCTCTGTTTTCCTTCACCAATTTGGCTGTGTCCACGTTGCGCTTTGGGGCATTTCCTGTCACAGGCGCTAGGCCTACCCACACAAGTGAGGTATCATTTTTATCGGGAGACGTGGGGGAACGCTGGGTGGAAGGAAATTCGTGGCTCCTCTCAGATTCCAGAACTTTCTGCCACAGAAATGTGAGGAACATGTGTTTTTTTAGCCAAATTTTGAGGTTTGCAAAGGATTCTGGGTAACAGAACCTGGTCCGAGCCACACAAGTCACCCCATCATGGATTCCCCTAGGTATCTAGTTTTCAGAAATGCACAGGTTTGGTAGGTTTCCCTAGGTGGCGGCTGAGCTACAAGCCAAAATCTACAGGTAGGCACTTTGCAAAAAACACCTCTGTTTTCCTTCACAAATTTGGATGTGTCCACATTGCGGTTTGGGGCGTTTTCTGTCGCGGGCGCTAGGCCTACCCACACAAGTGAGGTATCATTTATATCGGGAGACGTGGGGGAACGCTGGGTGGAAGGAAATTCGTGGCTCCTCTCAGATTCCAGAACTTTCTGCCACAGAAATGTTAGGAACATGTGTTTTTTTAGCCAAATTTTGAGGTTTGCAAAGGATTCTGGGTAACAGAACCTGGTCCGAGCCACACAAGTCACCCCATCTTGGATTCCCCTAGGTCTCTAGTTTTCAGAAATGCACAGGTTTTGTAGGTTTCCCTAGGTGGCAGCTGAGCTACAGGCCAAAATCTACAGGTAGGCACTTTGCAAAAAACACCTCTGTTTTCCTTCACCAATTTGGCTGTGTCCACGTTGCGCTTTGGGGCATTTCCTGTCACAGGCGCTAGGCCTACCCACACAAGTGAGGTATCATTTTTATCGGGAGACGTGGGGGAACGCTGGTTGGAAGGATATTCGTGGCTCCTCTCAGATTCCAGAACTTTCTGCCACAGAAATGTGAGGAACATGTGTTTTTTTAGCCAAATTTTGAGGTTTGCAAAGGATTCTGGGTAACAGAACCTGGTCCGAGCCACACAAGTCACCCCATCTTGGATTCCCCTAGGTCTCTAGTTTTCAGAAATGCACAGGTTTGGTAGGTTTCCCTAGGTGGCGGCTGAGCTACAAGCCAAAATCTACAGGTAGGCACTTTGCAAAAAACACCTCTGTTTTCCTTCACAAATTTGGATGTGTCCACGTTGCGGTTTGGGGCGTTTTCTGTCGCGGGCGCTGGGCCTACCCACACAAGTGAGGTATCATTTTTATCGGGAGACGTGGGGGAACGCTGGGTGGAAGGAAATTCGTGGCTCCTCTCAGATTCCAGAACTTTCTGCCACAGAAATGTTAGGAACATGTGTTTTTTTAGCCAAATTTTGAGGTTTGCAAAGGATTCTGCGTAACAGAACCTGGTCCGAGCCACACAAGTCACCCCATCTTGGATTCTCCTAGGTCTCTAGTTTTCAGAAATGCACAGGTTTGGTAGGTTTCCCTAGGTGGCGGCTGAGCTACAGGCCAAAATCTACAGGTAGGCACTTTGCAAAAAACACCTCTGTTTTCCTTCACCAATTTGGATGTGTCCACGTTGCGCTTTGGGGCATTTCCTGTCGCGGGCGCTAGGCCTACCCACACAAGTGAGGTATCATTTTTATCGGGAGACGTGGGGGAACGCTGGGTGGAAGGAAATTTGTGGCTCCTCTCAGATTCCAGAACTTTCTGCCACAGAAATGTGAGGAACATGTGTTTTTTTAGCCAAATTTGGAGGTTTGCAAAGGATTCTGGGTAACAGAACCTGGTCCGAGCCACACAAGTCACCCCATCTTGGATTCCCCTAGGTCTCTAGTTTTCAGAAATGCACAGGTTTGGTAGGTTTCCCTAGGTGGCGGCTGAGCTACAAGCCAAAATCTACAGGTAGGCACTTTGCAAAAAACACCTCTGTTTTCCTTCACAAATTTGGATGTGTCCACGTTGCGGTTTGGGGCGTTTCCTGTCGCGGGCGCTAGGCCTACCCACACAAGTGAGGTATCATTTTTATCGGGAGACGTGGGGGAACGCTGGGTGGAAGGAAATTCGTGGCTCCTCTCAGATTCCAGAACTTTCTGCCACAGAAATGTTAGGAACATGTGTTTTTTTTAGCCAAATTTTGAGGTTTGCAAAGGATTCTGCGTAACAGAACCTGGTCCGAGCCACACAAGTCACCCCATCTTGGATTCTCCTAGGTCTCTAGTTTTCAGAAATGCACAGGTTTGGTAGGTTTCCCTAGGTGGCGGCTGAGCTACAGGCCAAAATCTACAGGTAGGCACTTTGCAAAAAACACCTCTGTTTTCCTTCACCAATTTGGATGTGTCCACGTTGCGCTTTGGGGCATTTCCTGTCGCGGGCGCTAGGCCTACCCACACAAGTGAGGTATCATTTTTATCGGGAGACGTGGGGGAACGCTGGGTGGAAGGAAATTTGTGGCTCCTCTCAGATTCCAGAACTTTCTGCCACAGAAATGTGAGGAACATGTGTTTTTTTAGCCAAATTTGGAGGTTTGCAAAGGATTCTGGGTAACAGAACCTGGTCCGAGCCACACAAGTCACCCCATCTTGGATTCCCCTAGGTCTCTAGTTTTCAGAAATGCACAGGTTTGGTAGGTTTCCCTAGGTGGCGGCTGAGCTACAGGCCAAAACCTACAGGTAGGCACTTTGCAAAAAACACCTCTGTTTTCCTTCACCAATTTGGCTGTGTCCACGTTGCGCTTTGGGGCATTTCCTGTCACAGGCGCTAGGCCTACCCACACAAGTGAGGTATCATTTTTATCGGGAGACGTGGGGGAACGCTGGGTGGAAGGAAATTCGTGGCTCCTCTCAGATTCCAGAACTTTCTGCCACAGAAATGTGAGGAACATGTGTTTTTTTAGCCAAATTTTGAGGTTTGCAAAGGATTCTGGGTAACAGAACCTGGTCCGAGCCACACAAGTCACCCCATCATGGATTCCCCTAGGTATCTAGTTTTCAGAAATGCACAGGTTTGGTAGGTTTCCCTAGGTGGCGGCTGAGCTACAAGCCAAAATCTACAGGTAGGCACTTTGCAAAAAACACCTCTGTTTTCCTTCACAAATTTGGATGTGTCCACATTGCGGTTTGGGGCGTTTTCTGTCGCGGGCGCTAGGCCTACCCACACAAGTGAGGTATCATTTATATCGGGAGACGTGGGGGAACGCTGGGTGGAAGGAAATTCGTGGCTCCTCTCAGATTCCAGAACTTTCTGCCACAGAAATGTTAGGAACATGTGTTTTTTTTAGCCAAATTTTGAGGTTTGCAAAGGATTCTGGGTAACAGAACCTGGTCCGAGCCACACAAGTCACCCCATCTTGGATTCCCCTAGGTCTCTAGTTTTCAGAAATGCACAGGTTTTGTAGGTTTCCCTAGGTGGCGGCTGAGCTACAGGCCAAAATCTACAGGTAGGCACTTTGCAAAAAACACCTCTGTTTTCCTTCACCAATTTGGCTGTGTCCACGTTGCGCTTTGGGGCATTTCCTGTCACAGGCGCTAGGCCTACCCACACAAGTGAGGTATAATTTTTATCGGGAGACGTGGGGGAACGCTGGGTGGAAGGAAATTCGTGGCTCCTCTCAGATTCCAGAACTTTCTGCCACAGAAATGTGAGGAACATGTGTTTTTTTAGCCAAATTTTGAGGTTTGCAAAGGATTCTGGGTAACAGAACCTGGTCCGAGCCACACAAGTCACCCCATCTTGGATTCCCCTAGGTCTCTAGTTTTCAGAAATGCACAGGTTTGGTAGGTTTCCCTAGGTGGCGGCTGAGCTACAAGCCAAAATCTACAGGTAGGCACTTTGCAAAAAACACCTCTGTTTTCCTTCACAAATTTGGATGTGTCCACGTTGCGGTTTGGGGCGTTTTCTGTCGCGGGCGCTGGGCCTACCCACACAAGTGAGGTATCATTTTTATCGGGAGACGTGGGGGAACGCTGGGTGGAAGGAAATTCGTGGCTCCTCTCAGATTCCAGAACTTTCTGCCACAGAAATGTTAGGAACATGTGTTTTTTTTAGCCAAATTTTGAGGTTTGCAAAGGATTCTGCGTAACAGAACCTGGTCCGAGCCACACAAGTCACCCCATCTTGGATTCTCCTAGGTCTCTAGTTTTCAGAAATGCACAGGTTTGGTAGGTTTCCCTAGGTGGCGGCTGAGCTACAGGCCAAAATCTACAGGTAGGCACTTTGCAAAAAACACCTCTGTTTTCCTTCACCAATTTGGATGTGTCCACGTTGCGCTTTGGGGCATTTCCTGTCGCGGGCGCTAGGCCTACCCACACAAGTGAGGTATCATTTTTATCGGGAGACGTGGGGGAACGCTGGGTGGAAGGAAATTTGTGGCTCCTCTCAGATTCCAGAACTTTCTGCCACAGAAATGTGAGGAACATGTGTTTTTTTAGCCAAATTTTGAGGTTTGCAAAGGATTCTGGGTAACAGAACCTGGTCCGAGCCACACAAGTCACCCCATCTTGGATTCTCCTAGGTCTCTAGTTTTCAGAAATGCACAGGTTTGGTAGGTTTCCCTAGGTGGCGGCTGAGCTACAGGCCAAAATCTACAGGTAGGCACTTTGCAAAAAACACCTCTGTTTTCCTTCACCAATTTGGCTGTGTCCACGTTGCGCTTTGGGGCATTTCCTGTCACAGGCGCTAGGCCTACCCACACAAGTGAGGTATCATTTTTATCGGGAGACGTGGGGGAATGCTGGTTGGAAGGAAATTCGTGGCTCCTCTCAGATTCCAGAACTTTCTGCCACAGAAATGTGAGGAACATGTGTTTTTTTAGCCAAATTTTGAGGTTTGCAAAGGATTCTGGGTAACAGAACCTGGTCCGAGCCACACAAGTCACCCCATCTTGGATTCCCCTAGGTCTCTAGTTTTCAGAAATGCACAGGTTTGGTAGGTTTCCCTAGGTGGCGGCTGAGCTACAAGCCAAAATCTACAGGTAGGCACTTTGCAAAAAACACCTCTGTTTTCCTTCACAAATTTGGATGTGTCCACGTTGCGGTTTGGGGCGTTTTCTGTCGCGGGCGCTGGGCCTACCCACACAAGTGAGGTATAATTTTTATCGGGAGACGTGGGGGAACGCTGGGTGGAAGGAAATTTGTGGCTCCTCTCAAATTCCAGAACTTTCTGCCACAGAAATGTGAGGAACATGTGTTTTTTTAGCCAAATTTTGAGGTTTGCAAAGGATTCTGGGTAACAGAACCTGGTCCGAGCCACACAAGTCACCCCATCTTGGATTCCCCTAGGTCTCTAGTTTTCAGAAATGCACAGGTTTGGTAGGTTTCCCTAGGTGGCGGCTGAGCTACAAGCCAAAATCTACAGGTAGGCACTTTGCAAAAAACACCTCTGTTTTCCTTCACAAATTTGGATGTGTCCACGTTGCGGTTTGGGGCGTTTCCTGTCGCGGGCGCTAGGCCTACCCACACAAGTGAGGTATCATTTTTATCGGGAGACGTGGGGGAACGCTGGGTGGAAGGAAATTCGTGGCTCCTCTCAGATTCCAGAACTTTCTGCCACAGAAATGTTAGGAACATGTGTTTTTTTAGCCAAATTTTGAGGTTTGCAAAGGATTCTGCGTAACAGAACCTGGTCCGAGCCACACAAGTCACCCCATCTTGGATTCTCCTAGGTCTCTAGTTTTCAGAAATGCACAGGTTTGGTAGGTTTCCCTAGGTGGCGGCTGAGCTACAAGCCAAAATCTACAGGTAGGCACTTTGCAAAAAAACACCTCTGTTTTCCTTCACAAATTTGGATGTGTCCACGTTGCAGTTTGGGGCGTTTTTTGTCACGGGCGCTAGGCCTACCCACACAAGTGAGATATCATTTTTATCGGGAGACGTGGGGGAACGCTGGGTGGAAGGAAATTCGTGGCTCCTCTCAGATTCCAGAACTTTCTGCCACAGAAATGTTAGGAACATGTGTTTTTTTAGCCAAATTTTGAGGTTTGCAAAGGATTCTGGGTAACAGAACCTGGTCCGAGCCACACAAGTCACCCCATCTTGGATTCCCTTAGGTCTCTAGTTTTCAGAAATGCACAGGTTTGGTAGGTTTCCCTAGGTGGCGGCTGAGCTACAGGCCAAAATCTACAGGTAGGCACTTTGCAAAAAACACCTCTGTTTTCCTTCACCAATTTGGATGTGTCCACGTTGCGCTTTGGGGCATTTCCTGTCGCGGGCGCTAGGCCTACCCACACAAGTGAGGTATCATTTTTATCGGGAGACGTGGGGGAACGCTGGGTGGAAGGAAATTTGTGGCTCCTCTCAGATTCCAGAACTTTCTGCCACAGAAATGTGAGGAACATGTGTTTTTTTAGCCAAATTTTGAGGTTTGCAAAGGATTCTGGGTAACAGAACCTGGTCCGAGCCACACAAGTCACCCCATCTTGGATTCCCCTAGGTCTCTAGTTTTCAGAAATGCACAGGTTTGGTAGGTTTCCCTAGGTGGCGGCTGAGCTACAAGCCAAAATCTACAGGTAGGCACTTTGCAAAAAACACCTCTGTTTTCCTTCACAAATTTGGATGTGTCCACGTTGCGGTTTGGGGCGTTTTCTGTCGCGGGCGCTAGGCCTACCCACACAAGTGAGGTATCATTTATATCGGGAGACGTGGGGGAACGCTGGGTGGAAGGAAATTCGTGGCTCCTCTCAGATTCCAGAACTTTCTGCCACAGAAATGTTAGGAACATGTGTTTTTTTAGCCAAATTTTGAGGTTTGCAAAGGATTCTGCGTAACAGAACCTGGTCCGAGCCACACAAGTCACCCCATCTTGGATTCTCCTAGGTCTCTAGTTTTCAGAAATGCACAGGTTTGGTAGGTTTCCCTAGGTGGCGGCTGAGCTACAAGCCAAAATCTACAGGTAGGCACTTTGCAAAAAAACACCTCTGTTTTCCTTCACAAATTTGGATGTGTCCACGTTGCAGTTTGGGGCGTTTTTTGTCACGGGCGCTAGGCCTACCCACACAAGTGAGATATCATTTTTATCGGGAGACGTGGGGGAACGCTGGGTGGAAGGAAATTCGTGGCTCCTCTCAGATTCCAGAACTTTCTGCCACAGAAATGTTAGGAACATGTGTTTTTTTAGCCAAATTTTGAGGTTTGCAAAGGATTCTGGGTAACAGAACCTGGTCCGAGCCACACAAGTCACCCCATCTTGGATTCCCTTAGGTCTCTAGTTTTCAGAAATGCACAGGTTTGGTAGGTTTCCCTAGGTGGCGGCTGAGCTACAGGCCAAAATCTACAGGTAGGCACTTTGCAAAAAACACCTCTGTTTTCCTTCACCAATTTGGATGTGTCCACGTTGCGCTTTGGGGCATTTCCTGTCGCGGGCGCTAGGCCTACCCACACAAGTGAGGTATCATTTTTATCGGGAGACGTGGGGGAACGCTGGGTGGAAGGAAATTTGTGGCTCCTCTCAGATTCCAGAACTTTCTGCCACAGAAATGTGAGGAACATGTGTTTTTTTAGCCAAATTTTGAGGTTTGCAAAGGATTCTGGGTAACAGAACCTGGTCCGAGCCACACAAGTCACCCCATCTTGGATTCCCCTAGGTCTCTAGTTTTCAGAAATGCACAGGTTTGGTAGGTTTCCCTAGGTGGCGGCTGAGCTACAAGCCAAAATCTACAGGTAGGCACTTTGCAAAAAACACCTCTGTTTTCCTTCACAAATTTGGGTGTGTCCACATTGCGGTTTGGGGCGTTTTCTGTCGCGGGCGCTAGGCCTACCCACACAAGTGAGGTATCATTTATATCGGGAGACGTGGGGGAACGCTGGGTGGAAGGAAATTCGTGGCTCCTCTCAGATTCCAGAACTTTCTGCCACAGAAATGTTAGGAACATGTGTTTTTTTAGCCAAATTTTGAGGTTTGCAAAGGATTCTGGGTAACAGAACCTGGTCCGAGCCACACAAGTCACCCCATCTTGGATTCCCCTAGGTCTCTAGTTTTCAGAAATGCACAGGTTTTGTAGGTTTCCCTAGGTGGCGGCTGAGCTACAGGCCAAAATCTACAGGTAGGCACTTTGCAAAAAACACCTCTGTTTTCCTTCACCAATTTGGCTGTGTCCACGTTGCGCTTTGGGGCATTTCCTGTCACAGGCGCTAGGCCTACCCACACAAGTGAGGTATAATTTTTATCGGGAGACGTGGGGGAACGCTGGTTGGAAGGAAATTCGTGGCTCCTCTCAGATTCCAGAACTTTCTGCCACAGAAATGTGAGGAACATGTGTTTTTTTAGCCAAATTTTGAGGTTTGCAAAGGATTCTGGGTAACAGAACCTGGTCCGAGCCACACAAGTCACCCCATCTTGGATTCCCCTAGGTCTCTAGTTTTCAGAAATGCACAGGTTTGGTAGGTTTCCCTAGGTGGCGGCTGAGCTACAAGCCAAAATCTACAGGTAGGCACTTTGCAAAAAACACCTCTGTTTTCCTTCACAAATTTGGATGTGTCCACGTTGCGGTTTGGGGCGTTTTCTGTCGCGGGCGCTGGGCCTACCCACACAAGTGAGGTATAATTTTTATCGGGAGACGTGGGGGAACGCTGGGTGGAAGGAAATTTGTGGCTCCTCTCAAATTCCAGAACTTTCTGCCACAGAAATGTGAGGAACATGTGTTTTTTTAGCCAAATTTTGAGGTTTGCAAAGGATTCTGGGTAACAGAACCTGGTCCGAGCCACACAAGTCACCCCATCTTGGATTCCCCTAGGTCTCTAGTTTTCAGAAATGCACAGGTTTGGTAGGTTTCCCTAGGTGGCGGCTGAGCTACAAGCCAAAATCTACAGGTAGGCACTTTGCAAAAAACACCTCTGTTTTCCTTCACAAATTTGGATGTGTCCACGTTGCGGTTTGGGGCGCTTCCTGTCGCGGGCGCTAGGCCTACCCACACAAGTGAGGTATCATTTTTATCGGGAGACGTGGGGGAACGCTGGGTGGAAGGAAATTCGTGGCTCCTCTCAGATTCCAGAACTTTCTGCCACAGAAATGTTAGGAACATGTGTTTTTTTAGCCAAATTTTGAGGTTTGCAAAGGATTCTGCGTAACAGAACCTGGTCCGAGCCACACAAGTCACCCCATCTTGGATTCTCCTAGGTCTCTAGTTTTCAGAAATGCACAGGTTTGGTAGGTTTCCCTAGGTGGCGGCTGAGCTACAGGCCAAAATCTACAGGTAGGCACTTTGCAAAAAACACCTCTGTTTTCCTTCACCAATTTGGATGTGTCCACGTTGCGCTTTGGGGCATTTCCTGTCGCGGGCGCTAGGCCTACCCACACAAGTGAGGTATCATTTTTATCGGGAGACGTGGGGGAACGCTGGGTGGAAGGAAATTTGTGGCTCCTCTCAGATTCCAGAACTTTCTGCCACAGAAATGTGAGGAACATGTGTTTTTTTAGCCAAATTTGGAGGTTTGCAAAGGATTCTGGGTAACAGAACCTGGTCCGAGCCACACAAGTCACCCCATCTTGGATTCCCCTAGGTCTCTAGTTTTCAGAAATGCACAGGTTTGGTAGGTTTCCCTAGGTGGCGGCTGAGCTACAGGCCAAAATCTACAGGTAGGCACTTTGCAAAAAACACCTCTGTTTTCCTTCACCAATTTGGCTGTGTCCACGTTGCGCTTTGGGGCATTTCCTGTCACAGGCGCTAGGCCTACCCACACAAGTGAGGTATCATTTTTATCGGGAGACGTGGGGGAACGCTGGGTGGAAGGAAATTCGTGGCTCCTCTCAGATTCCAGAACTTTCTGCCACAGAAATGTGAGGAACATGTGTTTTTTTAGCCAAATTTTGAGGTTTGCAAAGGATTCTGGGTAACAGAACCTGGTCCGAGCCACACAAGTCACCCCATCATGGATTCCCCTAGGTATCTAGTTTTCAGAAATGCACAGGTTTGGTAGGTTTCCCTAGGTGGCGGCTGAGCTACAAGCCAAAATCTACAGGTAGGCACTTTGCAAAAAACACCTCTGTTTTCCTTCACAAATTTGGATGTGTCCACATTGCGGTTTGGGGCGTTTTCTGTCGCGGGCGCTAGGCCTACCCACACAAGTGAGGTATCATTTATATCGGGAGACGTGGGGGAACGCTGGGTGGAAGGAAATTCGTGGCTCCTCTCAGATTCCAGAACTTTCTGCCACAGAAATGTTAGCCAAATTTTGAGGTTTGCAAAGGATTCTGGGTAACAGAACCTGGTCCGAGCCACACAAGTCACCCCATCTTGGATTCCCCTAGGTCTCTAGTTTTCAGAAATGCACAGGTTTTGTAGGTTTCCCTAGGTGGCAGCTGAGCTACAGGCCAAAATCTACAGGTAGGCACTTTGCAAAAAAACACCTCTGTTTTCCTTCACAAATTTGGATGTGTCCACGTTGCAGTTTGGGGCGTTTTTTGTCACGGGCGCTAGGCCTACCCACACAAGTGAGATATCATTTTTATCGGGAGACGTGGGGGAACGCTGGGTGGAAGGAAATTCGTGGCTCCTCTCAGATTCCAGAACTTTCTGCCACAGAAATGTTAGGAACATGTGTTTTTTTAGCCAAATTTTGAGGTTTGCAAAGGATTCTGGGTAACAGAACCTGGTCCGAGCCACACAAGTCACCCCATCTTGGATTCCCTTAGGTCTCTAGTTTTCAGAAATGCACAGGTTTGGTAGGTTTCCCTAGGTGGCGGCTGAGCTACAGGCCAAAATCTACAGGTAGGCACTTTGCAAAAAACACCTCTGTTTTCCTTCACCAATTTGGATGTGTCCACGTTGCGCTTTGGGGCATTTCCTGTCGCGGGCGCTAGGCCTACCCACACAAGTGAGGTATCATTTTTATCGGGAGACGTGGGGGAACGCTGGGTGGAAGGAAATTTGTGGCTCCTCTCAGATTCCAGAACTTTCTGCCACAGAAATGTGAGGAACATGTGTTTTTTTAGCCAAATTTTGAGGTTTGCAAAGGATTCTGGGTAACAGAACCTGGTCCGAGCCACACAAGTCACCCCATCTTGGATTCCCCTAGGTCTCTAGTTTTCAGAAATGCACAGGTTTGGTAGGTTTCCCTAGGTGGCGGCTGAGCTACAAGCCAAAATCTACAGGTAGGCACTTTGCAAAAAACACCTCTGTTTTCCTTCACAAATTTGGGTGTGTCCACATTGCGGTTTGGGGCGTTTTCTGTCGCGGGCGCTAGGCCTACCCACACAAGTGAGGTATCATTTATATCGGGAGACGTGGGGGAACGCTGGGTGGAAGGAAATTCGTGGCTCCTCTCAGATTCCAGAACTTTCTGCCACAGAAATGTTAGGAACATGTGTTTTTTTAGCCAAATTTTGAGGTTTGCAAAGGATTCTGGGTAACAGAACCTGGTCCGAGCCACACAAGTTACCCCATCTTGGATTCCCCTAGGTCTCTAGTTTTCAGAAATGCACAGGTTTTGTAGGTTTCCCTAGGTGGCGGCTGAGCTACAGGCCAAAATCTACAGGTAGGCACTTTGCAAAAAACACCTCTGTTTTCCTTCACCAATTTGGCTGTGTCCACGTTGCGCTTTGGGGCATTTCCTGTCACAGGCGCTAGGCCTACCCACACAAGTGAGGTATAATTTTTATCGGGAGACGTGGGGGAACGCTGGTTGGAAGGAAATTCGTGGCTCCTCTCAGATTCCAGAACTTTCTGCCACAGAAATGTGAGGAACATGTGTTTTTTTAGCCAAATTTTGAGGTTTGCAAAGGATTCTGGGTAACAGAACCTGGTCCGAGCCACACAAGTCACCCCATCTTGGATTCCCCTAGGTCTCTAGTTTTCAGAAATGCACAGGTTTGGTAGGTTTCCCTAGGTGGCGGCTGAGCTACAAGCCAAAATCTACAGGTAGGCACTTTGCAAAAAACACCTCTGTTTTCCTTCACAAATTTGGATGTGTCCACGTTGCGGTTTGGGGCGTTTTCTGTCGCGGGCGCTGGGCCTACCCACACAAGTGAGGTATAATTTTTATCGGGAGACGTGGGGGAACGCTGGGTGGAAGGAAATTTGTGGCTCCTCTCAAATTCCAGAACTTTCTGCCACAGAAATGTGAGGAACATGTGTTTTTTAAGCCAAATTTTGAGGTTTGCAAAGGATTCTGGGTAACAGAACCTGGTCCGAGCCACACAAGTCACCCCATCTTGGATTCCCCTAGGTCTCTAGTTTTCAGAAATGCACAGGTTTGGTAGGTTTCCCTAGGTGGCGGCTGAGCTACAAGCCAAAATCTACAGGTAGGCACTTTGCAAAAAACACCTCTGTTTTCCTTCACAAATTTGGATGTGTCCACGTTGCGGTTTGGGGCGCTTCCTGTCGCGGGCGCTAGGCCTACCCACACAAGTGAGGTATCATTTTTATCGGGAGACGTGGGGGAACGCTGGGTGGAAGGAAATTCGTGGCTCCTCTCAGATTCCAGAACTTTCTGCCACAGAAATGTTAGGAACATGTGTTTTTTTAGCCAAATTTTGAGGTTTGCAAAGGATTCTGCGTAACAGAACCTGGTCCGAGCCACACAAGTCACCCCATCTTGGATTCTCCTAGGTCTCTAGTTTTCAGAAATGCACAGGTTTGGTAGGTTTCCCTAGGTGGCGGCTGAGCTACAGGCCAAAATCTACAGGTAGGCACTTTGCAAAAAACACCTCTGTTTTCCTTCACCAATTTGGATGTGTCCACGTTGCGCTTTGGGGCATTTCCTGTCGCGGGCGCTAGGCCTACCCACACAAGTGAGGTATCATTTTTATCGGGAGACGTGGGGGAACGCTGGGTGGAAGGAAATTTGTGGCTCCTCTCAGATTCCAGAACTTTCTGCCACAGAAATGTGAGGAACATGTGTTTTTTTAGCCAAATTTGGAGGTTTGCAAAGGATTCTGGGTAACAGAACCTGGTCCGAGCCACACAAGTCACCCCATCTTGGATTCCCCTAGGTCTCTAGTTTTCAGAAATGCACAGGTTTGGTAGGTTTCCCTAGGTGGCGGCTGAGCTACAGGCCAAAATCTACAGGTAGGCACTTTGCAAAAAACACCTCTGTTTTCCTTCACCAATTTGGCTGTGTCCACGTTGCGCTTTGGGGCATTTCCTGTCACAGGCGCTAGGCCTACCCACACAAGTGAGGTATCATTTTTATCGGGAGACGTGGGGGAACGCTGGGTGGAAGGAAATTCGTGGCTCCTCTCAGATTCCAGAACTTTCTGCCACAGAAATGTGAGGAACATGTGTTTTTTTAGCCAAATTTTGAGGTTTGCAAAGGATTCTGGGTAACAGAACCTGGTCCGAGCCACACAAGTCACCCCATCATGGATTCCCCTAGGTATCTAGTTTTCAGAAATGCACAGGTTTGGTAGGTTTCCCTAGGTGGCGGCTGAGCTACAAGCCAAAATCTACAGGTAGGCACTTTGCAAAAAACACCTCTGTTTTCCTTCACAAATTTGGATGTGTCCACATTGCGGTTTGGGGCGTTTTCTGTCGCGGGCGCTAGGCCTACCCACACAAGTGAGGTATCATTTATATCGGGAGACGTGGGGGAACGCTGGGTGGAAGGAAATTCGTGGCTCCTCTCAGATTCCAGAACTTTCTGCCACAGAAATGTTAGCCAAATTTTGAGGTTTGCAAAGGATTCTGGGTAACAGAACCTGGTCCGAGCCACACAAGTCACCCCATCTTGGATTCCCCTAGGTCTCTAGTTTTCAGAAATGCACAGGTTTTGTAGGTTTCCCTAGGTGGCAGCTGAGCTACAGGCCAAAATCTACAGGTAGGCACTTTGCAAAAAACACCTCTGTTTTCCTTCACCAATTTGGCTGTGTCCACGTTGCGCTTTGGGGCATTTCATGTCACAGGCGCTAGGCCTACCCACACAAGTGAGGTATCATTTTTATCGGGAGACGTGGGGGAACGCTGGGTGGAAGGAAATTCGTGGCTCCTCTCAGATTCCAGAACTTTCTGCCACAGAAATGTGAGGAACATGTGTTTTTTTAGCCAAATTTTGAGGTTTGCAAAGGATTCTGGGTAACAGAACCTGGTCCGAGCCACACAAGTCACCCCATCTTGGATTCCCCTAGGTCTCTAGTTTTCAGAAATGCACAGGTTTGGTAGGTTTCCCTAGGTGGCGGCTGAGCTACAAGCCAAAATCTACAGGTAGGCACTTTGCAAAAAACACCTCTGTTTTCCTTCACAAATTTGGATGTGTCCACGTTGCGGTTTGGGGCGTTTTCTGTCGCGGGCGCTGGGCCTACCCACACAAGTGAGGTATAATTTTTATCGGGAGACGTGGGGGAACGCTGGGTGGAAGGAAATTCGTGGCTCCTCTCAGATTCCAGAACTTTCTGCCACAGAAATGTTAGGAACATGTGTTTTTTTAGCCAAATTTTGAGGTTTGCAAAGGATTCTGCGTAACAGAACCTGGTCCGAGCCACACAAGTCACCCCATCTTGGATTCTCCTAGGTCTCTAGTTTTCAGAAATGCACAGGTTTGGTAGGTTTCCCTAGGTGGCGGCTGAGCTACAGGCCAAAATCTACAGGTAGGCACTTTGCAAAAAACACCTCTGTTTTCCTTCACCAATTTGGATGTGTCCACGTTGCGCTTTGGGGCATTTCCTGTCGCGGGCGCTAGGCCTACCCACACAAGTGAGGTATCATTTTTATCGGGAGACGTGGGGGAACGCTGGGTGGAAGGAAATTTGTGGCTCCTCTCAGATTCCAGAACTTTCTGCCACAGAAATGTGAGGAACATGTGTTTTTTTAGCCAAATTTGGAGGTTTGCAAAGGATTCTGGGTAACAGAACCTGGTCCGAGCCACACAAGTCACCCCATCTTGGATTCCCCTAGGTCTCTAGTTTTCAGAAATGCACAGGTTTGGTAGGTTTCCCTAGGTGGCGGCTGAGCTACAGGCCAAAATCTACAGGTAGGCACTTTGCAAAAAACACCTCTGTTTTCCTTCACCAATTTGGCTGTGTCCACGTTGCGCTTTGGGGCATTTCCTGTCACGGGCGCTAGGCCTACCCACACAAGTGAGGTATCATTTTTATCGGGAGACGTGGGGGAACGCTGGGTGGAAGGAAATTCGTGGCTCCTCTCAGATTCCAGAACTTTCTGCCACAGAAATGTGAGGAACATGTGTTTTTTTAGCCAAATTTTGAGGTTTGCAAAGGATTCTGGGTAACAGAACCTGGTCCGAGCCACACAAGTCACCCCATCATGGATTCCCCTAGGTATCTAGTTTTCAGAAATGCACAGGTTTGGTAGTTTTCCCTAGGTGGCGGCTGAGCTACAAGCCAAAATCTACAGGTAGGCACTTTGCAAAAAACACCTCTGTTTTCCTTCACAAATTTGGGTGTGTCCACATTGCGGTTTGGGGCGTTTTCTGTCGCGGGCGCTAGGCCTACCCACACAAGTGAGGTATCATTTATATCGGGAGACGTGGGGGAACGCTGGGTGGAAGGAAATTCGTGGCTCCTCTCAGATTCCAGAACTTTCTGCCACAGAAATGTTAGGAACATGTGTTTTTTTAGCCAAATTTTGAGGTTTGCAAAGGATTCTGGGTAACAGAACCTGGTCCGAGCCACACAAGTCACCCCATCTTGGATTCCCCTAGGTCTCTAGTTTTCAGAAATGCACAGGTTTTGTAGGTTTCCCTAGGTGGCGGCTGAGCTACAGGCCAAAATCTACAGGTAGGCACTTTGCAAAAAACACCTCTGTTTTCCTTCACCAATTTGGCTGCGTCCACGTTGCGGTTTGGGGCGTTTTCTGTCGCGGGCGCTGGGCCTACCCACACAAGTGAGGTATAATTTTTATCGGGAGACGTGGGGGAACGCTGGGTGGAAGGAAATTTGTGGCTCCTCTCAAATTCCAGAACTTTCTGCCACAGAAATGTGAGGAACATGTGTTTTTTTAGCCAAATTTTGAGGTTTGCAAAGGATTCTGGGTAACAGAACCTGGTCCGAGCCACACAAGTCACCCCATCTTGGATTCCCCTAGGTCTCTAGTTTTCAGAAATGCACAGGTTTGGTAGGTTTCCCTAGGTGGCGGCTGAGCTACAAGCCAAAATCTACAGGTAGGCACTTTGCAAAAAACACCTCTGTTTTCCTTCACAAATTTGGATGTGTCCACGTTGCGGTTTGGGGCGTTTCCTGTCGCGGGCGCTAGGCCTACCCACACAAGTGAGGTATCATTTTTATCGGGAGACGTGGGGGAACGCTGGGTGGAAGGAAATTCGTGGCTCCTCTCAGATTCCAGAACTTTCTGCCACAGAAATGTTAGGAACATGTGTTTTTTTAGCCAAATTTTGAGGTTTGCAAAGGATTCTGCGTAACAGAACCTGGTCCGAGCCACACAAGTCACCCCATCTTGGATTCTCCTAGGTCTCTAGTTTTCAGAAATGCACAGGTTTGGTAGGTTTCCCTAGGTGGCGGCTGAGCTACAGGCCAAAATCTACAGGTAGGCACTTTGCAAAAAACACCTCTGTTTTCCTTCACCAATTTGGATGTGTCCACGTTGCGCTTTGGGGCATTTCCTGTCGCGGGCGCTAGGCCTACCCACACAAGTGAGGTATCATTTTTATCGGGAGACGTGGGGGAACGCTGGGTGGAAGGAAATTTGTGGCTCCTCTCAGATTCCAGAACTTTCTGCCACAGAAATGTGAGGAACATGTGTTTTTTTAGCCAAATTTGGAGGTTTGCAAAGGATTCTGGGTAACAGAACCTGGTCCGAGCCACACAAGTCACCCCATCTTGGATTCCCCTAGGTCTCTAGTTTTCAGAAATGCACAGGTTTGGTAGGTTTCCCTAGGTGGCGGCTGAGCTACAGGCCAAAATCTACAGGTAGGCACTTTGCAAAAAACACCTCTGTTTTCCTTCACCAATTTGGCTGTGTCCACGTTGCGCTTTGGGGCATTTCCTGTCACAGGCGCTAGGCCTACCCACACAAGTGAGGTATCATTTTTATCGGGAGACGTGGGGGAACGCTGGGTGGAAGGAAATTCGTGGCTCCTCTCAGATTCCAGAACTTTCTGCCACAGAAATGTGAGGAACATGTGTTTTTTTAGCCAAATTTTGAGGTTTGCAAAGGATTCTGGGTAACAGAACCTGGTCCGAGCCACACAAGTCACCCCATCATGGATTCCCCTAGGTATCTAGTTTTCAGAAATGCACAGGTTTGGTAGGTTTCCCTAGGTGGCGGCTGAGCTACAAGCCAAAATCTACAGGTAGGCACTTTGCAAAAAACACCTCTGTTTTCCTTCACAAATTTGGATGTGTCCACGTTGCGGTTTGGGGCGTTTTCTGTCGCGGGCGCTGGGCCTACCCACACAAGTGAGGTATCATTTTTATCGGGAGACGTGGGGGAACGCTGGGTGGAAGGAAATTCGTGGCTCCTCTCAGATTCCAGAACTTTCTGCCACAGAAATGTTAGGAACATGTGTTTTTTTAGCCAAATTTTGAGGTTTGCAAAGGATTCTGCGTAACAGAACCTGGTCCGAGCCACACAAGTCACCCCATCTTGGATTCTCCTAGGTCTCTAGTTTTCAGAAATGCACAGGTTTGGTAGGTTTCCCTAGGTGGCGGCTGAGCTACAGGCCAAAATCTACAGGTAGGCACTTTGCAAAAAACACCTCTGTTTTCCTTCACCAATTTGGATGTGTCCACGTTGCGCTTTGGGGCATTTCCTGTCGCGGGCGCTAGGCCTACCCACACAAGTGAGGTATCATTTTTATCGGGAGACGTGGGGGAACGCTGGGTGGAAGGAAATTTGTGGCTCCTCTCAGATTCCAGAACTTTCTGCCACAGAAATGTGAGGAACATGTGTTTTTTTAGCCAAATTTTGAGGTTTGCAAAGGATTCTGGGTAACAGAACCTGGTCCGAGCCACACAAGTCACCCCATCTTGGATTCCCCTAGGTCTCTAGTTTTCAGAAATGCACAGGTTTGGTAGGTTTCCCTAGGTGGCGGCTGAGCTACAAGCCAAAATCTACAGGTAGGCACTTTGCAAAAAACACCTCTGTTTTCCTTCACAAATTTGGATGTGTCCACGTTGCGGTTTGGGGCGTTTCCTGTCGCGGGCGCTAGGCCTACCCACACAAGTGAGGTATCATTTTTATCGGGAGACGTGGGGGAACGCTGGGTGGAAGGAAATTCGTGGCTCCTCTCAGATTCCAGAACTTTCTGCCACAGAAATGTTAGGAACATGTGTTTTTTTAGCCAAATTTTGAGGTTTGCAAAGGATTCTGCGTAACAGAACCTGGTCCGAGCCACACAAGTCACCCCATCTTGGATTCTCCTAGGTCTCTAGTTTTCAGAAATGCACAGGTTTGGTAGGTTTCCCTAGGTGGCGGCTGAGCTACAGGCCAAAATCTACAGGTAGGCACTTTGCAAAAAACACCTCTGTTTTCCTTCACCAATTTGGATGTGTCCACGTTGCGCTTTGGGGCATTTCCTGTTGCGGGCGCTAGGCCTACCCACACAAGTGAGGTATCATTTTTATCGGGAGACGTGGGGGAACGCTGGGTGGAAGGAAATTTGTGGCTCCTCTCAGATTCCAGAACTTTCTGCCACAGAAATGTGAGGAACATGTGTTTTTTTATCCAAATTTGGAGGTTTGCAAAGGATTCTGGGTAACAGAACCTGGTCCGAGCCACACAAGTCACCCCATCTTGGATTCCCCTAGGTCTCTAGTTTTCAGAAATGCACAGGTTTGGTAGGTTTCCCTAGGTGGCGGCTGAGCTACAGGCCAAAACCTACAGGTAGGCACTTTGCAAAAAACACCTCTGTTTTCCTTCACCAATTTGGCTGTGTCCACGTTGCGCTTTGGGGCATTTCCTGTCACAGGCGCTAGGCCTACCCACACAAGTGAGGTATCATTTTTATCGGAAGACGTGGGGGAACGCTGGGTGGAAGGAAATTCGTGGCTCCTCTCAGATTCCAGAACTTTCTGCCACAGAAATGTGAGGAACATGTGTTTTTTTAGCCAAATTTTGAGGTTTGCAAAGGATTCTGGGTAACAGAACCTGGTCCGAGCCACACAAGTCACCCCATCATGGATTCCCCTAGGTATCTAGTTTTCAGAAATGCACAGGTTTGGTAGGTTTCCCTAGGTGGCGGCTGAGCTACAAGCCAAAATCTACAGGTAGGCACTTTGCAAAAAACACCTCTGTTTTCCTTCACAAATTTGGATGTGTCCACATTGCGGTTTGGGGCGTTTTCTGTCGCGGGCGCTAGGCCTACCCACACAAGTGAGGTATCATTTATATCGGGAGACGTGGGGGAACGCTGGGTGGAAGGAAATTCGTGGCTCCTCTCAGATTCCAGAACTTTCTGCCACAGAAATGTTAGGAACATGTGTTTTTTTAGCCAAATTTTGAGGTTTGCAAAGGATTCTGGGTAACAGAACCTGGTCCGAGCCACACAAGTCACCCCATCTTGGATTCCCCTAGGTCTCTAGTTTTCAGAAATGCACAGGTTTTGTAGGTTTCCCTAGGTGGCGGCTGAGCTACAGGCCAAAATCTACAGGTAGGCACTTTGCAAAAAACACCTCTGTTTTCCTTCACCAATTTGGCTGTGTCCACGTTGCGCTTTGGGGCATTTCCTGTCACAGGCGCTAGGCCTACCCACACAAGTGAGGTATAATTTTTATCGGGAGACGTGGGGGAACGCTGGGTGGAAGGAAATTCGTGGCTCCTCTCAGATTCCAGAACTTTCTGCCACAGAAATGTGAGGAACATGTGTTTTTTTAGCCAAATTTTGAGGTTTGCAAAGGATTCTGGGTAACAGAACCTGGTCCGAGCCACACAAGTCACCCCATCTTGGATTCCCCTAGGTCTCTAGTTTTCAGAAATGCACAGGTTTGGTAGGTTTCCCTAGGTGGCGGCTGAGCTACAAGCCAAAATCTACAGGTAGGCACTTTGCAAAAAACACCTCTGTTTTCCTTCACAAATTTGGATGTGTCCACGTTGCGGTTTGGGGCGTTTTCTGTCGCGGGCGCTGGGCCTACCCACACAAGTGAGGTATCATTTTTATCGGGAGACGTGGGGGAACGCTGGGTGGAAGGAAATTCGTGGCTCCTCTCAGATTCCAGAACTTTCTGCCACAGAAATGTTAGGAACATGTGTTTTTTTAGCCAAATTTTGAGGTTTGCAAAGGATTCTGCGTAACAGAACCTGGTCCGAGCCACACAAGTCACCCCATCTTGGATTCTCCTAGGTCTCTAGTTTTCAGAAATGCACAGGTTTGGTAGGTTTCCCTAGGTGGCGGCTGAGCTACAGGCCAAAATCTACAGGTAGGCACTTTGCAAAAAACACCTCTGTTTTCCTTCACCAATTTGGATGTGTCCACGTTGCGCTTTGGGGCATTTCCTGTCGCGGGCGCTAGGCCTACCCACACAAGTGAGGTATCATTTTTATCGGGAGACGTGGGGGAACGCTGGGTGGAAGGAAATTTGTGGCTCCTCTCAGATTCCAGAACTTTCTGCCACAGAAATGTGAGGAACATGTGTTTTTTTAGCCAAATTTGGAGGTTTGCAAAGGATTCTGGGTAACAGAACCTGGTCCGAGCCACACAAGTCACCCCATCTTGGATTCCCCTAGGTCTCTAGTTTTCAGAAATGCACAGGTTTGGTAGGTTTTCCTAGGTGGCGGCTGAGCTACAGGCCAAAATCTACAGGTAGGCACTTTGCAAAAAACACCTCTGTTTTCCTTCACCAATTTGGCTGTGTCCACGTTGCGCTTTGGGGCATTTCCTGTCACGGGCGCTAGGCCTACCCACACAAGTGAGGTATCATTTTTATCGGGAGACGTGGGGGAATGCTGGGTGGAAGGAAATCCGTGGCTCCTCTCAGATTCCAGAACTTTCTGCCACAGAAATGTGAGGAACATGTGTTTTTTTAGCCAAATTTTGAGGTTTGCAAAGGATTCTGGGTAACAGAACCTGGTCCGAGCCACACAAGTCACCCCATCATGGATTCCCCTAGGTATCTAGTTTTCAGAAATGCACAGGTTTGGTAGGTTTCCCTAGGTGGCGGCTGAGCTACAAGCCAAAATCTACAGGTAGGCACTTTGCAAAAAACACCTCTGTTTTCCTTCACAAATTTGGATGTGTCCACGTTGCGGTTTGGGGCGTTTTCTGTCACGGGCGCTAGGCCTACCCACACAAGTGAGGTATCATTTATATCGGGAGACGTGGGGAAACGCTGGGTGGAAGGAAATTCGTGGCTCCTCTCAGATTCCAGAACTTTCTGCCACAGAAATGTTAGGAACATGTGTTTTTTTAGCCAAATTTTGAGGTTTGCAAAGGATTCTGGGTAACAGAACCTGGTCCGAGCCACACAAGTCACCCCATATTGGATTCCCCTAGGTCTCTAGTTTTCAGAAATGCACAGGTTTTTTAGGTTTCCCTAGGTGGTGGCTGAGCTACAGGCCAAAATCTATAGGTAGGCACTTTGCAAAAAACACCTCTGTTTTCCTTCACCAATTTGGCTGTGTCCACGTTGCGCTTTGGGGCATTTCCTGTCACGGGCGCTAGGCCTACCCACACAAGTGAGGTATCATTTTTATCGGGAGACGTGGGGGAACGCTGGGTGGAAGGAAATTCGTGGCTCCTCTCAGATTCCAGAACGTTCTGCCACAGAAATGTGAGGAACATGAGTTTTTTTAGCCAAATTTTGAGGTTTGCAAAGGATTCTGGGTAACAGAACCTAGTCCGAGCCACACAAGTCACCCCATCTTGGATTCCCCTAGGTCTCTAGTTTTCAGAAATGCACAGGTTTGGTAGGTTTCCCTAGGTGGCGGCTGAGCTACAGGCCAAAATCTACAGGTAGGCACTTTGCAAAAAACACCTCTGTTTTCCTTCACAAATTTGGATGTGTCCACGTTGCGGTTTGGGGCGTTTCCTGTTGCGGGCGCTAGGCCTACCCACACAAGTGAGGTATCATTTTTATCGGGAGACGTGGGGGAACGCTGGGTGGAAGGAAATTCGTGGCTCCTCTCAGATTCCAGAACTTTCTGCCACAGAAATGTTAGGAACATGTGTTTTTTTAGCCAAATTTTGAGGTTTGCAAAGGATTCTGGGTAACAGAACCTGGTCCGAGCCACACAAGTCACCCCATCTTGGATTCCCCTAGGTCTCTAGTTTTTAGAAATGCACAGGTTTGGTAGGTTTCCCTAGGTGGCGGCTGAGCTACAGGCCAAAGTCTACAGGTAGGCACTTTGCAAAAAACACCTCTGTTTTCCTTCACCAATTTGGATGTGTCCACGTTGCGCTTTGGGGCATTTCCTGTCGCGGGCGCTAGGCCTACCCACACAAGTGAGGTATCATTTTTATCGGGAGACGTGGGGGAACGCTGGGTGGAAGGAAATTCGTGGCTCCTCTCAGATTCCAGAACTTTCTGCCACAGAAATGTTAGGAACATGTGTTTTTTTAGCCAAATTTTGAGGTTTGCAAAGGATTCTGCGTAACAGAACCTGGTCCGAGCCACACAAGTCACCCCATCTTGGATTCCCCTAGGTATCTAGTTTTCAGAAATGCACAGGTTTGGTAGGTTTCCCTAGGTGGCGGCTGAGCTACAAGCCAAAATCTACAGGTAGGCACTTTGCAAAAAACACCTCTGTTTTCCTTCACAAATTTGGATGTGTCCACGTTGCGGTTTGGGGCGTTTTCTGTCGCGGGCGCTAGGCCTACCCACACAAGTGAGGTATCATTTTTATCGGGAGACGTGGGGGAACGCTGGTTGGAAGGAAATTCGTGGCTCCTCTCAGATTCCAGAACTTTCTGCCACAGAAATGTGAGGAACATGTGTTTTTGTAGCCAAATTTTGAGGTTTGCAAAGGATTCTGGGTAACAGAACCTGGTCCGAGCCACACAAGTCACCCCATCTTGGATTCCCCTAGGCCTCTAGTTTTCAGAAATGCACAGGTTTGGTAGGTTTCCCTAGGTGGCGGCTGAGCTACAAGCCAAAATCTACAGGTAGGCACTTTGCAAAAAACACCTCTGTTTTCCTTCACAAATTTGGATGTGTCCACGTTGCGGTTTGGGGCGTTTTCTGTCGCGGGCGCTAGGCCTACCCACACAAGTGAGGTATAATTTTTATCGGGAGACGTGGGGGAACGCTGGGTGGAAGGAAATTTGTGGCTCCTCTCAGATTCCAGAACTTTCTGCCACAGAAATGTGAGGAACATGTGTTTTTTTAGCCAAATTTTGAGGTTTGCAAAGGATTCTGGGTAACAGAACCTGGTCTGAGCCACACAAGTCACCCCATCTTGGATTCCCCTAGGTATCTAGTTTTCAGAAATGCACAGGTTTGGTAGGTTTCCCTAGGTGGCGGCTGAGCTACAAGCCAAAATCTACAGGTAGGCACTTTGCAAAAAACACCTCTGTTTTCCTTCACAAATTTGGATGTGTCCACGTTGCGGTTTGGGGCGTTTCCTGTCGCGGGCGCTAGGCCTACCCACACAAGTGAGGTATCATTTTTATCGGGAGACGTGGGGGAACGCTGGGTGGAAGGAAATTCGTGGCTCCTCTCAGATTCCAGAACTTTCTGCCACAGAAATGTTAGGAACATGTGTTTTTTTAGCCAAATTTTGAGGTTTGCAAAGGATTCTGGGTAACAGAACCTGGTCCGAGCCACACAAGTCACCCCATCTTGGATTCCCCTAGGTCTCTAGTTTTCAGAAATGCACAGGTTTGGTAGGTTTCCCTAGGTGGCGGCTGAGCTACAGGCCAAAATCTACAGGTAGGCACTTTGCAAAAAACACCTCTGTTTTCCTTCACCAATTTGGATGTGTCCACGTTGCGCTTTGGGGCATTTCCTGTCGCGGGCGCTAGGCCTACCCACACAAGTGAGGTATCATTTTTATCGGGAGACGTGGGGGAACGCTGGGTGGAAGGAAATTTGTGGCTCCTCTCAGATTCCAGAACTTTCTGCCACAGAAATGTGAGGAACATGTGTTTTTTTAGCCAAATTTTGAGGTTTGCAAAGGATTCTGGGTAACAGAACCTGGTCCGAGCCACACAAGTCACCCCATCATGGATTCCCCTAGGTATCTAGTTTTCAGAAATGCACAGGTTTGGTAGGTTTCCCTAGGTGACGGCTGAGCTACAAGCCAAAATCTACAGGTAGGCACTTTGCAAAAAACACCTCTGTTTTCCTTCACAAATTTGGATGTGTCCACGTTGCGGTTTGGGGCGTTTTCTGTCGCGGGCGCTAGGCCTACCCACACAAGTGAGGTATCATTTTTATCGGGAGACGTGGGGGAACGCTGGTTGGAAGGAAATTCGTGGCTCCTCTCAGATTCCAGAACTTTCTGCCACAGAAATGTGAGGAACGTGTTTTTGTAGCCAAATTTTGAGGTTTGCAAAGGATTCTGGGTAACAGAACCTGGTCCGAGCCACACAAGTCACCCATCTTGGATTCCCCTAGGTCTCTAGTTTTCAGAAATGCACAGGTTTGGTAGGTTTCCCTAGGTGGCGGCTGAGCTACAAGCCAAAATCTACAGGTAGGCACTTTGCAAAAAACACCTCTGTTTTCCTTCACAAATTTGGATGTGTCCACGTTGCGGTTTGGGGCGTTTTCTGTCGCGGGCGCTAGGCCTACCCACACAAGTGAGGTATAATTTTTATCGGGAGACGTGGGGGAACGCTGGGTGGAAGGAAATTTGTGGCTCCTCTCAGATTCCAGAAGTTTCTGCCACAGAAATGTGAGGAACATGTGTTTTTTTAGCCAAATTTTGAGGTTTGCAAAGGATTCTGGGTAACAGAACCTGGTCCGAGCCACACAAGTCACCCCATCTTGGATTCCCCTAGGTATCTAGTTTTCAGAAATGCACAGGTTTGGTAGGTTTCCCTAGGTGGCGGCTGAGCTACAAGCCAAAATCTACAGGTAGGCACTTTGCAAAAAACACCTCTGTTTTCCTTCACAAATTTGGATGTGTCCACGTTGCGGTTTGGGGCGTTTCCTGTCGCGGGCGCTAGGCCTACCCACACAAGTGAGGTATCATTTTTATCGGGAGACGTGGGGGAACGCTGGTTGGAAGGAAATTCGTGGCTCCTCTCAGATTCCAGAACTTTCTGCCACAGAAATGTGAGGAAGATGTGTTTTTTTTGCCAAATTTTGAGGTTTGCAAAGGATTCTGGGTAACAGAACCTGGTCCGAGCCACACAAGTCACCCCATCTTGGATTCCCCTAGGTCTCTAGTTTTCAGAAATGCACAGGTTTGGTAGGTTTCCCTAGGTGGCGGCTGAGCTACAGGCCAAAATCTACAGGTAGGCACTTTGCAAAAAACACCTCTGTTTTCCTTCACCAATTTGGATGTGTCCACGTTGCGCTTTGGGGCATTTCCTGTCGCGGGCGCTAGGCCTACCCACACAAGTGAGGTATCATTTTTATCGGGAGACGTGGGGGAACGCTGGGTGGAAGGAAATTCGTGGCTCCTCTCAGATTCCAGAACTTTCTGCCACAGAAATGTGAGGAACATGTGTTTTTTTAGCCAAATTTTGAGGTTTGCAAAGGATTCTGGGTAACAGAACCTGGTCCGAGCCACACAAGTCACCCCATCATGGATTCCCCTAGGTATCTAGTTTTCAGAAATGCACAGGTTTGGTAGGTTTCCCTAGGTGGCGGCTGAGCTACAAGCCAAAATCTACAGGTAGGCACTTTGCAAAAAACACCTCTGTTTTCCTTCACAAATTTGGATGTGTCCACGTTGCGGTTTAAGGCGTTTTCTGTCGCGGGCGCTAGGCCTACCCACACAAGTGAGGTATCATTTATATCGGGAGACGTGGGGGAACGCTGGGTGGAAGGAAATTCGTGGCTCCTCTCAGATTCCAGAACTTTCTGCCACAGAAATGTGAGGAACATGTGTTTTTTTAGCCAAATTTTGAGGTTTGCAAAGGATTCTGGGTAACAGAACCTGGTCCGAGCCACACAAGTCACCCCATCATGGATTCCCCTAGGTATCTAGTTTTCAGAAATGCACAGGTTTGGTAGGTTTCCCTAGGTGGCGGCTGAGCTACAAGCCAAAATCTACAGGTAGGCACTTTGCAAAAAACACCTCTGTTTTCCTTCACAAATTTGGATGTGTCCACGTTGCGGTTTGGGGCGTTTCCTGTCGCGGGCGCTAGGCCTACCCACACAAGTGAGGTATCATTTTTATCGGGAGACGTGGGGGAACGCTGGGTGGAAGGAAATTCGTGGCTCCTCTCAGATTCCAGAACTTTCTGCCACAGAAATGTTAGGAACATGTGTTTTTTTAGCCAAATTTTGAGGTTTGCAAAGGATTCTGGGTAACAGAACCTGGTCCGAGCCACACAAGTCACCCCATCTTGGATTCCCCTAGGTCTCTAGTTTTCAGAAATGCACAGGTTTGGTAGGTTTCCCTAGGTGGCGGCTGAGCTACAGGCCAAAATCTACAGGTAGGCACTTTGCAAAAAACACCTCTGTTTTCCTTCACCAATTTGGATGTGTCCACGTTGCGCTTTGGGGCATTTCCTGTCGCGGGCGCTAGGCCTACCCACACAAGTGAGGTATCATTTTTATCGGGAGACGTGGGGGAACGCTGGGTGGAAGGAAATTTGTGGCTCCTCTCAGATTCCAGAACTTTCTGCCACAGAAATGTGAGGAACATGTGTTTTTTTAGCCAAATTTTGAGGTTTGCAAAGGATTCTGGGTAACAGAACCTGGTCCGAGCCACACAAGTCACCCCATCATGGATTCCCCTAGGTATCTAGTTTTCAGAAATGCACAGGTTTGGTAGGTTTCCCTAGGTGACGGCTGAGCTACAAGCCAAAATCTACAGGTAGGCACTTTGCAAAAAACACCTCTGTTTTCCTTCACAAATTTGGATGTGTCCACGTTGCGGTTTGGGGCGTTTTCTGTCGCGGGCGCTAGGCCTACCCACACAAGTGAGGTATCATTTTTATCGGGAGACGTGGGGGAACGCTGGTTGGAAGGAAATTCGTGGCTCCTCTCAGATTCCAGAACTTTCTGCCACAGAAATGTGAGGAACGTGTTTTTGTAGCCAAATTTTGAGGTTTGCAAAGGATTCTGGGTAACAGAACCTGGTCCGAGCCACACAAGTCACCCATCTTGGATTCCCCTAGGTCTCTAGTTTTCAGAAATGCACAGGTTTGGTAGGTTTCCCTAGGTGGCGGCTGAGCTACAAGCCAAAATCTACAGGTAGGCACTTTGCAAAAAACACCTCTGTTTTCCTTCACAAATTTGGATGTGTCCACGTTGCGGTTTGGGGCGTTTTCTGTCGCGGGCGCTAGGCCTACCCACACAAGTGAGGTATAATTTTTATCGGGAGACGTGGGGGAACGCTGGGTGGAAGGAAATTTGTGGCTCCTCTCAGATTCCAGAAGTTTCTGCCACAGAAATGTGAGGAACATGTGTTTTTTTAGCCAAATTTTGAGGTTTGCAAAGGATTCTGGGTAACAGAACCTGGTCCGAGCCACACAAGTCACCCCATCTTGGATTCCCCTAGGTATCTAGTTTTCAGAAATGCACAGGTTTGGTAGGTTTCCCTAGGTGGCGGCTGAGCTACAAGCCAAAATCTACAGGTAGGCACTTTGCAAAAAACACCTCTGTTTTCCTTCACAAATTTGGATGTGTCCACGTTGCGGTTTGGGGCGTTTCCTGTCGCGGGCGCTAGGCCTACCCACACAAGTGAGGTATCATTTTTATCGGGAGACGTGGGGGAACGCTGGTTGGAAGGAAATTCGTGGCTCCTCTCAGATTCCAGAACTTTCTGCCACAGAAATGTGAGGAAGATGTGTTTTTTTTGCCAAATTTTGAGGTTTGCAAAGGATTCTGGGTAACAGAACCTGGTCCGAGCCACACAAGTCACCCCATCTTGGATTCCCCTAGGTCTCTAGTTTTCAGAAATGCACAGGTTTGGTAGGTTTCCCTAGGTGGCGGCTGAGCTACAGGCCAAAATCTACAGGTAGGCACTTTGCAAAAAACACCTCTGTTTTCCTTCACCAATTTGGATGTGTCCACGTTGCGCTTTGGGGCATTTCCTGTCGCGGGCGCTAGGCCTACCCACACAAGTGAGGTATCATTTTTATCGGGAGACGTGGGGGAACGCTGGGTGGAAGGAAATTCGTGGCTCCTCTCAGATTCCAGAACTTTCTGCCACAGAAATGTGAGGAACATGTGTTTTTTTAGCCAAATTTTGAGGTTTGCAAAGGATTCTGGGTAACAGAACCTGGTCCGAGCCACACAAGTCACCCCATCATGGATTCCCCTAGGTATCTAGTTTTCAGAAATGCACAGGTTTGGTAGGTTTCCCTAGGTGGCGGCTGAGCTACAAGCCAAAATCTACAGGTAGGCACTTTGCAAAAAACACCTCTGTTTTCCTTCACAAATTTGGATGTGTCCACGTTGCGGTTTAAGGCGTTTTCTGTCGCGGGCGCTAGGCCTACCCACACAAGTGAGGTATCATTTATATCGGGAGACGTGGGGGAACGCTGGGTGGAAGGAAATTCGTGGCTCCTCTCAGATTCCAGAACTTTCTGCCACAGAAATGTTAGGAACATGTGTTTTTTTAGCCAAATTTTGAGGTTTGCAAAGGATTCTGGGTAACAGAACCTGGTCCGAGCCACACAAGTCACCCCATCATGGATTCCCCTAGGTATCTAGTTTTCAGAAATGCACAGGTTTGGTAGGTTTCCCTAGGTGGCGGCTGAGCTACAAGCCAAAATCTACAGGTAGGCACTTTGCAAAAAACACCTCTGTTTTCCTTCACAAATTTGGATGTGTCCACGTTGCGGTTTGGGGCGTTTTCTGTCGCGGGCGCTAGGCCTACCCACACAAGTGAGGTATCATTTTTATCGGGAGACGTGGGGGAACGCTGGTTGGAAGGAAATTCGTGGCTCCTCTCAGATTCCAGAACTTTCTGCCACAGAAATGTGAGGAACATGTGTTTTTGTAGCCAAATTTTGAGGTTTGCAAAGGATTCTGGGTAACAGAACCTGGTCCGAGCCACACAAGTCACCCATCTTGGATTCCCCTAGGTCTCTAGTTTTCAGAAATGCACAGGTTTGGTAGGTTTCCCTAGGTGGCGGCTGAGCTACAAGCCAAAATCTACAGGTAGGCACTTTGTAAAAAACACCTCGGTTTTCCTTCACAAATTTGGATGTGTCCACGTTGCGGTTTGGGGCGTTTTCTGTCGCGGGCGCTAGGCCTACCCACACAAGTGAGGTATAATTTTTATCGGGAGACGTGGGGGAACGCTGGGTGGAAGGAAATTTGTGGCTCCTCTCAGATTCCAGAACTTTCTGCCACAGAAATGTGAGGAACATGTGTTTTTTTAGCCAAATTTTGAGGTTTGCAAAGGATTCTGGGTAACAGAACCTGGTCCGAGCCACACAAGTCACCCCATCATGGATTCCCCTAGGTATCTAGTTTTCAGAAATGCACAGGTTTAGTAGGTTTCCCTAGGTGGCGGCTGAGCTACAAGCCAAAATCTACAGGTAGGCACTTTGCAAAAAACACCTCTGTTTTCCTTCAGAAATTTGGATGTGTCCACGTTGCGGTTTGGGGCGTTTTCTGTCGCGGGCGCTAGGCCTACCCACACAAGTGAGGTATCATTTTTATCGGGAGACGTGGGGGAACGCTGGTTGGAAGGAAATTCGTGGCTCCTCTCAGATTCCAGAACTTTCTGCCACAGAAATGTGAGGAACATGTGTTTTTGTAGCCAAATTTTGAGGTTTGCAAAGGATTCTGGGTAACAGAACCTGGTCCGAGCCACACAAGTCACCCATCTTGGATTCCCCTAGGTCTCTAGTTTTCAGAAATACACAGGTTTGGTAGGTTTCCCTAGGTGGCGGCTGAGCTACAAGCCAAAATCTACAGGTAGGCACTTTGCAAAAAACACCTCTGTTTTCCTTCCCAAATTTGGATGTGTCCACGTTGCGGTTTGGGGCGTTTTCTGTCGCGGGCGCTAGGCCTACCCACACAAGTGAGGTATCATTTTTATCGGGAGACGTGGGGGAACGCTGGGTGGAAGGAAATTCGTGGCTCCTCTCAGATTCCAGAACTTTCTGCCACAGAAATGTTAGGAACATGTGTTTCTTTAGCCAAATTTTGAGGTTTGGAAAGGATTCTGGGTAACAGAACCTGGTCCGAGCCACACAAGTCACCCCATCTTGGATTCCCCTACGTCTCTAGTTTTCAGAAATGCACAGGTTTGGTAGGTTTCCCTAGGTGGCGGCTGAGCTACAGGCCAAAATCTACAGGTAGGCACTTTGCAAAAAACACCTCTGTTTTCCTTCACCAATTTGGATGTGTCCACGTTGCGCTTTGGGGCATTTCCTGTCGCGGGCGCTAGGCCTACCCACATAAGTGAGGTATCATTTTTATCGGGAGACGTGGGGGAACGCTGGGTGGAAGGAAATTCGTGGCTCCTCTCAGATTCCAGAACTTTCTGCCACAGAAATGTGAGGAACATGGGTTTTTTTTAGCCAAATTTTGAGGTTTGCAAAGGATTCTGGGTAACAGAACCTGGTCCGAGCCACACAAGTCACCCCATGATGGATTCCCCTAGGTATCTAGTTTTCAGAAATGCACAGGTTTGGTAGGTTTCCCTAGGTGGCGGCTGAGCTACAAGCCAAAATCTACAGGTAGGCACTTTGCAAAAAACACCTCTGTTTTCCTTCACAAATTTGGATGTGTCCACGTTGCGGTTTAAGGCGTTTTCTGTCGCGGGCGCTAGGCCTACCCACACAAGTGAGGTATCATTTATATCGGGAGACGTGGGGGAACGCTGGGTGGAAGGAAATTCGTGGCTCCTCTCAGATTCCAGAACTTTCTGCCACAGAAATGTGAGGAACATGTGTTTTTTTAGCCAAATTTTGAGGTTTGCAAAGGATTCTGGGTAACAGAACCTGGTCCGAGCCACACAAGTCACCCCATCTTGGATTCCCCTAGGTCTCTAGTTTTCAGAAATGCACAGGTTTTGTAGGTGTCCCTAGGTGGCGGCTGAGCTACAGGCCAAAATCTACAGGTAGGCACTTTGCAAAAAACACCTCTGTTTTCCTTCACCAATTTGGCTGTGTCCACGTTGCGCTTTGGGGCATTTCCTGTCACGGGCGCTAGGCCTACCCACACAAGTGAGGTATCATTTTTATCGGGAGACGTGGGGGAACGCTGGGTGGAAGGAAATTCGTGGCTCCTCTCAGATTCCAGAACTTTCTGCCACAGAAATGTGAGGAACATGTGTTTTTTTAGCCAAATTTTGAGGTTTGCAAAGGATTCTGGGTAACAGAACCTGGTCCGAGCCACATAAGTCACCCCATCTTGGATTCCCCGAGGTCTCTAGTTTTCAGAAATGCACAGGTTTTGTAGGTGTCCCTAGGTGGCGGCTGAGCTACAGGCCAAAATCTACAGGTAGGCACTTTGCAAAAAACACCTCTGTTTTCTTCACCAATTTGGCTGTGTCCACGTTGCGCTTTGGGGCGTTTCCTGTCGCGGGCGCTAGGCCTACCCACACATGTGAGGTATAATTTTTATCGTGAGACATGGGGGAACGCTGGGTGGAAGGAAATTCGTGGCTCCTCTCAGATTCCAGAACGTTCTGCCACAGAAATGTGAGGAACATGTGTTTTTTTAGCCAAATTTTGAGGTTTGCAAAGGATTCTGGGTAACAGAACCTGGTCCGAGCCACACAAGTCACCCCATCTTGGATTCCCCTAGGTCTCTAGTTTTCAGAAATGCACAGGTTTGGTAGGTTTCCCTAGGTGGCGGCTGAGCTACAAGCCAAAATCTACAGGTAGGCACTTTGCAAAAAACACCTCTGTTTTCCTTCACCAATTTGGCTGTGTCCACGTTGCGCTTTGGGGCATTTCCTGTCACGGGCGCTAGGCCTACCCACACAAGTGAGGTATCATTTTTATCGGGAGACGTGGGGGAACGCTGGGTGGAAGGAAATTCATGGCTCCTCTCAGATTCCAGAACTTTCTGCCACAGAAATGTGAGGAACATGTGTTTTTTTAGCCAAATTTTGAGGTTTGCAAAGGATTCTGGGTAACAGAACCTGGTCCGAGCCACACAAGTCACCCCATCTTGGATTCCCCTAGGTCTCTAGTTTGCAGAAATGCACAGGTTTTGGTAGGTTTCCCTAGGTGGCGGCTGAGCTACAGGCCAAAATCTACAGGTAGGCACTTTGCAAAAAACACCTCTGTTTTCCTTCACAAATTTGGATGTGTCCACGTTGCGCTTTGGGGCATTTCCTGTCGCAGGCGCTAGGCCTACCCACACATGTGAGGTATCATTTTTATCGTGAGACGTGGGGGAACGCTGGGTGGAAGGAAATTCGTGGCTCCTCTCAGATTCCAGAACGTTCTGCCACAGAAATGTGAGGAACATGAGTTTTTTTAGCCAAATTTTGAGGTTTGCAAAGGATTCTGGGTAACAGAACCTGGTCCGAGCCACACAAGTCACCCCATCTTGGATTCCCCTAGGTCTCTAGTTTTCAGAAATGCACAGGTTTGGTAGGTTTCCCTAGGTGGCGGCTGAGCTACAGGCCAAAATCTACAGGTAGGCACTTAGCAAAAAACACCTCTGTTTTCCTTCACAAATTTGGATGTGTCCACGTTGCGCTTTGGGGCATTTCCTGTCACGGGCGCTAGGCCTACCCACACAAGTGAGGTATCATTTTTATCGGGAGACGTGGGGGAACGCTGGGTGGAAGGAAATTCATGGCTCCTCTCAGATTCCAGAACTTTCTGCCACAGAAATGTGAGGAACATGTGTTTTTTTAGCCAAATTTTGAGGTTTGCAAAGGATTCTGGGTAACAGAACCTGGTCCGAGCCACACAAGTCACCCCATCTTGGATTCCCCTAGGTCTCTAGTTTTCAGAAATGCACAGGTTTGGTAGGTTTCCCTAGGTGGCGGCTGAGCTACAGGCCAAAATCTACAGGTAGGCACTTTGCAAAAAACACCTCTGTTTTCCTTCACAAATTTGGATGTGTCCACGTTGCACTTTGGGGCATTTCCTGTCGCGGGCGCTAGGCCTACCCACACATGTGAGGTATGATTTTTATCGTGAGACGTGGGGGAACGCTGGGTGGAAGGAAATTCGTGGCTCCTCTCAGATTCCAGAACGTTCTGCCACAGAAATGTGAGGAACATGAGTTTTTTTAGCCAAATTTTGAGGTTTGCAAAGGATTCTGGGTAACAGAACCTGGTCCGAGCCACACAAGTCACCCCATCTTGGATTCCCCTAGGTCTCTAGTTTTCAGAAATGCACAGGTTTGGTAGGTTTCCCTAGGTGGCGGCTGAGCTACAAGCCAAAATCTACAGGTAGGCACTTTGCAAAAAAACACCTCTGTTTTCCTTCACAAATTTGGATGTGTCCACGTTGCGGTTTGGGGCGTTTTCTGTCGCGGGCGCTAGGCCTACCCACACAAGTGAGGTATCATTTTTATCGGGAGAAGTGGGGGAACGCTGGGTGGAAGGAAATTCGTGGCTCCTCTCAGATTCCAGAACTTTCTGCCACAGAAATGTTAGGAACATGTGTTTTTTTTAGCCAAATTTTGAGGTTTGCAAAGGATTCTGGGTAACAGAACCTGGTCCGAGCCACACAAGTCACCCCATCTTGGATTCCCCTAGGTCTCTAGTTTTCAGAAATGCACAGGTTTGGTAGGTTTCCCTAGGTGGCGGCTGAGCTACAGGCCAAAATCTACAGGTAGGCACTTTGCTAAAAACAGGTCTGTTTTCTGTGATGTGTCCACGTTGCGCTTTGGGGCATTTCCTGTCACAGGCGCTAGGCCTACCCACACAAGTGAGGTATCATTTTTATCGGGAGACGTGGGGGAACGCTGGGTGGAAGGAAATTCGTGGCTCCTCTCAGATTCCAGAACTTTCTGCCACAGAAATGTGAGGAACATGTGTTTTTTAAGCCAAATTTTGAGGTTTGCAAAGGATTCTGGGTAACAGAACCTGGTCCGAGCCACATAAGTCACCCCATCTTGGATTCCCCTAGGTCTCTAGTTTTCAGAAATGCACAGGTTTGGTAGGTTTCCCTAGGTGGCGGCTGAGCTACAGGCCAAAATCTACAGGTAGGCACTTTGCATAAAACACCTCTGTTTTCCTTCACCAATTTAGCTGTGTCCACTTTGCGCTTTGGGGCATTTCCTGTCACGGGCGCTAGGCCTACCCACACAAGTGAGGTATCATTTTTATCGGGAGACGTGGGGGAACGCTGGATGGAAGGAAATTCGTGGTTCCTCTCAGATTCCAGAACTTTCTGCCACAGAAATGTGAGGAAGATGTGTTTTTTTTGCCAAATTTTGAGGTTTGCAAAGGATTCTGGGTAACAGAACCTGGTCCGAGCCACACAAGTCACCCCATCTTGGATTCCCCTAGGTCTCTAGTTTTCAGAAATGCACAGGTTTGGTAGGTTTCCCTAGGTGGCGGCTGAGCTACAGGCCAAAATCTACAGGTAGGCACTTTGCAAAAAACACCTCTGTTTTCCTTCACCAATTTGGCTGTGTCCACGTTGCGCTTTGGGGCATTTCCTGTCACGGGCGCTAGGCCTACCCACACAAGTGAGGTATCATTTTTATCGGGAGACGTGGGGGAACGCTGGGTGGAAGGAAATTCGTGGCTCCTCCCAGATTCCAGAACTTTCTGCCACAGAAATGTGAGGAACATGTGTTTTTTTAGCCAAATTTTGAGGTTTGCAAAGGATTCTGGGTAACAGAACCTGGTCCGAGCCACACAAGTCACCCCATCTTGGATTCCCCTAGGTCTCTAGTTTTCAGAAATGCACAGGTTTGGTAGGTTTCCCTAGGTGGCGGCTGAGCTACAGGCCAAAATCTACAGGTAGGCACTTTGCAAAAAACACCTCTGTTTTCCTTCACCAATTTGGCTGTGTCCACGTTGCGCTTTGGGGCATTTCCTGTCACGGGCGCTAGGCCTACCCACACAAGTGAGGTATCATTTTTATCGGGAGACGTGGGGGAACGCTGGGTGGAAGGAAATTCGTGGCTCCTCTCAGATTCCAAAACTTTCTGCCACAGAAATGTGAGGAACATGTGTTTTTTTAGCCAAATTTTGAGGTTTGCAAAGGATTCTGGGTAACAGAACCTGGTCCGAGCCACACAAGTCACCCCATCTTGGATTCCCCTAGGTCTCTAGTTTTCAGAAATGTACAGGTTTGGTAGGTTTCCCTAGGTGGCGGCTGAGCTACAGGCCTAAATCTACAGGTAGGCACTTTGCAAAAAACACCTCTGTTTTCCTTCACCAATTTGGCTGTGTCCACGTTGCGCTTTGGGGCATTTCCTGTCACGGGCGCTAGGCCTACCCACACAAGTGAGGTATTATTTTTATCGGGAGACGTGGGGGATCGCTGGGTGGAAGGAAATTCGTGGCTCCTCTCAGATTCCAGAACTTTCTGCCACAGAAATGTGAGGAACATGTGTTTTTTTAGCCAAATTTTGAGGTTTGCAAAGGATTCTGGGTAACAGAACCTGGTCCGAGCCACACAAGTCACCCCATCTTGGATTCCCCTAGGTCTCTAGTTTTCAGAAATGCACAGGTTTGGTAGGTTTCCCTAGGTGGCGGCTGAGCTACAGGCCAAAATCTACAGGTAGGCACTTTGCAAAAAACACCTCTGTTTTCCTTCACCAATTTGGCTGTGTCCACGTTGCGCTTTGGGGCATTTCCTGTCACGGGCGCTAGGCCTACCCACACAAGTGAGGTATCATTATTATCGGGAGACGTGGGGGAACGCTGGTTGGAAGGAAATTCGTGGCTCCTCTCAGATTCCAGAACTTTCTGCCACAGAAATGTGAGGAACATGTGTTTTTGTAGCCAAATTTTGAGGTTTGCAAAGGATTCTGGGTAACAGAACCTGGTCCGAGCCACACAAGTCACCCATCTTGGATTCCCCTAGGTCTCTAGTTTTCAGAAATGCACAGGTTTGGTAGGTTTCCCTAGGTGGCGGCTGAGCTACAAGCCAAAATCTACAGGTAGGCACTTTGCAAAAAACACCTCGGTTTTCCTTCACAAATTTGGATGTGTCCACGTTGCGGTTTGGGGCGTTTTCTGTCGCGGGCGCTAGGCCTACCCACACAAGTGAGGTATAATTTTTATCGGGAGACGTGGGGGAACGCTGGGTGGAAGGAAATTTGTGGCTCCTCTCAGATTCCAGAACTTTCTGCCACAGAAATGTGAGGAACATGTGTTTTTTTAGCCAAATTTTGAGGTTTGCAAAGGATTCTGGGTAACAGAACCTGGTCCGAGCCACACAAGTCACCCCATCATGGATTCCCCTAGGTATCTAGTTTTCAGAAATGCACAGGTTTAGTAGGTTTCCCTAGGTGGCGGCTGAGCTACAAGCCAAAATCTACAGGTAGGCACTTTGCAAAAAACACCTCTGTTTTCCTTCAGAAATTTGGATGTGTCCACGTTGCGGTTTGGGGCGTTTTCTGTCGCGGGCGCTAGGCCTACCCACACAAGTGAGGTATCATTTTTATCGGGAGACGTGGGGGAACGCTGGTTGGAAGGAAATTCGTGGCTCCTCTCAGATTCCAGAACTTTCTGCCACAGAAATGTGAGGAACATGTGTTTTTGTAGCCAAATTTTGAGGTTTGCAAAGGATTCTGGGTAACAGAACCTGGTCCGAGCCACACAAGTCACCCATCTTGGATTCCCCTAGGTCTCTAGTTTTCAGAAATACACAGGTTTGGTAGGTTTCCCTAGGTGGCGGCTGAGCTACAAGCCAAAATCTACAGGTAGGCACTTTGCAAAAAACACCTCTGTTTTCCTTCACAAATTTGGATGTGTCCACGTTGCGGTTTGGGGCGTTTTCTGTCGCGGGCGCTAGGCCTACCCACACAAGTGAGGTATAATTTTTATCGGGAGACGTGGGGGAACGCTGGGTGGAAGGAAATTTGTGGCTCCTCTCAGATTCCAGAACTTTCTGCCACAGAAATGTGAGGAACATGTGTTTTTTTAGCCAAATTTTGAGGTTTGCAAAGGATTCTGGGTAACAGAACCTGGTCCGAGCCACACAAGTCACCCCATCTTGGATTCCCCTAGGTATCTAGTTTTTAGAAATGCACAGGTTTGGTAGGTTTCCCTAGGTGGCGGCTGAGCTACAAGCCAAAATCTACAGGTAGGCACTTTGCAAAAAACACCTCTGTTTTCCTTCACAAATTTGGATGTGTCCACGTTGCGGTTTGGGGCGTTTCCTGTCGCGGGCGCTAGGCCTACCCACACAAGTGAGGTATCATTTTTATCGGGAGACGTGGGGGAACGCTGGGTGGAAGGAAATTCGTGGCTCCTCTCAGATTCCAGAACTTTCTGCCACAGAAATGTTAGGAACATGTGTTTTTTTAGCCAAATTTTGAGGTTTGGAAAGGATTCTGGGTAACAGAACCTGGTCCGAGCCACACAAGTCACCCCATCTTGGATTCCCCTACGTCTCTAGTTTTCAGAAATGCACAGGTTTGGTAGGTTTCCCTAGGTGGCGGCTGAGCTACAGGCCAAAATCTACAGGTAGGCACTTTGCAAAAAACACCTCTGTTTTCCTTCACCAATTTGGATGTGTCCACGTTGCGCTTTGGGGCATTTCCTGTCGCGGGCGCTAGGCCTACCCACACAAGTGAGGTATCATTTTTATCGGGAGACGTGGGGGAACGCTGGGTGGAAGGAAATTCGTGGCTCCTCTCAGATTCCAGAACTTTCTGCCACAGAAATGTGAGGAACAAGGGTTTTTTTTAGCCAAATTTTGAGGTTTGCAAAGGATTCTGGGTAACAGAACCTGGTCCGAGCCACACAAGTCACCCCATGATGGATTCCCCTAGGTATCTAGTTTTCAGAAATGCACAGGTTTGGTAGGTTTCCCTAGGTGGCGGCTGAGCTACAAGCCAAAATCTACAGGTAGGCACTTTGCAAAAAACACCTCTGTTTTCCTTCACAAATTTGGATGTGTCCACGTTGCGGTTTAAGGCGTTTTCTGTCGCGGGCGCTAGGCCTACCCACACAAGTGAGGTATCATTTATATCGGGAGACGTGGGGGAACGCTGGGTGGAAGGAAATTCGTGGCTCCTCTCAGATTCCAGAACTTTCTGCCACAGAAATGTTAGGAACATGTGTTTTTTTAGCCAAATTTTGAGGTTTGCAAAGGATTCTGGGTAACAGAACCTGGTCCGAGCCACACAAGTCACCCCATCTTGGATTCCCCGAGGTCTCTAGTTTTCAGAAATGCACAGGTTTGGTAGGTGTCCCTAGGTGGCGGCTGAGCTACAGGCCAAAATCTACAGGTAGGCACTTTGCAAAAAACACCTCTGTTTTCTTCACAAATTTGGATGTGTCCACGTTGCGCTTTGGGGCGTTTCCTGTCGCGGGCGCTAGGCCTACCCACACATGTGAGGTATCATTTTTATCGTGAGACATGGGGGAACGCTGGGTGGAAGGAAATTCGTGGCTCCTCTCAGATTCCAGAACGTTCTGCCACAGAAATGTGAGGAACATGTGTTTTTTTAGCCAAATTTTGAGGTTTGCAAAGGATTCTGGGTAACAGAACCTGGTCCGAGCCACACAAGTCACCCCATCTTGGATTCCCCTAGGTCTCTAGTTTTCAGAAATGCACAGGTTTGGTAGGTTTCCCTAGGTGGCGGCTGAGCTACAAGCCAAAATCTACAGGTAGGCACTTTGCAAAAAACACCTCTGTTTTCCTTCACCAATTTGGCTGTGTCCACGTTGCGCTTTGGGGCATTTCCTGTCACGGGCGCTAGGCCTACCCACACAAGTGAGGTATCATTTTTATCGGGAGACGTGGGGGAACGCTGGGTGGAAGGAAATTCATGGCTCCTCTCAGATTCCAGAACTTTCTGCCACAGAAATGTGAGGAACATGTGTTTTTTTAGCCAAATTTTGAGGTTTGCAAAGGATTCTGGGTAACAGAACCTGGTCCGAGCCACACAAGTCACCCCATCTTGGATTCCCCTAGGTCTCTAGTTTTCAGAAATGCACAGGTTTGGTAGGTTTCCCTAGGTGGCGGCTGAGCTACAGGCCAAAATCTACAGGTAGGCACTTTGCAAAAAACACCTCTGTTTTCCTTCACAAATTTGGATGTGTCCACGTTGCGCTTTGGGGCATTTCCTGTCGCGGGCGCTAGGCCTACCCACACATGTGAGGTATGATTTTTATCGTGAGACGTGGGGGAACGCTGGGTGGAAGGAAATTCGTGGCTCCTCTCAGATTCCAGAACGTTCTGCCACAGAAATGTGAGGAACATGAGTTTTTTTAGCCAAATTTTGAGGTTTGCAAAGGATTCTGGGTAACAGAACCTGGTCCGAGCCACACAAGTCACCCCATCTTGGATTCCCCTAGGTCTCTAGTTTTCAGAAATGCACAGGTTTGGTAGGTTTCCCTAGGTGGCGGCTGAGCTACAAGCCAAAATCTACAGGTAGGCACTTTGCAAAAAAACACCTGTTTTCCTTCACAAATTTGGATGTGTCCACGTTGCGGTTTGGGGCGTTTTCTGTCGCGGGCGCTAGGCCTACCCACACAAGTGAGGTATCATTTTTATCGGGAGAAGTGGGGGAACGCTGGGTGGAAGGAAATTCGTGGCTCCTCTCAGATTCCAGAACTTTCTGCCACAGAAATGTTAGGAACATGTGTTTTTTTTAGCCAAATTTTGAGGTTTGCAAAGGATTCTGGGTAACAGAACCTGGTCCGAGCCACACAAGTCACCCCATCTTGGATTCCCCTAGGTCTCTAGTTTTCAGAAATGCACAGGTTTGGTAGGTTTCCCTAGGTGGCGGCTGAGCTACAGGCCAAAATCTACAGGTAGGCACTTTGCTAAAAACAGGTCTGTTTTCTGTGATGTGTCCACGTTGCGCTTTGGGGCATTTCCTGTCACAGGCGCTATGCCTACCCACACAAGTGAGGTATCATTTTTATCGGGAGACGTGGGGGAACGCTGGGTGGAAGGAAATTCGTGGCTCCTCTCAGATTCCAGAACTTTCTGCCACAGAAATGTGAGGAACATGTGTTTTTTAAGCCAAATTTTGAGGTTTGCAAAGGATTCTGGGTAACAGAACCTGGTCCGAGCCACATAAGTCACCCCATCTTGGATTCCCCTAGGTCTCTAGTTTTCAGAAATGCACAGGTTTGGTAGGTTTCCCTAGGTGGCGGCTGAGCTACAGGCCAAAATCTACAGGTAGGCACTTTGCATAAAACACCTCTGTTTTCCTTCACCAATTTAGCTGTGTCCACGTTGCGCTTTGGGGCATTTCCTGTCACGGGCGCTAGGCCTACCCACACAAGTGAGGTATCATTTTTATCGGGAGACGTGGGGGAACGCTGGATGGAAGGAAATTCGTGGTTCCTCTCAGATTCCAGAACTTTCTGCCACAGAAATGTGAGGAACATGTGTTTTTTTTGCCAAATTTTGAGGTTTGCAAAGGATTCTGGGTAACAGAACCTGGTCCGAGCCACACAAGTCACCCCATCTTGGATTCCCCTAGGTCTCTAGTTTTCAGAAATGCACAGGTTTGGTAGGTTTCCCTAGGTGGCGGCTGAGCTACAGGCCAAAATCTACAGGTAGGCACTTTGCAAAAAACACCTCTGTTTTCCTTCACCAATTTGGCTGTGTCCACGTTGCGCTTTGGAGCATTTCCTGTCACGGGCGCTAGGCCTACCCACACAAGTGAGGTATTATTTTTATCGGGAGACGTGGGGGAACGCTGGGTGGAAGGAAATTCGTGGCTCCTCCCAGATTCCAGAACTTTCTGCCACAGAAATGTGAGGAACATGTGTTTTTTTAGCCAAATTTTGAGGTTTGCAAAGGATTCTGGGTAACAGAACCTGGTCCGAGCCACACAAGTCACCCCATCTTGGATTCCCCTAGGTCTCTAGTTTTCAGAAATGCACAGGTTTGGTAGGTTTCCCTAGGTGGCGGCTGAGCTACAGGCCAAAATCTACAGGTATGCACTTTGCAAAAAACACCTCTGTTTTCCTTCACCAATTTGGCTGTGTCCACGTTGCGCTTTGGGGCATTTCCTGTCACGGGCGCTAGGCCTACCCACACAAGTGAGGTGACATTTTTATCGGGAGACGTGGGGGAACGCTGGGTGGAAGGAAATTCGTGGCTCCTCTCAGATTCCAAAACTTTCTGCCACAGAAATGTGAGGAACATGTGTTTTTTTAGCCAAATTTTGAGGTTTGCAAAGGATTCTGGGTAACAGAACCTGGTCCGAGCCACACAAGTCACCCCATCTTGGATTCCCCTAGGTCTCTAGTTTTCAGAAATGCACAGGTTTGGTAGGTTTCCCTAGGTGGCGGCTGAGCTACAGGCCAAAATCTACAGGTAGGCACTTTGCAAAAAACACCTCTGTTTTCCTTCACCAATTTGGGTGTGTCCACGTTGCGCTTTGGGGCATTTCCTGTCACGGGCGCTAGGCCTACCCACACAAGTGAGGTATCATTTTTATCGGGAGACGTGGGGGATCGCTGGGTGGAAGGAAATTCGTGGCTCCTCTCAGATTCCAGAACTTTCTGCCACAGAAATGTGAGGAACATGTGTTTTTTTAGCCAAATTTTGAGGTTTGCAAAGGATTCTGGGTAACAGAACCTGGTCCGAGCCACACAAGTCACCCCATCTTGGATTCCCCTAGGTCTCTAGTTTTCAGAAATGTACAGGTTTGGTAGGTTTCCCTAGGTGGCGGCTGAGCTACAGGCCTAAATCTACAGGTAGGCACTTTGCAAAAAACACCTCTGTTTTCCTTCACCAATTTGGCTGTGTCCACGTTGCGCTTTGGGGCATTTCCTGTCACGGGCGCTAGGCCTACCCATACAAGTGAGGTATCATTTTTATCGGGAGACGTGGGGGATCGCTGGGTGGAAGGAAATTCGTGGCTCCTCTCAGATTCCAGAACTTTCTGCCACAGAAATGTGAGGAACATGTGTTTTTTTAGCCAAATTTTGAGGTTTGCAAAGGATTCTGGGTAACAGAACCTGGTCCGAGCCACACAAGTCACCCCATCTTGGATTCCCCTAGGTCTCTAGTTTTCAGAAATGCACAGGTTTGGTAGGTTTCCCTAGGTGGCGGCTGAGCTACAGGCCAAAATCTACAGGTAGGCACTTTGCAAAAAACACCTCTGTTTTCCTTCAGAAATTTGGATGTGTCCACGTTGCGGTTTGGGGCGTTTTCTGTCGCGGGCGCTAGGCCTACCCACACAAGTGAGGTATCATTTTTATCGGGAGACGTGGGGGAACGCTGGTTGGAAGGAAATTCGTGGCTCCTCTCAGATTCCAGAACTTTCTGCCACAGAAATGTGAGGAACATGTGTTTTTGTAGCCAAATTTTGAGGTTTGCAAAGGATTCTGGGTAACAGAACCTGGTCCGAGCCACACAAGTCACCCATCTTGGATTCCCCTAGGTCTCTAGTTTTCAGAAATACACAGGTTTGGTAGGTTTCCCTAGGTGGCGGCTGAGCTACAAGCCAAAATCTACAGGTAGGCACTTTGCAAAAAACACCTCTGTTTTCCTTCACAAATTTGGATGTGTCCACGTTGCGGTTTGGGGCGTTTTCTGTCGCGGGCGCTAGGCCTACCCACACAAGTGAGGTATAATTTTTATCGGGAGACGTGGGGGAACGCTGGGTGGAAGGAAATTTGTGGCTCCTCTCAGATTCCAGAACTTTCTGCCACAGAAATGTGAGGAACATGTGTTTTTTTAGCCAAATTTTGAGGTTTGCAAAGGATTCTGGGTAACAGAACCTGGTCCGAGCCACACAAGTCACCCCATCTTGGATTCCCCTAGGTATCTAGTTTTCAGAAATGCACAGGTTTGGTAGGTTTCCCTAGGTGGCGGCTGAGCTACAAGCCAAAATCTACAGGTAGGCACTTTGCAAAAAACACCTCTGTTTTCCTTCACAAATTTGGATGTGTCCACGTTGCGGTTTGGGGCGTTTCCTGTCGCGGGCGCTAGGCCTACCCACACAAGTGAGGTATCATTTTTATCGGGAGACGTGGGGGAACGCTGGGTGGAAGGAAATTCATGGCTCCTCTCAGATTCCAGAACTTTCTGCCACAGAAATGTGAGGAACATGTGTTTTTTTAGCCAAATTTTGAGGTTTGGAAAGGATTCTGGGTAACAGAACCTGGTCCGAGCCACACAAGTCACCCCATCTTGGATTCCCCTACGTCTCTAGTTTTCAGAAATGCACAGGTTTGGTAGGTTTCCCTAGGTGGCGGCTGAGCTACAGGCCAAAATCTACAGGTAGGCACTTTGCAAAAAACACCTCTGTTTTCCTTCACCAATTTGGATGTGTCCACGTTGCGCTTTGGGGCATTTCCTGTCGCGGGCGCTAGGCCTACCCACACAAGTGAGGTATCATTTTTATCGGGAGACGTGGGGGAACGCTGGGTGGAAGGAAATTCGTGGCTCCTCTCAGATTCCAGAACTTTCTGCCACAGAAATGTGAGGAACATGGTTTTTTTTTAGCCAAATTTTGAGGTTTGCAAAGGATTCTGGGTAACAGAACCTGGTCCGAGCCACACAAGTCACCCCTTGATGGATTCCCCTAGGTATCTAGTTTTCAGAAATGCACAGGTTTGGTAGGTTTCCCTAGGTGGCGGCTGAGCTACAAGCCAAAATCTACAGGTAGGCACTTTGCAAAAAACACCTCTGTTTTCCTTCACAAATTTGGATGTGTCCACGTTGCGGTTTAAGGCGTTTTCTGTCGCGGGCGCTAGGCCTACCCACACAAGTGAGGTATCATTTATATCGGGAGACGTGGGGGAACGCTGGGTGGAAGGAAATTCGTGGCTCCTCTCAGATTCCAGAACTTTCTGCCACAGAAATGTTAGGAACATGTGTTTTTTTAGCCAAATTTTGAGGTTTGCAAAGGATTCTGGGTAACAGAACCTGGTCCGAGCCACACAAGTCACCCCATCTTGGATTCCCCTAGGTCTCTAGTTTTCAGAAATGCACAGGTTTTGTAGGTGTCCCTAGGTGGCGGCTGAGCTACAGGCCAAAATCTACAGGTAGGCACTTTGCAAAAAACACCTCTGTTTTCCTTCACCAATTTGGCTGTGTCCACGTTGCGCTTTGGGGCATTTCCTGTCACGGGCGCTAGGCCTACCCACACAAGTGAGGTATCATTTTTATCGGGAGACGTGGGGGAACGCTGGGTGGAAGGAAATTCGTGGCTCCTCTCAGATTCCAGAACTTTCTGCCACAGAAATGTGAGGAACATGTGTTTTTTTAGCCAAATTTTGAGGTTTGCAAAGGATTCTGGGTAACAGAACCTGGTCCGAGCCACACAAGTCACCCCATCTTGGATTCCCCGAGGTCTCTAGTTTTCAGAAATGCACAGGTTTGGTAGGTTTCCCTAGGTGGCGGCTGAGCTACAGGCCAAAATCTACAGGTAGGCACTTTGCAAAAAACACCTCTGTTTTCTTCACAAATTTGGATGTGTCCACGTTGCGCTTTGGGGCGTTTCCTGTCGCGGGCGCTAGGCCTACCCACACATGTGAGGTATCATTTTTATCGTGAGACATGGGGGAACGCTGGGTGGAAGGAAATTCGTGGCTCCTCTCAGATTCCAGAACGTTCTGCCACAGAAATGTGAGGAACATGTGTTTTTTTAGCCAAATTTTGAGGTTTGCAAAGGATTCTGGGTAACAGAACCTGGTCCGAGCCACACAAGTCACCCCATCTTGGATTCCCCTAGGTCTCTAGTTTTCAGAAATGCACAGGTTTGGTAGGTTTCCCTAGGTGGCGGCTGAGCTACAAGCCAAAATCTACAGGTAGGCACTTTGCAAAAAACACCTCTGTTTTCCTTCACCAATTTGGCTGTGTCCACGTTGCGCTTTGGGGCATTTCCTGTCACGGGCGCTAGGCCTACCCACACAAGTGAGGTATCATTTTTATCGGGAGACGTGGGGGAACGCTGGGTGGAAGGAAATTCATGGCTCCTCTCAGATTCCAGAACTTTCTGCCACAGAAATGTGAGGAACATGTGTTTTTTAGCCAAATTTTGAGGTTTGCAAAGGATTCTGGGTAACAGAACCTGGTCCGAGCCACACAAGTCACCCCATCTTGGATTCCCCTAGGTCTCTAGTTTGCAGAAATGCACAGGTTTTGGTAGGTTTCCCTAGGTGGCGGCTGAGCTACAGGCCAAAATCTACAGGTAGGCACTTTGCAAAAAACACCTCTGTTTTCCTTCACAAATTTGGATGTGTCCACGTTGCGCTTTGGGGCATTTCCTGTCGCAGGCGCTAGGCCTACCCACACATGTGAGGTATCATTTTTATCGTGAGACGTGGGGGAACGCTGGGTGGAAGGAAATTCGTGGCTCCTCTCAGATTCCAGAACGTTCTGCCACAGAAATGTGAGGAACATGAGTTTTTTTAGCCAAATTTTGAGGTTTGCAAAGGATTCTGGGTAACAGAACCTGGTCCGAGCCACACAAGTCACCCCATCTTGGATTCCCCTAGGTCTCTAGTTTTCAGAAATGCACAGGTTTGGTAGGTTTCCCTAGGTGGCGGCTGAGCTACAGGCCAAAATCTACAGGTAGGCACTTAGCAAAAAACACCTCTGTTTTCCTTCACAAATTTGGATGTGTCCACGTTGCGCTTTGGGGCATTTCCTGTCACGGGCGCTAGGCCTACCCACACAAGTGAGGTATCATTTTTATCGGGAGACGTGGGGGAACGCTGGGTGGAAGGAAATTCATGGCTCCTCTCAGATTCCAGAACTTTCTGCCACAGAAATGTGAGGAACATGTGTTTTTTTAGCCAAATTGTGAGGTTTGCAAAGGATTCTGGGTAACAGAACCTGGTCCGAGCCACACAAGTCACCCCATCTTGGATTCCCCTAGGTCTCTAGTTTTCAGAAATGCACAGGTTTGGTAGGTTTCCCTAGGTGGCGGCTGAGCTACAGGCCAAAATCTACAGGTAGGCACTTTGCAAAAAACACCTCTGTTTTCCTTCACAAATTTGGATGTGTCCACGTTGCGCTTTGGGGCATTTCCTGTCGCGGGCGCTAGGCCTACCCACACATGTGAGGTATGATTTTTATCGTGAGACGTGGGGGAACGCTGGGTGGAAGGAAATTCGTGGCTCCTCTCAGATTCCAGAACGTTCTGCCACAGAAATGTGAGGAACATGAGTTTTTTTAGCCAAATTTTGAGGTTTGCAAAGGATTCTGGGTAACAGAACCTGGTCCGAGCCACACAAGTCACCCCATCTTGGATTCCCCTAGGTCTCTAGTTTTCAGAAATGCACAGGTTTGGTAGGTTTCCCTAGGTGGCGGCTGAGCTACAAGCCAAAATCTACAGGTAGGCACTTTGCAAAAAAACACCTCTGTTTTCCTTCACAAATTTGGATGTGTCCACGTTGCGGTTTGGGGCGTTTTCTGTCGCGGGCGCTAGGCCTACCCACACAAGTGAGGTATCATTTTTATCGGGAGAAGTGGGGGAACGCTGGGTGGAAGGAAATTCGTGGCTCCTCTCAGATTCCAGAACTTTCTGCCACAGAAATGTTAGGAACATGTGTTTTTTTTAGCCAAATTTTGAGGTTTGCAAAGGATTCTGGGTAACAGAACCTGGTCCGAGCCACACAAGTCACCCCATCTTGGATTCCCCTAGGTCTCTAGTTTTCAGAAATGCACAGGTTTGGTAGGTTTCCCTAGGTGGCGGCTGAGCTACAGGCCAAAATCTACAGGTAGGCACTTTGCTAAAAACAGGTCTGTTTTCTGTGATGTGTCCACGTTGCGCTTTGGGGCATTTCCTGTCACAGGCGCTAGGCCTACCCACACAAGTGAGGTATCATTTTTATCGGGAGACGTGGGGGAACGCTGGGTGGAAGGAAATTCGTGGCTCCTCTCAGATTCCAGAACTTTCTGCCACAGAAATGTGAGGAACATGTGTTTTTTAAGCCAAATTTTGAGGTTTGCAAAGGATTCTGGGTAACAGAACCTGGTCCGAGCCACATAAGTCACCCCATCTTGGATTCCCCTAGGTCTCTAGTTTTCAGAAATGCACAGGTTTGGTAGGTTTCCCTAGGTGGCGGCTGAGCTACAGGCCAAAATCTACAGGTAGCCACTTTGCATAAAACACCTCTGTTTTCCTTCACCAATTTAGCTGTGTCCACTTTGCGCTTTGGGGCATTTCCTGTCACGGGCGCTAGGCCTACCCACACAAGTGAGGTATCATTTTTATCGGGAGACGTGGGGGAACGCTGGATGGAAGGAAATTCGTGGTTCCTCTCAGATTCCAGAACTTTCTGCCACAGAAATGTGAGGAAGATGTGTTTTTTTTGCCAAATTTTGAGGTTTGCAAAGGATTCTGGGTAACAGAACCTGGTCCGAGCCACACAAGTCACCCCATCTTGGATTCCCCTAGGTCTCTAGTTTTCAGAAATGCACAGGTTTGGTAGGTTTCCCTAGGTGGCGGCTGAGCTACAGGCCAAAATCTACAGGTAGGCACTTTGCAAAAAACACCTCTGTTTTCCTTCACCAATTTGGCTGTGTCCACGTTGCGCTTTGGGGCATTTCCTGTCACGGGCGCTAGGCCTACCCACACAAGTGAGGTATCATTTTTATCGGGAGACGTGGGGGAACGCTGGGTGGAAGGAAATTCGTGGCTCCTCCCAGATTCCAGAACTTTCTGCCACAGAAATGTGAGGAACATGTGTTTTTTTAGCCAAATTTTGAGGTTTGCAAAGGATTCTGGGTAACAGAACCTGGTCCGAGCCACACAAGTCACCCCATCTTGGATTCCCCTAGGTCTCTAGTTTTCAGAAATGCACAGGTTTGGTAGGTTTCCCTAGGTGGCGGCTGAGCTACAGGCCAAAATCTACAGGTAGGCACTTTGCAAAAAACACCTTTGTTTTCCTTCACCAATTTGGCTGTGTCCACGTTGCGCTTTGGGGCATTTCCTGTCACGGGCGCTAGGCCTACCCACACAAGTGAGGTATCATTTTTATCGGGAGACGTGGGGGAACGCTGGGTGGAAGGAAATTCGTGGCTCCTCTCAGATTCCAAAACTTTCTGCCACAGAAATGTGAGGAACATGTGTTTTTTTAGCCAAATTTTGAGGTTTGCAAAGGATTCTGGGTAACAGAACCTGGTCCGAGCCACACAAGTCACCCCATCTTGGATTCCCCTAGGTCTCTAGTTTTCAGAAATGTACAGGTTTGGTAGGTTTCCCTAGGTGGCGGCTGAGCTACAGGCCTAAATCTACAGGTAGGCACTTTGCAAAAAACACCTCTGTTTTCCTTCACCAATTTGGCTGTGTCCACGTTGCGCTTTGGGGCATTTCCTGTCACGGGCGCTAGGCCTACCCACACAAGTGAGGTATCATTTTTATCGGGAGACGTGGGGGATCGCTGGGTGGAAGGAAATTCGTGGCTCCTCTCAGATTCCAGAACTTTCTGCCACAGAAATGTGAGGAACATGTGTTTTTTTAGCCAAATTTTGAGGTTTGCAAAGGATTCTGGGTAACAGAACCTGGTCCGAGCCACACAAGTCACCCCATCTTGGATTCCCCTAGGTCTCTAGTTTTCAGAAATGCACAGGTTTGGTAGGTTTCCCTAGGTGGCGGCTGAGCTACAGGCCAAAATCTACAGGTAGGCACTTTGCAAAAAACACCTCTGTTTTCCTTCACCAATTTGGCTGTGTCCACGTTGCGCTTTGGGGCATTTCCTGTCACGGGCGCTAGGCCTACCCACACAAGTGAGGTATCATTATTATCGGGAGACGTGGGGGAACGCTGGTTGGAAGGAAATTCGTGGCTCCTCTCAGATTCCAGAACTTTCTGCCACAGAAATGTGAGGAACATGTGTTTTTGTAGCCAAATTTTGAGGTTTGCAAAGGATTCTGGGTAACAGAACCTGGTCCGAGCCACACAAGTCACCCATCTTGGATTCCCCTAGGTCTCTAGTTTTCAGAAATGCACAGGTTTGGTAGGTTTCCCTAGGTGGCGGCTGAGCTACAAGCCAAAATCTACAGGTAGGCACTTTGCAAAAAACACCTCGGTTTTCCTTCACAAATTTGGATGTGTCCACGTTGCGGTTTGGGGCGTTTTCTGTCGCGGGCGCTAGGCCTACCCACACAAGTGAGGTATAATTTTTATCGGGAGACGTGGGGGAACGCTGGGTGGAAGGAAATTTGTGGCGCCTCTCAGATTCCAGAACTTTCTGCCACAGAAATGTGAGGAACATGTGTTTTTTTAGCCAAATTTTGAGGTTTGCAAAGGATTCTGGGTAACAGAACCTGGTCCGAGCCACACAAGTCACCCCATCATGGATTCCCCTAGGTCTCTAGTTTTCAGAAATGCACAGGTTTAGTAGGTTTCCCTAGGTGGCGGCTGAGCTACAAGCCAAAATCTACAGGTAGGCACTTTGCAAAAAACACCTCTGTTTTCCTTCAGAAATTTGGATGTGTCCACGTTGCGGTTTGGGGCGTTTTCTGTCGCGGGCGCTAGGCCTACCCACACAAGTGAGGTATCATTTTTATCGGGAGACGTGGGGGAACGCTGGTTGGAAGGAAATTCGTGGCTCCTCTCAGATTCCAGAACTTTCTGCCACAGAAATGTGAGGAACATGTGTTTTTGTAGCCAAATTTTGAGGTTTGCAAAGGATTCTGGGTAACAGAACCTGGTCCGAGCCACACAAGTCACCCATCTTGGATTCCCCTAGGTCTCTAGTTTTCAGAAATACACAGGTTTGGTAGGTTTCCCTAGGTGGCGGCTGAGCTACAAGCCAAAATCTACAGGTAGGCACTTTGCAAAAAACACCTCTGTTTTCCTTCACAAATTTGGATGTGTCCACGTTGCGGTTTGGGGCGTTTTCTGTCGCGGGCGCTAGGCCTACCCACACAAGTGAGGTATAATTTTTATCGGGAGACGTGGGGGAACGCTGGGTGGAAGGAAATTTGTGGCTCCTCTCAGATTCCAGAACTTTCTGCCACAGAAATGTGAGGAACATGTGTTTTTTTAGCCAAATTTTGAGGTTTGCAAAGGATTCTGGGTAACAGAACCTGGTCCGAGCCACACAAGTCACCCCATCTTGGATTCCCCTAGGTATCTAGTTTTTAGAAATGCACAGGTTTGGAAGGTTTCCCTAGGTGGCGGCTGAGCTACAAGCCAAAATCTACAGGTAGGCACTTTGCAAAAAACACCTCTGTTTTCCTTCACAAATTTGGATGAGTCCACGTTGCGGTTTGGGGCGTTTCCTGTCGCGGGCGCTAGGCCTACCCACACAAGTGAGGTATCATTTTTATCGGGAGACGTGGGGGAACGCTGGGTGGAAGGAAATTCGTGGCTCCTCTCAGATTCCAGAACTTTCTGCCACAGAAATGTTAGGAACATGTGTTTTTTTAGCCAAATTTTGAGGTTTGGAAAGGATTCTGGGTAACAGAACCTGGTCCGAGCCACACAAGTCACCCCATCTTGGATTCCCCTACGTCTCTAGTTTTCAGAAATGCACAGGTTTGGTAGGTTTCCCTAGGTGGCGGCTGAGCTACAGGCCAAAATCTACAGGTAGGCACTTTGCAAAAAACACCTCTGTTTTCCTTCACCAATTTGGCTGTGTCCACGTTGCGCTTTGGGGCATTTCCTGTCACGGGCGCTAGGCCTACCCACACAAGTGAGGTATCATTATTATCGGGAGACGTGGGGGAACGCTGGTTGGAAGGAAATTCGTGGCTCCTCTCAGATTCCAGAACTTTCTGCCACAGAAATGTGAGGAACATGTGTTTTTGTAGCCAAATTTTGAGGTTTGCAAAGGATTCTGGGTAACAGAACCTGGTCCGAGCCACACAAGTCACCCATCTTGGATTCCCCTAGGTCTCTAGTTTTCAGAAATGCACAGGTTTGGTAGGTTTCCCTAGGTGGCGGCTGAGCTACAAGCCAAAATCTACAGGTAGGCACTTTGCAAAAAACACCTCGGTTTTCCTTCACAAATTTGGATGTGTCCACGTTGCGGTTTGGGGCGTTTTCTGTCGCGGGCGCTAGGCCTACCCACACAAGTGAGGTATAATTTTTATCGGGAGACGTGGGGGAACGCTGGGTGGAAGGAAATTTGTGGCTCCTCTCAGATTCCAGAACTTTCTGCCACAGAAATGTGAGGAACATGTGTTTTTTTAGCCAAATTTTGAGGTTTGCAAAGGATTCTGGGTAACAGAACCTGGTCCGAGCCACACAAGTCACCCCATCATGGATTCCCCTAGGTATCTAGTTTTCAGAAATGCACAGGTTTAGTAGGTTTCCCTAGGTGGCGGCTGAGCTACAAGCCAAAATCTACAGGTAGGCACTTTGCAAAAAACACCTCTGTTTTCCTTCAGAAATTTGGATGTGTCCACGTTGCGGTTTGGGGCGTTTTCTGTCGCGGGCGCTAGGCCTACCCACACAAGTGAGGTATCATTTTTATCGGGAGACGTGGGGGAACGCTGGTTGGAAGGAAATTCGTGGCTCCTCTCAGATTCCAGAACTTTCTGCCACAGAAATGTGAGGAACATGTGTTTTTGTAGCCAAATTTTGAGGTTTGCAAAGGATTCTGGGTAACAGAACCTGGTCCAAGCCACACAAGTCACCCATCTTGGATTCCCCTAGGTCTCTAGTTTTCAGAAATACACAGGTTTGGTAGGTTTCCCTAGGTGGCGGCTGAGCTACAAGCCAAAATCTACAGGTAGGCACTTTGCAAAAAACACCTCTGTTTTCCTTCACAAATTTGGATGTGTCCACGTTGCGGTTTGGGGCGTTTTCTGTCGCGGGCGCTAGGCCTACCCACACAAGTGAGGTATAATTTTTATCGGGAGACGTGGGGGAACGCTGGGTGGAAGGAAATTTGTGGCTCCTCTCAGATTCCAGAACTTTCTGCCACAGAAATGTGAGGAACATGTGTTTTTTTAGCCAAATTTTGAGGTTTGCAAAGGATTCTGGGTAACAGAACCTGGTCCGAGCCACACAAGTCACCCCATCTTGGATTCCCCTAGGTATCTAGTTTTTAGAAATGCACAGGTTTGGAAGGTTTCCCTAGGTGGCGGCTGAGCTACAAGCCAAAATCTACAGGTAGGCACTTTGCAAAAAACACCTCTGTTTTACTTCACAAATTTGGATGTGTCCACGTTGCGGTTTGGGGCGTTTCCTGTCGCGGGCGCTAGGCCTACCCACACAAGTGAGGTATCATTTTTATCGGGAGACGTGGGGGAACGCTGGGTGGAAGGAAATTCGTGGCTCCTCTCAGATTCCAGAACTTTCTGCCACAGAAATGTTAGGAACATGTGTTTTTTTAGCCAAATTTTGAGGTTTGGAAAGGATTCTGGGTAACAGAACCTGGTCCGAGCCACACAAGTCACCCCATCTTGGATTCCCCTACGTCTCTAGTTTTCAGAAATGCACAGGTTTGGTAGGTTTCCCTAGGTGGCGGCTGAGCTACAGGCCAAAATCTACAGGTAGGCACTTTGCAAAAAACACCTCTGTTTTCCTTCACCAATTTGGATGTGTCCACGTTGCGCTTTGGGGCATTTCCTGTCGCGGGCGCTAGGCCTACCCACACAAGTGAGGTATCATTTTTATCGGGAGACGTGGGGGAACGCTGGGTGGAAGGAAATTCGTGGCTCCTCTCAGATTCCAGAACTTTCTGCCACAGAAATGTGAGGAACATGGGTTTTTTTTAGCCAAATTTTGAGGTTTGCAAAGGATTCTGGGTAACAGAACCTGGTCCGAGCCACACAAGTCACCCCATGATGGATTCCCCTAGGTATCTAGTTTTCAGAAATGCACAGGTTTGGTAGGTTTCCCTAGGTGGCGGCTGAGCTACAAGCCAAAATCTACAGGTAGGCACTTTGCAAAAAACACCTCTGTTTTCCTTCACAAATTTGGATGTGTCCACGTTGCGGTTTAAGGCGTTTTCTGTCGCGGGCGCTAGGCCTACCCACACAAGTGAGGTATCATTTATATCGGGAGACATGGGGGAACGCTGGGTGGAAGGAAATTCGTGGCTCCTCTCAGATTCCAGAACTTTCTGCTACAGAAATGTTTGGAACATGTGTTTTTTTAGCCAAATTTTGAGGTTTGCAAAGGATTCTGGGTAACAGAACCTGGTCCGAGCCACACAAGTCACCCCATCTTGGATTCCCCTAGGTCTCTAGTTTTCAGAAATGCACAGGTTTTGTAGGTGTCCCTAGGTGGCGGCTGAGCTACAGGCCAAAATCTACAGGTAGGCACTTTGCAAAAAACACCTCTGTTTTCCTTCACCAATTTGGCTGTGTCCACGTTGCGCTTTGGGGCATTTCCTGTCACGGGCGCTAGGCCTACCCACACAAGTGAGGTATCATTTTTATCGGGAGACGTGGGGGAACGCTGGGTGGAAGGAAATTCGTGGCTCCTCTCAGATTCCAGAACTTTCTGCCACAGAAATGTGAGGAACATGTGTTTTTTTAGCCAAATTTTGAGGTTTGCAAAGGATTCTGGGTAACAGAACCTGGTCCGAGCCACACAAGTCACCCCATCTTGGATTCCCCGAGGTCTCTAGTTTTCAGAAATGCACAGGTTTGGTAGGTTTCCCTAGGTGGCGGCTGAGCTACAGGCCAAAATCTACAGGTAGGCACTTTGCAAAAAACACCTCTGTTTTCTTCACAAATTTGGATGTGTCCACGTTGCGCTTTGGGGCGTTTCCTGTCGCGGGCGCTAGGCCTACCCACACATGTGAGGTATCATTTTTATCGTGAGACATGGGGGAACGCTGGGTGGAAGGAAATTCGTGGCTCCTCTCAGATTCCAGAACGTTCTGCCACAGAAATGTGAGGAACATGTGTTTTTTTAGCCAAATTTTGAGGTTTGCAAAGGATTCTGGGTAACAGAACCTGGTCCGAGCCACACAAGTCACCCCATCTTGGATTCCCCTAGGTCTCTAGTTTTCAGAAATGCACAGGTTTGGTAGGTTTCCCTAGGTGGCGGCTGAGCTACAAGCCAAAATCTACAGGTAGGCACTTTGCAAAAAACACCTCTGTTTTCCTTCACCAATTTGGCTGTGTCCACGTTGCGCTTTGGGGCATTTCCTGTCACGGGCGCTAGGCCTACCCACACAAGTGAGGTATCATTTTTATCGGGAGACGTGGGGGAACGCTGGGTGGAAGGAAATTCGTGGCTCCTCTCAGATTCCAGAACTTTCTGCCACAGAAATGTGAGGAACATGTGTTTTTTTAGCCAAATTTTGAGGTTTGCAAAGGATTCTGGGTAACAGAACCTGGTCCGAGCCACACAAGTCACCCCATCTTGGATTCCCCTAGGTCTCTAGTTTTCAGAAATGCACAGGTTTTGGTAGGTTTCCCTAGGTGGCGGCTGAGCTACAGGCCAAAATCTACAGGTAGGCACTTTGCAAAAAACACCTCTGTTTTCCTTCACAAATTTGGATGTGTCCACGTTGCGCTTTGGGGCATTTCCTGTCGCGGGCGCTAGGCCTACCCACACATGTGAGGTATCATTTTTATCGTGAGACGTGGGGGAACGCTGGGTGGAAGGAAATTCGTGGCTCCTCTCAGATTCCAGAACGTTCTGCCACAGAAATGTGAGGAACATGAGTTTTTTTAGCCAAATTTTGAGGTTTGCAAAGGATTCTGGGTAACAGAACCTGGTCCGAGCCACACAAGTCACCCCATCTTGGATTCCCCTAGGTCTCTAGTTTTCAGAAATGCACAGGTTTGGTAGGTTTCCCTAGGTGGCGGCTGAGCTACAGGCCAAAATCTACAGGTAGGCACTTAGCAAAAAACACCTCTGTTTTCCTTCACAAATTTGGATGTGTCCACGTTGCGCTTTGGGGCATTTCCTGTCACGGGCGCTAGGCCTACCCACACAAGTGAGGTATCATTTTTATCGGGAGACGTGGGGGAACGCTGGGTGGAAGGAAATTCATGGCTCCTCTCAGATTCCAGAACTTTCTGCCACAGAAATGTGAGGAACATGTGTTTTTTTAGCCAAATTTTGAGGTTTGCAAAGGATTCTGGGTAACAGAACCTGGTCCGAGCCACACAAGTCCCCCCATCTTGGATTCCCCTAGGTCTCTAGTTTTCAGAAATGCACAGGTTTGGTAGGTTTCCCTAGGTGGCGGCTGAGCTACAGGCCAAAATCTACAGGTAGGCACTTTGCAAAAAACACCTCTGTTTTCCTTCACAAATTTGGATGTGTCCACGTTGCGCTTTGGGGCATTTCCTGTCGCGGGCGCTAGGCCTACCCACACATGTGAGGTATGATTTTTATCGTGAGACGTGGGGGAACGCTGGGTGGAAGGAAATTCGTGGCTCCTCTCAGATTCCAGAACGTTCTGCCACAGAAATGTGAGGAACATGAGTTTTTTTAGCCAAATTTTGAGGTTTGCAAAGGATTCTGGGTAACAGAACCTGGTCCGAGCCACACAAGTCACCCCATCTTGGATTCCCCTAGGTCTCTAGTTTTCAGAAATGCACAGGTTTGGTAGGTTTCCCTAGGTGGCGGCTGAGCTACAAGCCAAAATCTACAGGTAGGCACTTTGCAAAAAAACACCTGTTTTCCTTCACAAATTTGGATGTGTCCACGTTGCGGTTTGGGGCGTTTTCTGTCGCGGGCGCTAGGCCTACCCACACAAGTGAGGTATCATTTTTATCGGGAGAAGTGGGGGAACGCTGGGTGGAAGGAAATTCGTGGCTCCTCTCAGATTCCAGAACTTTCTGCCACAGAAATGTTAGGAACATGTGTTTTTTTTAGCCAAATTTTGAGGTTTGCAAAGGATTCTGGGTAACAGAACCTGGTCCGAGCCACACAAGTCACCCCATCTTGGATTCCCCTAGGTCTCTAGTTTTCAGAAATGCACAGGTTTGGTAGGTTTCCCTAGGTGGCGGCTGAGCTACAGGCCAAAATCTACAGGTAGGCACTTTGCTAAAAACAGGTCTGTTTTCTGTGATGTGTCCACGTTGCGCTTTGGGGCATTTCCTGTCACAGGCGCTACGCCTACCCACACAAGTGAGGTATCATTTTTATCGGGAGACGTGGGGGAACGCTGGGTGGAAGGAAATTCGTGGCTCCTCTCAGATTCCAGAACTTTCTGCCACAGAAATGTGAGGAACGTGTGTTTTTTAAGCCAAATTTTGAGGTTTGCAAAGGATTCTGGGTAACAGAACCTGGTCCGAGCCACATAAGTCAACCTATCTTGGATTCCCCTAGGTCTCTAGTTTTCAGAAATGCACAGGTTTGGTAGGTTTCCCTAGGTGGCGGCTGAGCTACAGGCCAAAATCTACAGGTAGGCACTTTGCATAAAACACCTCTGTTTTCCTTCACCAATTTAGCTGTGTCCACGTTGCGCTTTGGGGCATTTCCTGTCACGGGCGCTAGGCCTACCCACACAAGTGAGGTATCATTTTTATCGGGAGACGTGGGGGAACGCTGGATGGAAGGAAATTCGTGGTTCCTCTCAGATTCCAGAACTTTCTGCCACAGAAATGTGAGGAACATGTGTTTTTTTTGCCAAATTTTGAGGTTTGCAAAGGATTCTGGGTAACAGAACCTGGTCCGAGCCACACAAGTCACCCCATCTTGGATTCCCCTAGGTCTCTAGTTTTCAGAAATGCACAGGTTTGGTAGGTTTCCCTAGGTGGCGGCTGAGCTACAGGCCAAAATCTACAGGTAGGCACTTTGCAAAAAACACCTCTGTTTTCCTTCACCAATTTGGCTGTGTCCACGTTGCACTTTGGGGCATTTCCTGTCACGGGCGCTAGGCCTACCCACACAAGTGAGGTATCATTTTTATCGGGAGACGTGGGGGAACGCTGGGTGGAAGGAAATTCGTGGCTCCTCCCAGATTCCAGAACTTTCTGCCACAGAAATGTGAGGAACATGTGTTTTTTTAGCCAAATTTTGAGGTTTGCAAAGGATTCTGGGTAACAGAACCTGGTCCGAGCCACACAAGTCACCCCATCTTGGATTCCCCTAGGTCTCTAGTTTTCAGAAATGCACAGGTTTGGTAGGTTTCCCTAGGTGGCGGCTGAGCTACAGGCCAAAATCTACAGGTAGGCACTTTGCAAAAAACACCTCTGTTTTCCTTCACCAATTTGGCTGTGTCCACGTTGCGCTTTGGGGCATTTCCTGTCACGGGCGCTAGGCCTACCCACACAAGTGAGGTATCATTTTTATCGGGAGACGTGGGGGAACGCTGGGTGGAAGGAAATTCGTGGCTCCTCTCAGATTCCAAAACTTTCTGCCACAGAAATGTGAGGAACATGTGTTTTTTTAGCCAAATTTTGAGGTTTGCAAAGGATTCTGGGTAACAGAACCTGGTCCGAGCCACACAAGTCACCCCATCTTGGATTCCCCTAGGTCTCTAGTTTTCAGAAATGCACAGGTTTGGTAGGTTTCCCTAGGTGGCGGCTGAGCTACAGGCCAAAATCTACAGGTAGGCACTTTGCAAAAAACACCTCTGTTTTCCTTCACCAATTTGGCTGTGTCCACGTTGCGCTTTGGGGCATTTCCTGTCACGGGCGCTAGGCCTACCCACACAAGTGAGGTATCATTTTTATCGGGAGACGTGGGGGAACGCTGGGTGGAAGGAAATTCGTGGCTCCTCTCAGATTCCAAAACTTTCTGCCACAGAAATGTGAGGAACATGTGTTTTTTTTTGTGCCAAATTTTGAGGTTTGCAAAGGATTCTGGGTAACAGAACCTGGTCCGAGCCACACAAGTCACCCCATCTTGGATTCCCCTAGGTCTCTAGTTTTCAGAAATGTACAGGTTTGGTAGGTTTCCCTAGGTGGCGGCTGAGCTACAGGCCTAAATCTACAGGTAGGCACTTTGCAAAAAACACCTCTGTTTTCCTTCACCAATTTGGCTGTGTCCACGTTGCGCTTTGGGGCATTTCCTGTCACGGGCGCTAGGCCTACCCACACAAGTGAGGTATCATTTTTATCGGGAGACGTGGGGGATCGCTGGGTGGAAGGAAATTCGTGGCTCCTCTCAGATTCCAGAACTTTCTGCCACAGAAATGTGAGGAACATGTGTTTTTTTAGCCAAATTTTGAGGTTTGCAAAGGATTCTGGGTAACAGAACCTGGTCCGAGCCACACAAGTCACCCCATCTTGGATTCCCCTAGGTCTCTAGTTTTCAGAAATGCACAGGTTTGGTAGGTTTCCCTAGGTGGCGGCTGAGCTACAGGCCAAAATCTACAGGTAGGCACTTTGCAAAAAACACCTCTGTTTTCCTTCACCAATTTGGCTGTGTCCACGTTGGGCTTTGGGGCATTTCCTGTCACGGGCGCTAGGCCTACCCACACAAGTGAGGTATCATTATTATCGGGAGACGTGGGGGAACGCTGGTTGGAAGGAAATTCGTGGCTCCTCTCAGATTCCAGAACTTTCTGCCACAGAAATGTGAGGAACATGTGTTTTTGTAGCCAAATTTTGAGGTTTGCAAAGGATTCTGGGTAACAGAACCTGGTCCGAGCCACACAAGTCACCCATCTTGGATTCCCCTAGGTCTCTAGTTTTCAGAAATGCACAGGTTTGGTAGGTTTCCCTAGGTGGCGGCTGAGCTACAAGCCAAAATCTACAGGTAGGCACTTTGCAAAAAACACCTCGGTTTTCCTTCACAAATTTGGATGTGTCCACGTTGCGGTTTGGGGCGTTTTCTGTCGCGGGCGCTAGGCCTACCCACACAAGTGAGGTATAATTTTTATCGGGAGATGTGGGGGAACGCTGGGTGGAAGGAAATTTCTGGCTCCTCTCAGATTCCAGAACTTTCTGCCACAGAAATGTGAGGAACATGTGTTTTTTTAGCCAAATTTTGAGGTTTGCAAAGGATTCTGGGTAACAGAACCTGGTCCGAGCCACACAAGTCACCCCATCATGGATTCCCCTAGGTATCTAGTTTTCAGAAATGCACAGGTTTAGTAGGTTTCCCTAGGTGGCGGCTGAGCTACAAGCCAAAATCTACAGGTAGGCACTTTGCAAAAAACACCTCTGTTTTCCTTCAGAAATTTGGATGTGTCCACGTTGCGGTTTGGGGCGTTTTCTGTCGCGGGCGCTAGGCCTACCCACACAAGTGAGGTATCATTTTTATCGGGAGACGTGGGGGAACGCTGGTTGGAAGGAAATTCGTGGCTCCTCTCAGATTCCAGAACTTTCTGCCACAGAAATGTGAGGAACATGTGTTTTTGTAGCCAAATTTTGAGGTTTGCAAAGGATTCTGGGTAACAGAACCTGGTCCGAGCCACACAAGTCACCCATCTTGGATTCCCCTAGGTCTCTAGTTTTCAGAAATACACAGGTTTGGTAGGTTTCCCTAGGTGGCGGCTGAGCTACAAGCCAAAATCTACAGGTAGGCACTTTGCAAAAAACACCTCTGTTTTCCTTCACAAATTTGGATGTGTCCACGTTGCGGTTTGGGGCGTTTTCTGTCGCGGGCGCTAGGCCTACCCACACAAGTGAGGTATAATTTTTATCGGGAGACGTGGGGGAACGCTGGGTGGAAGGAAATTTGTGGCTCCTCTCAGATTCCAGAACTTTCTGCCACAGAAATGTGAGGAACATGTGTTTTTTTAGCCAAATTTTGAGGTTTGCAAAGGATTCTGGGTAACAGAACCTGGTCCGAGCCACACAAGTCACCCCATCTTGGATTCCCCTAGGTATCTAGTTTTCAGAAATGCACAGGTTTGGTAGGTTTCCCTAGGTGGCGGCTGAGCTACAAGCCAAAATCTACAGGTAGGCACTTTGCAAAAAACACCTCTGTTTTCCTTCACAAATTTGGATGTGTCCACGTTGCGGTTTGGGGCGTTTCCTGTCGCGGGCGCTAGGCCTACCCACACAAGTGAGGTATCATTTTTATCGGGAGACGTGGGGGAACGCTGGGTGGAAGGAAATTCGTGGCTCCTCTCAGATTCCAGAACTTTCTGCCACAGAAATGTTAGGAACATGTGTTTTTTTAGCCAAATTTTGAGGTTTGGAAAGGATTCTGGGTAACAGAACCTGGTCCGAGCCACACAAGTCACCCCATCTTGGATTCCCCTGCGTCTCTAGTTTTCAGAAATGCACAGGTTTGGTAGGTTTCCCTAGGTGGCGGCTGAGCTACAGGCCAAAATCTACAGGTAGGCACTTTGCAAAAAACACCTCTGTTTTCCTTCACCAATTTGGATGTGTCCACGTTGCGCTTTGGGGCATTTCCTGTCGCGGGCGCTAGGCCTACCCACACAAGTGAGGTATCATTTTTATCGGGAGACGTGGGGGAACGCTGGGTGGAAGGAAATTCGTGGCTCCTCTCAGATTCCAGAACTTTCTGCCACAGAAATGTTAGGAACATGTGTTTTTTTAGCCAAATTTTGAGGTTTGCAAAGGATTCTGGGTAACAGAACCTGGTCCGAGCCACACAAGTCACCCCATCTTGGATTCCCCTAGGTCTCTAGTTTTCAGAAATGCACAGGTTTTGTAGGTGTCCCTAGGTGGCGGCTGAGCTACAGGCCAAAATCTACAGGTAGGCACTTTGCAAAAAACACCTCTGTTTTCCTTCACCAATTTGGCTGTGTCCACGTTGCGCTTTGGGGCATTTCCTGTCACGGGCGCTAGGCCTACCCACACAAGTGAGGTATCATTTTTATCGGGAGACGTGGGGGAACGCTGGGTGGAAGGAAATTCGTGGCTCCTCTCAGATTCCAGAACTTTCTGCCACAGAAATGTGAGGAACATGTGTTTTTTTAGCAAAATTTTGAGGTTTGCAAAGGATTCTGGGTAACAGAACCTGGTCCGAGCCACACAAGTCACCCCATCTTGGATTCCCCGAGGTCTCTAGTTTTCAGAAATGCACAGGTTTGGTAGGTTTCCATAGGTGGCGGCTGAGCTACAGGCCAAAATCTACAGGTAGGCACTTTGCAAAAAACACCTCTGTTTTCCTTCACCAATTTGGCTGTGTCCACGTTGCGCTTTGGGGCATTTCCTGTCACGGGCGCTAGGCCTACCCACACAAGTGAGGTATCATTTTTATCGGGAGACGTGGGGGAACGCTGGGTGGAAGGAAATTCATGGCTCCTCTCAGATTCCAGAACTTTCTGCCACAGAAATGTGAGGAACATGTGTTTTTTTAGCCAAATTTTGAGGTGTGCAAAGGATTCTGGGTAACAGAACCTGGTCCGAGCCACACAAGTCACCCCATCTTGGATTCCCCTAGGTCTCTAGTTTTCAGAAATGCACAGGTTTTGGTAGGTTTCCCTAGGTGGCGGCTGAGCTACAGGCCAAAATCTACAGGTAGGCACTTTGCAAAAAACACCTCTGTTTTCCTTCACAAATTTGGATGTGTCCACGTTGCGCTTTAGGGCATTTCCTGTCGCGGGCGCTAGGCCTACCCACACATGTGAGGTATCATTTTTATCGTGAGACGTGGGGGAACGCTGGGTGGAAGGAAATTCGTGGCTCCTCTCAGATTCCAGAACGTTCTGCCACAGAAATGTGAGGAACATGAGTTTTTTTAGCCAAATTTTGAGGTTTGCAAAGGATTCTGGGTAACAGAACCTGGTCCGAGCCACACAAGTCACCCCATCTTGGATTCCCCTAGGTCTCTAGTTTTCAGAAATGCACAGGTTTGGAAGGTTTCCCTAGGTGGCGGCTGAGCTACAGGCCAAAATCTACAGGTAGGCACTTAGCAAAAAACACCTCTGTTTTCCTTCATAAATTTGGATGTGTCCACGTTGCGCTTTGGGGCATTTCCTGTCACGGGCGCTAGGCCTACCCACACAAGTGAGGTATCATTTTTATCGGGAGACGTGGGGGAACGCTGGGTGGAAGGAAATTCATGGCTCCTCTCAGATTCCAGAACTTTCTGCCACAGAAATGTGAGGAACATGTGTTTTTTTAGCCAAATTTTGAGGTTTGCAAAGGATTCTGGGTAACAGAACCTGGTCCAAGCCACACAAGTCACCCCATCTTGGATTCCCCTAGGTCTCTAGTTTTCAGAAATGCACAGGTTTGGTAGGTTTCCCTAGGTGGCGGCTGAGCTACAGGCCAAAATCTACAGGTAGGCACTTTGCAAAAAACACCTCTGTTTTCCTTCACAAATTTGGATGTGTCCACGTTGCGCTTTGGGGCATTTCCTGTCGCGGGCGCTAGGCCTACCCACACATGTGAGGTATGATTTTTATCGTGAGACGTGGGGGAACGCTGGGTGGAAGGAAATTCGTGGCTCCTCTCAGATTCCAGAACGTTCTGCCACAGAAATGTGAGGAACATGAGTTTTTTTAGCCAAATTTTGAGGTTTGCAAAGGATTCTGGGTAACAGAACCTGGTCCGAGCCACACAAGTCACCCCATCTTGGATTCCCCTAGGTCTCTAGTTTTCAGAAATGCACAGGTTTGGTAGGTTTCCCTAGGTGGCGGCTGAGCTACAAGCCAAAATCTACAGGTAGGCACTTTGCAAAAAAACACCTCTGTTTTCCTTCACAAATTTGGATGTGTCCACGTTGCGGTTTGGGGCGTTTTCTGTCGCGGGCGCTAGGCCTACCCACACAAGTGAGGTATCATTTTTATCGGGAGAAGTGGGGGAACGCTGGGTGGAAGGAAATTCGTGGCTCCTCTCAGATTCCAGAACTTTCTGCCACAGAAATGTTAGGAACATGTGTTTTTTTTAGCCAAATTTTGAGGTTTGCAAAGGATTCTGGGTAACAGAACCTGGTCCGAGCCACACAAGTCACCCCATCTTGGATTCCCCTAGGTCTCTAGTTTTCAGAAATGCACAGGTTTGGTAGGTTTCCCTAGGTGGCGGCTGAGCTACAGGCCAAAATCTACAGGTAGGCACTTTGCTAAAAACAGGTCTGTTTTCTGTGATGTGTCCACGTTGCGCTTTGGGGCATTTCCTGTCACAGGCGCTACGCCTACCCACACAAGTGAGGTATCATTTTTATCGGGAGACGTGGGGGAACGCTGGGTGGAAGGAAATTCGTGGCTCCTCTCAGATTCCAGAACTTTCTGCCACAGAAATGTGAGGAACATGTGTTTTTTAAGCCAAATTTTGAGGTTTGCAAAGGATTCTGGGTAACAGAACCTGGTCCGAGCCACATAAGTCACCCCATCTTGGATTCCCCTAGGTCTCTAGTTTTCAGAAATGCACAGGTTTGGTAGGTTTCCCTAGGTGGCGGCTGAGCTACAGGCCAAAATCTACAGGTAGGCACTTTGCATAAAACACCTCTGTTTTCCTTCACCAATTTAGCTGTGTCCACGTTGCGCTTTGGGGCATTTCCTGTCACGGGCGCTAGGCCTACCCACACAAGTGAGGTATCATTTTTATCGGGAGACGTGGGGGAACGCTGGATGGAAGGAAATTCGTGGTTCCTCTCAGATTCCAGAACTTTCTGCCACAGAAATGTGAGGAACATGTGTTTTTTTTGCCAAATTTTGAGGTTTGCAAAGGATTCTGGGTAACAGAACCTGGTCCGAGCCACACAAGTCACCCCATCTTGGATTCCCCTAGGTCTCTAGTTTTCAGAAATGCACAGGTTTGGTAGGTTTCCCTAGGTGGCGGCTGAGCTACAGGCCAAAATCTACAGGTAGGCACTTTGCAAAAAACACCTCTGTTTTCCTTCACCAATTTGGCTGTGTCCACGTTGCGCTTTGGGGCATTTCCTGTCACGGGCGCTAGGCCTACCCACACAAGTGAGGTATCATTTTTATCGGGAGACGTGGGGGAACGCTGGGTGGAAGGAAATTCGTGTCTCCTCCCAGATTCCAGAACTTTCTGCCACAGAAATGTGAGGAACATGTGTTTTTTTAGCCAAATTTTGAGGTTTGCAAAGGATTCTGGGTAACAGAAACTGGTCCGAGCCACACAAGTCACCCCATCTTGGATTCCCCTAGGTCTCTAGTTTTCAGAAATGCACAGGTTTGGTAGGTTTCCCTAGGTGGCGGCTGAGCTACAGGCCAAAATCTACAGGTAGGCACTTTGCAAAAAACACCTCTGTTTTCCTTCACCAATTTGGCTGTGTCCACGTTGCGCTTTGGGGCATTTCCTGTCACGGGCGCTAGGCCTACCCACACAAGTGAGGTATCATTTTTATCGGGAGACGTGGGGGAACGCTGGGTGGAAGGAAATTCGTGGCTCCTCTCAGATTCCAAAACTTTCTGCCACAGAAATGTGAGGAACATGTGTTTTTTTAGCCAAATTTTGAGGTTTGCAAAGGATTCTGGGTAACAGAACCTGGTCCGAGCCACACAAGTCACCCCATCTTGGATTCCCCTAGGTCTCTAGTTTTCAGAAATGTACAGGTTTGGTAGGTTTCCCTAGGTGGCGGCTGAGCTACAGGCCTAAATCTACAGGTAGGCACTTTGCAAAAAACACCTCTGTTTTCCTTCACCAATTTGGCTGTGTCCACGTTGCGCTTTGGGGCATTTCCTGTCACGGGCGCTAGGCCTACCCACACAAGTGAGGTATCATTTTTATCGGGAGACGTGGGGGATCGCTGGGTGGAAGGAAATTCGTGGCTCCTCTCAGATTCCAGAACTTTCTGCCACAGAAATGTGAGGAACATGTGTTTTTTTAGCCAAATTTTGAGGTTTGCAAAGGATTCTGGGTAACAGAACCTGGTCCGAGCCACACAAGTCACCCCATCTTGGATTCCCCTAGGTCTCTAGTTTTCAGAAATGCACAGGTTTGGTAGGTTTCCCTAGGTGGCGGCTGAGCTACAGGCCAAAATCTACAGGTAGGCACTTTTCAAAAAACACCTCTGTTTTCCTTCACCAATTTGGCTGTGTCCACGTTGCGCTTTGGGGCATTTCCTGTCACGGGCGCTAGGCCTACCCACACAAGTGAGGTATCATTATTATCGGGAGACGTGGGGGAACGCTGGGTGGAAGGAAATTCGTGGCTCCTCTCAGATTCCAAAACTTTCTGCCACAGAAATGTGAGGAACATGTGTTTTTTTAGCCAAATTTTGAGGTTTGCAAAGGATTCTGGGTAACAGAACCTGGTCCGAGCCACACAAGTCACCCCATCTTGGATTCCCCTAGGTCTCTAGTTTTCAGAAATGTACAGGTTTGGTAGGTTTCCCTAGGTGGCGGCTGAGCTACAGGCCTAAATCTACAGGTAGGCACTTTGCAAAAAACACCTCTGTTTTCCTTCACCAATTTGGATGTGTCCACGTTGCGCTTTGGGGCATTTCCTGTCGCGGGCGCTAGGCCTACCCACACAAGTGAGGTATCATTTTTATCGGGAGACGTGGGGGAACGCTGGGTGGAAGGAAATTCGTGGCTCCTCTCAGATTCCAGAACTTTCTGCCACAGAAATGTTAGGAACATGTGTTTTTTTAGCCAAATTTTGAGGTTTGCAAAGGATTCTGGGTAACAGAACCTGGTCCGAGCCACACAAGTCACCCCATCTTGGATTCCCCTAGGTCTCTAGTTTTCAGAAATGCACAGGTTTTGTAGGTGTCCCTAGGTGGCGGCTGAGCTACAGGCCAAAATCTACAGGTAGGCACTTTGCAAAAAACACCTCTGTTTTCCTTCACCAATTTGGCTGTGTCCACGTTGCGCTTTGGGGCATTTCCTGTCACGGGCGCTAGGCCTACCCACACAAGTGAGGTATCATTTTTATCGGGAGACGTGGGGGATCGCTGGGTGGAAGGAAATTCGTGGCTCCTCTCAGATTCCAGAACTTTCTGCCACAGAAATGTGAGGAACATGTGTTTTTTTAGCCAAATTTTGAGGTTTGCAAAGGATTCTGGGTAACAGAACCTGGTCCGAGCCACACAAGTCACCCCATCTTGGATTCCCCTAGGTCTCTAGTTTTCAGAAATGCACAGGTTTGGTAGGTTTCCCTAGGTGGCGGCTGAGCTACAGGCCAAAATCTACAGGTAGGCACTTTGCAAAAAACACCTCTGTTTTCCTTCACCAATTTGGCTGTGTCCACGTTGCGCTTTGGGGCATTTCCTGTCACGGGCGCTAGGCCTACCCACACAAGTGAGGTATCATTTTTATCGGGAGACGTGGGGGAACGCTGGGTGGAAGGAAATTCGTGGCTCCTCTCAGATCCTAGAACTTTCTGCCACAGAAATGTGAGGAACATGTGTTTTTTTAGCCAAATTTTGAGGTTTGCAAAGGATTCTGGGTAACAGAACCTGGTCCGAGCCACACAAGTCACCCCATCTTGGATTCCCCTAGGTCTCTAGTTTTCAGAAATGCACAGGTTTGGTAGGTTTCCCTAGGTGGCCGCTGAGCTACAGGCCAAAATCTACAGGTAGGCACTTTGCAAAAAACACCTCTGTTTTCCTTCACCAATTTGGCTGTGTCCACGTTGCGCTTTGGGGCATTTCCTGTCACGGGCGCTAGGCCTACCCACACAAGTGAGGTATCATTTTTATCGGGAGACGTGGGGGAACGCTGGGTGGAAGGAAATTCGTGGCTCCTCTCAGATTCTAGAACTTTCTGCCGCAGAAATGTGAGGAACATGTGTTTTTTTAGCCAAATTTTAAGGTTTGCAAAGGATTCTGGGTAACAGAACCTGGTCCGAGCCACACGTCACCCCATCTTGGATTCCCCTAGGTCTCTAGTTTTCAGAAATGCACAGGTTTGGTAGGTTTCCCTAGGTGGCGGCTGAGCTACAGGCCAAAATCTACAGGTAGGCGCTTTGCAAAAAACACCTCTGTTTTCCTTCACAAATTTGGATGTGTCCACGTTGCGCTTTGGGGCGTTTTCTGTCGCCGGCGCTAGGCCTACCCACACAAGTGAGGTATCATTATTATCGGGAGACGTGGGGGAACGCTGGGTGGAAGGAAATTCGTGGCTCCTCTCAGATTCCAAAACTTTCTGCCACAGAAATGTGAGGAACATGTGTTTTTTTAGCCAAATTTTGAGGTTTGCAAAGGATTCTGGGTAACAGAACCTGGTCCGAGCCACACAAGTCACCCCATCTTGGATTCCCCTAGGTCTCTAGTTTTCAGAAATGTACAGGTTTGGTAGGTTTCCCTAGGTGGCGGCTGAGCTACAGGCCTAAATCTACAGGTAGGCACTTTGCAAAAAACACCTCTGTTTTCCTTCACCAATTTGGCTGTGTCCACGTTGCGCTTTGGGGCATTTCCTGTCACGGGCGCTAGGCCTACCCACACAAGTGAGGTATCATTTTTATCGGGAGACGTGGGGGATCGCTGGGTGGAAGGAAATTCGTGGCTCCTCTCAGATTCCAGAACTTTCTGCCACAGAAATGTGAGGAACATGTGTTTTTTTAGCCAAATTTTGAGGTTTGCAAAGGATTCTGGGTAACAGAACCTGGTCCGAGCCACACAAGTCACCCCATCTTGGATTCCCCTAGGTCTCTAGTTTTCAGAAATGCACAGGTTTGGTAGGTTTCCCTAGGTGGCGGCTGAGCTACAGGCCAAAATCTACAGGTAGGCACTTTGCAAAAAACACCTCTGTTTTCCTTCACCAATTTGGCTGTGTCCACGTTGCGCTTTGGGGCATTTCCTGTCACGGGCGCTAGGCCTACCCACACAAGTGAGGTATCATTTTTATCGGGAGACGTGGGGGAACGCTGGGTGGAAGGAAATTCGTGGCTCCTCTCAGATCCTAGAACTTTCTGCCACAGAAATGTGAGGAACATGTGTTTTTTTAGCCAAATTTTGAGGTTTGCAAAGGATTCTGGGTAACAGAACCTGGTCCGAGCCACACAAGTCACCCCATCTTGGATTCCCCTAGGTCTCTAGTTTTCAGAAATGCACAGGTTTGGTAGGTTTCCCTAGGTGGCCGCTGAGCTACAGGCCAAAATCTACAGGTAGGCACTTTGCAAAAAACACCTCTGTTTTCCTTCACCAATTTGGCTGTGTCCACGTTGCGCTTTGGGGCATTTCCTGTCACGGGCGCTAGGCCTACCCACACAAGTGAGGTATCATTTTTATCGGGAGACGTGGGGGAACGCTGGGTGGAAGGAAATTCGTGGCTCCTCTCAGATTCTAGAACTTTCTGCCGCAGAAATGTGAGGAACATGTGTTTTTTTAGCCAAATTTTAAGGTTTGCAAAGGATTCTGGGTAACAGAACCTGGTCCGAGCCACACGTCACCCCATCTTGGATTCCCCTAGGTCTCTAGTTTTCAGAAATGCACAGGTTTGGTAGGTTTCCCTAGGTGGCGGCTGAGCTACAGGCCAAAATCTACAGGTAGGCGCTTTGCAAAAAACACCTCTGTTTTCCTTCACAAATTTGGATGTGTCCACGTTGCGCTTTGGGGCGTTTTCTGTCGCCGGCGCTAGGCCTACCCACACAAGTGAGGTATCATTTTTATCGGGAGACGTGGGGGAACGCTGGGTGGAAGGAAATTTGTGGCTCCTCTCAGATTCCAGAACTTTCTGCCACAGAAATTTGAGGAACATGTGTTTTTTTAGCCAAATTTTGAGGTTTGCAAAGGATTCTGGGTAACAGAACCTGGTCCGAGCCACACAAGCCACCCCATCTTGGATTCCCCTAGGTCTCTAGTTTTCAGAAATGCACAGGTTTGGTAGGTTTCCCTAGGTGGCGGCTGAGCTACAGGCCTAAATCTACAGGTAGTCACTTTGCTAAAAACAGCTCTGTTTTTTGTGATGTGCCCACGTTGTGTTTTGGGGCATATCCTGTCGCGGGCGCTAGGCCTACCCACACAAGTGAGGTATCATTTTTATCGGGAGACTTAAGGGAACATAGAATAGCAAAACAAGTGTTATTGCCCCTTGTCTTTCTCTACATTTTTTCCTTCCAAATGTAAGACAGTGTGTAAAAAAGACGTCTATTTGAGAAATGCCCTGTAATTCACATGCTAGTATGGGCACCCCGGAATTCAGAGATGTGCAAATAACCACTGCTTCTCAACACCTTATCTTGTGCCCATTTTGGAAATACAAAGGTTTTCTTGATAGCTAATTTTTACTCTTTTTATTTCAGCAAATGAATTGCTGTATACCCGGCATAGATTGAAAACCCACTGCAGGGTGCAGGTCATTTATTGGCTCTGGGTACCTAGAGTTCTTGATGAACCTATAAGCCCTATATATCCCCGCAACCAGTAGAGTCCAGCAGACGTAACGGTATATTGCTTTCGAAAATCTGACATTGCTGGAAAAAGTTACAGAGTAAAACGTAGAGAAAAATTGATGTTTTTTTCACCTCAATTTCAATATTTTTCTTTTTCAGTTGTTATTTTCTGTAGGAAACCCTTGTAGGATCTACACAAATTACCCCTTGCTGAATTGAGATTTTTGTCTACTTTTCAAAAATGTTGCGGTTTCTGGGATCCAGCGTTGGTTTCATGCCCATTTCTGTCACTGACTGGAAGGAGGCTGAAAGCACAAAAAATCGTAAAAATGGGGTATGTCCCCGTAAAATGCCAAAATTGTGTTGAAAAATTGGGTTTTCTGATTCAAGTCTGCCTGTTCCTGAAAGCTGGGAAGCTGGTGATTTTATCACCGCAAACCCTTTGTTGATGCCCTTTTCAGGGAAAAAACCACAAGCCTTCTTCTGCAGCCCATTTTTCCAATTTTTTTGAAAAAAACGAAATTTTCACTGTTTTTTGGCTAATTTCTTGGCCTCCTTCCGGGGAACCCACAAAGTCTGGGTACCTCTAGAATCCCTAGGATGTTGGAAAAAAAGGAAGTAAATTTGGCGTGGGTAGCTTATGTGAACAAAAAGTTATGAGGGCCTAAGCGCGAACTGCTCCAAATAGCCAAAAAAAGGCTCGGCACAGGAGGGGGAAAAGGCCTGGCAGCGAAGGGGTTAAATATGAAAGTAAAGGAAGGAAACAAATACAATTAGCTGCGTCATTCAAAATGATGACACTCACAAGACTTTTAAACTCATTGTATTAGCTAAACTAAAACTATTATAATAGACAGGGAGTGCTAGTTCGGCCTTTAAAATTTTACATCTTTTTGTTTTCTCAGTAGCCCTACCACAAATAAATAGTTGCTTAACAAAAATACAGTGTGAATAGATGTGTCTCCCTGTAATGCACTAAGGCCCATATTTATGGACAAAATGATGGAGTGCGTTGCTGCGTTAAAATTGGCAGCGCCGCACTCTGCCATTTTCACAATGCAGGGATGATCCGTATTTAAGTGAATACTGCGCACCCCTGTGTTGTCAACTGCGCTGGCGTTAAATTTAGCTGCCAGCGTCAACGCAGGCATCCTTGCACCATCGTGCAAGGATGTCTGTGTTGGGCGGTGTGATTGCATATGTGCGGGAAGGTGTCCCTTCCCTCACATAAACAATCACTAATGGCGCTGCACACACAGAAGTGCCAAAGCATCTTTTTCAAATGATTGTTTATGTGCAGGAAGGGACACCTTCCCGCAAGTTAACAATCATTTCAGGCACTTTGCTCTTTCTATGCGTGCTGCAGAATGCAGAACGCATAGAAAAAGCAAAAAACGAGGAGGAATAAAAGTATTCCTCCTCGATGTGCCTTGCTAACGCCACCCCTGCGGGTGGCATTAGATTTTGGCGCTGCTTCAGGTTTATGAAATCTTGTAAATCTGAGTCAGCATCAAAATGCAATGGGTGGTGCTGTGGCACGCCCACAGCAACATCCATTGCACGTCCCTCTGATGCAGATAACTGCGTCGGAGGGGTCCATATTTACAAGGGGGTGTAACGCCACAAAAAGTGGTTTTACACCTCCTGTAAATATGGAGCAGAGGTTAGGGCCACTGGAGTGTCACATAAATAGGCTTCATGATGTCACCTGAAGCCTAGGTGTTTACACGGCGGGTAAATTGATTTACTTCTGGGCTTAGCATAGGTAGAAAAGAAAAACAAAACATGAGAAATATTTTCTTTAGTGAGAAATTGCCACAAAGTAAAAGACCATATATCGAACTTTAAGTACAATTACTTTGCCAGTTGTGGTAGAGGGATATCAGGGAAGGGTTCAAAGTAAGGTTCAAAGTAAGGGTTGTCATTGAGAACAAAAAAAACTGGGTTGTCGATTTTCCTAAGAAGGGGTTTCGATGGAGGTTAGCTTTAGAGTAGTCCCAGAAGAGGTTTCAGGTACTTTTTTTGAAAGGGAGTTTAGAGAACTTGGGTCAGACCAAAAGCTTCCCAAACTCAGTTTTAATAACCACGATTGGATGTGTCTAAACCAAGGAAAAGTCATGTTCTTGTCTAGGGTCAGCAATTCTTCCACCGCTTTTCTTATGGCATTAAGCTCTTCTACAGTCCAAAAGTAAAAGAGGCCTTAGCAAAGCAATATGTTCCACTCTTTTAAGTGCCGGATCTAGGAACATAGGGAAGAGAGGGGTGCTTTTGCTGAGATTAAGAGAGCGAACAAACTTATTCTTGCAGTTCACAGTTAGCATAGCCCCAAATTTCAGCCCCATATAAGGCTGCAGATTGAGCCTTCAATTTGTATGAGTCTATAGCTGGGAGTTGGGCTCTTGATGATGTTACCTGATGTCTTTTATATATAGCCTAAGCTTGATGTTGAAGCACTGACCCATGCTTTTGAATGTGAAGAGTGCATTACGCTCTCTATCCAACATAATACCCAGATACTCCAATTTCCCCTGTTCTAAATTTATGACTTGTTATGTGTTGGTTCTTAGTTGCGTTCCGGAGTGCTTTTTCGTGTTTCCCGGAAGGGAGCAGCGCTCATTTCCAGTTTTCCACTGCAGCTGGCGAAGAGTTTATTCCCGTGTTGTTGCCGCAGCGTGTGTCGATCCGGGGGGCGCCTTCATTGCTTTCGTATCTCCCTGGTAGGCCCCCGTCCGGCGCTAACGGACACCTGCCGTTCTTCTATTACGTCGCCGAAGTGAAGGGCAGCCGGTTCGTTTTTGTTTCGCAGTTATTGATCGGCGCATGTTTCCCCGAGTGGAGAAAGTCTCCACCAGTGTTTCCGACAGAGCAGGCTGGTCACACCGGCGCTCCTATTGGAGGAGAGGGATTTCAGAGGCAGCACCCCGGAAGCAGTGAGAAGGGGATCGGCATCTTCAAGCTGGCCACACCTTCAGGTTGGCCACACCAGCACTCCTATCGGAGGAGGTGGATTTCAGGGGCGGCACTTGGAGCAGTGACGAGGAATTCACCATATTTTTGTGTTGCACTGTCAGAGTTTCTACTATACAAGAGACAGTGGAGAGGATCTTGCGCTTTCAGGGTGCTGATGAGGAAGTGGTGTGCTTCAAGCCTAGAAAACAGGACACAGTGAGAGTTTCTGGGGGAAAAAAGGAAAACAATATACTGTTCTTCATATTTTATTTTTGTGGATATTGACTTGTAGTAGTGCTGTTCTTTATATTTTATTTTTGTGGATATTGACTTGTAGTAGTACTGAACCTTGACATTTCACTTTATTGTGTTATTTATATTGTATTCTTATTACTTTTCTCAGTACTTTTGTAATGGCTAACCATACCAATATTTCTCCTCCACCATTATTTCTACCACTTCCAGGTACTCCAGCTCTCCCTTGGGAGGATTGGATAGAAATGCTTGAGAATTATATTGTTGCTTTGGATGGTCAGGGTTATTCGCCACAAAGAAAAAAAGCTATCCGTTTAAGTACTTTGGGGTGTGAAGGTCAAAGAATCTTTAAATATCTTCCCCCTTCCATGGGGCCCAATGGTCAGCCTATGGACGATGTTTTTAAAGAAGCCATTAAAAGGTTGGAGAACATGTTCGCTAAGGAGACTAATTTAGTACTAGCGAGGTATACATTTTATACTCAACCCCAGGATCACCATGAATCAATTGATGATTTTGTGTCACGGTTGAGAGAGTTGTCTGTCAAGTGCAGGTTTGGTACCATGACAGATGAACTGATACGGGATCAACTCATTGTTCAAGGCCGTGATAAAAAGATTCAGGAGAGGTTATGGGCGGCGAAGGATCCCTCGTTGCAAGAAGCAATTGACCTGGCAAAAGTGATGGAGGAATTGAGACGCTGTATTAAAGAATTAGAAAGGAAAGAGAAAACTGTGGATGTTATGGCTTTGTCAAACGATTCTACAGGGTCTCAACCGGAAACTGGAACTGCATCAAAGAAAGGGGGGTTTATCAGGAGCAAGGGGAGGGAGTGCTTTCGTGTGGTAGTACTTCTAATTTAGGGGATTCCAAGAAATGTTTTGCTGCTAATAAGGAGTGTCATAAGTGTGGCCGAAGGGGGCATTATGCCCGTGTGTGCAGGGAAAGTAACCGATTTCGTGTGTGCAGGGAAAGTAACCGATTTGCTAAAGAATCTAAGTCGAGCATAAATATAGTGGAAGAATGCTGTGAATCTTCTTGTGAAGACAGGAAACTCGTAGTTGAGAACGATGTAATCTTGAGTGTGAATGGGGGTGACCGCAGATGCTCTAGACCATCAGCTCTTTTCTCTATTGGGGAAGCCCAGGTAAATCTCATGGTGGACTCTGGTTCATTGTACACCATAATTCCAGAGAGTCTTTTTAAACGCCATTGGAGGAAAGAAAAATTATTACCAAAAGATATATCCCCGGGTGGATACCAAGGGGTGGAAATTCAATTGCTTGGTTATATGTTGAAAGAAATTCTGCTTAGGAAGAGGAAAATCTATGTGGCTGTTGAGGGTCCGCCTATCCTGGGATGGATGCATCAATTTGATCTCAACATCGTCGTCAGTCCTAGAGCATCCAGTCAAGTTTTGTTGGTAGATAACATACAATTGGAAGACATTTTGGAGGGTGCCAAGGGGGTGTTTGAGAAAGAGTTCGGATGCTCACCCTATTGAACACAACGTTCGCAAGATACCATTTGTAGTGAGGGAGGAAGTCAAGAAAGTAATAAGCAACATGTTGGTGGAGGGTACTATTGAACCTATTGAAGTCTCCCCATGGATTTCTCCAGTTGTTATTACACGGAAATCAGATGGGAAGGTGAGGTTGTGGGTAGACTTAAGGTCTGTGAATCAGAACATTGTGGTGGATACTTACCCCCTGCCTAATATTAACGAATTGTTAACAGCTGTCAAAAATGGTAGGTTTTTCTCGAAATTAGATTTGAGCAGTGCCTACCATCAGATTAGACTCCATCCTGAATCCAAGCATTTTACAGCGTTTGTCACTCCAGAAGGCTCCTTCCAATTTACCCGTATGCCTTTTGGTCTGGCATCCGCTGCGAGTGTGTTTCAACGCATGATGGGTAGGATGTTTGGAGATGTTAAGGATGTATTATTCTTTCAGGATGACATCCTTGTGATGGGTGAAACTGTTGATGATCATAATGTCACACTTAGGAAAGTACTCAAGATCATTCGAGAAGCTGGCTTAAGTTTAAATAAGGAGAAATGCACTTTCTTAGTTGAAGAAATTGACTACTTAGGGTACTCTATTGCTAAAGGGAGTATCAAACCAAAGAAAAGTATTTTGGAGGCCATTAGTTTGGCACCGGCACCAGCTAACATGGAAGAGTGAGATGGCAGAAGATGATTGTCTTAGGTGTGTCTTTAAACTAGTTTCCTTAGGGGCTAGAAGGGAGAGTTCGCTTCCGTTGTCGGTTAGACCATTTTTGGATGTGTTGGATGAATTGTCATGTTGTGGGGACAGCGTATTGATGCGGGGGAGAACGTTTTGTTCCACCAGTTGGATTGAGGTTTAAACTATTTTCTCTAGCTCATGAGGGTCACTTTGGCCAAGGGATGACAAGTAGGAGGTTAAAAGAGTTTTTTTGGTGGCCAGGTTTAGATGGTGGCATCAATGTTACCTTTAATAAGTCCTGTAAGACATCATTAACATAGAGGGAGACGAGTGTAGGGGCTAACATGCACCCTTGTCTCGCCCCTTTATATATGGAGATACAATCAGTTAATTGCCCCTGTGGATCCCAATGGACTTGGGCTTAATTATCCTGATGGAGTCTTATTAATTGGACAAGTAAGCCATCGGGACCCCCTTATTCTTAAATGATGCCCACGTGTATTCCCTAGGAACTTGATCAAGTGTGACCCTAAGATCAACAAAGGATATGTACAAAAGGCCATCTCTCAACTTGTTTTATTTCTAGACAATAACGATTAGACTCAGCACTTGATCTATGGTGCTTACTTTGGGTCTGAAACCAGCTTGGTAAGGACTCAGGGTCCTTGCATCATTAACCCAATCATTATGTTTATTTAATACCTGTCTCGCATAGTCCTTCTGTAAGGTGTCCAAGAGACTTATTGGTCTACTGTTGCCTGGATTCAAACGGTCCCCCTTTTTGTAAATGGGAATAATCTCTGCACCTTTCCAGGTGTCTATGATCGATGTCCCTGAAGCAATGGCATTACACAATTTATTAACATAGGGGACCCAGATCACGGGACAGTAATTCTCCTGGGATTTTGCTGGCCTGTGGGCCTTACCCAATTTAACTGCTAGTATAGTTGCCTCTGTAACAACTGTAAACTGTGCACTTGTATAGCGCACTACTCACCCGTTAGGGTCTCAAGGCGCTGTACGCATACCGCTGTGGAACCCCTCCTGGCTTTTCCCTGTGAGGCGCCCACTCCTGGGCACCCCCAGGGTGAAGCCAGGCATCCAAGCGCTGTCAGGGCCGTTGTGGAGATTAAGCAAGCTATTGCCCAGAGTTACAGAGTGGGACCCATTAATTAGATTAGGCACTGAGGCGAGAATTATCTGGTTGAAGGGAATTGAGCCCAAGACCCGCCAAGGCGGGAATTGAACCCCGGGCCAGATCTCTGCATCAGGGTCTGCCATTGTGCCACACTTCTCCAAGGAAAAATATGACTCCAGTAAAATGGATTCTGGATGTGGGTCGGAGGGAGAATAATTATCATTGTGTGAGTTTCTGTATAATTTAGTGAAATGGCCCACCCAAATACCTGGGTTCAGGTAGTATTCGACCTACGGTTCAACATGAGCTCTCCTGTGTGCTATAGTTTTCCAGAATGTTCTATTATCACCAGACTGTGTTGCTACTAGTAAGTCACTCCTGCTAGAGTTGTACCAAATTTCGTTGAGCTAGTGTTAGTGATTTTTTGTACGGGATTCTAGCAATAAGTACCTCAGCTAGGGCTTTATTTACAAGGACTTTTTTGGATTTGCTGAAGGCCCTGGTATACCAGGGGTTAGTGTGGGTATTGTTTAGCCTACTTGGAATTGATTGCCTCATGAAGGTGAAGATAATTTTTAGAGCACCAGCTACCTTGTGATGTATATCAACCATAGGGATGTCAGAGGGAAGGAGGTGGCTAAAAGGTGCTACTGCTGTCGAGAATACATTATATATCTCACTCAAGGTCTCTGGATTCCCCAAAATTGATGGCCATTTAATGGAGCCTCAATCATTCCCTAGAGTTGGCGTGATAGTTAGGATTACAGGGTCGCCATGGTCTTTAATCAAAGCACCTGGGAGCTTGAGGTGTAGTGGGTAGTGATCACTATCTTTTCTGCTGTCCATAGTAAAGTCTACCATTTTGTGCCACATGGTGGTCCCAATCGAAAAAATAGCCTAGTTTGGTTCTAATTAAGCCTCTCCTGTAGGAAGGCTGACCTTGTATATCAGAGTTAGATCTACCATTGCAAACCTTCAAACCATTTTTCATTGCAATACGGCAACCTGAATAGCTGCCGTAGTGCATGGTACATAGGATTTGGCACTAAGAGAAGATATACCCCAACTCTTATCTTCTTCCTCTGTAACCAGATCGAAGTCCTATATGGGCTCGAAAGTGATAATAAAATCTCCGCAAATGACAATCATGCCCTTGATATTTACGGTGCTAATGTAGTGGCATAAGGTGGTTAAAGATGGAGCTTCCAGGTTCCTGGGCCTTGGCCAGAGGTATACTTTGAGAAGATACAGGCTACTCCTATCTGGATTTGTATTGCTAGAATGTCAGGGGAGTCAATGGTTAGGGGTTCTATGCGAAGATTTAACTTAATTTTAGTCCAGATCAAAAGACCCCCCCGAAGCCCGCCATGTACTGAAAGACTAGCATTAACATAATAGGCGATATAAACAGATTGATAACATGGCCGGGTTAGCCATGTTTCTTGGAACATGTAGAAATGGTATTGCTCAATACATTCAAACCATTGGGGGTCCAACACTTTGAACTTGAATCCAGCAATCTTCCACAAGACCTCCGGCATCCCCATGTGCCTCTATTCCACTACAGAACCCCACGCTCTAAACCCAGGCCGGCACACCGCCTGCGCCCAGGCCGACCCCAGACACACCCACGGACCTTTCGCATGTCACTCATGCCACTTCTGCACTCAAGACAACAAACACCACAACAACACCAAACACCCCAATCACCTCAGCTGCATCCTCAACACCCGCTCCGTCCACAAGCACGCCATCGAGCTTTGGGACCTACTCACGACAGCCTCTCCCGACATCGCCTTCCTCACTGAAACATGGACGAACCCCTCATCGGAACCCGACATCGCCATAGCCATTCCAGAGGGATACAAAATCAGCCGAAGAGACTGTATCAATAAACCAGGAGGGGGAATCACCATAATACACAGAAATTCCATCAGGATTTCCATCAACACCAACGACACCCTGGACGCCGCAGAGCACTTACACTTTCAGATACACATCAACGCCAACACCACCTTAAGAGGAACCCTCGTCTACAGACCACCAGGCCCCGTACCCTATTCTGTGACACCATCGCCGACGCTATCAGCTCCCACGCCCTCGCCTCCACGGACTACCTGCTCCTCGGTGACCTAAATTTCCACCTGAAGAGCGCCAGCGACTGCAACTCCATTGCCCTGCTGGACAACCTCGCAAACCTCGGCCTCAAGCAACTGGTCACTTCACCCACCCACTCAGCCGGACACACGCTTGATGCCATATTCTCCTCCAGCAGCCACATTGCCTTCACTCACACCACCGAACTCCATTGGACTGACCACCACTGCGTCCACTTCTCCTTCCTGAAGCCCACCACCAACAACATCCTATCCCTCACCGCAAGTGGAACAAGATCTCCAAGGAACAACTTATCTCCAACCTCGCCCAATCTACACCACCCACTACCAACAACCCCAACGCTGCCACCCTCAACCTCAAACGATGGCTCGACAAGTGCACTAACTCCCTCGCCCCACTCAAAAAAAACAGCAACACCCACATCAACAAGACAGCTCTCTGGTCCACCGCAGAACTGCAGACCTCCAAATGAGAATGCCGGAAAGCTGAGAGAGCCTGGCGCCAAGAACCATCAGTGAGCAAATTCTCCGCCCTCAAATCAGCCATGCACAAACACCACCAGCTCATCTGGATCACCAAACGATCCTTCTACAAAGAAGGCATAGACAACAATGCACACAACAGCAAGGAACATTTTTCCATCATCAAAGAACTCACCAAACCCAAATCCTGCACCATCAACCCTCCGCACTCGCAAGACCTCTGCAACTCCCTCTCCAGCTACTTCCACCGCAAGATCGCAGACATACAAGAAAGCTTCATAATGTCGCCACCCACCTTCACCACCACCGATGCATCCAACCCCACAGCTCCCTTCCGCACCAACGTACTGAGCACCTGGACCCCCGCCAACGATGAAGAAACCAGCAAAACCATGAGGTCCATCCACTCAGGCCCCCCAACAGACCCCTGCCCCCACCACGTCTTCAACAAGGCCAACCAAATCATCGCTCCCCAGCTCCGGTCCGTCATCAACAGCTCCTTCAAGACCGCCACCTTCCCAGATATTTGGAAACACGCCGAAGTCAATGCCCTGCTCAAAAAACCCAAAGCAGACGCTGAAGACCTCACAATCTACCGACCTATCTCCCTACTCCCATTCCCCGCGAAGGTCATGGAGAAGATAGTCAACATACAACTGTCCCACTTCCTGGAGGACAACAACATACTTGACGTCTCCCAGTCTGGATTCCGCAAAAACCACAGCACCGAGACCGTCCTCATCACCTGCACTGACGACATCAGGACCAGACTTGACAAGGGCGAAACCGTTGCCCTCATCCTTCTAGCCTTTGACACCGTATGCCATCAAACCCTACGCACACGCCTCTTCGACGCCGGAATTCGCCACAAAGCCCTGGACTGGCTCACCTCCTTCCTCTCCGAAAGAACCCAAAGAGTTCACCTCCCTCCATTCTGGTCTTAAGCCACCAAGAACATATGTGGAGTCCCTCAAGGATCCTCACTCAGCCCCACCCTCTTCAAAACCTACATGGCTCCGCTCACCAGCATTGCCCACCCCCACGGCCTCAACATCATTTCCTACGCCGACGACACCCAGCTCATCCTCTCCCTCACGAGGAACCCATCTACCACCAAGAACAACCTCCACGCCGGACTCCTCGCCATTGCTAATTGGATGACAGCAAGCCACCTCAAACTGATCCCAGGAAAAACCAAGATCATCATCGTCGGACCCAACAAGACAGCATGGAACGACTCATGGTGGCCTGCCACCCTAAAACCACCCCCGACACCCACCACCCACGCAAGCAGTCTCGGCTTCATACTAGACTCGTCTCTCTCCATGACTCAGCAAGTCAACGCCATATCATCCTCCTGATTCAACACCCTCGGCATGCTACACAAGACCTTTAAGTGGATTCCGATAGAAACCAGAAGACCGGTCACCCACGCCCTCGTCAGCAGCAGACTGGACTACGGCAATGCCCTCTACGCAGGGACCACAGCCAAGCTTCAGAGAAAACTCCAGCGCATCCAGAACGCTGCCGCACGTCTTATCCTCAACCTCCCTTGCCACAAGCACATCTCCGCCCACCTCAGATCCCTTCACTGGCTGCCCATCAACAAAAGGATAGTCTTCAAAATCCTAATCCACGCTCACAAAGCCCTCCATGACACCAGACCAGCCTACCTCTACGCAGGGACCACAGCCAAGCTTCAGAGAAAACTCCAGCGCATCGAGAACGCTGCCGCACGTCTCATCCTCAACCTCCCTTGCCACAAGCACATCTCCGACCACCTCAGATCCTTTCACTGGCTGCCCATCAACAAAAGGATAGTCTTCAAAATCCTAAACGATGCTCACAAAGCCCTCCATGACACCAGACCAGCCTACCTCAAAGAACAACTTAACTTCCATATCCCGACCCACCAGCTCCGCTCCGCCGACCTCGCCCTCGCAACAGTCCCCCGCATCCAACGCACCACCTCTGGCGGCAGATCCTTCTCCTACCTCGCGCCAAAATCTGGCACTCCCTCCCCACCAACCTACGCAAGACCCAGGACCTCCTAGCCTTTAGAAAGCGCCTCAAAACATGGTTCTTCGAGCAGTAACACCCCCTTCCTCCACCCCCAGCGCCTTGAGACCCTACCGGGTGAGTAGCCTGCTTAAGAAATTATTGATTGATTGATTGAGAATATTAAAAACAAATCCAGCAAAGTTGCTCTCTGCTTGCCGGGAGAGAGGAGACTCTAAATCTGACTGTATATGACACATATTAGTAATTAAGGGTGGAACATTAAGGGTTCTGCTTGAAACCTTAGCAAAACCCAGATTAGGGGAGACAGCAGGAGTACCCAGATTAGGGGGGGGGGCAGCAGGAGTAAAATGCAATATATTCTGTTGGCCCTTAATTCCAGGGACACTGATTGCAATGTCCAGGCACCATCAATCTTAGCCATCCAACCGGGACAAGGCTTCGAAAGAATTCATAGTGGAGGATGCTATATTGCAGCTGGCTATAGTTAGCGGCAGAGTTAAATGAAAAAATGACATTGAAATGGGTCCCTATCGGGCCCTACATTTATGTCCCTAAAAAACAGGCAGAGCACTGATCGATTTCTGAACAATGGCTGGAATGTAATTCCTGTTTCTATTTCACATTTTACTTAAACTTCCATTCCCTAAGAGTGTTTGCTTTTTCCAGGATGTGGTGTTGATTGTTTTTTTTTCATGTAACATGTCACTTTTGTATTGTGCATATTTTGAACTGAGTCACCTTCAGGTGTTTCTAACTGGCCACGACTGAGAGCTCTAGACTTGAGCCTGAAGGCAGTCTGTGTTTCTCACAGTACCTGCCAGTGAGTCAAAAATTGTTCAGAATCCAATCTTTTGACTTTCTGCAGAGATTGCAGAAAAATTGTCACATTTGTCAGTTGCAATTGTGGTTCTATGTAAATGTGTGTGAAGGAGTACACAGCTGTTGAGATACTTGGGCACAAGTATAAGAAAATGCAGAGCTTCCAGATGAGATGGTACATAGTCTGTTTGGGTGGGAGGTTTAAGTGATAGTGAGGAAAGGAAGTGCAAATAGAAGAGAGTAAAAATAGGGTGCTGAAAAGGAAAGAGTTCAGGTGTGAAATATTTGAGAGGGGGATTTCACAGGGATGTAGGGGGGGAAAAGGCTTAATGCCTAACATAGTTTGCAGAGAAAAATGTGAGAGGAATGGAGTGATTGAGACACCCTGAATATTAATACCCCTTTCACAAACCATAGTAATGTTTAATCCACAGTTTCATATTTCCAGAATTGACCGTTTCAATATTATTTTTTTACAACAAAGTCGTTGTTGTTATTCATTTATCTTAAACAGCAAACAACAATTGGCAAAGCCAATAGTTGTTTCTTGTTTTAGACATATGTTATATTATTTATCTGGATGCAATAACAGAAAGCTCAGAGTGAGACACAAAAATAGCAGGGAGGTAATATAGTATGAGTAGTACAGTATTTTAGTTTCCATGGCTCCCAATTTTTTCATCCCACTTAAAACCCTGTGTTGCATGCTCCTTTTTTTATGATCTGGCTTGACAGCGCAGCTGTTGCTAAGCAATTATGTGAGCATTACTAGAGAAGTGCTTTAACTCCGCCCACATGTTGTGAGCCAGGATTACATGCTTTGATTAAACAGTCGTTGTGTGCTTCCACAAAGTAATGCCTGCCCTCCACGCTGATGTGATCATTTTATTTATCCGGCTGCCTAAGGTTGAACTTTCAGGGGCACAAACATGACATTGTAATGCTTTTAAAGTGTTTTAGTTAACTAGATAATTTATGCTGTTTTCGTCTGGCAGCAACACAGATGGGATGGAAGGAGGACAGTCATTAATGTACATGGATTTTTAGGTCAGGTTTGAGAGTGAACTGTCACCTGACCTTTTAACTTTCACCAATATTATAACAGTTCAATGCTTCCCAATACCATAAAACATTCCTAAAAAGCCAGATCTATTGGCATTGCCAATGCTTACATGGTTAAAAGTGTAAGGGTAGACATTGTCAAATTTAAATTATGAAACAGGGAATACTTTATAAACAATAAGTTGAGTCAAGAATGCTTTTAAATATCACAAATTTACCATTCAAGCTTTCATTTTCTCCAGCTTCTCGTTCAAGTGTTGAAACATTAAAGACACTGGCGAGGCTTACATGTGCCCAGGCAAAAGGCATGCGGTATTTTCCCAAACGCTGGCAGAAGGACTCCGCTTGAGATTTAAGTTTTTCAACTTTATCCTTACTCTGAAAAACACAACTAAGATTATTTAAGGTCTCTATGAAAGGTTACTTACACAAAATAGTCTCTGCTTTGGCCCTAATTTCCATAAAAGTGCTCAGTCAGATTATTAAAAATAGTTAATTACAGGAACCACTTGAAAATTGTGGGCCTGATTACGAGTTTTAAAGACCCATGGTGAGGAGACCGTCGTCAAGGTGGTGGTCTCCCCACCGGCCCGATTACGACTTTCCCACTGGACTGACGAGCGACAAGCCCAGTGGGAAAGGTGAGGCAGCCTTGCCGCCAGCTCAAAATAGAGCCGGTGGCAATGCTGCTGCACGCAGGGGGCACTAGCATCCTCAAACTGCACACTGTTTGCACAACAGACAGTGAGCATTTTGAGGGTGCTGGGCAGGGACGCCCCTGCACTGCCCGTGCCATGGGCATGGCATGGGCAGTGCAGGGGTCCAGCGTGGTTGTTCTCCACTAGCTTTTTCATGGCGGTTGAACCGCATGCCTACAGTGATTCCAGGGATACCCATTTGATTAGAGATAAATGCGACAAATCAGCAGTTGTCTTCAGAACATGAGAATTTTCAAAAACATTTGTCAAAGTGATTCTTAAACACGACAAAAACATTGCATACGACCCACCCCATGTATCGTTTATTTCTTTCTATTTTTGCTTTAATGCTACTGTGCTCTACATACAACAGTAGAAACAGTAGAAACTACAACACTGGACTACTTCTGGGATTCTGGATGCACAGGGTTATCATTAGAAATAGTGTGATGAGAGGAAGAAGAGGATACAGAAGAGTGGGTGGATAAAAGCACAGGAGTTTATTCACATACATACATTTGAACATGTAATTGTATTCACATGGAAATCTACTACTATATGTAGGTTTTAATTTACACTTTTTTGCTAATTATAATTTCAGAGTAGAGATTTACACCTTGGTGAAGACTTGCATGTGTTCACTACCTAGTAGAGCCTCCTGCAAAAGGATTTACAAGTATAAAATTACTATTAGTAACTTTTCGGATATATATAGAACTCACTGCCACCGTGACAGAGGTGCTCCTATGGGAAAGTGAAGGAAAATATTACAATTTATTATTCTTTAAAAAAAAATTATATATTTATTGTGAATTGTAAATATTAAATAATGTATACTATTGTAAACCTAGTACTAATCAAATATAATGTTACTGCACTTTAACTAATGAAATTAATTGTGTATTCCTTAGGAAAAAGTTGAAATAATTTTATTTAACATTATTTCCTTGGGGAGGGGGTATTTTAATCCCTTCTTCCACTATTTTCTATCGGAGTGTATTGCAGTACATGTGAGTGGCCCTGTGTGGTGCTAGACTTAAGGCCTCATTATGAGTTGGACGGTTGAACCGCCACAACTCCCATACAGCAGTGGTGAGGCGGCCATCGAGCCTGCTGTCTCATCACCGTCGTATTAAGATGTTTCCACCGGGCTGACCGGCAGAAAACATTGTTTTGCGAAGTTCCGCTGGTCAGCCCGGTGGAAACTGTGGCAGCATTAGCCTCGACTCCCAATGTCATTGCACAAAGCATCCTCAGAATGCACATAGCAGAAAGTGCGCATTCCAAGGGTGCTAGCATGGGGGCCCCTGAACTGCCCCTGACATAGTCGTGGGCAGTGCAGAGGTCACCCTGTGGCCCGTAACACTGCCTTTCCACGAGCCTTTGCACGGCAGTGACCCCACCATAGAAAGGCTGGCGGAAAGCAAAGTCGTGATCAGCATGGCGGTGCCGAACTCGACACCACCGTGGCTGACCACAACTTTGACTGTCACCAACCCGTCGGGATCAGGGATCCGACCGCCAGGATCATTATCTGATGGTCAGACTGCCAAGAGTGCGACAGTCCGACCGGCACCGCAAGTTTGGCGGTTGGAGGACTGCCAAACTCGTAATGAGGCCCTTAGTCTTACTCCAAGACCGACCTAAAGTACGTCTACTAGAGTTTTGGGACCTTTTTGGCTGTAGTTACTTTAGAAGTATAGATTGGGAATAACAATGAGCTTCCTCTTTTGAGGGTGGGTGTTTGTAATACCATGCTGCTCTTTTAGTAAAGATTGAGTAAGAATGAAGTTAATAAGGGACTTAGGGCATTACGCAGAAGACTGGTGTACTGGATGGGCTGTCAATCCCAATTTCCACCAGTTGTTTCTGATGAAGGAGTTATGTGGGGAACCATTTCAGTACCATGTTGTGAAAGCCAATTCAGAATTCAAGCAATTCCAGCAGTCTACGAAGACCAACAGTGTCAAATGCTGCTGAAAGAGCAAACACTATAAGGAGGTAAATATCACTGAGGATCTTCAAGGTAGCTGTTCTGTGCTGAACCCAGGTTTGGAACTTGGAATGGGATGGGTAATCTGTGAGGATGAGACTGGGTAGTGGGACTGCCTACAAAAGCCTGCAGGATAACTGGAAAGAGGCATGGGTGTGCAAGAGTCTGTCACACTGAGCTGTGCAGACTGCCTGCATTTGGATTGTGCATCATTGATGAACTCACAATTCCTTTGCACATTGTTCAACTCTTCACTAGTTTGAACTGGTATACTTTGGGCTCCTAAAAAGATATGCGATTTCACACTATCAGCAGCAGGCCATCACTTGATGTCTTCCGAGGACGATTGCTGCTCAGGTTACAGAGCACACTAGCTGACCCTTATGGGTCATTATTTAGTCGGTAGAACCAACCACGGTGATGAAGATAAGACATTTTGTTTCATCAATTGAAGGATTTGTTGCAGGCAAGCTTCTCTTTGCCTGTTCTTAGTATATCCCCACTTTCAACACTGTCTTTGTTAGCCCTGGAAGTTGATTTTTTCTGTGACCCCCATGTACCCACATCCCAGGTGACTCCTGGAGATAGCGCCCAAAAAAGGGATGGAGTAATCTAGTAAGAACCAAAGATTCACTAGGGTCCAATTTCCTAGTGGCTCTTGAGGAGCTTTAAGGCTTTAAGGTGCCATAAGGAACAGAGGGTGGTGCAAGAGATTTTAGGAGCCTAGGGAAATAAACGTTCAAGGGAAGAAGAGTTGTTTTGGGAACTATGGCTGTTCTTTGCTCTTTTCTCTTTTACAGCCTCTAAGACATCTACTTTGGCAAAATTTCAGTATACCATTTCAAAAACTCAGGAAGACATGCTGAGGTCGGTTCTTAAAATCTCCCCCTTGATCGTAAATCCAAATTGCCCAGTTAAAGCTCCTTCTAAACCTTTTGTAATATAAGAGCCCCATCATAAGAGCTCAAAGGATGTTATGCAGATGTTTCCCAAAACCAGTAGGCATGAGGCGCCTCAATGAGTTTCTTCAGTTTCCTTGGCTTCCATGGAGTAACAACTTGACAGAATGTTTATCCCATTCACCCCAAGTGGCCTCAACATGTACACTCTACACCAGACTCAAAACTCATGTGACAATTGATACCGGGTTTCAGTCAAATCACCTGCTCCACAATTAGATCGTGTTCAGTCTTTAAAAGACAGACGTGCAAGGAGGATATGGGAAACTTGAAGCAGAGAAGAAGACTGAGATCAAAGCTTAGAGAGATGCCTGCAGGCAAGGGTTAGCCTGGCACACACGTTTTTCACTATTGTCTGTCACCCAGACCTTTCACAGAAATAAGCAAAACAACCAATAAGTGTTGATGATTTGGGCACAACTCATGAGTGTCAAACAGTCCATCCATGAATGTTTCTAGGAAGCAGTTTCATCTGAAGGCCGAATCCAAGCCTAAGAGTTGAACAGAGTGCCCCACTTCACAGATATGAAAATGGGAAAATCCCTAAGAAAATGCGGACCCTGTCATTGGTAAAGGAAGTGACAAAGCAGGTGGTCAAGAAGGATGATTTCATCTAAAAAAAGAGAATTTAGGAAGGTCTGACACAATGTAACATTAAAGTGTTCCTTTTCTTGGTGAGGGAGGAGTTGATCTCTGCTTTAAAATGGTAAACTCACCTAGACATTGACTACAGCAAGAACTCAAATGAATGGTCCTCTAGACTATAAATGTGCATCCTTATAGGATGTAAATATTCCAAAGCAAAATCATTGTAAAACCATCCAAACCCCAGAGAGAGGGTGTTTGCAATGATATCAATGAAAGGAGTGAATGGAGATCACAGAGATTTCCAAAGAACTTGCCCTTGGTGAATAAAGGTAACATGCAAACCCAGACGTTCCCAAAATCAGTAATGCTTACTGCTGAAAATCCTACTTTGAATGACATTATTCTGAACAAGCAAGCCATGCCAGGAATGTCAGAAACCATTGAGATGGAAACCCAAGAATGGTCTAAAGAATAAAACTATTGCATGGCTACATTCCAAGATAGGAACAGGGAGATTTAGGCCTCAGAAAACAGATCACCTGTAAGCCTCACAGATAGCATCATTGTGCACTGTGGGGAGAGAAATTTCCTGAAGTTCTTGCACAGGATAAGGGACCTTGAAACCCAGAACCTAATTTTGAAGATCATTTCTGATAAGGATTCAGCAGACTAATCAGTGTACCATGCAGTCTACCTTCCTTAAGCAAAAGCAGGAGGCCCAGCAGCATTCATGTTCCTTTCCCGCTCACCATCCCTAAGATTACCAATATGTTTAGCTCCCCCGCCACTACTGGTTTAGAATGCAAAACAAAAATCAGACTGAAACCTCTTGTACGCTGAGCTCTTCATGCTATATTAGATATTTAGTGTTATTTAACTCAATGGTACTCATTTTCTCAACCTCAGGAGGATGACAGGATTTGTAGACCTGCTGGGATTGGAACCTTTGTGTATGAGGTCAAACACAAATTTCTATAGTGAATGAATTTGCCTACAGAGCTGTTAGACCAATAGACACCTCCAGATGCCGGAGGGCAGAATATGCCTGCAGAGACAGTGGCAATGTGACTCTTATTACTCTGTCATTGTCTTTATGGCGCACACCATCCTGCAGCCTGTGACAAAGCGTTAAAGTAGGCACAAACATCAGCTTTGCTTCCTGGATTCTTTGGTATGGACAATAATAACATCAGGTCATGGATTACACTGTGAGAGAGGTAGATTCATTCATAGCATAGACAGTGTAGCTCGACCTAGCTATCAGCTCCGATATATCATATGACCACAGTACCACTGCCAAAATATTGCCACAAAAAAATATTGTGGTAAAAAATCAACTTTAAGTATATGTTTTTAACTTTCCTACATTGATATCGACATTTAAAATGTACTTTTTAATATTGGATTTTAGTATGCCTTTTTATTTTAATGTGCTTTTTCATTAATCACAGTATTGATAAATTAGTGTTTAATTACACTTAATATTATATTAATGTATAATTTTTTATTTGGGTTTATTTGGGGATTGGATGGGTAATATTTAAATATATATATATATATATATATGTATATATATATATATACATATATATATATATATATATACATATATATATATATATATATATATATATATATATTAATTAGCATTCATTTATTTATTTTTGCTAATTATCTGTTTATAGATTTTTTACGTTTTAAAAATGTTCATTAAATTCAGGTCGTAGATGACTAGTGTTTTCCTATCACTCTGCATCTTGACTCAAGGGCGGAAGGCTGGTCCGAACCAGACCTCCCAGGGACACTGGAGGGAGGAGGCAGCCTACGACGCTCTGTCGCACCCAAGGTGCATAAATTAAGGCTTGCACTTCTGCTGCGCGCATGACTCTGCATCTTGACTCGGGCGGAAGGCTGGTCTGAACCACACCTTCCAGGGACACCAGAGGTCGGAGGCCGCCTACAACGCTCTGTTGCGCCCAAGGCACATAAATTAAGACTTGTGCTTCCGCTGCACGGGACACATGCAGTCGCGTGCCCGGGCTAAGAGCGGGCCAAGTGCGGGCCCGTCTGCGCCCGTACGCGGCCGACCGAGGCTGGGCTGGGCCTGCTCTCTTGGTTTTGTGCTTTTATTTTATTCTCTTATCTCTTTACATACTTATTGTTCTCTATGACAGTCCCAGTCTCCTATCTGGAAGTTACATATAACCCATAATAAGTATAGGTGAGAAAGTCGGGGTGTTCCTGCCCCTATTGATTAAGCTTATTGGAAGTCCTCCCCCTCAGCTAGAAACCGTTTATCAAAGGAGGCGATAACACACATCCCCAATTATGGGCAAACGGAAGGTGGGAGGCCAGAAGGCAGATACAGAACCCTGTCATACCACAATTGATTCTTTCCTAGTACAAGCACTAGGGGTCATTTCCAAAGAAATTGGCCTCGCCGAAAGGTGTTTATCTTTGGGGGTAGCAGGATTGGAGGAAGAATTAGACCGATCCCTTATACCCCCAGAACAAGTACCTGACATTCACCATATTATTAAACCAGCTGTTATGAGGAATGGTGATGATCAGATAGAGCCTAGGGCCCTCTTTAGTGCAAACCCTACACCAGACAATCAGTCACCTATTGTAAAAAGGAAGAAATGGTGCAGAAGGGGGGCTGATAGCAATCTGGGCCCTGCTATGGCCAGAAATACCGTACCTACAGCCTGGAATTATTTCATATCTGTCCAAGATGACTTGCTAAGGCCAATTAATGATAAACTGGAGTGGAGAAAATACTGACAATGTGTCAGAAGTTCTCTCTGCCTACAGTGTCTACCAATTCCCAAATTACTGTTGCACAGAATATTACACATAATGAGTTAGGTCCCACAGTTATATTGCAGGGTACAGACCCAAAAGATGGAATAGGCATAGTATCTAGCTCGGGACATAGGGCCCCTACACAAGGGCAATTAAGGGAGGCCCATAAAGTAGATCAACCAAGTGGGTGGCATACAGTTTCTAACAAGAGACTGCAAGGGCCTGTTTCAGATGGCCTACGACCCATTCTAAACCCTAAAGCATCCGAACAGCCCCATTCTTGTAACACTCTGAACCCGCAGAAACTCGGCTCTGCCCAGCCACACTTGAGGGAAGATCTTTCAACCGTTAACTTACTGCCAGAGTGTTGGCCCTATGTTACCATCATTGCTAATGTCCCCCCTTTATGGCCTGATCAGATTGAACCTCAGGGGGGCTTGAAGAATAAGGCCATGCATTGGCTAGCCCAAAATAATCTACTCTCAATAGATAATGCCCATCAGATAATCTTAACCCGGAGAGTAGGATGGGTGGGATCACTAGTAAAAGATCATGGGGGTGATTGTATAATTATCAACTTTGGAAGTCCCTGTCTCGTGAGGGATGTTCTGTCTAGGGCTTCTCTACGCTCCCAAGGTAGTAACACTCCAGTATTGCTCCCGTTGGGGGTATTTTATAGAAATTTGCAACCTGTGCAGCCAGGGTTTCCCTTGGTACATCAAGGTATGAAGCATACTGACAATCTACACTACACCCCTGTTACTACTAAGTAATAAATATCAGGCATTGAGCTCACTGGCAGATAACGACTGACTGTTTTATAAGGCCTATGCAGACAGCCAGACGATGAGGTCCATTATAGTGGGAATTGCTAAACGAATGACGGTAACAAGTCTCTACAAAGCACCCATAGTGCCTCAGGGCACAGATGGTATGGATTCTGTGGCTATTATTAACAACTGTGAAGGGGTACCGATAGAAGTAGCCCAAAAGCCAGTCACCCTGAGAAAGGTAGGGACTGGGGGTAAAGGGTTTACAGATAATAATAGAGGGTGCCACTATTTTGCAACATGGAATGTTCAAAGCATACGTGGTAAAATTTAGACAGAAGATTGGGGTGCTGTTATTAGTAAACTGGATGTGGTCTGCATCCAAGAAACATGGTGTGTTTCCCCTGTTTGTATGCATGGATTTACCTCACACTTCCTGCCAGCTACACCTTCACAATCTGGGAGGGCTAAGGGGGGCTCTTGGTGCTTATCTCCAATAAACTTCTTGTAGTGGTTAAAAAGACCTTTTGGGAGTCCCCTATTTTCAATTGTTGTGGCTTAAGTATAAGAACATGGCTGATGTGATCCTAGTTAATTATTACAATAATGTCTTTGACTCTACCCGTTGCAGGGTTGTTCACACCCTGGACCAAAGTTTACACAAGTTTATGCTCTAGTTGCTCTAATCGTATCATACTATGGGCTGGGTACTTTAATATGCAGTCTTGTTCCCGGCCTCTATCGCTAACTTGTGGGCTTACTACCCCTGATGGGGTAGGGTATGACCATTTTTGCCATGGGAGGCTCTTAATTTGATGTTGTTGACATTTGACTTGACACTAATGGAACGTAAGCTTGGTGGTAATGGTGAGATAATACTAACTTATAGAGGTGCCAATTCATCATCTGTTATAGTTCATAATATTGTGTCTTCATTTACATAAAATGGTTGTTATACACCCTATTCAGACCTAACACTACTTAGTGATCATGATCCGATTCTTCTTCCAACTGCTTTTTGGGGGCCAAAGGATGTGTTCTATACTATCCCTAATCAGGTTGAGGTACATAGAACTAATGGGGTGAGACGGAAATGGGAAGATATCGATCCTGTTGACTTTCTGCGGAATGTTATACGAGGATGCCCGCAATAAATTGGCTATTGTCTACAAAAGGATATTGAATCCCCATGGCTGATTAGTTGTTTTAGTATAATTACTGCATATATTCAGGGTCTTTTGACACATTACCCACAACATAGGCGGTCCAAGAATAATAAAGGGTGGTTCAACCATGCTTGCACTAAAGCTAGGGGGAATCTCAAATTAGCCCTTCAGACATTACCTAGAGACCCGGTGGTAATCAAGTCCCTACGAGTGGAATATAGGAAGGTTCGGGAGCAAAGGCAGAAAGAATTGAGGGAGAGGCATGCTTGAAACAAGCAGTGGCGACGGAAACAAACAATGCTAAACTGTTTTGAGAAACAATAAATGTCCCTTTTATGTCTGAATGGGTCCCCCCAGATTTGGGATCTAGTGTAGCCTGTGCAGCATGGATGGACCACTATTAGGAGGTTTTTAAGGAAAGGACTGGGGCAGCAGATCTAATTGGGCAATTCGAGTTGGGGCCTCCCAATTACTTACAGATTACAACAGATGAGGTCTGCTCTGCCGTCCTAGTTAGTGCTGAGGGCAAGGCCCCAGGACCTGATGGGGTGCCGGTAACAGTATTTTTGGGGTACCAATCTTGACCAGGCTCTGTAATATGGCCATATCTGGGGATATCCCAGTGTCTTGCTTCACCTCCATTATCATACCTATTTATAAAAAAGGAGACAAGGCTGACCCTAAAAATTATTGCCCAATATCATTACTGGACTCATCTTTGAAAACATTTAGTAGAGTTATTCTGTGAAGAATAAATGACTGGGCTCTGGACAGTAACATTCTGTCTTCTGTTCAGTTTGGCTTTAAAAAAGGATTAGGCGCTATTGAACAATGTGTTAATCTAGACCTGATAATAGGAAAGTACACCAAGGCCAAAAAAGGTGTATCATACCGTTGTTTTGCAGATCTCAGTAGTGCCTTTGACCTAGTGGAACACGCCCTTTTATGGCCTACATTATTATTAGATATGGGTATCCCAAGGTATATCATCAATTTCTTGTCCCTCTTATATAGAGACATAACATGTAAAGTTTCCTTTGGCCAAATGGGAGAATGTACCACCCCTCTTAAGATAGGAAGAGGTATCCAACAAGGTTACGTCCTTGCCACGTTACTGTTTTCCCTATTTATCAATGGGGTAGATAAACATTTACAGGGATTACAGGATGATCCACCATACGTGGAAGGACTCCCTGTGCCTGCATTACTTTACGCGGACGATGTTGTCCTGATTTCCAGGACACCAGTGGGGCTTCAGAAACGTATGTGTGGTTTTGAGCATTTTATGACATCAGGGGGCATGATAATTAATAAATCTAAAACATTTACTATGGTATGTGGCCAGAAAGTAAAGAGATGTAGAAGTTTTTACATTCAGAATACGGAGATTAGTACTGTTAATTATTTCAATTACCTGGGTGTATTGTTCTCAAGTAATGGGTTGTAAGAACAGCTTATCTGTTCGGGTAGGAACAGGTTAAAAAGAAACTCCGGTGCTATTTTTAGATCTGCCAGTAAACTAGGGAGTCGTCCCATAGGGACTATGCTGAATATTTATAGGGCTAGAGTTGTTTCCACAGTAGCATATGATGCAGGAGTGTGGGGATATATAAAAAGTACCCCCTTACAACTAGAGGTGAATTGTTTCCTAAAACACCTGTTATGCTTACCCACCTCAGCTTCCAATTGGATTACACATCAGGAGGTGGGCTTACAATACCTGGAAGATATGCTACAGGTGAGACCCTTGCTTCTATGGCGTAGTATATGGTCTAAGGAAGTCACCACCTTCACTAAGGAACTCATCTTAGACTGTATAAAATTGGACAATGCCCTGTGTATTCCATGGCTTGCTTTTCTTGCTTCTTCTTTTAACTCTGTTTTTAATTTATCTATAAATTTAACTACAGAGGATGTGCTGACATTATCCAAAAATGTATTAAGGACACTTTTGTGCAATACAAAGTGGATGGTAGAAACACAATTGAATCTACTAAAATCACTGTTGGTATATACATGTCCTATTCACTTAAAGCAAGTAGGTATGGTTATCTCTCTGAAGTTACTAACATGTAGCACCGGTTTGTCCTAATTAGACTAAGATTGGGTATTGTGCACCATTTAGTAGCATTTCCCCAAAACAGGTATTGCCCACATGAGTTAGTTAAATGCCCCTGTGATGGGGTTAGCAAACAGAACACTTTGCACTTTGTCCTGTTTTGTAAGTTCTGTGAACATCTTAGAATCTTTTATTTCAAACCGCTTTTTAATGAACTCAATATAAGAACACATCTGGTTGCAATGGAGTTCCTGTTAATCCAAATGTGTGTCATAGGGTGGCACTATATATTTTAAAAGCCATACAAGTTAGGAAAAGCCTCATCTGCATTCCGAAGGAACCTGTCTAAAAGAAACTGCAATTTAAGTGTAAATGGTGTTAAAATGATGACTTATATGTATTTATATGCTTTTATGGCCTATTGTTTTTTTTCATGTGCTTTTATGGCCTAATGTTTTTTGGTATTTGTCGTGTCGAATAAAGATTATGAACTGAACTGAACTGAGTAGTGTTTTCCTTAAATATATATTAATTCATGTTATTTTGATTAATATGTTTTTTTATTGTTAATTGTTAATTTCTTCATATTTGAAGATTGTAAAAGATATTTTGAGCATATAAAATTATATATTTTGTACAATATCTTGTTTTTAATTTATTTGATACTGTATTGTTTTTAAAAGTATCTACTTTTAAAAAATACTACTATATATATATATATATATATATATATATATATATATATATATATATATATGCTATTATACATTTGTGGTGTGTGTGTTTGTATGTGCAAATACTTTTTCTAGTGTGATTTACATTTTAATATTAAAATGGATTTTTTTAAATTTATTTTTAAAATGATCTAATAACATATTGCTTATACGTGATACTTGTATGAAATTAAACTGGGATTGCAGATTGTGCTATGTAATTCACTTGGTGAAACGATGTCATGTGCAGTAAATAGCAAGTATAAGACATTGTAGAGTCCATTTTGAATGAATGCTTCACTCTTGCTGAAATTATTGTATACATTTTATGGAAATACATGCAGTTCCCACCCATTCCTTCAGTCATTCTTTCTTTGCAGAAATATGTTATGAAATTCTGACATAATTAGAAGTATCAGGGGTGCATTATGGTCAACCAGTGAAAACAGGAATTTATCAGTGATGTTGACTATTACAGTTTTTACTCTTTTCAATGATATTTAAAATTACTGAAGGGCCTGGAGCATGGAGAGGTACATACTCTTCTACTGCCTAGTTACATTTACCGACAGATTTTGCTAGGATATAGCAAATATCATAGACGTTCTTAATTGACAGTCCAATTGGGAATGATCACTGCATGTTGTATATGGGACAAGACTAAGGGTCTCATTACGAGTCTGGCAGTAGGGAAGACCTGTCAGCCGACCTTCCGACAAGGAGGTTGCAGCCATGATGGCTACTTCCCTGCTGGGCCCATTGCGACTTTCCTGAAACCAAGGTTTCTGCCCATCAGCCCAGCGGGAAAGTGGCGACAGCATTGTCACCGGCTCGTAATCAAGCGCTCGGCAATGCTGCCGCAGCAGGGGGCACCTACACCCTCGTAATGCTCACTGTCTGCACAGTGAGCATTGCGAGGGTGCTGGGCAGGGGGACCACTGCACTGCCCATGCAGAGTGGATGGGCAGTGTAGGGCCCTTCGTGGCCCTCTGCCCATATTCTCCACCAGCCTTTTCATGGCAGTGATACCGCCATGAAAAGGCTGGCAGAGAACCGGAGAACCTGCATGCAGCACCACCCAGGCTGATTCCGAGCTCTGCCACTGTCAGCCCGTTGGGATCACTGATCCCGGCGATGATGGTGGTACCCTGGAGGTCTGACCACCTGGGTCAGCAGTCCTGACCTCCACCGTGAGGCTGGCAGTCTTGAGACTGCCAGCCTTGCAATCAGGCCCTTAATGCCCTTGAAAAGTATTACATAATTCGGTTCCACACCAGGGGTCCTCTAGGCTAGTTGTGTCCTGTGGTCTTGCATGCAGTTTACTGCCTGCAATATGGAAGCCACTTTTTTATAATTTCTGAAGGGCATTTAGTTAGACTGTGGATCAGATTGTATGTCACACTGAAGAGTGGGAAGGTGATAAATGAATAGTCAGACCATATCTTTGGTTGCATTTCCGCACCTGTTACTTTGACTGTGTGAGAGAAAACTAGTCCCACAACATGTGTTGGCTAAAGCGCATATGCTCTATCAGTCAGGCTGCTCAACTTCTCATCTCTTGGGCTGTCAATGAATGTCAATTGATGACTGACAGGGCTCGCTTTAGGGCAGTGCGACCGGTGCGGCTGCACTGGGCACTCACCTGGGAAGGCGGTGATGACCTTTATTTATCAATCACTTACGATGTTAAAAACACCTGCTGCAGAGTTCCTTGTTGTCCAGATTTCATGCAGCAATAAACATGTCATGAAAATGCCTGTGATTAATGTTTCTGCTAGGGTGAGAGAGAGAGATCTGATTTTGACTCGCAATAAAGTAGCTCAGAAGGTTAAAATGCCTGCTGCAAAGTACGCGTACTGTGCAGATCACAGATCTGTATTTTATGTTGATAGTGAGTGGATTACTGCCTTTTGTCAGAGAAATCCTTTCCTTTTGTTACCGCAGTTCATACAAAAACCCAAAATATAGATTATTGACTGTTATGAACTGTCATCAAAGAGCTGCATGCAAACTGCATAAAATAGGTCAGGACATTATTCTTTTTCCCTAGTCTTTCATTATGAATTCCTAATGTTGCTAAAAAAGGTAAGTTTGCCTAGATATACATTTTTATCAGTAAAGCCAACTTTTACCAGTGCTTTGAAACAAATGAAATGTATGTGATTATGGAACTATGGTGAGATGAGGGGCCGCTTTTGCCCTGTGGTAGTGAGGGAATCTGAGGTGGTGGTCATAGGTGGGAGGCGTCAAAATTGATTGATTGATTGTCTCACCGGATGCCACCAGTGCTAAAGCTGGGCCGGATGACACACACTGTAATAGTGAGACAGTGTGGTCTAACAGTTTGCAGATCTTGTTCCACCTCCAGGAGTTCACCCAGGAGTCCGCCTCTGTGATTCTGGATGCAATTCCTGCAGGAACCTCTAAAGGTATTTTAGAGCCACATGCAAAGTACATTTTTTGCTCGACCTGCCTGGTGCAGGTTTACTCCAGGAAATGGTTGATTAAATAATTCAAAAGCTGGCAAGATGTCTAGGTAAATTATATGCTTGCTACTGACAACTGTGCAATGCATGCAGATCATGAGCTTGAATATCGGTAGGTTGATTTCAACCTTTTTCCTTCCACGGTCAATAAACTGAATACCATTAAATCACTGTTATTTACCATATCATTCAGTGTGATATACAGAATAAACTGTTCTTTTATATAGTGCTCATATCATGCAGAGGGAGTTAATAGTTCTCTTCAATACATTTCTGGCAAATTTGAGACAAATAGTGCACTGAGACACAATTCCAAAATAACATTGGTAGGACTCAATTACTCCCTTTTAGGAGGTTTGGCGTTGAAGGTTCTGCCCCCAAAAAGTTTAGCGCAAATGGCACTTTTGGAGGCACATAATGCCTTAATAGGCTTTAAAAATGACTTTATAAGTAGCTCAGGAAATACTCTGCTGAGGATCTTTTTGGAAGCAAAGTAGTAGAGGTTTAGAGCTATGCATTTTTGCCTATAACATTACTGCTATAATATAACTTTTTAATGCCATATTATTTTTACGCAACGGCCACGCAGGCACATGTTAGATATGACACTTCCAGCGAGTCCTGGCTGTTTAGCCAACCTCACATTCCACTTTGGGAATTGTAGTTTTGATTTTATCCTTATAAGTAGGGTCCTACAAATCCCAGCATGCAAGGTGCAATTGGACAAAAAGCCAGGTTGGAATCAAACGCATATGTGACATGTCTACTTGAGTTATGTGAAAAAATACATAATAAAAGTGTGCAATTTACGCTAGTTGTTAAACAACTGCAGATTAATTTGACAACTATATAAAGTTGTAAGTGCTTGATCTTGAAAATAATAAAGTCCTATATTTTTTTTCCCTGCATGGGTAATGTGAAAAGGATTCAGCTGCTGCCACCAAAATGGAATGCTGTATTAATTAAGTGATACTAGGACAGAAGGCATTCTCTTGCTCCCTACTTTGATCCTGTGGTATTTTTCTTCCTTTCATAAAAATAGTATTTTTAGAATCAGGTAGAAACTAAGTTGCAGTACAATTACTATTACTAAGCAGTAATAATAGCATAGGTGTTAAAATAATATATTATATTATATTATATTATAATATATTATATTATATTATATTATATTATATTATATTGTATTATATTATATTATATTATATTATATTATTACACCATTTCATATTATCCTCGTGGCAGAGGTACTTGAAAAGCTGACAACTTTACATGTTTCTGTCTTTCAACTAATTACTGTTTAATCTTCAATCAATCATGTTTATTTTGCGGTCACTACGGACTGAAAACATACTGAATTACGAAATACAATAAAACATGTCATATATTTCACATTTGGAAGAATTAATAAAAATCATAAATAATAAATACATTAAAAATCCCAATTACTCCTAATCCTTTAACATTCTCTCACAGATTTTCTATTTTGAGTACACGTTAGTCCATTCTTTTCTGTTCTCTTTCTTTTCATTGTGTTTCCACCTTGTTTCCACATCCTTACTTATGCAAATCCTCCTCCACAGTGAAGATACAAGTAATGGTTATTATTTCTACACCACATTAAAAACAAAATCCAACTTATACCGATCAAGCTGTTTTACGTAAGCATTTCATGATTTCCATACCTTGCCTCCTTCAGTTTCCTTAATAACTATGTATGGTTCTGCACACTCTCCAATTTCCCCTTGTTGAAGAACTTTTTCGATCTATAAAAAAAGACAGTATTTAGTATCACTTTAAAAACGTGGTCAAAACTCTGTTTATGTGACACATGCTGAATATCTTGTTATCATTTGATTAGCAAGTAATCAATTCGGAAATACAGGTATGAAGTATCTCAAAGTCCTATTATAAGTAATTCCCTTCTTGCCTTTTGAAATGAGAATTGCAATGATGGGTTGATCCACACAGAATGTTCTGACTGCGTAAGTGTATGCAGATGCAGAACAGAGATTTAGGACTGGTCGCAAAATCAGCATTCACACATATATGTTGTAGAGTCATCCCCAGCCTGCGTGCTTATAAATGAATATGCTACACAAGAAGCTTGGTCCAACATGTCTTTATTGCTCTACTTCTAACTGCGAGCTCAACATTCTAAACATGAAATCTATTCACCACACCTGAACACTTATGTAACAGTACTAACAAGTCCATCAGTATCCAAAAAGGTCCAGTCATCACTAACCTACAAGACAATACATCTCCCCCTTGTTAAATAAAATTGTTTTTTTTTTTAAAAGTATACAGATTACAACTCCTCATCTTGGAGCTCTGACTACACACCCAGAACATGTCCTTTGAGACTATCAAGAGAGAAGAGAAGAGTCCATGACTGGCAACTGTGATGCAGGAACAGATGCAGTCAAGGACTCTCTATAATCTCAATTGAGCCAATCTCATCTCTGACATCAGGCACTGGCGAATAATGAGGCAGATGCCTGAAGTGCAAAGAATCTTGCGTAATGTACTTTCCAGAACAGTGACCAGTCACCACGTATCCTTTGCTAGTTACAACTTTGAACTTTGAAGGGTTCAGCATCAAAGGGAGCATCAGATTTGCATTTTTTCTGTTGTTGCATCAATTCTTGAACTCCTTCTTTGAAAACAATGTTCTTGGCACATCAATGCTTTTCAGCAAATACTTTCATCTTTTATTACAACACAAGTCTATTCAACGAAATTCACCATCTATTGTAAATGTTTTGTTGGTGCATTGCAGTAACTTGGTCATCATGGCTCTTCCAAACATAAGGATGGCAGTACTTTCACCTGTATTTGAATGAGGAGTTGACCGGTAAGCTTAAAGAGTAGTTTGGAGAGCTGACTTCAGATTATGCTTCTCCAATATAGCATGCTGGACAGTCTTTTTGAGTGTGCTCATAAAGAGTTCAGCAACACCTTTTGCATGTTGCCAAAAAGCTGTGCTTTTATGATGCTTTTTATTGTGATGTTAAAGAAAGTCTCTGAATTCTTGACGGTTGAAAGGCGGGCCATTGTCAGACTTCTGAAGTGAAGGCACACCCCATATTGCAAAAATGCCATCTAACTTTTCGATTAACTTTTTCTTGAGAAGTGGAGTCTTCTACTAGTGGAAAAGGGGAATATTCACCGACAATCACCATCAGGTCAAGAGAACTAAAGAAATCAATAGCAATTCTTTCCTATGGTTGTTTTGGTAAATCCAACATGTTAAAGGTATGTTGAATGGTTTTGGGACATGAACAATTCTAGATACCACAGGCCTTCAACTCTCTTGTCAAGATGAGGAAACCAAATTTGGTTTCGTAGAGCTCGTTTAGTGGCAACGTTTCCACAATGTCCTTCATAGGCCGCTTCAATTACTTGTTGTCATCTTCTGCTTGCCTTCAAGCATTTGGCTGTCCACTGTGTTGAGCAAGGATCGTGGCCAACCCGTCAGGGTTTGCAACAGCCATATACCACTGTATGAAGCTTTGGATCAAAGTGGGCCATTTCAGGAGCACTCTCCAATTCATGATAGATTTTCTTAAAACATTGTTCATATTCTTGTGACCAGTAAAATGAAGCATTTCTTTTCATTAAGTCCCGTTAGGGAGCACTCACTTTGGCAAAGTCACACATGTATCTGGAACAGTAACTGGCCTTGCCAAGGGATGAATGCAATGTGGTAATATCTTGTGGGGAATTGGTGGTTGACAGAGATAGTACTTTAGCTGGGTCTGGTGTCATACCCACATCAGAAAAGATGTGGCCAAAGAATTAGAGTTTTGTTTTCTGAACCTCACGTACCACAGCATTCAGAGTTAATCCTGCATCAGCAAGTAAATGACACACTAGTGTAAGAGCTTTAGAATGTTCCTTCTGGGTGGCTACGAAAATCAATATGTCATCACTGTAAGTGAAAACATTAATGACAGGCTGTATGATACATCGAATGACATTTTGAAAAAGGTCTGCTGCTGGTGGCACACCAAAACGTAAGGACTTAAATTGGAACAAACAAATATGGATAGAACCTACACATCTCTTTGAGTTCCAACTGATGATAGCCTTTGTTCAGATCAAGATCACATTTAGCTGCGTGGTCATGTCTGTAATGCGCGGACCAGGATGTTGTTCTCTTTCAATTGCCTTGTTAGCCTGACTCATCTCAACACAGATGCATACAGCTCCTTCCCTGTCCTTTTTGGGCACTACCACTATAAGCAAAACCAACAGAGTTGGATCAGTAGATTGCTTAATGATATCATGCCTTTGTAATGTACAAAGCTCTTTCTCGACAGCTTCTTGTAGATGAAATGCAATTTGTCTATGTCTTTGAGCAACTTGACAAATGTCCTCATTGATATGCAGTTTCACTATGGTCCTAAATTCTCCCAATCCTTAATCCATGACACAACAACAGGAACTGACTTACTATTTCATGATGAGCATTCATGTTGTAGCTTCCAGATATCAGTCCCATATCAGCAGCAGTATTGAAACTGAGTAAACAGGCACTTGATGCCATTGAAATACGTGAATGGGTGCTTGTACATTCGTCTTTTGGTGTCTCGTAGTTGCTACAAATGAACCTTGACTCTTTAATGGTGTTGATGCAGCCAATGTATACACTTTAGTCTTTGACACTGACGTATAAGAAATGTTATTGCTACCTTTGACGTCAAAGTTATCATCTATATGTGACAATCTTTGCATTTTACTATCTGAAGTCTTAGGGACTGATTAGAATCTTGGCGGAGGGGATTACTTCATCACAAATGTGACTGCTATCCCGTTCGCCGTATTACAAGACCCATAGGATGTTATGGAACTTGAAATATGGCAGGCAGGATCTCCGTCACATTTGTGACAGAGTAATCCCCTCTGCCAAGGTCGTAATTAGTAAGCTTGTTGTGAAGTGGGGCACTGTAAGCCTATACTAATATGCATTCACTGTAGACTAGAGGACTAAAGTGTGGTAGTATAGCCTTAACACTTAATGCATAACAAATGAATTCGATTTTATTGATTAACAGTTTGCACTAAAATGATAATGAATTTCAGAAAAGCAATCTTTTAAATGTTACATGCAAAAGTTGAAATTGCAGTTCTGCACTATAGTTTAAGCAACGTATTAACCGAGTTATTGATTTTTAAATGTATTGTAACATGCACACTGTCAAAGCTTGTTAATAATGGATTTAAAATTTTGAATGTCATATGAGCCGTATTTTGATATACATGAATGTGCCATTTTGATTGACTCTGTTGAGCCTAAGTGAGGCCTGTGAGGCCCTGTTTCCTGATTGTGCAGAAAATGCTTAGTCATTCTTGCTAATGTGAACTTTTCTTTCAGACTTCATTCCTGTGAAATCCTAGCTTGGTAATAGATGCCCTGTAGTTTTACATATAGTGAGCCTGAGAAAGTGACCTTTAACCTTGAGCACAGTACATTCAGGAACTGTGGAAATGGAAAATGCATGCATTTGTTCCAACCAGTACGGATGAGCTAATATGGCTTCCTTTCTCATGTCAGTAGTGGGAATCTTCACTGATGGTGCAGTTTCATGATTAACTTTGATTGGACAATCACACCTTCAGAGTCATGTGGAGCGAATCATCTTGCACTATGGACTTTAATTTACCATTCCCGAGCTCTATCAGAAGCATTCTGTGCCTCACCCTTCTTTGGTCCACTCTTCATGCTAGACCAATTGGACTCTGAGAGGTACAGGCCTCTCTACCCTTACCCTTGTTCCAATGTTTTGCTGAGACTTAGACAATTTTCTCCTGACCCCAAGAGGAAGAATCTTTACTGAGCTCCTGACATGCTGGTGCCTTCCCTTTTTACCAACTTTTTGCCACCTTTGGTTAGTCACCTTTTGCCCCAAATGTCATTTTTCCAAATTCTTGTTGTCCTTTTTCTTTTTTACTTTTTGTCCACATGAATTTTGCCCAGCATATGTTAACTATTCACTTTCTAATCAGTAGGGTTCTTCAGTCACAGTCTGTCCTTTGGGGCTGAGGGGCCATGACCCCCCACCTTTTGCCCCTCAAGAAGAGTGTATGTCAAGCTGAGCAAAGTTCAGGTCCAGCACCCAGGAGCTAGAAATGTGCTATCTGCTCAGGCTCCTGGCTGCCTGAGCTGAACTTTGCTGGGTTGAAGAAGTCACAGCTCTGTGGGTGTGACCGCTTCAGCCTAGCAAAGTTGCCTCAAGGCCCTCCCCCTCAGGATGAGGGGGAATGCCACCGATTGCTTTGGACCTGGGCACTTCAGTTTTAAGCCCTGAAGTGCCAAGGGCCGAATGTCAATCAGTGACACCTCGCCAGAGTGGGGTGGGCAGCAGTCTCACTGACAAGTTGGGACTGCTGCCTTCCCTCATTGGCTGACCCTAGGTTAGCCAGTGAGGGAAGGCAGCAGTCCCAACTATCCTGGGACCTCCGAGGCAGAGCTGAAGGTAAAAGTATGTGTGTGTTTTTTTTTAATGAATGTTTGGTGCATGTTTGCGTGTATGTTTCAATATTTCACAATGAGTGTTGTGAATGGATGTGTGTGCGCATGTGTGTGAATGACTGAGTGCAAGTGTGCATGTGTGCCCCATCCATCCCCTACCCTATGTGAATGACTGAGTGCAAGTGTGTATGTGTACCTGTGTGTTCCTCCCTTCCCCCTCCCTCCTAAAGTTACTGGCCACCACTGGGGTTCTCCCATGCCCTAACTAACTAAGCTTAGATGACTTTTAAATTGCCTTAATGCCTGAAAGAACTGAACGGCACTTGTTTTCTGACAATCAGCTTATCCTTCTGATGATTTGTATTGCTTTTGTTGAATGTTCTGTACTTTTGATGTTAATTGGTTTGAATCTTTTCCATCACCTTGGACAACCAATGGTGATTCTGTATTTTTATAACTTTGTTTTGAGAACTGTCAACATTACTTTGAGTCTAAGGCCCTTATTACAACATTGGCAGTATTGACCGCCTACCGCCACGGCTACAGCAGCCAACATACCGTCGCTGCGTCTACCAGCCGCCCACTTGCATTATGACCGTAGGCGGAATACCGTCGACGGTCATGGCGGCAGACGGCGGTAAGGTGGTGCTGCTTTCAGCAGCGCCACGCCAGCGAAACACCGCCAACCGTAACATGAGCAATGATACGGCCTGGTGGTGTTTTGCTGGCGGACGTTGCTGCTGGCAGCAGCGCCGCGTCACATCTCCTGCAGGAGGACCCCCTGCAAGCAGGTAAGCCGGGTTCCCTGACAGGAGACGGGGGTGGGAGGGTGGTGTGTGCGTGTGTGGGGGTGTTGTGTGTGTGTGTGTGTGTGTGTGGGGGTGTCTGTTTTTGTATGCGTGCATGCGGGTGTGAGTTGCGTTGAATGAGTGCGTGAATGATTGAATGTGAGTGTACGTGTATGTTGTGAATGCGTGTGTGCGACAATGTATGTTGGTGTGTGTTGGGGTGTGGGTATGTATGTGTGCATGCGTGGGTGGATGTGGGTATGCATGTGTGTATGAGTGTGTATGTGTGCGCGTGTGGGTGTGTAAATGTGCGGGGGCAGGAGAGGGAGGGGGAGGGTAGGGGAAGATTCTGGGGAGGGGGAGACCCCTATCAGTGCCAGGGAAGGGATTCCCTGGCACTGATAGTGCCAACAGCCATGGTTTTTGTGGCGTACTCTTGCCACAAAACCCATGGCGGTTGGCAGGGTCATAATCCCGAGGGTGGGATTGTGATGGCCGCCTGGCTGGAGACCGAAGTCTCCAGCCCAGCGGCCATTACCACCCTGGCGGACGGAGTGGTACATTGGTGGTTTGGCTTGAGCCAAACCGCCAATGTCATAATTTGGGAAAAGGTACCGCCAGCCTGTTGGTAGTACTTTTCCCCAAATTACCACTGACTGCCAGGGTCGTAACGAGGGCCTAATCTTGTAATAAAACCCCTTAACTTTATTTCAGACTGCAGTTTTACTTGTTTGGCCACAAGGGTCATACTGCCATTTTAAATTGTGTTGTTTGAAGGGATTCTGATTCTACACTAAAGTATGCAAATGAAGGAATAACCTAATCTGAAGAATTCTTGGTATCCAAGTGATCAGTCATCCTGTGCTTTAGGTTTCCCTGCTTCCAAGACCATGTCTTCTGCGGTATTCCAACCAGCATACTGTCTACTTTGGGATCATCAATCTCTCATCTCATCCCTGTACTTAAGGTCTTCCATTATGTCCACTGAAAGGCCAAAGCTCTTATGCATGACTTGTATAATGACTTACAATGTGGGCCTGCTAGGTATTATGTCTGAATGCAAAAACCCTGCACAACACACAGAGTAGGTAATCAGATGCCTCTTACATTATACTAACAAATCACCATTCCTACAGAACAGTCTCTCACTAACACTGCTAACACTGCACTCCAGAAAACATCGACATTTGGCCTCCAAAGCAACCTTTATCACCATAGAAATGCCCACACTGAGGTCCAGATATCTGAATATCTGGTTGTGAAATAAGATTTTTAAGAACTGACCTATGCACTGAAAGGTCCATTCATAAAAATCTGAATGATAGTAAGTCACAACATGACTGTTAATCTCAAGCTTATTAATGAACCTGCGCCTCAGGATACACCCTCAGGATACACCCTGGTATTGCTGACTCCAATACCAACAGCAGCCTATAAACTGCTAAGCCCCATTCCACCTCTTTATTTATTAATCTATCCTTATGTATATTTTGTTTTGGGGAGGTACATACATGTCCTTTTTAACAGTAAGTTATTGTTTAAACGAATATTATATCTAATACGTCTTATATATTGTTTTCCTACAAGATCTTTATATGTAATCTTCCATGACTATCCATCATCTAACCCCTTGAACGTTAATGAGGTAGGTCGTAAATTGCAAATCACTATGATTGAAGTCCATCACAGGGATGGTGGCCTAGTGGGGCCAGCAGACCACCATGTCTATTATTGTTTTTAAAATAAGACTGTGTTAAAAAATAAGGTTTTTCCTTTTTTTTGTTTGTCTAAGAGTTGGCAACAGTCCCATGGACTACTGTCTACTCTTCAACAAACTTTGTTCACTTTCCCAAAAGGGAAGTGGTCCAAAAGGGAGGTAACATATGAAGTTCAGTAACTTTTCAATGGTTTTTCAACAACTATTTTGCTCCTAAACCTTTGAGACATAAGGATGGGAATTGTTACTTGGAACAGACACCAATAACACACACCTTCCAGATAGCAATTACTTATACATTGACTAAACCCACTTTAGGAGTTGATAAAGCGCTACCAACTTCTAAAACAAGTTTAGTACATTGCAAAAAACATTTTTGTGGTTGCAAACTCTGAATAAGAGAGTGCGCAACTGAAAAAATGGTTTGTACATATGGCCCGTAATCTCATGCTCATTAATGAATCTGGACATCAGGATATACCCTGATATTGCTGACGACATTTCCAATAACAGCCAATACATTGTTAAGCCCACCTTCTACCTCTCTGTTCATTAACCTACTCTTGATGCTTATGTTTATTTTGTTTTGTTTTTTGTTTTGGAAAGGAACATACATATGTTTGTTAATAACTGAACACTACATCTAATACGCCTTATATTTTGTCTTGCTACAAGATCCTTATATGTAATTGCTGATGTCCATCATACATGTTTCACACAGTTTACTTCTTTAGATGTGCCAGTTAAAAGAAATTGCATCCTTCAAAATAACTGCCTCATACATATGAAAACCAAAACAATTAAAATTATTTCATTCCTAATAGATACATTTGAATGTAATTTCAAATCTTCAAGAGGATTCGAATAAAACAGTTTAGTAAACATTATTAATTCCTCACGTCTTCTCTGCAGTGCTAGTTATCCTTGGGCTTCTTTTTTGGGTTGCTCCCAACAATAAGAGAACAATACAAAAAATGTTCATATTCTGATTAAATCGGGATACATTCTCAAACAGACCTACATCTGCACCCGCAAAGTTACACCCTCACATTGGTGCATACTTTTAATAACTGACAAAACTACCATGAGATACAGCTGAAAATATACACTAGTCATAGATTTGAGGAAAACCTAAACCTCTGCATTGCCATTTCTTTTAGCTCATGCAATAGTTCAAGGCTTATAAATATGTCAGCGGAAATGCCATTGCTTATGTGCAGTAGCACAACTTTTTCTGCACAAATATTTTTTTTTTCTCCATGCAGAAGCTTGCTATGTTCTAGTAAATTTGCAAGAAAACGTGTATATTAATTGCCCACTACACTGTCACTTATTTAACTTTCATGGCTTTTTTACTCTTCTGATTAGCTTTTCTAGTATCACATGGTTTTTAATGGTTTGCTCTAAGCAAAATCATTTATCTCTTTCATTCTTTAGGAACCTTATTTCTGCCTTAACAGAATCCCTTGCCAATCCCCATCCATTTACTCCATTAAGTACCCAGTGAAAGACAAAGTATATTATGTCTTACTCTAGTGATGAGTCCCTGTCTAGGCCTGTTGGGGAAAGGATCCTAGTGCAGAAACCCTACATAGACCATGACTTGTAAAAGACTGCCAGTTGCTTCGTCTCACTTTAACTCACTCCCACAGCGCCCATCACCACTGGAGAAAATGCATCACTAAATAGCATGCTCATTGATGAAGGCTCAAAGCCCGGGCACACCGAAAGATCACTGACATCATTTTCAACAACAAACAAGGCTCTCTATTCCTCAGTAAGACGTGGCTACATTACCATGCACCTCTCTGTTTGATGGGTACACTTTCACATCAGAACATTGCTCACAAATTAAGAGTGGGCCTTGCTGACATCCATAAGAACTATACCCACTTAAAAAGTACACCAACCACTCTCCAAATAGCATGAATTATTCAGCAGTCAAATCTCCCTCCCAACAAAATCAGAGTTAGCATTTTCTATGGACCCAACAGCCACAGCAAATGCTTCCATAATAAACTAATAGACGTCCGTTTAAGAGGGTTAACCTCCCAAAATACCCAACCAATAGAAACATGAAACCAGCCTTTGAAAACTAATCTTCCCTGCTAATATTATGTACCTTTTTGCCTTCTCCAACATTTGAAGTACACAACAAAAGTAGGCCATCAAGTCATCAAAATAGGCACACTTCATTTAGAAAATCCACCGGTACAATTAAGGCCCAGATTTATACTTTTTGACACAAAACTGCGTTTATGAAGTTTTGTGTAAAACATTATAGCACAGGCTTGTGCCATTCCAGGATGCCAACTGGGCACCAAATTAATGGAATGACACAACCCGCCCTAATGGCCGGCACAGGAGACAAGTGTCCCCTTGGCAAGGCCATTGCACCCAGTGCCATGTTGGGTGGGGGGCACTTCAGGGCCCCCAATGGCACTTTAAAAAAACAAAATAAAATACCTATACTTACCCTACTTACCTGGGATGGGGTCCTCTATCCTGTGGTGTCCCTCTGGTAAGGGTGGGGGTGTTCGTGGGGTTTGAGGAGGGCACCTGTGGGCTCTTTCTATGGTGTTTGACCATGGAAATGGGCCCACAGGTCCCCTAACGCCTGCCCAGACCCATGTGTTAAATAATGGTGCTAAGCAGGCTTAGTGCCATTATTTAGGCCTGTCTCTCTCCAGTGTCCCATATTTTCACAGGAGGATAAATAAGGCGGTAGGGGCTTTGAGTTATTTTTTAGACGGGAACGCCCACCTTGCATCTCATTGACGCAAGGTGGTTTCACGCATCCTAAGAATGGCTTTAAATCCAATATTTTGGTGCCAGACTAGTCTAGCGTCAAAATATAAATATGGAGTTAAGTTTACGCTGAATTAGCATTAAAAAAATGACACTAATTCAGTGCAAACAGAGTATAAATCTGGGCCTTAGTTTTTCATGCAAAAAAGTATACTTCATCAGAAAAGTCATAGATCTCAGAAACCGCTCTTCTCACAAACCTGAAGACACATAAAAAAGTTGTACCGAAATGACAATCATTTCAGGCCATAATCATTGATAACCTCTGCACCATCATCCACACTTTGAGGCCTACAGTCTAACATATTACTACACCCTGAAAATTAAATTGCTGTCCCTTGAGCCATCGAAACGTATTTTACAGGTTGTTAGCTCCTCTCCAGCATCAGGCTCCTTGTCATTTAGATAGTCCAAGTCCTAAACCTCCTACAGTAAAATAACTTAACTGAGAATAATTATTATTTAGCATACAATCGTACATGTCCTATTCTGGAGCTTGAAATTTCTGTAGCCCAACAGCTCCACAGCATATTACACAAATCCTTCTGTTCCAAATTCATCAATTTACCTACAGCTCCAAAAGCAGAACAGAGATTGCTATAACATTAGGCAATGCTGATGCACTTAAGATCTTTAATAAAACAAATCTTTGCCTCAGTGCTCTCTAGGCTCTATCACTGTGGAACACATCACACTCCTCTCCACCCTCACATCAACTGTCCTCAATTGGCATGAGTACTTCTAATTGCCAGAGTCACACACTGCAGAGTGGATGGCAGATCTTCTGCAGATCCGAGCACCAAAGCCTGGGACTCTTTACCACTCTCTCTTCATTCCTCCCCCTCTCACTATGTTCCACAACCATCTTAAAATTCATCTTTTCTCGCAGGAGCTTATTCATTCTTCACAGTACTGAGATTTCTTTAGAGTCAGCACACCCCTTGGGGTAGTAGAGCACTTTACAAATGCTGAATCATGAAATCAATCAATTAGACACTGAGGCACACATTGATAGGCACATATTGAAAGCTCCAAGTTGGGGTCCTCCATTCTAAAAGGCACTTGTAGCATTCCTCATAGTTCTACTCCTTCTCCTCTGACATTAAAATCTTACATGTAGCCCTTGGGGCCCTGCAAGTAAAAAAAAACATTTCAATACACCAACATACTGAGGAAACTCATATAAACTTAAAGGTGTTAGCAATGACGGACATCTTGCACCTAAAATCATGACTCCAGCTCATTGAATTAGGGATGCCCGTTGAATATTTAAAGCTACATCTAAACACAATATTAGGGATGTCAAAAAAGCTTGCTTAGCATCAGAGGAGCTTCCTCAGAAATGTCAAGCTATTTTTCTGAACAATCGACTAAATCCCAGTGCTCATGCATGTTGACAGAATAAAAACTATCCTCAATGTCTCCCAGCTCCTACAATGGCCACTCTCCAGCCACCAGTCTCACCATTGGTACAAGGAGATCTGACCATGTTACTCTTGTGCTGAAAGGGTTATACAGGTTCTCTCTCCCAAATAGGTTTCTGCAAAAACAACAATACATTAGGGCAGTTCATCACGACATCTGTGACATCTTGTTCAGCAGGACACAACTATTCTTGCTCCTGCACTATTTAGTGTCCCAGTTCTCTAAACATTTGCTCTGCTAATCCCTGGATAGATGAGAAATCCCAAATTCTAAACTGTTTTTCTTTGACATGGTAGTTGACCAACTCATTGTGGGGCAGCACTCTGTTAAGTTTTGGTTTAGGGAAACAAGAATATTACCTTCAGGGAAGTATCTCTGATTATTTTACAACCTCCCAGAAACTAAGGGGGATATTTATAGTCCCCTAGCGCCACCTTGCGCCACATTAACACATTATTTATGATGTTAATGTGGCCCAACGAGGCTGAAATCTCTGCGCCGTATTTACAGGTTGGCGCAATGCACGCATTGCGCCACCCTGTAACCCTTTGCACTAGATTATGCCTGCACCAGTCATAATGTATGTAAAGGGGGCGTTCCCCCGAAAGGGGAGCCGGATAAATGGCATAAGGAAATCTATGAGATTTCCTTGCGCCCTTTTTTACGCCGCTTTTAACACCTGCTCAAGAGCAGGCATTAAAAGGGGGCTTCCATTCTTTAGAATGGAGCCCTATGTACTCTGCAGAAGTAGCGCCAATATTTTGGCGCTACTCCTGCAGAGTACATCAAGAGCATCATGTGATATGAGGCTATTGCCCCCTACCCTGCGCCATGGTGCGCTGTATCTTAAATACGTCGCACACATGGTGGCAATAGGGGGGTGCTAAGGGGTGCATGGAAAGTCTTGTTGTTACATACAACTACCAGAAAGACTTTTGTTACGTGTCTATTCACTTTTTGGTATACAATGATGACATGCAAGTTATTCGTCACTAGAAAATTGGAATGTGGAGAGCTCCAGTAAAGACAATGGAGTAGCTCCAGGCTTATAATGACTGCTATGATCCTTCTGCGCCAACATTCCAATGTTTGTCTTTATGGTTCTCCCTTTTAGAACATTCTACCCTTAGTGGGTGAAATGTTCTAGTAGCCATATAGCCCTTTTGCCTATACCACTTGTTAAAGGCTTTCTCCCTTGTTATAGGGCCCAGGCCTTTAGCTCAGGTTCAAGTCCTTTAACAATCAGTATAGCTCTCGGCAGCGGGCTATAAGGCTATAGTAAAAAAGCCAAGAACACCTCATGTTTGTATATGATCAGATGATGAAAGTAACCAGATCAAATTAGAAATTCTAACCATCATTGACTCCTCACCAAGAGACTGAAGACTACAGTCGACCTTGATGAGCCGCCATGCCAAACCTTCAAAGATAGTGAGGAACCTTTGGGTTCTGGCACTGCTCCTTTTGCCTGTTCAAAACTACTGAGACAACTTATTTCTAACCAGCCTTCTTACATTATTTCATTCTGTTTGATGCTTTTATTTCTTCTAGGTTTGATTATAGGAACAGCATTTATTTTGATCTCTGGGCTTCCATGTGAATGGACATCATATTTAGAATGTGGCTAGTTATCTGCTTTCATAACTATCGAGACAAAAACTCAGGTGCCACAGAAAATCACTCCTGTTCTGGTGCCAATGGGGCCCCGGGGGGAGGGGATTGCCGAGCTAGGGGAGGTCCCCCCCCTCGGAATTATTGGGGAGGGTGATATGGTCCAGGGCGAAGTTGGGCTATTTTTGGGTTACGTGTTTGGGCTTCAGGGTGGGGGTATATTAAGGAGACATTTTGAGTGCCGACCACCATTTTGTCAATAGGTGACATGGTGCCCCGTTTTTGGCTAAGTGGAAAGTTTTTGTCCCTATCCGCCCACCCCAATTTCTTTGGTTCAGGGAATTTGAATGGGGGTTTCTCGGGTTGGTGTTGGAAAGGGCACGGAAGGAGAACGGGTGCACAGGGTTTAAGTTCTGTTTGTTGTCACTTGGAACAGGTGCTAGCAGAGGTGGAGAGAGTTTACATGACAACCGAAATATGTACTGATAGTGAATCTGGCAGGACAATTTCGGATATTAGTGGGGGGCAACAGCAGGACACAATGGACAGGAAGGAAGCTTGCCATTAGCGGTTATGATACTTTGCAAAGTAGAATGGCAGGTTGCATTAGGAACTGGGTAAAGAGAACAAACGGGTCCGACAGGGAGGATAGTTAAGAAACATGAGTGGAGCAAGAGAAGGCAGGATAAGGTTAAAGGGAGGTGGGAGGACAGGGTAGGGGAGGGAGGAGGATATTTTGGATAGGTGAAATCGATGTTTAGTGAGGTTTTAGTTTTGTAAGGCAAAGACCAAGGTTTGATTATTTGTAAGTGCACCTGTTTCCAATAAAGCGGCCTTTTCCACCCGGCAACGGTGTCATGGTGTTGTTCCCTCTTCCCCAATGCACTGGATAATTCTACCTAAATATTGTGTTTGAAATGTTAGAGCACCAAAATATTGTAGCGTAAGTATTGAGGACCAATTGTGAAGGTAAGTATATATATGCAATGTTTCATTTCAGCTGGTGGCTGCCTGTGGGGCCCTCAGGCAACCATTTTTGGGGATTGGTGCTTATTTTTCCTTATTAGACACTGACTGAGAGCAAGAGAGGGAAAAACACATAAAAGGGAAAAGACAGAGGAAGAGAAAGACGGCAACACCGCCAGAAGGTGGGAAAGCAGGGACCAGCAAGAGTGAGATAAAGGGAACAGGCAGTGGCTTGTAGAGGGTTAAAGAGGACTAAGTTAAATATAACAGAAACAGCGGTGGGGGTTTGATTTCAGCACCGGCATTAGTTCTTTTACAAATTAAGTACTGTACATAAGTATGTTATATGTCCATCGCGGGTCACCACTTTAATGAGTCTTGCGTGTCTCATCAAAGTAGCATCCACAAGGAAGACTGAGTTAATGAATTCGAGTTTATACAGTTCTATCCTGGCCCCACTCATGTGTGCAGAGTAGAGACACAGGAGCGTGTATTGTTCAAATGCTGCAATAACAACAAGTGATGGACGGAATGCTGAACATTGTCAAGCACTCACCCCCAGTCATAGATCTGGGTTTAATCCATCGTTCCAGAAAGAAGCATCCTGGGACCGGTTTCGGGGTTTCACCCCTCATCAGCCAGGCTAGCTTGAATCCAGTGGCATGGGAAGCAAGGGACCCACGTCTGGGCATACCCTTCCCACTTAGGGCGACAAAGCAAAAACAACAAGTGATGGACGGAATGCTGAACATTGTCAAGCACTCACCCCCAGTCATAGATCTGGGTTTAATCCATCGTTCTTTTGCTCCCCATGCCACCCCAGTTTGGACCCAGCCATATGCAAATCAATCTTGACCCTGTTCCTCATGGGAACAGTCCAGACCAAACTGCCAAGCCAGGTCCTCACTGGACCAGAAACAAGCATCCTGGGACCGGTTTCGGGGTTTCACCCCTCATCAGCCAGGCTAGCTTGAATCCAGTGGCATGGGAAGCAAGGGACCCACTTCTGGGCATACCCTTCCCACTTAGGGCAACAAAGCAAAAACAACAAGTGATGGACGGAATGCTGAACATTGTCAAGCACTCACCCCCAGTCATAGATCTGGGTTTAATCCATCGTTCTTTTGCTCCCCATGCCACCCCACAGTCCAGACCGAACTGCCAAGCCAGGTCCTCACTGGACCAGAAACAAGCATCCTGGGACCGGTTTCAGGGTTTCACCCCTCATCAGCCAGGCTAGCTTGAATCCAGTGGCATGGGAAGCAAGGGACCCACGTCTGGGCATACCCTTCCCACTTAGGGCGACAAAGCACGGAATGCTGAACATTGTCAAGCACTCACCCCCAGTCATAGATCTGGGTTTAATCCATCGTTCTTTTGCTCCCCATGCCACCCCAGTTTGGACCCAGCCATATGCAAATCAGTCTTGACCCTGTTCCTCATGGGAACAGTCCAGACCGAACTGCCAAGCCAGGTCCTCACTGGACCAGAAACAAGCATCCTGGGACCGGTTTCGGGGTTTCACCCCTCATCAGCCAGGCTAGCTTAAATCCAGTGGCATGGGAAGCAAGGGACCCACGTCTGGGCATACCCTTCCCACTTAGGGCGACAAAGCAAAAACAACAAGTGATGGACGGAATGCTGAACATTGTCAAGCACTCACCCCCAGTCATAGATCTGGGTTTAATCCATCGTTCTTTTGCTCCCCATGCCACCCCAGTTTGGACCCAGCCATATGCAAATCAGTCTTGACCCTGTTCCTCATGGGAACAGTCCAGACCGAACTGCCAAGCCAGATCCTCACTGGACCAGAAACAAGCATCCTGGGACCGGTTTCGGGGTTTCACCCCTCATCAGCCAGGCTAGCTTGAATCCAGTGGCATGGGAAGCAAGGGACCCACGTCTGGGCATACCCTTTTGCATTTGTCGCCCCAAGTGGGAAGGGTATGCCCAGACGTGGGTCCCGTGCTTCCCATGCCACTGGATTCAAGCTAGCCTGGCTGATGAGGGGTGAAACCCCGAAACCGGTCCCAGGATGCTTGTTTCCAGTCCAGGGAAGACCTGGCCTAGCAGTTCGGGCTGGACTGTTCCCATGGGGAACAGGGTCAAGACTGATTTGCATATGGCTGGGTCCAAACTGGAATGGCATGGGCAGCAAAAAAACGATGGATTAAACCCAGATCTGTGACTGGGGGTGAATGTTTGACAATGTTCAGCATTCCGTCCATCACTTGTTGTTTTTGTAAATGCTGCAATATCCACAAAATGTACCAAACATCTGTGAAAAAATAATATATTGTAAACAAGAGTAATCATTTTAACAACGTTTTTTTAGCTCCAACCCAAATATGTGTACATGCCATAGAAACAAAATGACATCTTGCAACTTTTGGCCTAACCTCACCTTTACTACCAAGTAGATGTCCGCAGATGGATAAGTTACAGAAAAAACGGCAGACTTTGCCTGGCTTGTTTGTGCGATGCTGGGGGTGTGGCTACGCAAGAATCCTTTTAACTGCTCAGAATTTAGGTCACATTGAAAGTTTTCGGAAATCTGTTAAATGAAGTTGAGAAAATCTGTTAAATGGAGTTGAGAAAATCTATTAAATGGAGTTTAGCAAGTTAGAAAGACGTGAGAAATTGCGATTCTCACTATTTCCACACGTGTCAAGAGAATGGGTACAGTATACTTTGACAATCAGCACCATATTATTAGCAAATATCAAAAACCTATACAAAAGGCCCTGCCTCATTAAGGTGTATTAAATAGACATGCACATCACTTCAGCCTCTGCAACAAGATAATTTTCTGCAAAGCCACTGGACATCTTGATATGAAGAGAACGAAGGCCAAATACTTCCACATAATTATCACAGTACTGCCCAGGCCAAGAGACTTCTGTTACTATTACAAGAGCCCTAACAAAATGTAGCTAAGCATTGCAATCACTGCTGCATACCTGGGAGTCACTGGTTGTGAGAAGAGCCCTCCATGCTTCAGGTTGCACCACCCAAGGACTGTCTTAGTTTCATCAGAAATCCTGTCTAATGAGTGGTCCTTACATAAAAGATTGAGCGGAGCGGTGGTTGCTGAATACACTTGCCAGCATCCACAATACAATACACAAAAGCACAATACACAATCTATAGCTGGCAGCAATCGTTTGATTGCAAGTAATTAATGGCCGAGAGAATCTATTGTGTCTATAGAATGTCTCCACATTCAAGCGTTCCTGCTATATTTTCTTATTCTGCAGACTATGACTTGAAACCCTCATTTTCTGAACCCAATGAACTCCGCAGCCCTGGTGCATCTCTACACTAGTATTACTGTAGTATTTATTCTTTGCATACTCTTACATGCCTTTGAGAATTGGGCCCAAAGCATCTAAAAAACAGAATAAAATTGGAATATTTTCTGATGTTCATATAAAATTAGTACAAACAGAAAGGACTTTGCACTTTTATTATTAAGGAGCTGGAGGTTTCAGGGCCGGCTCACATTAGCAAGTATGTACTACTCTAGGGCTACTTCCGGTATTCATATGAGAATCGGCCACAAAGGGTCTGCCCAGTGCTCTTACCTTTTTCCTTTCCTTTATATCGTACAGGGCAATGCTTGCAAACAGAGGTTCAATTTCGATGTCGAATCTGTTGGAGTGAGAAAGAACAATTTATTATATCCAGTAATATTGCACCAAAGCACAAACCCTTCCACCCCTCTGGACAATCGCTTTTGGTTCGAAAGTATCTTTAGGGAAATTGGTCACTGGCCAAAGACTGAATGACTGCTGCTTCCAGCCATATGTACTATAGCGTAATATGTTTACCTATAGTGTTCCCCAACCATCTTATCCTTTCAGACAGCATAACTAGGCAAGACCAGTTTGGTTAACTTGCGTTTGCATCAGGCACACTTTGTAAGCTGTCTTGAGTCATGTGACATTACGCTCACACCCAGAAACGCAGAGACTAAGGGCCTGATTTAAAACTTGGCGGACGGATTACTCCTGACAAGGGTGACGGAAGTCCCGCCAGCTAAAATCTAAATCCTATTTGATCAAACAATGGGATTTAGATTTCAGCAGACGGGACATCGGCCACTGTTGTGATGCAGTGACCCGTCCTCCAAGTTCTGAATCATGCCCTTGGGTCAGATTTAGGTTTCAGCCGAGGGGTTACACTGTCACAACAATCTAAATCCCATTGTTTCCTATGGGATTTAGGTTTCCGCGGACGGAATGTCCGTCACAGTCGTGATGGAGTATCCGCTGCGCCTAACTCTAAATCAAGTTCTTATTATTTTCTATTGTCCCGTATCCTACATACAGATTGGCAATTAACAAAAACTTCTGAACCACCGCGAAAATATTGTGTGTCCACTAGCTGTCGCTGTTGCAGTAATGTTTGCCAGCACCTGTGGTCGGCAATGTGCAGGCTAGGGAATACAGCCAGAGCGAAATGTCAGACTCTATGATAGTAGTCAGACAATACCACGCCACCTGTGCCTCTAATGCAAATTCTCTAATATTCTGCATTATAGTAAAACGAGGCTGGAGCTGCTGTATTCGACGTGCTCAGGCCATGCGCAGTGATCTAAGTCCCGTTTTTCCATCCAAACATGAACAAAGGTATTCAGCAGTTGAAACAAGCACGAAAAGGGGCCAGGAAATGAATTAAAAGAACAGAAAACTTGACTTGTTATGAGTAACCAGGCTTTAAGAGGCCGGTTGCATTGAAGAACACTCATCAGCAAAGCCAAGAGGTCTGCCCCGGTAAGCTGCTTTTACTCTTTTTATTTTGATTGCAAGAGTAGCCACCGAAATCAAAAGAACAATAAAAATGCAATTGCCTAAACCTGGTAGCCATTTGGCGTGCAAAAATAAAGAAAAAATAGAATTTAAAAAGTTACCTTCGATTGACATATGCTGTGGTGGGCAGCAGCTAAATGTGAACGACAGTTAACAGACCAAGGACTAAAGGAGTCTGGACAAATGGGCCTCTGTATGCATACGGGATTTCTTATTTTTGATTTTTTTTATTACGTGATTCTGGGAGAAAGTTAGAGCTATCTGCAGCGCAGACATAAAAAGGGACGAGAGGCAACTGGAACAGCCTGTAAAGGTACACAAGAAGGATCAGGACTGTGCAAGGAATACGTTCACTGAGACAGATGGGCAAGCATTACATTTGGGAAGAAGGATGTTCAATCATTTTTACAAGACACATTTTTCCATAGTGCCGGAAGTGATGCTATGGGGCCGGCACTCCTTCCGGTTTGGGACGTGCAGCCGCACTCAATGTTTTCCAAGTTCGTGGGTATTTGCAAGTTGTGTCATTTGTGTCTCTCCTTTGTCTTTCATATATGAAGAGCTCAGACAGTGCAAGTGATCATTTTCAGTCGGAAAACAACTTCATAACAACTGTAAAATCCGAGACAACACAATTGGCTAATGCTGCAATTACAGCCTTTTTTTTTTTAACTCAATTGAACTCAATGGAAGGACACGATGCTTCAAAATATACCACGCAACGAGGCTACAATGTGTGCGTCCTGCTACCAACACAATACAGTCTGGTGTGAAATAATTCAACAACATAATCCATTCAGCCTGACCATTGAACAACTTCACCTCAGATACTTAATTTACAGTAATTCACTGTTGTTATTATATTACTGTCATACATTACGTTCATTTTATTTATTCCAATTTAATTCACCGTATTGGATATTGCCTGGCCAGCCCGGAGGTCGCTTCAAAGAGCCGTAAACGCTGGAATAACAACAAGTGGGCAGGTGTATAACCAGATGAGATGATGTTTGTGTTTGAGACCTGACTTTACTAATCATTAGGAGCCCATTGCACACCGTTTTATACTTCAAAGGCTTTACCATCACAACTCAGAGACCACTTGAGAATCGCTTTTATTCTGTGTAGGATTCCTAACATAATAATTTCCTTGTTCTCAAATGGAAAGAGCTATTAGACGACTACTGGTGCTCTTCAAATGCATTAAACAATCACAGACAAAGCCAAATAACATGAAGTAGACTGGAATGTCTACTTATCAGTAGGAGAGCAGACCAAAGGCTTTTTGGAAGAGGTGAGTCTTCAGGGATATCCTGGATTTGGGGAATGTATCCTACATATGAAAGGATGAAGCCAACACGGTTAAAAGGGAGGAGCCTTGACAATAAAATGATCCATCGCTAAAGCGTTTTTATCTTAACGAGTGTAATGAAATAATTTTAGTCTACTAAACTTAGGCAACTGGTCAGGTTGTAAGGGGTTAGGCGCTTGTGACGCTAAGAAAGGCCTTAAGCACAATATTAGTACCAGTATGAAAGCGTTTTAAAGTGTCACTGGGAAGCCGCAGTGGGATATTTTTTTTATCTGAACACGCTTTTCCGCAGTAAGTGGGACTGCTCTTAGCCCACAAATTCTATTGCAAAATCTTAGTCAGTCTGGCCAAAAAGGGAATTATTCATTCTTGCATTTCTGCGAAGGTGCTGTGTAAAATTGGCACTGGAAAGTAAAAGCAGTCAGCCTGCATCTCCAGTGAGTTCCACGTTTGGAAGAAAAGCACATCAAAGAAGGAAGAGGAGGGACTTACGCTAATGCAAGTTTACTGACTCTTCATAAAAATGGCTTCTGTATTTATTATAGTGCGAGAAAGGCACCAGCAGTTTACAAACCAGGGTGTAAACAGTGATGTTGCTTGACGGAAGGCAGGTGAGCCCGTGCCCCAGTTCTATTTGTCCTGCACACCGCCCTCCTCTCTACTTGTGATGTACCCCCGCGGCTGCTGAATATGTCAAGAGGCATCACAGGAAAACACCGACGTAGCGTCGTGCTACATACCTTTATTTGTCAATGTACCTTTCACTGTAAAGCAGTGTTTGAGACAGAACACAAGCCTATGTGTGCTAAAAAATGTTTAAATATGACTATATATATATATATATGTGTGTATATCTGTCTCACATCCATATAAGGCCATTTACACATTTTAGGCACACACAAACACATACACACATATACACATTCGCTTTGCAGGTGGTGTGACTAGTTTTATCTGTGGCCCAGTGTGCTCGCCCCTCCCCCAGTTAAAACCACGTCTAGAGGCGCCACTGGGTGTGAAACAGAGCAGTGCATGCCTCACATATGCCCACTTTTGAGGCACAGCCCCCAAGTTTTAAACTTATTTGATTTTTTTTTAAACATAATTGTCAGTCGTAAAAGTATATTTTGCTCATCATACACTGACAGGGAACAAGGGTGTGCCTGGCCTGCCAAACATGCCCCTATTTCCAATATTATAATACTGCAGGACATGCAATGTATTCATTTTATGATGAAATATTTCTATATCTAATAAACGTTATAATTAAATATAATTAAAAGTAAAAACACAGGGGCATATTTATGGAGAATTGTCGTAGGCCAGCACCGCAGATCGTCTTGCTGCGCTGGCCTATACCAATCTAAAAGTGCGGGAATGCACCATATTTATGAAATACAGTGCATTCCTGTCCTTTCCCTCTGTGCTGGTGCACAATTGGCTCCCTAACACCAACACAGGCATCCTTGCACCATGGTGCAAGGGTGCCTGCGATGTATGCATGATGGGAGACCTTCCTGCACAAAAACAGTCCTGAGAGGTGTTTTCCTCTTTCTGTGTGCAGCACATATGGAAAGAGGAAAACAACGAGGATAAATGTTTCTTCTTGTTATGCCTGCTCTGGGGAGGCGTAAGGTTTTGGCGCTGATCCAGGTTTACAAGAGTAAGTAAATCTAGGGCAGCATCAAAATCCATGGGTTTTGCATAACTTTGCGTGGCCTCATAGACAGTGGTGTAACACAACTAGAGAAAAGCAGGGGCTGCGGGGGTCTTTGTTACGCCTTTGCTCATAGATATTTTTGAAAGGCTTGCACCTCCGTAGTGTAAAAACAATAACACCCCAGCACACAGGGTGTTCATGCTTTTAGACTCCACCTCTGTACACACAGGGGCACCACAGCAGGGAAGGGGCACCACAGCAGGGCCCAACAAGTCAATGTGCGCTGCATGAGAATGGGGATAAGGAGGAGACTGGCATCAAAACCTGGAACAGATGGTTAAAAAAATCACTGACTCACCCACAAGACTAAACCTCCTCCCAGGATAAATAATAACATTCAAAATGAGAGAAAAGCATAGATAAACAAAATCACTCAAATACTTTAAAGTCTGCAGCTTGACCAAGATTCTGGTCCCAAAGTGTTCCACTGGACATTCTGGGACAGGGCGTATTTCAACAGCATCCTCCTAAAACAAATAAGAATTAAAACATGAGTTACTTCTTATTACACCTGTAAGGCTGCAAACTAAAGTTTAGGTGGGTATATCAGAATATTGTGACAAGGACAAAATATCAAAAGGTAAGATTGTATAGATTTTCTATACTTAACTCCACAAATGTACCTTACTAATACATATATCTGTAAGATACGTAGATAAAGAAGTAATGATAATAAACATTTAGCTACCTCTGTGCACTTACCCCTTTGATATTCTGTTACTGGATATCCTTGTAACAATATTATGTCTTGTCAATATTCTGTCTTTGATATTCAGTAGTACAACCACATTCCTTTTAGTATCAAATGCCAGTGCACATAGGTTTATTTTTTTTCTAAGAGCAACACTATACACATTACTTTTCTCTAGGAGTTGAGAGGTCAGTATTAATGAAATGTAATTCCTCTTTTCCATAAAAAAAATACCTATTAATTTCTTGTGCATAACATTTTGAATATTATTTGCTGTATTTTTTTTATTTTTTTCTCTTAAGAACTCGCTGCATTTCCTGAACCAATGAGGTCTATTTTGTATCAATACCTACTTGTGACTACTGCAAATGCAGCATCGCATAATAGGTTAACGCACACCATCTACACATAATAGTGTCCATGTAAGTAAATTGAAAACCAAAGTTACCACTGACTTTGTGACGCTATGCCAACCAATATTACAGGTTTGTCGCTAAGCCCACAGCAACTTTTTACCACATGGTCCCATAACCCATGCTCCATAATCCTGCTTCATTAGCATTCCTGAACACTGGAATTCAGTTAATATTTCACACCTATAAACCAGGATATATTTACTATCTTCCTTAATAAAGTGACAGAATCAACAATACATATTTGTGTTAAAATGTAATAATAGTGAGAATATGTTGCCACACAATGCTCCTCAGGATTTGCATTTCATGACATGTAAAAACATTTGTCACATAATTCTGTGAACTCAGCCACATAGTTGTGACATAGTTAAAGAGACGCTCACTGAAGGTACTGACCAGCTCCAATATGGCAGGAGCCACTTACAAAACCATCCAAACCGATGGAGATTCCCAGGCACTTGGAGACCAGTAAATCTGGAGACATCATATCCACAGTTATTGTTTAGTTCCTGTTTGAGAGAGTCAGGAGATTGGGTTCCCTTTCGATGAGTGATTTACATTTCCCATAAGGAGGTGTGTTTGCCTGAGAAAGCGCAGATGCACTTTACCAGGTTATTCATTGCCTTAGACACCCTAATAAGCACTGAAAGAGAGAATGAAGTGGAACTGCAGTGACTATGTTCATGCAAGGAGCTGTTTTTGGTTTTGTGTGTTGATTTATCCAATGGATGTGCACTACTCATTGCTAAACATTTATGGTTGCTTTCAAATTATTTGAGAGTCTCACTGTCAGCAATACAAATTTGTTTGCTTTGTCTCCTTTAAGTGTTAATTAGATATTGCTACAGTGGAATGAGATGGTCTGCAGACACCTACCTAGGCCCAAATTTGTGAACTTTGTGGCACACGGCAGCGCAGCACGTCACCTTACTGCGTTGCCCTGTGTCACCAGGAAAGGGCAGGAATGCACTGTATTTATACAATACAGCACATTCCTGTCCTTTCTCCCTGCGCGGGTGCCCGTTTGGCACCCTAGCCCCAACCCTGAAACCCTTGCACCATGGTGTAAGGGTGCCTGTGCTGCATGCAGGACTGTTTTTGTGCAGGAAGGGACACTTTCGTGCACAAAATCAATCCTCAGAGGCTTTTTCCTCTTACTATGTATGCTGCAGGATGAAACACACATGGAAAGCTGTGGCACACATAGAAAGAGGAAAAAATGAAGAGAAATAATCATATTTCTCCTCGTTACAACTCTCCTGGGAAGGTGTATATTTTTGGCGCATTCCCAGACTTACAAGTTCTTGTAAATCTGGGAATGAGTCAACATCCATGTATGTTGCATGGGAACACCCATGTAGATGCCTCCCTGTCACAGAGTAATGTACCACAGCGATTTCTGCTAAGTTACATTACTCAGGATTTATAAAGGCACACAGGGCCATGCAAGATGGCCGTGCGTGGTTTCATAAATCTCACTTAAGGTTTGTGTCGCTCTTGCCCCATGTTGCGTGGTGCAAGAGTGACGCAAGCCAGGCCATAAATATGGCCCCTAATCTTATATCTGTTTTTTAGTACATCAAGGGTGGCCGTGCGTGGTTTCATAAATCTCACTTAAGGTTTGTGTCGCTCTTGCACCATGTTGCGTGGTGCAAGAGTGACGCAAGCCAGGCCATAAATATGGCCCCTAATCTTTCAGTTGTTTCATAAATCTCACTTAAGGTTTGCGCCGCTCAGCGACGGAAGCTAGACCATAAATATGTCCCCTTGTTTTTTAACTGTTAGTACATCAAGGTTGTCAAAACCCAGGCCAATTAGATTCTAATCAGCTGCAAGAGCAAACCCAGATCCAACTTGTTTTATCACTGACAAAAAGACAATCCTTTAGTGGCATGAATCCCTGGTTAATTGCCTTACTCAGGGTTTCCCAAAATGGATGGTTTGGTTCTGCATTGAAGCAGGTGTATAGAGCGTTAAACCCTGCATTCTGAGTGATGTGCCCTGAATTTCTGCAATTTGAAGTGCTTTCAGAGAATCATGTGAGCAGAGGACAAAAAAAGGTTAATGGTGGAGATGTAATGAATGAGTTTTTCAATATGTGGTTTAATTTATCTACATTGGAACTCAATGCAAATGTAACCCCTTTCAAGCAATAACCTCCAAGTGATCTAATTGCTCAGTTGTATGCACGCAGATTCAAGAACATGACAGGGGAGACAATAATGGTGGGTCAATTTGGCTTGCAAAAGAACGAGTGCATAAAAATGTGAGAAAATCAAATTACTGTATTAAAAAATATTGGCTGCAGTGTATAGCAGGAGATCGGACTTCTGCTCCTAACTGAAGGACCCACAATAAATCAGGACCTTTTAACCCACCTCGTCCATTGTTGGATAGAGGGCAAAAAGCTCAGACTGCCTATTGGCCCTCCGTGCCTCTTCATTCTGTCTGTCGAAGTCCTCTGCGCCGACATGCTGCAACAAATTCTCCAGCCGAGCCTCAGGGGGCAGACTTCGCAGGTCAAAGTCGCACGATGTAAGTGTTGTACGACCAGAGTCACCACACAGCACCTTCGGAGGACTGCAATTTTCCTGTGCCCGTATAAACCGGAGTTAGTACACATTCTAGCAAGCAAGAGTTATTGATACTTGTGAAACTGCCAACACACTTGTGAAATTGCCACCTTCCCAGAGTGTTAAGGGACATGACCACTTAGGACAGACTCACTAAGTGACTTGGGCACCCTCCCTGTGGTGTACTAAAGAAAATATGTGCTTCATAGCATAATTTAAAATATCTCAGTGCACGATCCCTGAATTCTCAAGTATAGACTCACATTTAAAATGAATATTTATTTCACACTGTAAGATCATAGATATAGAACATGAGTTACGAGCTTTCATTTTCTTAGATGTAATTATTGTGTATTTTGCCATACAAGGCCCTCCATACCGAATATGCCAACCATTTCCCTCAATTATTGTTCAAGAAAATACAAATAAAACACATAGAAAAGAGACAGAACAAAGAGAGAAGGGATGTAACCCACCCACACAGTATCAATTTACAAGTGACTATAGAATACCACCAATGAACTCAGTAAAATTGGATTTACGAATGAGTAGGCTTAATAGTTCCACAAATAAGAACAATATTTTAGTTTGTTCATCTATAGATCCTCTAATTTTTGTTTTATACATGGCTACTCATTTTCTCAAATTTATTTGGTAGCAGATCTGCAACACTAAAAAAAAAACATTTCCCTTTCACCATAACTCTCAATAACCCACACAGAATATTTGAAAATAGACACATTTATACAATTCTCGAAAAGGCTTCTCATCAGCACAGTTAATTCATGTCCATTGAGAACTCCATTAAGAAAATGAATGTCATTTTATGTGAAGTTTTGACCCTGTAAAACAATGGAGCACGTCTTTTTGTCTCGCCTGTGACAGCGCATGCAAGAGATATTGTATGCAACAAGGGGCTTACAGCCCACCCACTGCTTAGCATTCATTGGCTTTATTGTCACTCTAATTTGATGCCTTCTAATTTCCCGGTGCCTACTGGTTTTACTTCCTCTGATTTAGGCTGGAGCATGGACCAAGTACTGATTGCTTCAAATTATTTGTTGTCCTTCCAATGATCACACTGTGACTGAGGTACTACTTTTATTTTTTCTTCTTCCCTGTCATCCTTGTTGAACCATTTGTAATTGTGCTTTACTATGCCAAATGCCTTTTAAAGAAGCCCTTTTCTCTTTGAAATAGATGTTTATTGCGACAATAGATGTTATTTGCTTTATTGTGACAGCAGATGTTATCTGCTTCCAAATGTATTTTCACTAAGACATGAACATGGGCACAATTATTTTTTATGTAATTTATTTTTTTGCAAAATATCGTATTTTTTTTCTTTTTCACGCATGCCTAGACCTATCAAGCATTGACAAAGCCAATAGGTCTCACCTTTGAGACTACTGGCTCTGCCTATTGCCTTTTTTTCATGCTGTACAGCATGGGCATTGCTGACTTTGGCAATGATCTGTAGACATTTGTCCATGCTGTATTGAATCTTTCATCATTTTTTGCTTTGTTGCTCAATCTTTACGTTATAAAGACAAAGAAAAATATGTTGGCTTCATTCCAAATACATAAGCAGCACAAATGGACATAATGGATTTGCTGTGCCTTCTAGAATAGTACAAAGTTTGCGTAATGTGCTGCTTTTGAGAGAGGTCAATGTTCTCAACACTCCAGTGACGAGATCCTGTTCTGAAGTGCTTTTAGTGCTGCTTTTACATTCTGTAATGTCACAGCAGAATATGCATTATTATTGTGGAAAAAAAAATTTCACCTTAGGAGACAACATCACCCTACTGATTCCTTCTAGGTTACTCACTGAGAGGCAGAGATTGATACCGAATCTACATTTCTGTCCGGTGATATTGTAAGGGGAACCAAATTCAGAGCCCCCAGGCCATTCAATTCTACAGCGCCTTGCTCCTGTACAAGACAGATCGTGGGGAAAGTGTTGTAGCTATTTTATAATTAGAATCATATTTGCTTATTAACAAAAACACGTTTTCAATTGAAACAATCATGCTGTGATGTACAGAACTATGTTTTCCTGTCAAACCAACTAGGCCTTAATTACATCTCAACTCCATCTTGCCTTTTGGAGCTACCATAATATTTATTGTGTGTTTATATTTCTAATTGACACAGCTTGCAGCAAAATGTACATTGATGTTTTTTGATGGCATGCTGCTCTCGAAGATCTCCAGAGGAAGCATTTAGTTACTTTTCAAGGCTCTTCTTATTCACTCACTGTTGGCTACTCATTTATGAGACTTTTCACTGTCTGTGTAACTAGATTTCTTCTGACACCTCTGATGACGTTAGGTCAGAGGGAGCTTATTATAATTCATTAGAGGGACTGTGCTAGGATGGTGGGATCATATGAGGGTTCACAATGCTGTGCTGTGATTTGACAATGTGTTCATATATTTGCTCACTTCATGCTGACTGTGAAATGTCCATTGCTTTTTGTTGTAACATTTATTATAAAAAGCCATCATTTTGGGGGTGAGCCCGATTATTTTGGGTCTCTACTAGGGATGCCGTCCATTTCTTTATTGATTTGCTGCAGTCTCTGGACTTCTTCTATTTTAAGGGCTTTTCTCATACTGCATCTACTTTAAATGCTTTATGGCAATTTATTTCTGAGCCCTGAGACTCATTTATTGAGACTATTAACATTTTTGTCTCCTGTACTGCACTTTAATATTTAAATACACGTACATTGTTTTCTAATCTACTGATTTCAAGCCTTTCTTGAGTCTATCCTTGTTTGTTGCCTTATTCGGAATGATGTCTTCAATCTTATATTTTCTCATCTCTTCTTGAGGACAACACCGTCATTGCATTGGCCCTGACACTATCATGCAGATTTTATCAGAGCTAGCACAGACAAAACCATGTCACAACTGATGCAACGGGCACTCTTTGTTGCCTACTACTTTGGCCTCTCAAGATTACCTGATAGTTCTGGCTGCAGCAATCCAGTGGTTCATCGGACTCAAACGTTTGTTTTGGAAGAGGTGTTGAGAATTCCCGCCGGGAGCCAGTTCTGGAAAAGCAGGAATTACGAACATGTCCTTGGTTTCTAAGAGAAGGAAATGCATGTGATGTCATCTCTTGTTTAAACATCAAAGGGTTCACAAGTATTACTATTGGAAAAATTACCATCTGTTTAAACTGTTTCACAGCTTGGAATGGGAGGGCTATTTTTCTTGAATTCACTAAAAGCAACACATAAGTGAACATTTAAAATACCTTGGTAGGGCCATACCACATTTAAGAGATACAAAATCATTAACATGAAGTTACTCATCCATACATTCAGTCATGAAAGGCAGTAATACAGTGTTTGAATAAAAATAAATAAAAGGAAGGTTGAAACTTTTAAAATACGAATGGAAATCCTATTTTATATGACTTATTCTGTGTTCATCAACTTACATACTTTTTGTGACACAACTAATCCCACTGGGGGCTATTCACCAAGGTATATTTACATGTGAGTACATTTACATGTGTATATTTAATTTTACACTTTGTTTTGAATTTACTACTATAGGCTATTCAGCATTAATTAGAGTAAATGTACTAGAAAATGTAGGCTTGTGTGCCCCACCCTCAGAATCCAGGGTCTGGAGCCTAATTTACACATGTGAAGTTACTATTTGCAAGTTTTCACAAGTTGGAAGGATATCCACCATCACAACGGCTATCGCCTTTTGGAAAAGTATAGTGAAAAGTTTAAAAGACCAAGAAAACAGTAAAAATATTTAAAGGTAAACCTTTAAATTCCACCTAAAGTATACAATATATATTTATTTATTATGCAGTAAATCCATTAAGAAAGGTTGTACCGGATGAACATAAATTATTTAAAAAAATCAAATTACCTTAAATTTTGAAAGTTTTATTTATTATATGTTATAATAAACTAAAAATTATGTTTTATTCATATATATTTTACTTAACAATAATTTAACTGTATTTATATTTCTAAAAAACGAAAAACTAAAATAAAATAATTTAGTTAAACATTAGCTTGTATAAGCATTTTTTGATGTCCCTGGCTCCATTATGTTCTATGAGAGGGTGAGCAGTACCAGCAGATGGCCAGCTGGAGTACACTTACTACACTTTTGGGTCTTTTTTTAAGCTGCAGTATCTATAAATGTGGAGTTTGTGAATAGCACAATGTTCTAATCTTTTGGGTGGGAGTATGTCTTCCCTAAACGTCTTGATAACCCTACCCAAACACCTCCTTACTATTCCCTTGATACCTCCTATTTGGTTGTGAAGTTCCCCATTTTCCAACCATTCTTCTTACCCCTTCCACATTTACTACTAAAACGTACAGCTACATGTATGGAGATCTCCGCAGGTGGGTGGGGATCTCCACATGCAGAAAATAGGATAGTAACAGACCTCCACATGTAGATCAATACCTAGGACTTTGTAGTGTGTTATTGGTCTTTTTGTAGTGTTACTAAACATACTACAAAATGCAGTTTGTGAATAGGCTTCATGGTCTGTTGCTGTCAAGAAAGAAATGGTTACGATATTTTGCTCTTGCCGACTGTTTGAGTGGGAATCATTGATCATCAGCACTATTCAGTGATATGAAAACTCCATCCTTGTTGTAGTATTCTTCAACCTTTGTTTTTTCTCTCTGTAAATACATATATTCTTGATCGCGAAGAGAGACATAGCTCGTATGTGGAAGCAACCTAAAATTCCCTCGATGGCGGTGTGGCGGGCGGGGGTGGACTGGTGTGCACACCAAGAAAAAACGATTTATGCCTCTCGAGGTTGTCCAAAAAAACATGACAAAGTGTGGGGTAAAAGGTGGAACTATTATGGTGTGTTAATGTAATGCTGTTTATAATGTATATAGATAAGGATCGATACGAGGAACCTGATCTGAAGACTCAACGTTTGCTGTTATCGATGTATGTCACGTGCGTACTATTTCTAAACAATAACACTTGCTTATAGAAAAAAATACATATATTCATGCACCCGAGTGTTCTGATATGTACACTTTTGAATGAACCAGTGCAATCCCTTGAAAAATTGAAATTTTGGTCTATTTCTACAAGAAACTATTTCTAAATCTGTCTTCTTGCTTTCTAGTTGGAATTCATTATTTCTATCCTAGTGGGGCTGTTCAGAAGCTATTAGGTTAATGATCTCACCCATTATGCTCTATACCGTTTCCATAATACCGCTCACAACCTATTTCAAGAAGCTTGACTCACTTCTCACTACCTTTTTACGGAAAGGAAAGAGGCCCCGCATTTCTTTGACCATGCTTAAAAAATCTAAACGGGAGGGATGTGTTCTTTTTCCTCACTGTCGTCAATATAATAAAGCCTTTTGTTTTTGCATGCTTCTTTATGGTTATGACGCAGTACTTCTGCTTTTTCCCTATTATTGCTCCACATTGAGGAATTCTTACTTTCGCCCTTTTCTTTTTCTGAAATTGTTTCGTTTTTCTTGAAATCTTTGATAGCTAATCACTCAGTGTTCAAGCATACCTGCTCATAGGTATTGTCTTATTCTCTGTCTTCCTTTTCTTTGTATCCTTTCTCCTTACCTACCCATAAAACTAACAAAGGCTTTACTCTTATTTGGTTACTTTTCAAGTCAGTTGTTTTTAAATAGCATGCTTTAATGATAGAGATATTATCGTTGCTTGTTTAATGGATTTTATTGTTGCCTTTGAATATTGCCTCGTTATCTAAATTAAGCTTTTTAAACTCAAAATAATTTTGCAGCATTTACCAACAAGGGCCCTCATTCATAAACTCAAATTAGGACCTACATTTAAGTTTGCAACCTAATTTACCAAATTTACAACTGTCAGGAGTTTACAAGGGATTCCTGGCGGGCTTAAGCCCATTTGCGAGCAAAGAGAGCTCCAGCATGATTGTGGATTTCTCAACACCTGTAAATTGAATGGGAATATGGGCATCCGAGCAATTCCAAGACATGGCTAGGCCTGGACGTTTGCAAAAGCCCAAAAACAACTATGTTGGTGGGCATCCACGGACTCCGCATCTCTTTCTAGTCTTAAAGCGTGAGACTTTTCTAGTCTTAAAGGGTCAGACTTTTGCTGTAACACAGAGCTGGCATAAATTCATTTTCAATGTGTAAACAGAAATGAAACACCCCCAGTTTTGGATGAGGTATCGTTGAAGATGTATCCCCATGGAGAAAAATATACTTCCCTTTGAAAAAAGGTTTTTAGTGTGCATTTGCATAGGTGATCCTACTCCCACTTTGCACAGTTCTCTACTAAGGACAGGTCTGCACGTAGGGGATGGGCATCCAATTGTTAAATCACAAGACTTCGGAGGAATCCTCATGAAAACCTGCACCTGGTTCAGCATTCCATGTGGATTCGTTGCAATTTTTGTGAATTACAGAAAGTAGTAATTGTGTTATGCCTAACTAGCAAATGTATAAGAGGGATTCCGGTGACATCATAAACCACAGGGCTAAAGGTCAAGTGGTTTATAAATGTCGCTGTAACACTGAGATTGTGGCGTAGTTACATTGAAAAAGCTGTTTTCTTCAAATTGCAGCTAAAACGTGTAATGATTGCAACTAGAATATTTAAGCTTATCTTCATGAATAAATTGTTGATAATACATTGGTCAGTGGAGACGGCCAAAGTAATTATGTCATGCTGTGGCTGCAGTGTTAATCACATAATTATGGATTTACCTTTGCCACACAATTCGCGTCATAACTTATAAAAATAGCAAATTTTATGAAAAAATGTTACTTCAGGCTAAAATAAATGAAAATAAAACTAGTAGAAAATGTGCTATACAATTTGCATTTTTGCCACATAGTTAAGAAAACCTTAATACATAATTTGCTCCTCCATGTCATATAATCCTGGTAACATAGACAAAATTATGTTCTGCACCGTCCTTTTGGGGGTATCAGTATGATGACAAAATCCATCTCAACTTCTACTTATTAGCTTTTTGTCATTTTGGCCTTGTTTTACTCCAAAAAATATAATCTATTTTTCTAACTTGGTGTGAAGTCTTTATTTGGTATTTTCACTTTGTTACTGTCTAAAGTATTGAACAAATACTTTACACATTGCCTCTTAAATTAATCCTGACTGCTCTTTGCCAAGCTATTCGAGGGTGAGCAAAGATTAATTTAAGGTATTTATCTGACTTACCCTGGCTAGGATTGTGGTCCCTACTTGGACAGGGAGCACACCTCTGCCAACTAGAGACCCAATTTCTGACACTGGTGATCAGCAGTGAGGATAGGACTTGTATGTTTGCAGTGCCTTACAGTAATTTGGTGCACATTGCTATCTAAGACCAATTGAATCAATCATCTCTGATCCTCACTGGCATCTGTTTTTCCCTATTCTCTCTAATTGGCAATTTTTACTTTCAAATTCTCCCTCATTGGCATTTTTTTCCTGAAATCACATCTCTGACTAGAAATTCTACGTCTAAACCTACAAAAATGGATTCCAAGCTGGCCAAACCTAAGGAGTACATGGCAGCCCAGCTCAGAGATTTCTGCAAGGACTTTGGGCTTCCTGTAAAGAGCTCCAGCATGGAGGTGGAGCTGCAAAAGGCACTGAGAGCCTGGTCAGAAGCAAATGCTGCATTGAATGTGGACCTAGAGGAAGAGCAGGATATGGAGGATTATTTGGACTAAGGCCCAGAGACGGGTCTTGGGCTGCTACCTCTGGAGTAGGGGACAACATCCTTCCACTGTTAGAGATTCAACCTGGGTGGAGAGCAGAGTGTCACAGAGGTCTGTCCCCAGAGGATCTGGAGGACAGGCGGATGGAGAGGAAATTGAGATTGGAGCTCGCTAAGCTCAAATTGGAGAAAGACTTGGAGGAGAAAAGGTTGGCCAAGGACACAGAAGAGAAACAAATGGCTTTTGAGGAAAGGGAAACTACTTCTGGCCCATGAGCTCAGTATGAAAGAGCTGGATGTTAAGGCCAGGCAGGCTGCGTCCAGCAGTGATGGTTGCAGCATACCATCAGTGTCTGCGTTTGAGGTGAGGGTCTGCATCCCAAAGGATTTGGTGTCTAGTTATGTGGTGGGGGATGACATAGACAAATGGTTCATGACCTATGGGGTGGCTCTCAAAGTGTACAAGGTCCCTGAAGAGTATTGGGGGTCGTGGTAGCTTGTGGAGGTATATGCCCATGGTGGGAAGGGATACACTCCTGACACTAGAAGCAGGAGACAAGACACAGTACTCTTCCATGAAGGCTATACTCATCAACAAGTTTGGAATAACTCCAGAGAAGTACAACCAGAGGTTCAGGAAGAGCCACAAACTCCCTACACAAACCTGGGGTGGAGTTTCTAGATTTTTCTAGCCAGTCGTGGAAGGGCTGGGTGAGGGGCAGCAAACTTTTATGGGCTGTACAGTCTGATTCTGAGAGGGCACATGCTTGAAGTTTGTTTTGCAGAACTTTGCCAGCACCTAGTGGATAGCAAGCTGTCTGACCCCAGGAAGCTTGCTGAAGAGATGGACCTCTGGGTCAGCACCAGAGTGTCCACAAAGACATCTGGGGGGACTCCTGAAAGGGTGGTAAGGGCTCCCACCAGATGGAAGGGGGGGGAGATAAAAAGAAGGAGAACTCTCAAGGCCCCCAAAATGGTTTTCAGGGGATGGGCCCCATACCCAATCTGGTCACCAGAAAAATAGCTTCCCTGACAACAGCGAGTACATACCTTCCAAGTGCTATGAGTGCTTTGAATATGGGCATGTCAAGCGGGATCCCAAGTGCCCAACAAGAGAACCTCCTCCCACTGGAGGGAGGATTCCAGGAGCGCAACTGTAATGCTTGGGGAGGAGCTTGCCCCAGTTAGTGGGAGGTAACTTACTAGGATTACCATAGTGTCCCTGGGTGACACGGAGATGGTCCAAAGACCCGTTGCCATCCAATACTGCCAAGAATAGGCAATAGGTTACCATCAGTGGGCAAAGTGTGGAGGCTCTGAGGGATACAGGTACCAGTATTATGATGGTAAGGAGTCACCTGGTTCCCCCAGAGCAGACTTTACCCAATGTATTCCACCAGGTTGTGGTGGCAGACAACTGTGAGGGTCACTGCCCAGAAACCCTTGATCCCTTTGAGTGAGGGGGATCTCAGGTCTTCTGTAAGTAGCTGTAGGCTCTGCCATGCTTGTGGACTGTTTGCTAGGGAATGACCTAGAGCACACTGCTTGGAAGGAAGTGGTGCTCAGGTCACACCTGGAAATGTTGGGGATACCTGTGTGGGTTTGTGCTACCATCAGGTCCATGGCTACCCAGAGAGGAAATCAAAAAGGTCTGGAGCCTGGAGCAATGGCCCATACAGCTGCTAAGTTAAGGAAGGGTAAGGGGAGTGGAGGACCAGCCCCTTAGTGTCTCCTACCTGAGGTGGATGGGGTGCCCACGGTGCCCACGGAGGCTACCCCAGACCACAGTGGAAAGGACAGAATCTCCCTTGGTGACTTACCAGATCCTGCTGGATGGCAGGTAGAAGGAGGACACACCAGGGAGGACTTCTGCAAAGCTCAGAGGGTGTGCCCAGCCTTGGAGAGTATGAGGCAACAGAGGTGATGCCTCTGGTAATTGCCACATTTACTAGGAGGACAACCACTTGTACAGAGAGCCTAAGGAACGGGCGTGGCACAACAAGGGCCTTGGAGGTCCCACAATGCTACCGGTCCTTCTCACTGGGACATCTTACCCAGGACAAGACCTTTGCAGGCGTGTCCCTCACTTTTACTACCCCAGAAGAGAAGGTCTTTACCAGGCCAGGCCAGTGAGAAGACAGGACAGAGCTAAAGGCTTTCCTGTCTCCCTTACCTGTCATTGGCACCCCCTTCGAGATGGTAGGTATTGACACTGTAGGGCCCTTGGATCACCAGACCTCTTCTGGTTACAGGTACAGCCTGGTTCTGGTGGATCACACCACTAGGTACCCAGAGGACATACCTCTGAGGGCTACTACTGCACCTGCAGGGCTAGGGCCCTGATGGGGATCTTTATTCGAGTGGGTTTCCTCTAAGACGTGGTGTCTGACAGGGGCACCAACTTCATGTGTGCTTTTATGCAGTCAATGTTGGAGTGTGGAGTTACTTATAAGTTCTCCACCCACTATCATCCACAAACCAATGGGATTGTTGAGAGATTTAACAAGACCCTGAAAGGCATGATCAGGTGCCTACCTGAGGCTCTGAGGCATAAGTGGGACGTCCTTCTGCCATGCCTACTTTTTGCATACAGAGAGTTGCCACAGAAGAGGGTTGGGTTATTCCCCTTTGAGCTTCTGTATGGGCACCCTGTAAAAGGACCTCTCAGCCTGGTAAAGCAAGAGTTGGAGCATTCTCCCAGGGAACCTCCCCTGGATTTAGTGAACTACATACTGGCCTTCTGCAGCCAGATGGCCAAGTTATGGAGGCAAGCTTCAGACAACTTAGAGGCCAGCCAGGAAGTAGTGAAGCAGTGGTATGACAGCAGCTCATGTGGACTTACAACGTGGACAGAAACTGTGGGTGGTGGAGCTGAGGGGCCCTCCAACACAATTTGACTGGGCCTCATTTTGTTGTTGAGTGGAAGGGGGAGGCTACCTACTTGGTGGATCGCAAGATTCCCATGCACCCCTTAAGTGTTATCCACCTCAACCGTCTCAAGCCCATGCCGTTGGGGGCAGATGGAAGGGAGAAGGAGGAGCATGAGCCTCTATCTGACCTCTTAGGCTCCAAAGGCAAGGATGGGTCAGTGGAAGGTGTGAACTTCTCCCCTACTCTGACTCCTGAACAGCAGAGGAACTGTCAGCAGTTGCTGGGACAGTTCTCCTCTCTGTTTTGCCTCACTCCTTTGGTTAAACACATGTGTACCCACGACACGGACACAGGAGACAGCTTTCCTGTCAAGAATACAATTTACCAGCTGTCAGACAAAGTGAGGGACATAATTAAGGAAGAGGTTTCCAAAATGCTGGAAATGGGAAGTCCTTCCAGTAGCCCCTGGTCCAGTCTTGTGGTGCTGGTACCAAAGGCTGCCCCAAAGGGCACTAAACCAGAACTCAGGTTCTGTGTAGTCTATAGGGGGCTCAATTCAGTCACCAAAACTGATGCTCATCCAATCCCATGGACAGATGAGCTAATTTTCAGATTAGGGCTGCTCAGTTCCTGAGTACTTTTGACCTTTCTTTAGGATACTGGCAGATAGCCCTAACTCAAGGAGCAAAGGAAAGTTCAGCCTTCTCCACCCCAGAGGGCGACTACCAGTTTAGGGTAATGCCCTTTGCTCTCAACAATGCCCCTGCCACCTTCCAGGGGCTGGTAAACCAAATCCTGCCTGGGATGGAGGCCATAAGTGCTGCATACCTGAATGACATAGCTATCTTCAGAAACAGCTGGAATGACCATCTCTTCCACCTCCAGGAAGTTCTGCAGGCCTTTCTCATCATCTCCTCTGCTCTTCGCATTAGATCCTTGACGCTGACGCAGACCTCCATACAAGGTACTCTTTCAGCAGGCCAAAGTTGGACACAAAAGCAGCACAAACTTGCAAAATACAATTGTATTTTGTGAGTTAGCGCCGTTTTTGCGTCAAAAAGCGGCACAAATGTGGTGCTAAAAAAGTAAAAATATGGGCCTCAGTTTCTAAGCACTACAATTTCAGATATTATTTAAAAATTAATATCTGGACTTTTACCTATTGGATGTTTGTCATTTTCATCTTGATTTGCTGCTAAAAAAATATAAACTATCTTTCAGAACAACAGTATGGTTTGTGTTCATTTGAGAGGGGGAGTGAGAGTTTCCGAAATACAGATGAAGAGCATACAAAGGGCAGCCTACAGCATTATTCACAAGGTGTTTAGAGTTCATTATAGTGGTTACTGTTCGGGAGGATCATCATGCAAAATACCACTAGGGTATTTAATTTTTCCTGTTAACGTAATTCGTTTTTTAGCAAAGCAATTGCTACTCCATGTTTTGCAGCAGCGCTGTAAAGGGTACTTTTATTTGAAGCCTGTTTAAAAATCAGAAAGGGAAGAATGCTTTCTCTCCTCTTTAAATTACTCAAGGAAGTGTGGCTGTTCCAGTTTATACATGGAGCTGAGTGTGATTATTGTCATCTCTGAAACATGCTTATGTGAGTCGTACATATGCAGCCTATAGATAAAGTGAGATTAAGTGATAAGTATACTGTTGCTCAGCAAAAAGAGTGCCGAGGCTGAAGTATGTCTTCTGATCCTGAAATATATTTTTGTTTTTGCACTCTTCTTGGTCTTGAAGGACAGTAATGATTTTACGAAAATGCCTATTTATTTGTTCGAGGAGCTTTTGTCACACACATCACTTTTTGAATCTGGCTTGTTCTCACAGATCCACCAATAGTACATTTAGCGCTGGAAAACTAGAAGGCACTCACTAAGGTATTCCATGCCTGCAATACGTTAATGCATCATTAGGGAGAGTTTGAATTTGGCCTTATTTTGAATGACTGAAAGGGTGACTGCTTACATTAGATCATCTATAGGGAAAATACATGCAGAAGAGCCCAGACAAGATGATCCTGACCTTTGCCACCATAAAAGAGAAAGTTGTTTAATCAGTGATCCAAAGAATGACTACTAGGATGTTTATTTATAAAAATGTATCCTGGTTATGATAACTTTTGGAAGACTAATATACATTTTGTGTAACTTAATTAGGATCCAAATTGTGTGGGATGTCATTTTTTCATTATGTACTGTCCCTCACCATCAGGCTATACCCGGCAGTAACGGATAGTAAAGAAAAAAGGCATCTGTCTGCCAACTCTAAATGGGGTGAATGAATGGTCACATGGCTTACCTCTGACAACCCCTACTACCTTCGGCCACTAGAAGGTTTACATCGAGGGATTCAATTTTACTCTGGTAGTGTAAACTTGATAGACCGCCCATCTTTAAATCAGGCAGGCAGACCAAGAGTTAGGTGGAGAGGGTACACTTGCAACAGAATACCCTGATAGCCACATTCTAAATCAGCCCCTTAGTTATGTTATGTTAACCATTTTTCAGTGGGGGATTACTAGTAAGGTGTCCTGGTTCTGTTGACTGTTTACAACAAAATGAATATAAACACATATATTTTTGACAGTTTCCTACAGGCCAGATGATTATTGGTTACATGTAACTGTTTTGGTATAATCGGGGATGCTGCATATGAAAAGGATCTGCTGCGTCGTCTCATTCTCTTGATAGTTGGAAATGTTATGAGGCAAGCATATGAGGAAAGCAATTTATGTGATGGAACATAGAGCTTTTGTTCTTGACAAATTTAGGACAAGGGACATTGATGGATTTTTGCCAGATTGTAAGGTTTTTAAAACTAATCCTTTTTCAACGGGCAGATAAATTAATTAATCTAAATATTTAGAGATCATGATATTCTGTTAAAGATTCATCTCAATTCTGGCTGCCCTTTGTTAAATGATCTGCGTTTTATGTACTACATTCTCAATTGGAGCTAGATACAGGGAGTTACACCAATCCAGCAAAGATCCTGCTGTAGCCTCTATGACAGAGAACATATGCTCTGGAGAAAGTCTAGCAATTACTTTACTCATTTTCTTTAAAGGAACAAAGTTGGTAGAAATAACTTTGGTGATTTGCCTGGAGCAATTGAGTTCATCGTCAAATATGAACTCAGGATTGTGAACAGCATTTACAGATGTTCCACAAGTCCTAGAGATCTTGGCCACCAGTGTTTCGTCCAAACTAAATGAGAGCCTTGTATTATCAGTACCTCTAGCTTGTCGGAATTCAATTTTAGACACTTCTCCCTCATCTAGGTAGCTATTGAGTCCATACAGATGGTAAACCTAGCCAGCTATTGGTCTCCTTCCATTCAAAGGATGATCTTCGTATCATCTGCATATGTCATTACATCTAGAACAAGTGATTTAATTAGTCCAACTAGGTGAGCAGCAGATACATATGACAACTTGGGGCTGAAAGATGACCCTTGGGCAACCTCAAATTCTACCAGGATCTTATTGGATGTTAAAGGAGGTAAGGAACCACAGCACAGTGGTTAGACAAAAATCCCTTCAGCCAATGTAATGCCTGGGCATTTACACCAATTCCTCTTAAACATATATTGAGAATGGAATGAGAATCTGTGTAAGAGGGTGTGGATAGATCAGGTAATATGAGAGACGCTATTTCTCCTCTATCTGTATCATCTGCAGCCTATTCATCTCTGCATAAACACAAACTCTGTCCAATGATAAGCTACAAAAACGTGTTTGGAAGTCACCTAGCTTATGATTATCCAAGACAAACTTGGATAATTTGAGATTGGCAAACTTCTCTGCCACTTTAAACATAAAAAGCAGTAGGGCAATTGGGCAAGAGTAACTATGGACCATAGGATCCCTGAAGGTTTGTTTTCAGTGCTGGCCTAACAATGGCTTTTTTCCAGTCTAAGGAAAATGTTCCATGCTGAAAAGTGAGACTGATAATATTAGTCATATGTGGAGCTATTGTTTCCATGGCCACTTGAATGATTTTTGCAGGGCATAGATCTACCAAAATTGAGCCAAACTGCAGCACGCTTTGAGTAGTGTCACCTTCACCTTTTCAAGAAACAAATGCAGCAGTATACTCTACTATATCCCTGTAAGTAAAAATTATTAGAAATTAAGTTGACCTTATCTGAGAATTAAGTGATGATATCACATAGCTCCACTACATGTTCAATTTTGTTGACATGGCAAGGAGAGTTTCCTGTCTCATTAATGATTAAAACAAATATTTGGACTTATTATTGACTGATTGAATCTTGTTAGCTAGGGTGACCATTTTAGTTTCTTTAATTTGCTTTTGATATTTTATAAGAACTCAACGTATTTACTCTTTTCATTGCATTGATAACTTTTACGCCACTCTTTTTCTAGTGCTTTTCATTTATATTTATTTAAACATAGGCCATCCTTATACCACACTGCTGACGGATGCTTCTGGTGCCTCCTGCTCATCTTTAAAGGGGCAATAGAATTCATAACTCTTTGCACCCAGTGTTTAAATGTTTTACCTCTAAGTCAACATCTCTCACCTTGTCAGGTTCTATTATTTCCTTTATTCTGTAATTATTACTTTCCTCAATTAACCTTGATAGTGCTTGGACTGGGAGGGCGGAGTTACTAATATTTCACGCCATACAACATAACAAGGCAACTTGTTACCTTGTGTGAAAGGGAAAAAGCAGAAATTTGCCATATCTACTAAGTTATGTTGCACTTCTGCTCTCTCCTGGCACACTGTGTGCTGCCTAGCACAAATGCAGGCACCCTTCTGCCATGCTGCACTGGTGCCTGCATTATGGACAGGACTGTTTTTAACAATCATTAGAGGTGTACAGCCTGACAGATACTGGCGGATGGGTTACTCCGTCACAACGGTCATAGATATCTCATCCGCCAAAATGTAAAACCCATTATTTCCAATGGGATTTAGATTTTGGCGGACGGGATATCCGTCACCGTTGTGATGGAGTAACCCATACGACAATAACTAAATCAGGCCCTTAGTCCTCTTTCTATGCATGAACACATAAAATGAACACTAACACATGCACTTGGAACAATCCTAATATATGCAGAATCAGTGGCTCTCCTGTCAATGGAAATTAATCCTCTGTTACTGCGACTGCCTCATCATTTCAATACTGACTAGCAGAAACGCTTGGCACTGACAATCCATCTTTTATTGAGATGAGGCCATCGTGTTGGATATGGGCATATACAAGCAGACCAAGAAAAACACTGTGATTAGAAAAAAAACAAGGAAGAGCCTAAGACAGATAAAATGTATCTTTTTTATCTATTGACCTTGATGGCATAAGTGAGCAAGCACACCTACCAAACGGTGTGTATTCTTTCGGTAGCCCCTTACGTGAGAGTGCCGGTAAGGTCCAGGAAAGACAGTGCTAATTTGTGCTTTTTGTTTCCGGTGCGGAGCACCGGCACTTATTTTTGAGGGCCGGTGCTTATTTTTATGCCTCAAGCACTTGCTGCGAGCAAAAGACACATATGAGAAAGACAGAGGAAGAGAAAAAAAAAAAGCGTCACAAAGGGAGAAAGCAGAAAGCTGCCAGAATGACCTGAAGGGGCAGAAAGTGGCTGTAAATTGATTAAAAGAGGCCCGAGATGCTTCAGGTTTACGCTGCCTCGGTATTCAGTGTTCGCACATTTAATTGCAGCAGCCGCGTGTTTAAGAGGAGGGCTCTGGGCACTGGCACGTTTTTAATTACAAATTAAGCACTGAAGAAAGATGTAGCGCAGTGTGTGACAATTCTGGTACTGATGCCAAGGCTATGTTTGGAACACTTACTGCACAAAAGGCCTTTGTGCCCCATGCACACACACGATGTTTCTGCTTGGAAAGCCTCCATCAAATTTCCTTAAAATCTAATTTCAAGAAAATACATTCTTATTCGAACGCCTACTAGAGAGAATTATAACAATACAAGGAGCTACACCAGGTATCCAGACAATTAGCAGAATAACTTACTTTCTGTTTACAACCAGCCAGTCGCGAATATAGGTCTCTACGCAGTCCTTGACGTGTAGGTCCAGATCAGCCCTGCAGGGATAACAATAAAGAGACATGTTTCAGCTGGAACAAAAATGCCTTAGCCCAGGGACAGAATACTTACTGAAGCAGGATGCAGAATTCTACGGCCTACTGACACCAGCAGTGAGTTCTGTGAGGCGTGCAGGGCTCTGACTGCCAGGCCTGGCTGACTGCTGACAGGCAGCCACTGGCGTTCATTTAGTACTTTCAACTAGTGAGCCACTGCGCGTCAAAAGTCAAAACCACAGGCTGCACACACTCGAATATTGCTTTATTTACGTGGAAAGAGAGAGTGGAGATTTGACACTACAAGTCGCAGCATGTGAGGGAATTTTCAATTCGTACTCGCACCTTAAGGAAGGTCAGGTGAGAGGAGGCCGATTACCTCATAAGTGCAGTCCAACCAGAGGCTTCGTACTGGGAACACTGCTCGTACTTTCGAATTCTTTTATACCTTCCCAGAGAGTGAACAATAGAAGCAAAGAAAAGAGCTGTTATTTGACATGGCTGTGTTGCTCTTGTACTCTGTCACCCAGCCACAACACTGCCAAGTTCCTTGTTTTTGCCAATGCAAACATCAGTGTTACGGACATACATAAGTTAATTCAATGTTACACTGTTCGGGATTTTGTTGCAGTGGTTGCCAAGGCTACTTAATTAAGTCACCAAAATCTATTAAAAAACTGGTGTTTATTCTATCTTATTAGAAATCAAAATATTTTCATCTGACAATGTTGGGCTCACATAACTTCATAGTAGAAAAAACCCGAAGTCAGTGATTAATAACAAAACATTTTTGACTGGCACTATTACATGCTCTTTGTGGTAAGGATGGCAGAGCTTGATGCAAACATGGTTTCCCACCGTATTATGAAAGCAGGTTTATGGAGGTGGTAGAATAATTATGTATTATTTTTGTGTTGCATTTTATTGTTGTAGGAGGCTGGCCTGCTTTGTAGTATACACCTTATACCAAGTCCAGTTATCCCTTATTAGTGAAATGTAGTCAGTGTCTAGAAGCCACGCTGCCTAGGGGCAGCTGTAGCTGAGCAGCCAAGGCTTATATAGGAGACATGCAAAGCTCTTGAAAGATCACTGTACTCACACAGTACTCACACACATGAAAGAAAATACTCAATGTTACAAAAATAAAGGTAATTTATTTTTAGTGACACAATGCCAAAAATACCTTAGAGACTACACTGCCTTAGGGGGTAATTAATGTACACAATATATACACTAGAATGCAGAAATAGCTGTAAAACAGTTAGAAAACAGAGCAAATTGTGAAAATCACAATAGGTTGCAAAGGGCCTAGGGGGAAAACAAACCATAAACTAAAATAGCGGAATGCGAAAGAAGGTGTCCCACCTAAGCAAGGGTAGCGTGTAGAGGGGCGCTGGGAGTAAAAAGTAAGTAATGGAACCCACCCCAGAGCCCAGGAAAACAGGAGTAAATCACAGCAAGTTTCCTAGAACACACAAGAAGTTGTGATAGAAGGTTATGCAAGAACCAGAAGAGACTGCAAGACACCAACAAAGGATTCCTGGAACTGAAGACCCGTGGAAGAAGGGGACCAAGTCCAAGAAGCACTGAAGAGTCCAGGGAGAATAGGAGCCCCTGCTAACCTGGATGAAGGTGCAAAAGAAGAACCACTTGTAAGAAGACAAAGTCAGTTATGCACCCAAGAAGACAGATGCAGGTTCCTGGTTTGTGCAGAAGATGTCGCACGCCGGACGGATGATTGCAGACTGGTTTGCGTGCTGGATTACGCCAACAAGCATTGGCACATGCAAAGCTCGCGGTTAGCGGAAAATGGAGCTGCCTGGGACCAGGAGGGACCTGGTGGCCTCTACCCAGGAGGGGGAGGCAGGGGGGACTCTCAACAACTCAGAGAGCCCTCAGAAGATCAGGCAGTGTGCACAGGAGTCCCACAGCACGGAGACAAAGAAGGTGCAAATGGAGGCCCACGCAGAATGACACAAAGAGATCCCACGCCGCTGGAGAACCACTAAGGAAGCTGTGCGTCACAGGATGGAGTGCTGGGAGACTAAGCAGTGCAGTGCATGAAGAACTTCTGGGAAGGTCACACACAAGCCTTGGCAACTGCAAGTCACGCGGTGCACGGGGGTACTGTCTTGCATGGGAAGGCAAGCCCTTACCTCCACCAAAGTTGGACAGCTGGACCTTGGGACTGTCAAGGTCACTTTAGTCCACCACCCGTGTTGCTGGATCCACGCTCGTCATGAGGAGAGGAGACCCACGCCACCGGTCGTCGCTGCTGAGAGGTGCCTGCTGAAGCAGGGAAGTGACTCCATTACTCCACTGGAGATTCCTTTGGTTCTTCTGGTGCAGGCTGAGGACAGGCAGTCCTCAGAGGATGCATGACCTGGAAACAGTTGTAGTTGCTGACAGGAGCTGAAGATACAATGTTGCAGAAGTCTTCTTTGTTGCAGTTTGTAGAGTTCCTGGAGGGTTCAGCTGCGGTTCCATCGGCAGAAGATGAAGTAAAGGATGCAGAGGATTCCTGCTGGAGTCTTGCCATCCGAATCTGCAGAAACACTCAGGAGAGAGACCCTAAATAGCCCTGAAAGGGCGATTGATCAGCTACACAGGTAAGCACCTATCAGGGGATCAGAGGAGGGCTCTGATGTCACCTGCTGGCACTGGCCACTCAGATGCTCCCAGAGTGCCCCACCACCTTGGAATCCAAGATGGCAAAACCCAGAGACACTCTGGAGGAGCTCTGGCACCACCCCTGGGGTGGTGATGGACAGGGGAGTAGCCACTCCCCTTTCCTTTGTCCAGTTTCGCACCAGAGCAGGGACTGGGGGTCCCTGAACTGGTGTAGACTGGATTATGCAAGGAGGGCACCATCTGTGCCCTTCAAAGCAATTCCAGAGGTTCTAGGAGGCTACCCTCCCATGCCTGTAGCACCTATTTCCAAAGGGAGAGGGTCCTTAGGGACCCTTCTCCCTAAGGAAATGCTTTGTTCTGGCTTCCTGGGCTTGAACTGCTCAAGCAACAGGGGGGCAGAAGCCTGTCTGTGAGGTGGCAGCAGCTGGAGCTGCCTGGAAAACCTCAGAAGGCTGGTATGGCCGCACTGGGGGTCCATTGTGGAGCCCCCAGAGTGCAGGGGATTGTGCAACCAATACTGGAATCAGTATTGGGGTACAATTCTCAGTTGTTAGATACCTTACATGGCCATATTCGGAGTTACCATTGTGAAGCTGCACATAGGTATTGACCTATGTCCAGTGCACGCTTAAAATGGCGTCTCCGCACTCACGAAGTCTGGGAAAATTACAGCCAAATTTCCGAGGGATTATGTAGAATTGTGTGAAGAGCATAACCCAACATTTAGCGGTCTTTCCTTAGCACAAAGTGGACCCTTTCATCCAAACTGGACCCTAGGATGCATTCTACTTTAAGGAAATAGAATTAAATGCAACAGAACACGAAGAGCAGCAGCCAGCAGGTGCTCTTGCTCGCTAAATTACTTGTTCCTGTGCTCCTGCAGTAGGTTTTTATGCCAAACTACTCATAATTTTATGAACCTATGTAATTGAGCAATTTTCTGTAATTTCACATTAAAAGATTAATATCAAATTGCCAAAATTGATCCAATTACTAAATCAGCTTAATTAAAGCTTTAACCAGGCCTAGAAATAACGCCACTTTTAGGGCCTCATTACAACCCTGGCGGTCAACGATCGCCAGGGTTGAAGTGGCGATCGTACCGCCAACAGGCTGGCGGTACAAAGCGCCATATTTTGACCACAGTGCTGCCCTGGGGATTTTGACTCCCCTTCCCGCCAGCTTGTCCATGGCAGTAGACACCGCCATTGAAATGCTGGTTGGAAGAGGATTCATTAGCATGGGCAGTCCAGGGGCCCCCAGGCAAAGCCCGTCGCGATTTTCACTGTCTGTGAAAAGAGCGATGGGTGCTGCTGCACCCGCCGCACCGCCACATTGCCGTCGGCTCCATTAGGATCCGGCTGCAATGTTACAGCCGACATCCCCGCCCGGGCCAGCGGGGATGTCCAAATGTGGCCGGCGGATTTACGGCCGCATGGGCGGCCGACTGGCAGTACAGCCTTGGCGGTCGGCCTCGTCCGACCGCCAAGTTTGTAATGAGGGCCTTAGTCTAACATCCACCTTGCATGTGTCCTTGGTTTTACATAACTAACTATAAACTATTAATTCTCCTGGCTCCCAAGGTTTTGCATTTTTCGGAACAATAAAGTATGGTAGTTGTATTGGTCTAGTCTCCTGCTAACTTTGCCTTGCAAGGGGATGTTACAACATGCACTGTTCCTTTCATGCCTCTGCTGCTGACCACCTCTGAGAGACAGTTGTGCATCCCATTCATTCAAAGTAGCAAAAGTGCCATACCAGTCTAGGCCCCTTTATTTGTGTAAAGTCTCGGATAGCACTCAAACACACCGCACACTCCATCTTCTCGAAATTATGGTAATTTTAAATATTTGAGCTGCAACTCCCTTATATCGTTATGTATATCTAATTATGTGATGCTTACTTTACAGAAGTGTTCGATGTTTAAACATTTCTTGAATAATGTGTGGTTTCGTGAACTGTTTTCAGGATTAGGGACTGGCTGCGTTCCCATTATCATGTTGATTGTGCTACCCTAGCTCAGTGGATGACATCGGGTACCTTTCCCCGTCTTCCCTTGCCCTTTCTGTTACTGAAACATGTTCCGGGTCAGACACTATTTTATTCAAGGTTCTTTCCTCCTGCTCTCCTTCCTTGCTCGGTGATGCCCTGGCTGATAGTTCCTCGCGTGTACGTTTAGCCACTGCTTGAGGTGCTCCTTTGCATAACTTTCCCTAGAAGCACTGACGTGACTTAGGGACTGCTCTACTGACAACTAACCCCCAGGTGCACTGTCTCCGGCTTTTCCTTCTCTGGCGGCCTCTCCGAGGCTCTTCCGGCCTATTTGAACGAATTTAATGTTCTGGTTTTTTAATGGGAAGCTGCATTTACTACCTCTTCTCTAAAAAATATTTCGTAATACTGTCACTAAACCTTTATCAATTACTTTTATTTATTTGTAGAGTCTTTGTAAAACATAATCTTTATCAACAGAGAAATCCTAATTTCTTCCACTGCTTTATTTTTCCTTGAAAGGTGAATGTCTCTCCCACTGTCACATTCGGGGTTTTTGCATTGTGTACACATTTAAATAATTAAGGCGGTTTTCATACAACACATGGTTTAAATTAACTTTCAATTTAGTAGCCCACCTTTGAACTGTCAACTACTTACTTGGACTTCAGATGTGGCGAAAACATGTCACTGTAGAGGTTAAAATTTGTGCACACTACACGTTATTTTAATACTGCTCGCCATAAGATGCTGCATGTCCAGAATGGAGACTGCTGGAGCGTCACATTCACGTGTGCTTCGATACCAAGAATGATTTAATACCCCTTTGTGCAGTGACCCACATTCCGGGCCTTTGCATTCTGTGCGGGTCGGGACAAACAGAATCACAGCCTGGTGGAACTGCTTGTCCACATCTCATTTCACAGATCCCAACCTCTCCTCCTTTAGAACCACATTCTTGCAACATGACAATACCTAATCACCTCTGCCTATCAATTCATCCCACAAACCCTCTGCATGAACTCACTTTCCCTACTAGTGATCACACCTGAGGCCTATTAGTTTAACCTACCTCATACAATGCATGGCATGGTTTCCTTGAGGGCACAAAACGAATCCGAAAACCAACAACCCAAACCAATAACCCAGGGTTCTGGAGCAGTGAGCTACCCGTCATAAACTGCTTCAATGGATTATCAGGTGTATTAGGGGTAGTAAGTGCCACATAAAGGCAATGACAGTAGCTGGAACCTAAGGTGCCATTTATTCAGCCACTGGCTCACTTTGCTAGTCCAAAACAGGATCTGTCATGGACCACCCACAACAAAGGGGGCATGATAATCCAAAACATCTGCCAGGATAACAGATTTTTACAAGTGCAGACCTTAAAAAAGCATAATGCAGCGACTAACAGAGGCAGAATGCATTCTTTAGGCTATAAGCAGAAAAATAAAGCACAGGGACCGGCCATGGTAAGGAACAGGACAACTTTGGCCAGAGTGTAACCAAAAACACAGAGGCATTGTTCACAAAGCAGAATTCCCTCTAAAAAGGATAAAATATACTCACGGAAAAAATCAACAGTAAGACCTGTGATTCTATGCATATTAAGTATACAAACCTGCCTCTAATATTCTTATTGCAGACTATGGGCCTGATTACGACCTTGGTGGATGGGCTACTCCGTCACAAAGGTGACAGATATCCCGCATGCCGTTTTACAAGTTCCATAGGATATAATGGAACTAGTAAAATGGCAGGCGGGATATCACACTTTTGTGACGGAGTAGCCCATCCACCAAGGTCATAATCAGGCCCTAAATGTCACTGGTGTAACAAAAGTCCTGGCAGCCCTCACGGTGCATGGGGGTGCCCTGAGCTCCAGGGCCAACCCCCTTCAGCACAGTAAGCTTTGCACAGGTGGTGGGCCCCTGCCTCATAGCTCCTGACTGGGCCTGTGTGTGTGTGTGTGGGGGGGGCCTTGGTGTACTTTGCAGGGGGCCCCCTCAAGTTTTGTTTTTTGATAACCAACTTTTATTGATTTATATATATATAACAACATGTCACACGCAGGGAGACACATTTCATTAGCGCAATATCACATTTAAGTACAGAGTCATAGGTCAACAGGTCCATTTGATACATGGGTCGAACAGAGGATTCACGCTCAAGTAGGGCCCACCCAGGCATCCCAGATCTTGTGATATTTACCCTGACATCCCCTTGCCTGGTAAACAGGTTGCTCCATTTGGACGCAACAGTCCATCCTCCTCCTCCGTTGCTGTAATGAGGGGGACGCCTTAGACTCCCAATGCCTAGTAATGTCTCTTTTTGCGATAAGTAGGGCTGTGCCCACAACCCTACGGATCGGCTGAGAGCTCCCCATGCCCTCCATCACCCCCAAAAGGGCCATTACGGTTGAGCAATGTGGAGAGCTCAGTGAAGATGTGTGTCCAATATCGTTGTACCTTGGGGCAGGACCATGCTACATGGAAGAAGTCTGCCGGTGAATAAGGGCATCTGTTGCATTGAGAGTTTGGTTTGAGCCTGGCACGAAAGAGTCGGGGCAGGGTTAGGTAGGCACAGTGTAAGTAGTACATTTGCACCATACGCAGTCTGGCTGAGATTGCGAGGACACGCAATACCATCATTTCATTTCGCCAGTCCTCCTCGTCCAATGGACCAACCCAAGTTTCCCAGGGGGTCTGTAGGGGCTGGAGAGATGTTGAAGCGTTCAGCCCAAGGGAGCAATAAATCTGCGCGATTCCCCCAGCACTCTGGGCCCCCATCATTACATTTGCCTCCAAGGGGCTAAATTCCGGTACACAAGTGTTGTTGTTAACATGGGCACACAATGCATGTCTTAATTGTAAAAACTTGTGGAATTGTGTCTGGGTCAGTGCATATATTTCTCGAAAAGACATCTTGTGTGTGCCCTCCCAGACATCTACCACTACTGTGATGCCTATGGTGTCCCATCGTGCACAACAATCCAGTTTGGCAACCTCTCTTAGCCATGTCCCCCACCATAGAGGGGTGTGCTGGGTGACCCGGCCCCACCACCCTATCTGTCTTTGAGCCACCCGCTAACCATACAGGACCTGAGTGGTGACTTCTGGGATGGCCTTGGGATGGGGCTGCTGTAGAGCAGGTCCATAAGATGTGAGAACCCCAGTGTGGATCGTTCTAAGCGGTAAGTTGGATAGTCCCATCCCCCTGTTAGTCATTTGTTGATAGTGAGTACCTGTGCTTCCAAATAACAGAAGTATAAATTAGATATAGCTAGACTGCCGCCATACACACTGTGCTGGCAAGTGTCCCAGGAAACGCGCTGTCAGCCATTGCGCCATATAAAGGAGCAAACCGTGGCGTCCATCTCCTGAAACCAATGGCGGGGGAACAAGAGGGGGAGATTTTGCAGTACATATAGGAAGCTGCGCAGGACATGCATTTTATAGAGTGCTTTACGGCCCATTACTTTTAACGACAGGGTCTGCCATTTCCCCAGTTCCGTTTTCATCTAGGGGGCAAGAAGGGTAAGATTGAGGGCCTAGGTCATAGACAGGTCAAGTGCCACCTTCATGCCAAGGTACGTAAAGCTTAAGCATCGGATAGGAATGTTCATTTGCCAGTCACCCAGAGCACAAGACTCCGAGAGCGAGACCAGAAGAGATTTCTTGGAATTCATCTTAAAGCCAGAGGCCTCTCCGAAAATGTGCAGCAATTGGAGACACCTTGGGCTGCTTGTCTCTGGCCGTGACAGGTACAGCAAGACATAAGAGCGAGATGCGGTCCTCCTCCCCTCCCATCTATCGCCAGCCTTCCAGGAAGGCATCTCGACGAATCATTTGTGTAAATGGTTCTATGGCTGGGGCAAAGAGGACAGGGGACAGCATGAAGCTCTGTCTAGTGCCTCTCCCGACAGGGAAGTCCTCCAAAAGCATCCCATTTAATAGGATACGGGCCGTCGGTGTTTGATACAGTAACTGAACCATGTGTCGGAACTTGCGCGCCAGGCTCGCTTTCCAAAGGGTCAAGTCTAGGTAGCCCCAGACCACTGTATCGAATGCTTTTTCAAACTCAATTAGAAGGAGGGCTAGTGGGGAGGGGCGCACATGTCTGTGTGCCAGGGTAACATGGAGCCGTCGCAGGCAGTGTCTGGTGCTGCGGGCTGGCATAAAGCCGCATTGGTCAGGATGGATCAAATGGCTTAGTTCCGGCCTTAGACGAGTAGCCAGTATATTGGCATACATTTTAAGTTCACTGTTAACTAATGACATCGGACTAATGATATCGGACAGTAATCTGAGCAGGACAAAGAGGGGGGCCTGGACTTGGGCAGCACCACTATCGTGGCCTGGTCCAAATCATGAGGGAAGGCACCCCTCTCCAGGGCCTCTGTGTAGAGACCATGGAGTTGGGGCAATAGTATGTCCCAGAATTTAGAACAATATTCTGCCGGGTACCCATCTGGGCTGGGGGTATTCCCGGGTCACAGTTTCGTGATAGCCTCCCCAATTTTCTCTATGGTTATGGGGTCGTCAAGGCTTCTACTAATGGGGGCTGAGAGGATCTGCATGCCTAGTTCATTTAACAATGTCATCTGCTGTTCAATGGCGGGTCTGGGTACTGCAGTGTATAGGGCGACATAGTACAGAGCAAATGTCTTGGCTATTTCCCGGAGGGTGGTGTGAATTGTCCCAGAGTCGTCCATTATCTCAGGGATCACCCGTCCCATCATTGGTCTGTTTGCCAGCCAGTACAGAAGCTTACTGTTCTTGTCACCCCAGCTGTAGATTCGGGCCTGAGATGCCCACCAAATTTGTTTTACCTCCTCCAGGGAGTGGGTTCTAATTTTCTTTCTCACCACCTCCAGGGCTCGCCTATGCCTCTCCTCTCTCGTTCTAACCACCTTGTGCTCCAGTTGGAGTACCCAGGCCTCAAGCAGCGTGCCGTGGGCCTGTTTCTTCCTCTCCCGCCGTCGTAGAAGACTCTGAGCATGTCCACGAATTGTGGCCTTGCCCAGAGTGTGATATGGGATTGGATCAATCCGGTACTGTCACTGAAGTAGTGTTCGATCTCCTTATGGAGGTCCGTAGAGTAGGCCTCGTCCTGCAAAACCCGTGCATTGATACACCACATAGGCCTTCGACTCTAATCAGGATGGTCAACAGTCAGGGAGATAGGGGCATGGTCAGAGAGGCCACGGGCGAGTATCTGGATTTGGGTGACCAGGGAAAGGTCAGAGGCAGGTGTAAGGAGCATGTCTATATGGGCTTGGGTGTGATGTGCAGCTGAAGTGTGGGTGTATTGCCACAGGTGGGGTGCCACATCTGCCAGGTGTCACAGAGACCCGTGCTCGTCATCCATTTGGTGAGAGATAGGTACCGTCTGCGGCGCATGTCTGACAGGGGGCCTGTAATGTCAAGGCTCGCGTTCATGTCGTCAACCATAATTGAAAACCCCATGGGCATCTCGGCCAGTAATGCGGTAAGAGCAAGAAGAAACCCCTTGAGCCCCGTGGGGGGGGCATATATGCAGAGTAGGTTGAGGTTATGCCCACCTTCCGGGCCCGTAGGGCCACGAATCTCCCCTGTGGGTCCATCCATGACTGCTGTATCACTAAGGGGCAGTCTCGGTGCAGAAGTCTCGCTACTGCCCTGGTACCCCTTTTGTAACCTGCGTAGTAGACCTGGTCAAAGCCATATAGGGCCAAGAATGGGCATGTAGTTCCCAATAGATGTGTTTCCTGGAGAAGTAGGATAGAGGGGCGGAGGCACTGCGCATAGTGTAGTACTGCCATCCTTTTCATTTTTTCGAGGAGACCGTTGACGGTTCACAAGACTACAGTGGTGGGTGCCATACAGTGCTGTGAGAAGGAGTTTCCCCCGGTTCTGCTCATGCCGGTGGGGGTACCGGACATTTGCACTGGTGGGCCGCCGTGAGCGTGTATCCTCTGATGTGCAACATCCAAATGTTAAAGATGGAGAACAAACAACACTATAGTAACGCAGTCATGCGCTGATAAACACCTCCCAACTCTCCCCTCTCTATATTTCCCCTCCTAACTTGAAGAAGCATCTGTTGCCCTGAAAGACCCTGAAAACCAAGGAAAGATAAGGTAAACCCCAGGTGGTGTGGAGTAGTGGACCCCTCCAGTAGGTTTAATCTCAGATGCATTCCACTGATGGGCCCATGCTGAGTCGGCCATTGCCCTGCCGGACAGTCAAATGGGTGGAGTTTGGCTCAGTCTTTCTCCTTCTTCCAGAGTCGTTTGCCCCGGAGGCGCCAGACCATGGTAGGCTGCCTTCTGCTGTGGAGGCGATGGCAAGGAGGGGGCCGCCCCATGAGTTTGTGAGGCTCGTCAGGATCGGCGTCTGCGGCGGGAGCCAGCACAGACGCGCCCAGGGCAATCGGAGGCCCTTAAGTCTGCCCCAGGCGCGTCGACCAGCGTCTGCCTGAAGGGAGGGGGGAATACTGTGCTACGCCTCCCGGACTGGCAGCTCCTCCTTCGCCCTCTTCCAGGCCACCTATGGCGTGTCAAAAAAGTGTGTCTTGCCTGCATGTAGAACCTTGAGGCGGGTTGGGAAGAGGAGCATATATCGGTATCTTTGAGTTCTGATAGAGGAGTTCCGCCTGAGCACGGGCCTCACGCAGGATAGCGTCCCGGTCTCGAAATTTGAGGAAACGGGCAATAAGTGCCATAGGCAGTTCCACCAGCGGGAGGGCTCTGTGGGCCCGTTCAATGGCGAACCATGTGGACAGTCTGTCCGAAAGGCATCCATGATCTAAGCCAGGCCTCCAGGACTTCGATGGGCCAGGCCCCCGGTCGTCTCCGGGAATCCCACGAAACGCAGGTTATTCCACCTTGAGTGGTTTTTAGCGTCCTCTGAGTGTTGCTGTAGCTGGTGCATATGGGTTAGGAGGCAGGACACCTTAGTCTTGAGATCGCATACCTCGTCCTCCACTGTCGACACACGTTTTTCTGCTTCAGTGAGTCGTGCTGAGACATTTTTGCGGTCCTGTCGCAGCAACACCATATCTACTCTCACCTCCCCAATTTTGTTCTCAACCACTACATGGGAGGACTGTATGGCATGTAGGATCTTGTTGCTGTCTTTCCCCTTCTCCTCAGTCAGGGCAGGGGCCCCCATGGTGCCTCCTCCGAGGGCCCCAGCTGGAGTAATGAATTTATCTATCTGAGTTTGGGAGGAGGGTGTTTTCCTGGGTTTGTCTTTCCCCGTGGTGTTAGGGGGCAATGTGCGACTGTGTCCGTGGAGCACCGGCAGGGCTTGGTCTCCTCTATCTCACCAGGCCTCAGTGGGACATAAGTCTGTAAGGCCTAGTCTCTCAGGGCCATGCCACCTGCAGGCCCGACAAAACAGGCCCCAGGCGGCAGAGGGCCAGCAGGCGACCTGGATCGGCATCAAGCAGTTCTTAGTCGTGCCCTGCAGGTCTTGAAATGTCACGCTGTGCCAAGGGCCTGCGCGCCCCCAACAGCGCAGGTCCAGTCGCAAGTTCGCCCCACAGCTCAAGGCCCGGCAGCCAAGTGACCCGGCGGCCACAGATTCCACTTGCGGCATCTCCGCACCCCAGGAAGCACCCCAAGCTGATCAGGGAGGCCACCACTCCCCTTCTTCACTGTTGGGCCCACAGGGCGTGAGTCAAGGCGGAGGGGAAAGGGGTGCGAGCCAATCCCTCCCAGGAACCGGGAGCCATGGGAGTCCCCCAGGCCAGGCCCGATCTGGTGCACTCACCTCTTCAGCGCCGGCTGGCGTAGGCCTGCACACAGGTCAGCATTTTCTGGGCCTCTGTTGCCGGCCTGTGCTCTGCTTCCCCACCGGGGGCCAATATCTGTAAAGCCAGTCCAGGTGAGGGGGGCCAGCTGTCACCAGGTTCCTCTGGTCACCTGCCCCAACGTCTCATCACCAAATGCATGAGTTCTCAGGGCAGTGCCATTCGGGGCTAGTGGGGCCCGCCATCTTGGATGCTCGTCATCTGAGGCCCTCCAGGAGTTTGGGCGCTCCAGCTGGTGGAGGCCTCGCAGCACCTCACAATTTGTTCTGGGGCTCCCCTATGGCTAGAAGGGAGTCCTGGCGCCGGTCCAATGGGTCCACATGTGGCATGGGTAACAGTGGATGACGGAGGGGTCCGGAGCACTCTCAGAGTGCGACCGACATCTTGATGCCCAAATTTTGTTACATCACTGATAATTGTGACATCACTTGCAACCTGTAATAAGAAAATGATGCAGCTATTCCATTGAATTAAATTCTTACAGTTGTGACATAGCAATTCATCTGCCATGGCCAGAAACAGTGAAAGCAGTAGCTAGCTTTTCAGGTCTTCTTTAATATATTTCCTTGATATGAATGGTAAATACGAAAAAAGGAGACTAAAAAGTCCCTTTACAAGAGCTCATTATAAGAAAGGAAGTATTTATTGCAGACTTCTAATGTTTTTGAAGGGATAGAAATCAATATATGAAGGCGGAACATTTCCGCAAGCTCCCACACATACTGAAATATGTCCTTTTTAGTAGTAACTTACATTGAACTAGTTACATTATGTTTTCGCAACAAATTACTAATTGCACACTGGTGTGTTTAATTTCACAGTACAGATTTTGCATGTATTCAACATATTCACACCATATTACCTTTTCATGGGAAAGTGGAAGAGTCTAAGGATTTAAGCTTTCTATAGACAGCATAATGTGACTAATACGCTCTGCTGTACGCTAAAAGGATACTGCAACCAACCTTTGAATTACACGACGTCATTAAGGAACGCTTTCCGTGGCTTGCACTATCCTTATAATCTATGGAAGAGGGTATTTTATTTCATATTTATCCTATATATTGGGTGTCAGTAAATCTACCATATCCTGACACAGAGAGAGGCTACAGTAGACTCTAAGAAAATGTCTGCATGCCTTGACATCACAGGCTGTAATGGAAACATTATTAATTGTAGGCAAATGGTGCCATGAAGTAGGAAACGTTAAAACCATGTGTGTCCGAAAATAACATAAAGTTGCATGTTTGACCCTCCCACTTCTCTGGACCTGAACCATCATGGCAAACACAAAAGTGTACGTTTGCCTTTATGAATCGGGCTCTCTGAATTTAAGTCCCTTCCAACGTCTTTGTTTTCAGGGCATTGGACCTCCTTAATGGGTGCTCTCTGAGATTACTAGAGATAATGTGACACACTAGACTTCTGCCGTCACCGGAAGTTGATGGATGGCCAGTGGATGGGCGCCCAGCACCTGCAATATGGTTTGCATTTTCCCATCACAGCTAGATTCAATCACATGCAAACTGTTAGCAAATCATTTGTGGTTTCATCGGCGTGCCAGGCACCCGAATTTTTAAGGCTGTCATAAAGAGGGTTGATACGCCATAGTATTAACTGCACTTGTTCAGACACATAGGCTTTTTTTTATTAAGCTTTACGACTCTACAGCAAAGTTAGGAGCTATCAAATAAAATATTTCACGTTCTCTGAAACAAATATTATCAACATCACCAAAACAAGAGAGGAACATTAGGAGAACCTGGCTGACAGTGGCAGAGGTCAGGGCATCAGTGCATCCCCTCCACTTCAAATCGTTTATCCCAAGTCGCAGTTCAACAGTTAAGAATCTGGAACTTAATTTGAAAATGAAAAGAAAAACGCCTTTGGGCGCACTAACTATTGCACTAACCTTTGCAAGGAGGAAGGGACGGGTCACAACTTGGAGACTTTTACTATTTGCATATTAGCAGATTTACAGATATATTAACATAATTGGAAAATTCTGCTGCACCCGTGTTCCATGATCTTCTTTTGTACTTTTACATATTTCTACCTATTATCACAGAATCTTAGACAAGAGTTAAAATGTATGCTTGAAGCTCAACCGAGGTGAGCTCAATAAATCGGATTTTGAGTTTTGCGGAGTAGCTGCATCTTCTTCAAGAGACCCTTTATTTTACTTATCAGTCCGTTTTTAAAACTGTAAAGTGACTTATGTGACTAAATAACCAGGGAGTGTTATTTGATACTCATATAACTCACTGTCAGCTATTTGTATAACACCACGGCGCATTCACTAATCTGGGGAAGGATTAAAAAAAATTAGGAGGTTTCTATCACGGGCCAGGGTCTGAGTCAATTTGTTGCTTTGTGCTGTTAGTAATGTAAAAAATGTATCTCTGTTATGTGAATGTATCAGACTAGGGCCCTCTTTCTAACTGCGGCACAAATACCAATGCAAGTGCAAACTCCTGTTTGGCCCAAATCTGGAGTCTAACTCGGGTATAACTATGTATTCCGTGGGTGTTTGCTCATTTGAATTTTGCCAGGTAAAATGTGGCAAAAATGTTGCTGTAATACTGCTCAAGATTGCACAAATTGGGAAGGTGGAGAACAGGCACAATTAGTGCTTAAGGGCCTGATTTAAATATTAGCGGATGAGTAACTCCGTCACAATGGTGATGGATATCCCATCCGCCAATATCTAAACCCCATTATATCCTGTGGGATTTAGATTTTGGTAGTTGTGACGGAGTAACTAGTCAGCTAATATCTAAATTGGGCCATTAGTCTCCATTCTTATGTTCACAACTCAAGATGATGCACAAATTGTGGGCCATGTAAACCTCATATACAAGTAATTGGTATGTACTGGTACAATGAGTATACATAATTGCGCAACTGCATGGAAGAAGACCTTCAGTGGGTTGCAGTTCTACATGGTGAGCCTGGAGGATTCTGCCTTCTATGTGGCTATTTTATCCACCTTCCCATTCAGTACACATGCCCACTGCCCAGCAGATATAAATGTGCAGTAGGTAGCTGGTGGAGGCATTCTCTGCTGGGTTTCCTATTAATCAGTTAGCTGTATATTTAGGTCACGTTGAATGTGGGATCAGAGTTTTGTCTTTCTGCATTTGGTTACAGGAGAGACTTGTGACACATGTTGACGCACAGTGTTGTATGGGTAGTTGCGTGGACTTTTCTGAGGGAGAGCCAACAAGTAAAGTATTTGTTTTATTTATATTGCTTATTTGGGGCTTTTACACACCACACATCGATTTGCAACCACTTTACTGCACTTCATGGCAACAGAGGGTAAAGTAATAATGGATTCAGACAATATAAGAATGAGAGCCTCCACACTGAATGGGTAGCTGGAATATCCAACCCTTTTAGCACATTTGGATCTGCTTGAGTGTTCTTCCCCACTTGTCTTGAATTCAACAACTACCAGGGGATGTGCATAAGGTTATTGTTGCTCCCCAGCAAAGTATCGGATTCTATTCAACAGTGGCTTATCCAAAGATAATCTACCCATAGTCAAGGAGTGTACTCCCTCCTTACCAGGCTAGTATAGACTTATAATTCGTGGCAGTACCTGTGATTGGGGGCACAGACATTTTTATTTAAAAACCAGTGAGAAGAGATTGCCTTTTCACTATCATTTAATCATTTTGACTTCATCTGAAGACTTTACTAAAAATATGCGAGAGGCCTTGCTGCCATAGTGACTCTGTCACCACTAACTTTGGACCAGGGCTAAACATGATGAGACTGATGAGCTGCCTGAAACTGCTGTGTTCTGCTGGAATAGGAACTGTTCTTATGTAACAAGAGATCTGCAATGGTGGGAGGACAATAGTCAGTATCCAGCTGAGACTGAAACCTTCATGGAAGTCCAAACTTAAGAACACCTAATCCAAGAGACATAGGCTTCAGCAGTCAAACTGACCCAGATCAAAAAGAAATGTTCTTCTGCAACAAGAACAAAGACAAAGACCCAGAGGTGGGAGTTACGCAACAACTCTGCCTTGAAAGCATGCTCGCATGTAGACAGATGAGGATGTGCTGAGGGTGACAGCCTATACAGGCATGATACCCCCACTTGATTCTGCCAAGTCTATGTGGCATCAATTTAGCCCACCTTCACTTTTTGAGGGACCTTTATCAGTTGATTTCTAGCCAGAGGCACATCAGTTTTTACATATTTTGCCAGGATGTTTGTTTGTGCCAGCTAGCGCATACTCAGTCTTAGCACTGGGCAAAGATTTAATTACATTATAGTAAATACTAGTGTTCCTGCATCCCTAGTGGGTGTACACAGTGCTAGTGAGTCCCTCTGTATCGATGTGAGTCACCAAGAATGTAAATTGTGGTTTTCTGTTGCCCTTTGGTGCCATCATGATGTGCATCCTGATCTTCCACAACCCACGGATAATTCAAACAAAAACTCCTGAGATGTTCAAGTTTCTTTTGTTCTTCCCTTATTTTAACAGCCTTATGCTTATGACTGCAAATCAAAGTCTACTCATTTTACAAAACATAATACCGGACATTGATCTTTTTTGTGTGTGTAATACTGTATCTGCAGATCTCAGCTAACCCACCCAGTCAAGTCAAGACAGCAAATATAGTAAGCCTTGACAGCTATGACAAGTTTATATTGGAAGTCAAATATAAAAAAGGGAGTCTTGGCTAGAGGTGGGCAGAAATCTTGGAGTTTCACTCTGAGGAATTCCATGGATTTACATAAATACTCAGCAAGATTCCATGGAGCTCCACTAATGGGTGGAAAATGTGCATGTTGTGCTGCAATTTAATGTTGCTAGCACGAGCAACGTGGAAACATCAGGGAGAACTGCATCATGCGGTGCACAAGAGTGAGTGGCTTTTCAAGTTGATTTTGCTGGCACTCGAGTAGAAAATCTACTTGAGTGGCAGCAAATCTACTGGAGAAGCAGCCTTCTGACTGTGAGTGCTCACAACCCCCTGGGACCACCCATCCCCTCTGTGTTAGAAAATCATGCCAGGGGATGCCAAATCTCGCTCTCTAGCTTGCAATTCTGAATCACTGCTGGAAAAAAAATTATGCCACATTGCGACTGGTGGTATTTAGCTGTAGCTCCTGGTTACAAGAGTAACGCAGAGTCACCCAATTCGGTCAAGTCCACTGGTTGAATGAAACATTCCACCCACCCCTGGTTTTGACTATCCTTCATCAGTCCAATAGTAATAGTATAGGACAGTCCCAACAGAAAGGCATGTCTTGGCTTCTGGCTCTGTCAGATGATTGGATCTTTTGTGATCAATCATTGAATTTTCAGACTCTGACCGAATGTGTTCTTCAAGTGTGAGGTTTATGGTGAGGATAATCCATAAACCTTTTGTATGTGGTCAGGCCAAGTCTGTTGTGAGTCAGAAACCTTAGATACCTGGTCAATTCAATGCCTTTGTCAAAAGGACTGGTGACTGGTCTCAAATATCCAGGTATGGTGCTATCATGGCTAGCACCAGTATTACCCAGTGTTTCTTTACAGTAAATTACAGTAAACAGTATAGTACAAATTCTTTCAGTGTTTCTTTACAGTAAATGAAAGACACCATATAGAAGCAATAGGAGAGTAAATGTGATTTGGATGACCTTGTTGATTTGCGGTGTGAAGGACCAGGCAGTGTAGAAGATAACTTCAGTGTTATTCAGCATTTGTGTAGGTGGGTGGGCGCTTTGGTCACTCAAAGGGTATGCCTGTATCCTGATCTCAGTTCTGGATACTTTGAGGCAAGCCTTTGTAGGAGGCTGGCGTGGTTTGTATTGGGTGCCAGAGGTACGTACACCTTATACCAGGTCCAGTTATCCCTTATTAGTGAAATGTATTCAGTGTCTACAAGCCAGGCTCTATAGGGGTAGTGTGGGCAAGCAGCCAAGGTCTAACTAGGAGTCATGCAAAGCTTATGCAATACCACTGTGGTTACACAGTACTTACATACATGAAAGAAAATACTCAGTGTTACAAAAATAAAAGTATTTTATTTTGGTGACACAAAAGCCAAAAATACCTTAGAGACTATACTCCCTTAAGAGGTAAGTAATATACACAGTATATACACTAGAATGCAGTAATAGCTATAAAAACAGTTAGAAAGCACAAAGAGTGAAAATCGCAATAGTCAGAAATGGGCCTGGGGGAACACAAACCATATACTAAAATAGTGAAATGCGATCGTCGGTTTTCCTACCTCGGTAAGTGTAGTGTGTAGCAGGGCACTGGGAGTGTAAGAAAACACCAAAGGTAAGTAACAGAACCCACACCAGAGCCCAGGAAAGCAGTAAATTACAGTAAGTTTCCTAGAACACACAAGAACATGTGATAGAAGATTATGCAAGAACCAGGAGAAAATGCAAGACACCAACAATGGATTCCTGGACCTGAAGACCTGTGGAAGAAGGGGACCAACTCCAAGAAGCACTGAAGAATCCAGGGAGAACGGGAGCCCCTTCTAAGATGAAGGTGCACAAGGAGAGCCACCGGTGAAGAAGAACAGTCAGTACTGCATCCAAGAAGATGGATGCATGTTCCTGGTTGGTGCAGATGATGCCCCATGCCGGATGGATGATTGCAGTCTGGTTTGTGTCACTGGATTCAGCCAACAAGCCTTGGCACACAAAAAGCTAGCAGTGAGTGGAAAATGGCTCTGTCCGGGACCAGGAGGGACCTGATGGCCTCTACCCAGGAGGGGGAGACAGAGGAGACTCTCAGCAACCCAGAGAGCCTTCAGAAGACCAGGCAGCACACACAGGAGTCCAACAGCATGGGGACAAAGAAGGTGCAAAAGGAGGCCCACGCAGCACTACACAAAGGACTCCCACACCGCCGGAGAACCATGCAGGAGTTTGTGCGTTGCAGGAAGGAGTGCTGGGGGCCAGAGCCGCACGGTGCACGAAGAGCTTCATGGAAGGATACCAACAAGCCTTGGCAACTGCAAAACATGTGGTGCACAGTGGTACTGTCTTGCTTGGGGAGGCAAGCTCTTACCTCCACCAAAGTTGGACAGCTGGACTTCAGGACCGTCGGGACCACTTCAGCCCACCACCCGAGTTGCTTGCATCTATGCACTTTTTCAGGAGAGGGGACCCAAGCCACTGATTGTCGCTGCAGAGGGGTGCCTGCTGAAGCAGAGAAGTGACTCCTTCAATTCAAGGGAGATTCCTTTGTTCTTCTGGTGCAGGCTGAAGACAGGCAGTCCTTGGAGGATGCATGACCTGGAAACAGTTGCAGTTGCTGGTAGGAGCTGAAGATACAATGTTGCAGAATTCTTCTTTGCTTCTTTGTTGCAGTTTGTAGAGTTCCTGGAGGGACCAAAGGCAGTTTCGTCCGTAGAAGGTGAAGTAAAGGACACAGAGGATTTCTGCTGGGGTTTTGCAATCTGAATCTGAGGAATCACCCAGAGGAGAGACCCTAAATAGCCCTGACATGGGGATTGGTCAGCTACACAGGTAAGCACCTATCAGGGGAGGGCTCTGTAGTCACCTGCTGGCACTGGCCACTCAGATACTCCCAGAGCGCCTCACCACCTTGGAATCCAAGATGGCAAAACTCAGGGACACTCTGGAGGCACTCAGGGCACCACCCCTGGGGTGGTGATGGACAGAGGAGTGGTCACTCCCCTTTCCTTTGTCTAATTTCGTGCCACAGCAGGGCCTGGGGGTCCGTGAACTGGTGTAGACTGGATTATGCAAGGAGGGCACCATCTGTGCCCTACAAAGCATTTCCAGAGGCTCTGGGAGGCTACCCCTCCCATGCATGTAACACCTACTCCCAAAGGGAGCAGGTATAACACCACCCTCCCAAAGGAAATGCTTTGATCTGCCTTCCTGAGCTCGAGCTGCTTGAGCAACAGGAGGGTAGAAACCTGTCTGTGAGGTGGCAGCAGCTGGGGCTGCCTGGAAAACCTCAGAAGGCTGGTATGGCAGTACTGGGGGTCCACTGTGAAGCCCCCAGAGTGCGTGGAATTATACAACCAATGCTAGAATCAATATTGGGGTATAATTCCAAGATGTTAGACACCTTACATTGCCATATTCAGAGTTACCATTGTGAAGCTGGAGATAGGTATAGACCTATGTCCAGTGCACCTGTAAAATGGCATCCCCGCACTCACGAAGTCCGGGGAAATGGTCATGGATGACATTGGGGCACCTCTGCTAGTGTAGGGGTGCCCTCACACAAAGGTACTTTGCACCTAGCCTTCAGAGTTGGAAGGCCTGACATATAGGTGACTTATACGTCACCTGGTGCAGTGTAAATGGCAGTGAAAGGGTACATGCACCATTTCACACAAGCTGCAATGGCAGTCCTGTAGAAGCCTTTACATGGGCTCCCTATGGGTGACAAAAGTAATGCTGAGGCCCATAGGGATCTCCTGCAACCCCAATGCCCTGGGTACCTAAGTACCATATACTAGGGGCTTATAAGGGGTGACCAGTATGCCAATTTGGGATGATATACTGGGTTACCTGTATGCAGTGACAAAATTGAGGGGAGAGAGCATAGCACTGGGGCCCTGGTTAGTAGGATCCCAGTGACACAGTCAGACACACTGACATCAGGCAGAAATTGGGGGTAACATACCAAAAAGAGGGTTCTTTCCTATAGCCTTGTTCTAGTATATTCAGGCCAGGATATATTTCATGCAATGAGTGATATGTTGCTAGTTTCACATTATTTCCTACATACAGTGAACCTGGGTGTCCCTGCATAAATATAGAAGCTACTTTTTCTGAACCCTAAGAAATAGGCCGGCAGGACTAGAAACATGCTCAACAGTACTGCACGAAGGATGAACCTTTAGAAATTCTACAGACAGCTTTGATGATCTTGGAAAAAATTGAGTAGAGCAACCAATAATATTTACTGATATAGTTTAATATCCTTTTCTGCAAGAAATTGGATCACTGTTTGAGGAGGAGCTGAGACTCTACTAGAGCAGGAACCACAATCCTTGTCAGGGTGAGGCACAAGCAAACCTCAAATTACCATGTGCTCAAACTTCTGATAGCTTGGCACAGAGCAGTCAGGCTTGATTTAGAGGCAATGTGTAAAGTATTTATGCAGCACTTAAAACAGTAATAACGTAAAAACACAAGAAAAATCCCACAACAATTTAGAAAACTAGAGTAAATTTTAATGAATGGATGAAGACTAAAGCAACAAAAAAACGATTATTAGAACCAGAAATATACATTTTTAAAGATTTCAGTGAATATAGCACCAAAAAACATAAAGCAGCAACTGTAGTTATCTAGTCACGCTAGACCGGGACAAAGTCACAAGCTCAGGCCAACAGCAATGGAGTACAGGCCGGCTACAGGTACCCAGCTATGATGCATCTTCCAGTGTCAGTTCCAAAGAGCTGTGCGGCTGCAATATGAGGTCCTGCATCGTTGTCGAGGAGGTCACTGAAGAAGGGGCTTGCGATGCGAAGTCCTGCATCGAGGATGCATCATGCGCTGGCTGGTTCTGAAGAAGCTGTGGGGCTTGTGATGTGGAGTCCTGTGTTGTCGTCGAGGCTACCATCAATGAGTAGCTTTCGATGTGGGGACCTGCATCAGAGATGCGCTAGGCAGCGCCAGTTACGATTGGGCTGTGGACTGTGATGGGAAGTACTTCAGGAAAATCCACACAGCAGAATAGGTGTGTTGGTTCTGCTCCTTCTTCCCATTCAGTCCCATTTAAAATTCACCTATGAGGCTAAGACCAATGATCTTCCCTTTCTGGACCTTTCCTTACAAGTCCAGGATGGAAAATTAAGCACATCACTGTTTCATAAGCCTATGGAATGCAATACTTTGCATCAATACTCTAGTAACCATCCCAGAAGACTCAGAGCAAGTGGAAAAAAGATTATGTCAGGGAGACAGCAGTACTAAAAGAAAAACTGGTATCCCGGCATTATTTATGTTGGTTGGTTTCACGCTCACTCAAGCTTGCGTGGTACTGCCACAAGGAAACGTTACACCCAAGCCCAAACCAGAGAATAAATGGCTACCTTTTGTATACACCTTCTGCCCAGCTAGCAATAAGATTGAACAGTCATCAAGAAAAACTGGAACATACTGAGGGCTGAACCACTTTTTTCTGCACCATCTCTATTTTCCTACAGGAAGGGTAGAAATCTCGAGGACCATCTCTCCCATGCCATTACTTAGACACCTAATTCTAAGACTAACCAATCTATCACAGACACATGGGGTCTTTCCCCCATAATGGGCCATTTCAAATGTCAAAACTGTTCTGTGTGTGCACAGACCTTGAACATCAAAACATTTGACACAGGTACCACCACAAACACCTTGAAACAATTAAGCAATTGTCACTTTACAACTGTGATTTATGACATCAAATGTCCATCCAATTTAGTCTACATCGGGCAAACCACTCAGATCATGAAGGCATGGATTATACAACATAAAAGCAGAATTAAATGTCAAGTTGTAAATGTCCCATTGGTCTCACACTTTAAAGCCCATAATCATACTGAAAATGATTTTATATGGCAAGTGGAGGACCAACCCACTCTACCAATGTGTGGAGGCGACCTCTCACAGATTCTATTGTGCTGTGAATATCACTGGATCTCCAGCTGTAATTCAGTGGATCATAGAATTAGCACCCTGGATGAGAAGAACAGGTATCAACCTAAAATTCCTTGATCTAAAGAACTGAGCAACAAGACATTTTCATTAATATTTGTGTGCCTTATGGTTATTCTGCGATACCTTGTAACCTCTATTACATTTTGGAAAATGTACTTTCTGACATAGTGAGTTCCCATTAATATCACTTAACTATTGTCACATTTATTACATGTCAGATACTGTACATTATTCTGCTTTATTTGCTGTTATTAACTATCATGTTTCTTAACACTATGGGCCTGATTACAACTTTGGCGGAGGGTGTTAATCCGTCCCAAATGTGACGGATATACCACCCGCAGTATTACAAGTCCATTATATCCTATGGAACTCGTAATATGGTGGGTAGGATATCCGTCACATTTGGGACGAATTAACACCCTCCGCCAAAGTTGTAATCAGGCCCTATGTAACCTTTATTGCGTTCAGTATATCACTCATATTAGTGTATGAGTTATTACATATCATTCATTGTATATTATTTTGCCTAATGTGGTGGTCCTCTGATATTAACTATCATGTTTTAAAACCGAAAAATATAGATAGTAGGCCGAGCTGGGCCTCTTTCAAGACTCTGTCCTTTTTTCATCTCTTTCTTCCTAATGTCCTCCCTTGTGAGCACTTTTTATGCTACCGCTAGTTAGCAGTCATGCTTTTCCATACGCCTCTGACTTCAATAAGCCCACTCTGTGTATTGAACCTGATTGTTAGGACGCGCCGACTGATACAAGTTAGTGCACCCGTTTTGCCAGGGGCACCCACTCATGTCATGCAGTTTTGTTTGGGTACATTTTCTGAAGGCTGCCTCACTTTTTAGATTTATGTCCCATTCATATTTCACCTCCCACAACAGTCGTATTTCTCCTGTTTGCATGGTAATATCTCACACTAATATTGTATGCGGATGCTTCAAGGTTCCACTTGAGCGGAACAGTGCGGGATTACCCTGGCAGTGCTGCGACCTGGTTTTATTGATGTATGAGGTTATTCTACTTCCTTCTCTCCATGCTGACTGGCTTTTTCTTTTGCAGTCATGACTTGGGGTAGATTGGCTTCACCTCTGACCTCAGAATCTTTTCTGCACTGGACATGTAGTCGTGTCCTTGGCCTAAACATTGTTGAGTCATTTAGACAGTTGACCTGGTACCCACACTTGGGTCAGTATGCTCCCCATGAAATTTCTTCTATATACTAGGCTACAAGGTGCGCAGGCACACTAATGTTTTTGCTTATTCTTCTAGATGTTTTGTCTGGTCCTTAGGGACCTTGCGAAGTACCCCTGAACATAGCTCTTATTCCTGGACACTCCCACCTCCCCCTGAGTGTTGTCACCTTCCAGGTAAACGTCCCAGTCAGCCCTCCATTTGTGTTACACTTTACATTCACCAGCTTTTAAGTAATAACTGGTGGATCTCTCCTTTCCCTCCCAGCCCGGTACTTGGAACCCTTGGGAATTGTCATTTTGTGGATGACCGTACCCTAGTGGATGACAGCCAGTGATTGTTGTCTCAGCGTGTGGATTCTCAGCCCTTGGTAGAATACCCCTATGTGAGTGACACTCCTGTTGGGTTGACTAGTTAGGGGTCAGTTGATTAACAATAGGGACTAATGCTATTCCTTCTTCTTGTCATCTCTTTTCTTCTACGTACCTACAAATCTCTCCAGGTACCTTTTTATCTGTCCTTGAATTACTCTTTGTACCTGCTTCACTCTGTGCTTCATCTTTTATATTAATTTTCATATCTCACCAAGGAGGCAGCCATCACCCTATGTTGTGTTATTCATGTCCTGATGATGACCTCCAGTCACGAAAGTCAAAACACTGTTGACTTGCACAAAATAAATTTGAACTTTTGAATTATGATTTGATTTGATAAAGTTCCTTTATAAGTGTATTTATCTCATGCATAACTTTGTTCTGCATTCCTCTCCAATATGCTGTAGCATTCTTTAGTTTTTTTCACGTGTCTCACCTGCACCTTCTTTTTCTTCACAAGCACAAAATGTTCACTTTTTTACTTAATGTACAAGTTTATATATGGGTTACGCTGCAAACTGATTTGTGAAGCTCAATTTGTATGTCTTTGGTGATAATATAGTTTTATTTAATCATGTTCCTGGGACTATTTGTTTGCTATATAATGTTTACATTGTAATTATATTCACTTCTTGAATCTCATCCCTTCATTGATTCCCACTGAGACATTGTTGCATGTTACCATATTTACCAAGGCCTCTACTGGGACTACGGGTGTCTCCTGTGATTGTTAACACAACTTTCTTAAAGTTAAATTTTCAGAATTGTGATTAAAAATCTGACTTCACCATTAAAGAGGACTTTTAATTACAATACTTTACACACCAAACTCAGCTTGTCTACCTGTTCCCAATTGGCGGTTACAGCTTATTAATAAGGTAACTCCAATGTTATTCTATGGGAGAGTTTGCCATTGCAGTAGTGAAAAACAACTTTAAGAGTGTTTCCCTACCAGGATAGGTAAAAGCACACATACTTCTTTTTAAATACACTGCACCCTGCCCTCTGGGCTGTTTGGGACCTACCCTATGGGTGACATATTTATTAAAAAGGAAGGATCTCACCTGGCAAAATATTTATTTAGCCAGGTAGAAATGGCAGTTTAAAAACTGCACATACAGACTGCAATGACAGGTCTGAGACATGTTTGAAGGGCTACTTATGTGGGTGGCACAATCAATACTGCTGGCCCACAAGTAGCAGTTAATTTACATATCCTGCGTACATGTAGTACCACTTCACAAGAGGCTTACATTACATGTAAATGAAATTTGCCAATCGGGTACAAGCCAAATCTACCATGTTGTAAAGGAGAGCACAAGCACTTTAGAACTGGTTAGTTTCCAGGTAAAGGAGGGCAGCAATAAAAACAACTATACATGAAAAGATGCTAATCCAGCCCAAATAAAATATGCCTTGAAAAATTCAAACCTTTAGTTATTTTGTGTCTGAATGAGGTGGACTTGACAATTTATGCAGCTGAATTGTTTAAGGCTGGCTATATCGTTTTACAAATACATTAGTTAATGATGTCACCGAAGGAAACTATGAAACACTGTAGCTTTTACATTTACTTTGGTATTAGGCATTCTTCTCAGACATCAGCCATTACCTTCCCCCGGTGCCTGTCTATAACTTTTCTTACAATGTTTCCTGGGTTTTCACCCTTTGGTGAAGCACTCTTTGGTCCGCAGCCTGATTTGCACCATATAGAGTAAACAATGGCTCTTGTTGCCTTTGAGTGTCACACAGAAAGCTGAGAACTTGAGTCAATTTAAACGCTTTTAAAAGTGCATTTTCACAATTATATAACTTGTTTGCCCTGGTGTGTGACGATAAAGGGGGTATGTGAAGAAATTGGGTAATTTGAATCATAACTCATTGAAATGTGATCTGAATTTGATTATCTTTATATTGTGCCTTACACATATGTGTGTGGAGGTTTCCTTTGCTGCTAAGGACAAAATCACAAAGGTAAGACAGTCGCCCTTACACAGTACTTAGGGCCATATGTATGAACACATTTTCTCATAGACACGGAATGGACAAAATACTTTGATACATCTGGCCCTTAATCTGTAAAAGAATGAGTGTAGGTGCCTAAATCTCTGTTCAGACGCCTGCGTCAGATGCTTTTTAATGTCAGAGCACCGAATATCAAGGCTCCGCAATGTTGAATCCACCTCATGCCTCTTTAATCAGCTTCAAGAAACTGCCTGCCTCTTTATCTCACTCCTGCAGATTCCTCCTTTCCCTTTTTGTGACGCTTTTTTCCATCTTTCTCTATCTCCTTCTTTGCACTTCGTTGGCTTTTTTCCCCTCTCTTGCTGTCAGTAAATATCTAATGGACTAAGTGACGGTCCCCAAAAATGAGTACTGATGGCCCCCACCAACAACCTTCAGTTTAGATTAAGCACTGCACTTGCAGAAATCTGGTTTACCCTTGAAGGTTATTCTAAGTAGGCACTAGGTTCGGCACTGCCTATCTCAAAATTGTGGCCTCGTTACTTTTTATTCTGTGGACACCAGGGGCGAAATTCATTTCTCAAAAGCACATTTTATAGCAATTTTCCGTTCCAGAGCACAGTAAACCGCAACCCAAATTAGAAAGGAGATGCAAAGAAATCTAACAAGACACAGGATAGGCAGGCATGCATACAATAAAGACCACTTACAAACAGCTCATTGTCATTTTTAAGTGAAATATAATTTATGTGGCTGTCGTTTCTGGATGTAGCCAAAGTCCCAAGGGGATACCTGGCATCCTAAAATAACTTGATTATCTTCCATGACTACCGGATGAAATGGGTCTTTCAACTAACCCTGCACAACATTCACATTGTCTTTTAAAAGAAGGTCTATTAATGCTATCATAACATGACTTTCTGCAGCTGAGCTAACACATTTTCTGATTTGTAAACACTGACCTCCCTATAAATAATGCGTGACTGCTTATTTGCTATTGTTACAAATAAACAAGTATGCTACTGTTGGAACTAAAACGCCCTTTACTTAAATGTTTTGAGGGTTACAAATGCCCTTCAACTTGTGGAGGTTAATCCTACTGTACTGTCATTTGCCGTGAAGCATGCTGTAATACACATTTTACACAATGGTTCCTGTAGCATAGAGCGACTGGGCTATCTCTAATGTTCGCCAATTTGCAGAGAAAGGATCACAGATTACCAACCACAACAGCAGCCGGATGTCAATTAATTGCACTACTGATTGCAATGTGACAAAAGATTTTGGATACGTACGGGATAAATAAGAAAGATGTGCTAAAGGTGCAAAATGCAGGCCTCTAATTTATACAATAAGTGGGATGGCTACACTGCAAGTTGTTTATCAGCTACTTCCTCATTTCCTTCTCCTGATCCCACAGCAAGTGCCGAGTGTCTATCATGCCTGAGCAGCCAAGTCTATGCCGGCGCCCATGAAGGGTTCCATGAAAGCGCTGTCAAAGCTGCCCAATAAAGACCGGAAGAAGGACAAACAGACCACAAAAGGAGAGCCATGCCATCTACATTTAAAACGTGGTGGAGCAAGTGCTCCCGAACACCAGAATCTCCTCCAAGGCCATGGGCATTGTTTGAAATTAGGTTTTTGGTTGGAAGAGGTCTGCACCTTATCCAAGCAGGAACCACAATCCTAGTCAGGGTAAGTTAGTTACACACCCTAAATTAACGTGTGCCCACCATCTGGTAGTTTGGCAGGCAGGCTTAATTGAGGAGGCAATGTGTAACAGTAACACAGTGAAAACACCACAAACAGACTTCACACCAAGTTAGAAAAATAAAGTATATTATTATGAGTAAAATGAGATAAAAATGACAAAAAACCAATAGTAGAAGTCGAGATATGAATTTCTAAAAACTAAATGTAGCTGTAGTGCTTGGAAGCATAAAGCACCAACCAAGACTATCTGGTCGTGCTAAACCGGGGTAAAATCGCAAGTTCAGACTGACCGTGATAAGCTGTGGGCGGGCTACATGGAACAACCTTGCCCCATTGAAAAAGTACCTTGTATGGAGGGTTACGTCAACGTTGAGGATCCAATGCGAGTAGCAGAGGAGACGATGTGAAGGTGATGCGTTGGTTCTGATCTGCCCAATCAAGGGATGCGTCTTCATCGAACTGAAGTCATCTGTAGTCACGCAGTGGTGTGGTGTCAAAACCTTTGCAATGAAGGTGATGCATCATCGTCAATCCTGAGCCACACAATCGGTGTTGCAATGTATTTGTCCTCAGCAGCCACGGCTGTGTGGCAGAGTTAAAGTAAGGTGCGGCAGTTCCGATCGGTGCTGTGACAATGATGTGTGGATTCTGCTGGATCAGCACAGGGAAACCCACCTCCAAGGGCTCAGGACTGGATCGGCACCACTTGGCAGGACAGGACTCACAGCTGGCAGAGGTCAGTGAAATCTTTGATGTCCCTCACACTTCAGAACAGGAGGCAAGGCAGCAAGCCGTTGGAGTCACTTTGGTCCTGGAGATGTAGAGATGTGGGTCCAGTCTTTCTCATTCCGAGGGAAGGAGGGCATCAGGCAGCAGGGCAGGCACAGCTAAGCAGGAGTCCAGCAAAGTCCACCAGAGTTCCATCAGAGTGACAGTCCCTTCAGCACAACAGTCCTTCTTCCTGGCATAATGTCCTTAGATGCAGAAGTGTACTGATTTGGTGGTGTCTGAGGTCCAGTGCCTATACTCAGTTGTGCCTTTGAAGTGGGGGAGACTTCAAAAAGAGGTCTTTGGAGTGCACAAAGTCCCTGCCCTTCCTACCTTGACCCAGACACACTAGAGGTGGTTTATATAGCCTTTTGTGAGGGCTCGGCTCCCAGTTCATTTAGGTGTATCAGCTTCTCCCTCCTATCCTGCTCAGGATGACCCATCAAGATGTTAACGGCCCATCAGGCACAACTAAGTTCCCTTTGTGTGTGTCTGTCTGGAGGGAATGCACAAGAGCCCAGTAGTCACCTATCCAGAAGTGCATTCAGCAACAGGCAAAGGCACAGAATAGTTAAAGTAAGTACATGCCAACTTTCTAAAAGTGGCATTTTCAGACTTGCAACTTCAAATCCAACTTTACCATAAGTTGTGACTTTAAATTGGGAGCTCAGAGACACCAAACTAGAAATATCTATCTGGTCTTAATTGGAAATTACACTTACAAAATGTAATAAGGTAATCCCAGTGCTAACCCATGAGAGAGATAGGCCTTGCAGTAATGAAAAACAGTTTTTCACTAGCTGGACATGAAAACTTAAAAGTACATGTCCAACTTTTTAAATACAATGCACCCTGCCCTTGGATAGGTCAATGCTACCATGTTTTAGGGAAAGAGCATTTTAGCTCTGGCCAGCAGTGGTAAAGTGCCCTGAATCCTAAAGCCAGCAAAAATGAAGTCAGCAAAACAGGAGGTCAGAAGGCAAAAGGTCAGGGGGAAACCATGCCAAGGGTGCCAGGTCTAACGCACATTATGAACTCCTTCATGAATAAATGCGATCCCTGAGGTCACCAGTAGAACAATTCCCTCTCAAATCCACCTTCTTGACCTCAAGCTGCAGGGGCAGTAATCTTCTATCACAGTTTCCGTGTTGTGCAGGCCAAACTCCTTAAGCCAGCTCTTTAAGCCATATTAATGATTGTCCTTTTGGTCAAAACACACTTTTTACCTTTGTTGATGTGGTAAAACTGAATGTGGCTCAAGCTGAAAATGAGTGTAGCTCAGTTCTGCGAACCACAAGGTTTATGAATGACCACTGTGAGATGGCAGGACATCTGCCAGAAAGTTGCAGATAACCTCTCTCCCCTACTTTGAGTGTAATGTGTCTTTATGAACTCTATGCACTCTAAACAGGGCTGCCAAACATAAAATAGAGAGTTTAGGAATGAGAGAATGGCGAATAACCTCCAAACTCCCACTTAAAGACTTGTAACTACAATGTTTCACCAGTTGAGGAGATGGAGGAGACATATGGCATTTCCTGCAGATATGGTTAGACTTTGTGAGTGTGGCTACTGTTGTTTACTGTACATGTCAGAAAATACTTCAGTGAACAGGTCAATTATCTACCGTATATGATATGGAATTTACCCTCAAGAGTGCCTTGAACACACTCCTATGTGACTGATCAAGGGATTTAGGACATACCAGCCTCTATCTGTGAAGCAAGATCAAGATCACTGTGATACTCACAGCAATAATCTCATCACGCTCAACACAGAAAAATGCAGCAAGACAAAGACAAGATGTTCTGCTATGCCCCTAAAATCTAGAACTCTAGTCACACCTTGTACTCCAGGAATTAATGGAAAACTCTCCTTTTCAATAAACACCTCATCTATGTGATCCATATGATTGATGCCATTTAGTAAGTTTGTCTACACTAATGTTCAAAAACCTAGTACAGCATGTGCCTTCCCTTGTCCCACTTCCCACCTTTTTACTCTCTCTTTTTCAATAGCCTGTGTGGCGTGAGACATTGTTTTGGAGCTAGGTTTGCCCTTAATGACTGCCCGTGGAGACATACATATATATTTATGCACATATATACCTTTCTTAACCCATACTTTACAGCATGTGCTAATACAGGCCCTATTACCACCATTCTAAAATGTTAAACCAATAGAGTAGGGAAAGTAATTTGCCAAGCTAAACCTTTATTATTGCAATTGCTACCAAAACAAAAATATACTGAAGTAAGTATTTTAAGATTGGCCCGTGTCGTTTATTTTGGAACCAAGCCAGGCAATCTAAAGAGGCCTATCAATAAATATATTGCACCTATTTATTGTCAGTCCATCAAGCCAACTGACTGCGCCACATTTTCCTAAACTTATATTTAGTGATCACTGCTTTCTTACACTTGTCGTTTTGAAGTGAGAAGCACTACCTACAGCTAAAAATGCACTTTAATGTCAGTCAAGATGTAGAAAGCTTCTGAAGGACTATGGACCTTATGTGCAGTTTGCAGATGCAGTGTATCCACCGCAAAAAAGTGGCATCCTTACTGCTCTATTTATAATACCTAAAGGCCTTATACATTTTAAATAGGGTAGATGATCACCTGCCACTTTTTGACAGATATCACACATCTGTCAAACTCTAAACCGGGCCCTTTATATTTAAGTAGGGATCAAAATCACAAAGTGTTTTCCAGTCACCTCTTTCAAATTCTCCAGTTTCTATGAGCCCTGACTCAGCCATTGGCTATGCACAGCTCTGTAACAATGGAAATGTAGATAACTAAGTATTTATTTGCCCAATTTCAAAAGCTGCTGTTATGGCATAGATAATCGTCTGTCAGTCATGTATAGGGAATGCAAGAAGACATTAATATGACGAGTGAGTTAGGGGCACTCTTACTTATTTTATTACCTCAAATCTTTAAAATAGGACAAAGCATTGGAAAAAAAGGAGTGGGCTGGGACATGCAACATTAAAATGACATTGTAGAGGTTTTTCAGAGTTGATATACTGAAACAATGTTAAACTGTAAAGTTTGTCAGCTTGTCACAACTTTACCTGTTGCAAAAACACTTTTTAGTGTTTGATTGTTCCAGCAAAATGCTTTGCTGATGGAGAACTCTCCTACAATACATAGGATTTTCATTTTTTCTTCAGTCAAATTTAGTTTTTGCTTGGGTTTTGTAAAAATTTCCAACCTCTTTCATCTGTGAAACTGAGAAAGTTTGGAAAAACATCTTTAAATACCTCTTGAGCTGAGTAAGTGGTATAAGGAGCAGAAAATGAAAGATGCAATACAACTGTAAAGCTTTGTGGGAGAAACTGTCACCTGTGCCTGGAGTACTGTGCTGGTTTGGGGACACTATCCCCACAATTTCAAAAAGTTCATATAAAGCCTAGGGGCCTGATTTAGAGTTTGGTGAATGGGGTTACTCCGTCACAAACGTGACGAATATCCCGTCCGCCGTATTACTATCCCTTTATATCCTATGGGAATCGTAATATGGCGGGCAGGATATCTGTCACATTTGTGACAGAGTAACCCGCCCACCAACCTCTAAATCAGGCCCTAAGCTAGAACCACCAAAACGTTGCAGGCATGATACTGAGGTACAATGAAGATAACACAAGAATTAAAAGGTATGGGTATTTCTTCTTAAGACGCAGTAACAAAATATCAACCAATACTACACCATTGTGGACAGACAAAGAGTAGCTTGAAAATAATGACAAAACCTGGAAGTAACTAAAAGTTGCCTGATTGCTGGCAGGCTTGAAAAGCTTGGTGGCTCATATAGTTCTTTGAGAGGGTGATTTATTCAAAATGTTTTAGGCTTGCTGTAAATGAAAGTATGTTAATATGTTCTCATTCAAACAGATTATAAATTGTTCTCTTACAAGGAACATAAGAATATATAGTATGTCTCCATTATCCTAGTGAAATGAATGCTAGTGTTGTGTGTGCACTGATAATTTTTTAACTTCAATTCACTTATGTCTGGGCAATGGTGTACTTTCATGTGTCATTGATGTCAAAAATATAAATAACCTTAAAACATATATTTGGGCTTTGGACGACCTACAATACAAAATCACATAATCATCTCACCATTTCATTTTTCCAGTCCAGATTTTGTCACTTTTTTCTAACTTTATCAGCTGTAAAGTAACAGTGGCAGCCCCCATCTTTCTCCCTCCCTGCTATTCTCTAATCTGTCTCAAGTAAAACAGATTCGTTTATGGTGATGCATTATCATAATTGTAGGCCATTTAATAACTACAAATATACACTGGGTGGAACTTTACCTTTAACTCTAGATGTACTATTTAAGTAAGAATTGAGAGACAGGCAATTTACGAACTCTATTCAACAGGTCCAAGTCATTTCGGTATTGGGTTTTTTGTCAAGATATACTTTTTTACCCATACCTACCACTAGCTTTTATAGACTGGAAAGGTAAAAACATACACAATATGTGGTTCAAATACTTGGCTGGGCACTAAGTACTCGCTTGAAAATTAGGGATGCTTCTCCATCCTGTGACTGCAAAGACCTTTCATGAATTGTTGTGTCCTATGCTTTAGTTTTTGAACCTCTGCTACTTTCACTAAAACACTCTATTGCCTGATTTTCACTACAGACAACTGCTAATAAACCAATAAATATCGAAACGAGAAGCTGGACATACCTTACAATATTGCCCATTAAAACAAGATAAAATAGTATTTACCCTTCCTCTGGCAGAGAAGGCTGCAAAGTCCTGCATTCTTTGGGTGTGAGGACAAGGTCCAAATCATCCTCAGGAAAGTCTCCAAGGTCCTGTCTGAGGTCCGAGTCCAAACTGTTCATCTGTGTCATGAGGACACCTTCAAAGTCCAGTGGCTCCACTACGTCATAAAACTGAGGCTGCAAATTTGAAGAACATGAATTAGTTTTAGTCACCAAGCCAGTCACTCTGGCTTTTTAAGTATTTCATTTTAGACATGAATTTAGAACATCCCCTCCTCCCTAAAGTTCACAATGACCTGGTGTGGCGAGTCGAAACAATTATCAACAGTAGATTATTGTGAAATGTCATGGTATATGTTCAGTCGAATAATCTTCATTCTCAGATTCATGTAGGTCCACACCTCAGCCAGAAGGCCGAGAGCCGGTTCAGTTGGCCGACCACAGATGCCAGGATCTGGCTTTACCTACTTATGTAACTGAATGTACTATTTTATCATTTACTTTGCTTATTATGGTTTATTCTTGCTATGTACTGTGCTCAAATACCCTTGGGTCATGTTAGCACTTTACAAAGCTCCTGTAAATAATAGAAAACTGGTTGTGCCTGTGCACAATTGAATTCTCTTTAAATGTTAAGTGTTTTGTCTTAATCTGAATCAGTATTACTTTTGTCAATTATCCCAACGTAAACTTGACATGGCCTAACTCCAAGACTCTTCTTTTCCAGAGTAGTACCATGGGGAATTCCTAAGTGAAACTTACTGTACAAAACATTTCAGCAAATATTTTTTTTTTGTAAACAAATTCTTATTGGCAGGCTTGCGTCATAATCAACAGTAGTTATATTCAATGCACAACTGTTGGTCTGCATATTGTCAATGATGGCCCCAACCAAAAACATTGTCATAAACAAGTATAATCTAACCAATCCCTTTATTCCTTCCCCCCTCCCCCCTCCCCAATGAGTCAAGTCCAATGCATATGGGACGTGGTATATTAGTGTGTAATCTGAGGCTAATCTTTCCATAGGCGGGGGAGGTATGCGTACTGCTCAAGCCTGGACATTCATATTTTAGGGAAGGCATTCATTCTGGGAGCCATCCAGGGAAGGGTTGGGGTAGGCCTGGGTCAATTATTTCATACAATCCACTATGGCCTTCCATGCCCTTGCCATATAGAGAGGTCTAAACCCCCTCTTAGCCTTTCGAAGAAGAGTATCTCCCTCACATACTGTCCAATTCTCCAATTCCCTGTACCATCTAGCTACAGATGGACCTTGTGGGTTTTTCCAGCTCATGCTAATCTCCCTCTTGGCCAGAATGTTGGCTAAGCCCTGGAATCTGCTAGTTGCCTTCTTTTTAGGGGTGTGCAGGAACCAACCTAGTAGGCAATGGTCTGGCATGCAAGGGACATCTCTATCTATGATATCAGCTACCGGATGAGTCATCTCTTCCCAGTATGCCCCCAACCGCGGCAATCTCAGAACAAAACAAAGTCCGCCCCCATCGTTCTTCATCTTGGGCACTTCATCCTTGATGTATTAAAATGTCAGTCAATCTGCCCCGGTGTCATGTATGCTCTATGTAATATGAAGAAGTTCACTATCTTAAACCTAAGGTTCCTCAAGACCTTGGAAACTCTTTCTAAGATAATTTTCCAGGAGTTATCTGGTATGGGGTCTCCCAGATCATCAACTGGAGTTTCAGCCACTCCAAGGGCATGGTTGAATCAGCTCTTATTCTATGGTATTAATTTGTGACTGCTCTATATGTGCCCGATGATACCACCAGGTAGGTAGTGGTGGCATGCGCAGTAGGCTCCGCTAAGACTGCCCCCCAGTGTTGTCGAATGATTGCGGTAACTGAGCCAAAGAACTGAAAATGTCTTCTGGGTAAATCAAACTCTGCTCTGAGTTCTTGAAAAGAGATTAAAGTGCTGTCTCTAACAAGATCGCCGACAGTTGCTACTCCTGCTGTTTTCCAAATATGTAATCCTTCCCATTTACCCACATGTGGCAAAGGTCTGCAAGAACAGTAAAGGGAAGTCAGAGGAGTAAGGAGTTTTGATCTTAGTTTTACGTATATAGTGCATCCAGCAATGCTTGAGTACCTTCAGTTCTAGCGTATCCTCCCCCATAGATTGTCGAATCCTTATCAGGACTCCCACCAGTTTCTTTAGGGTGGGTGTGCATGGTTTCACTGGGGGTTTACCTGCTCGCTAACCATTGTGCGAACCATTGGATTTGTGCTGTGAGATAATAGGATTCATAATCAGTGACTGCCAATCCCCCTTCTGTTGACTGCCTTTTCAATTTAGACAGGGCCACCCGTTTCCGATTTCCCCCCATAGGAATGATATTACCAGAGTATCTAACTCCCTAAAGGTGGATCTAGGTATCCACACCGGAAGAACTGAAAAATAGTACAGCAGTCTCGGCAGCACTATCATTTTCAGAAGTGTACTCTACCAGCCAGTGATAAAGGCAGCGTCTGCCAGAAGGCCATATTTGTTTGGGCAGCCTGGATGGCACGTCCCACAATGGCGTCCAGGGTGTTACGTATGTCGTGGTATATTTTGACACCCAGAAATGTAATACAGTGCGCTTCCCATAGTAATACATCCAGATCCGGGGGTGCCACTGCTGCATGCCCTAAAGGGAAAGGGTGGGACTTCTGCCAATTCACTCCGAGTCCCAATAGGCACTAAAACTGGATAATAGGAGCCGGGCCTTAGGCAGATCTCTCCTCATAGTGCCTAAGAAGATAATCAAGTCATCTGCGCATACAGCTATCCGGTGCCACATGTCTCCGGCATATATTCCCTGTCCCCCCATCTCCCTTTCGAGCCAGAGCCGCCAAAGGTTCCACGACGATTGCGAACTATAGTGGGGATAAGGGGCATCCCTGTCTAGTACCCCACTCAATGACGTATGTGTCTGAGATTTTTTGGCCAGTGTGAACCCTAGCTACCAGGGCATCATAAAGAAGCTTCACCCACTTCACATAGTCGTCCCAGCCCCATTTTTGCCATTACAGAGTAAAGGAAGCTCCATTCAAGACTGGCAAAGGCTTTTTAGATATCTACTGCCAGGATCCCCATCTCCATCTTTTCATAGGAGGGGTCCGTCAGGACCGCCACTAGCCTACGGATGTTGCCAGCCATGCTCTGTCCTGGGACGAACCCCGCCTGATCCGGATGCACTAAATGTGTCATATGTGGGAGAAGCTGCGTTGCCAGAATGTTGCTAAGAATCTTATAGTCCAGGTTCAGCATAGACAATGGCCTATATGCCCCGCACTCAGTTGGGGTCTTGTCGGAATTTACCAAGGGCACCACCAACGCTTCTAGAGTTGTGGCCGGTAAAGTTCCTTGTTCCCCTGCCGCTTTATAGAGGGCTACTAGTCATGGGGCCAACAGGCCGGAATATAGGGCATGAAATTTGACTGGAAGGCCGTCTGTCCCCGGTGTCTTACCACTAGCTTAGTCCTTGATGGCACTGCTAACCTCTGGTAATGTGAAATCTCCTCCCAGCCATTCAGCGGTTTCCTGAGGGAGCACCGCAAGTGGCACTTGGTACAGATAGGCCCAAGTGGTCTCTACTTCCCAGTAGTGAGCGCTTTTATATAGTCTTTCATAATATTTCAAGAAATGTGCATTAATCTCCTCCTGTTTGTAAAGTTTGTCCCCCTCATCTGTATGTATCTCCATAATGATTGCCCCCCTTTTTGTAGGTGATGCTAACCACGCAAGCATTCTTCCTGATTTATCTCTCTCTGCATGAGCCCTCGAAATGTAATTCTTGTAATTAAAGCAACAACGTTTTTCCACCTGACCCGCTACTTTCCCTTTCAGTTCTAGTATTTTCTGTTGGAGGTCTGGATGTCCTGGCCTATTCGTTTCTTCCTCTTTTAATGTATCTTCTGCCTCTAGCTGTCTTTAATCAGTGTACGCCTCAACCCTACCGAAAGCGTCCCACTCAATTAAGGGGCTGCTAGCTGTGTCTACATTATCAGTAAAGAAATTAATAATATGCTGTCTCTCTGCTACCCGGTAACAGGGGTCTTCTAAAGATTCAGGTTTTAGTTTCCATGTTGGAATACTAGGAAGGGGACAGCCCCACCCCAGTGACATTAATATGGGGTTATGATCTGATATGGTGCGGGCAAAGTATTTGACATTTTGAATGGTTGTGAATACCTCAGGTTTGCAGAGAAAAGCATCCAGACGTACATGTAAGTCATACAAGTGTGAAAAATATGAGTAGTGTCGGGTGTGTGCGTGTGATCTACGCCATGCATCTATGAGCCCCTCATTGCCCCAGCCAGGTTGTTAACTGCTGTGCTACCCTTGTTATTGGGGAGTCTTTTAGTGAAGGATGTGAACAATCTATATCATTATCCTCCATGCAGTTAAAATCTCCGCCCAACACTTTTGTGTATATTACAAGTGGGGGCCAATCTGTCAGTAAGTCTGGCAAAAAATGAACCTTGGTCCACATTGGGCACGTAGACACTGACCACAGCTAAATCATGGCCTTCAAGTCTACCTCCCACCGCCACCTAGCGCTAATCAGAATCAATAAAACTATCAATTGGTTGGAACAGAACACCAGCCCTCACCCAGATCAAAATTCCTCTGGCGAAGGCTGAGTAAGTGGTGTAAAAGACCTGTCCTCTCCCACGTTTCTGTATAGTCCATCCCTCTTTTAGTGTCATATGTGTTTCTTGGAGCATAGCTACATGTACCCCAGTTGTTGCAAATAGAAGACTTTATACCTTTTTGACATTGTATGCATTCCATGATTAAACTTATATTTCTCAGGTGTAATCGCAGATTGGCCTTAATCCTAAATTCCTCTGTTTCCCTCCTCTCTGCCTCCTTTCCATCATTTGAACGTGACCCACCCCAGGTCTATATGTGTTCCCTCAGATGCAGTAAACTCAATCCCCTATAGAAACATCACAACAAACCATTTCCCAACCCCTCTTCCCCAGGACAAAAAGACAACTGTCTCTCATCCAAACTATACATTTGGTAACAGTGCTTACAAAATTAGAGGCCGGCTATTTAAGTTGTTTCAGTAGTGCTGCTTCGCCGCCGGTATCCTGCCCGCCATCTTAATTTCTCCATAGTTTCAGCTGTCCTCGGTCTTCTTGGTCAACCTCTCCTCCATCTCCATCCCCTTTTTCCCCAGGGGAGCTCATTGTGCTAATGCACCATCGTACCCACGCGGTGGTTCAAGTTCCAACATTTTCAAAGGAGAGAGAGTCATATTATGCAGTCAGAAGTCCCTGGTGTCACTTCTGGTCCAGTCTCTTCAGATAGTCGAGTGATGACAGAGTCTCGATCGGAGCTTGCCTGGTCCATCTCTTCTCCGATCATTGGGGATGAGCCCATAGCCCAGCCGTTCAGGGAGGCCACTGCTTCCATCACTTTCTGGCATTCCTGTTGAAGTTCCACTGGGGAAGAGATAGTTGGTTTGTGCTGTAGTCTATGTTGAGGGTGTCTTTGCTGTTGTTGTGGCACCTCTTTCGGTATCTAGGCCGTTCGTCTCACAGGTGTCTATCCATTGCCAGACCTTTTCTGAAGAGTGAAAGAATTGTGTTCCTTTTTTTGTTATGATGCGCAAGCGGGCTGGAAACATCATGCCATACTGAATGTTCAATTGCCTCAACTTTTGCTTTGTTTCACGAAAAGTAGCTCTCCGTTTCTGCACCTCTTGTGAAAAGTCTGGGAATAGTCACCATTTTTCCTCACCTGACTCAGAAGGCAGTCTCTGTCCATACAGTGTAATAACCTTGCGACGACTGGACGTGGAGGGGCCCCCGGTGGGGGAGAGCATGCTGGGACCCTATGTGCCCTCTCCAGGATGATAAAGGAGGAAAGACCCTCTTCTGCTACCGCCTCCCGGAGCCAATGTTCTAGGAAGTCCACAATATTCTTCTTCTCAATTTGCTCCGGTAAACCAATTATGTGAATATTATTCTTCCATGATCTATTTTCTTCATCCTCTGCTCTTAGTTCCGAAACATGGATTTGTCCCTCCAGCTTTTTCAGTTTATCGGTTGAATTTTTACAACTGGAATGATCTCTTTGATTTGTTTCTCTGAGGTAGATACTCTTTCCGCTGGTAGGTGGTGGTCATCATGCAGTATTGTCAGATCCGTCGACGTTGCGTCGATCTTTCCCCCTAGGGCTTCACGAGAGGCTGTGATTGCCTGCAAGATGGCCTGGAGGGTGGGGTTGTCTGGGCCTTCTATGGGGTGAGGTTGTTTAATGTCCGGGCATGGAATCAGGGAGCCTCTGTTGTGGCTGCAATACCAGACCCTGGCTCCGCTTGGCTCCCACTGTCAGAACCCCGAGTCGGATCTGTTAGTCTAGTGGTTTGGTATGGGTTATAGATCACCTTGTTGGACTCTGCCAGTATGTTGCGGTGGTTGCATCCTCCACGGATCTCCGGGGGCCCACCTTTGTATGTGCTCGTTCAATTCACTTCCTTGTGCCCATAAAGCAACCGGTGCCAGGGACTGGTCAGGGCCCTTGGGCCTGTGTCACCAGGTTTATACCTCATTGGGCCTCTAGAGTTCTCGTCGGTCAGGTTCTTCTCCAAGCGTTCTCCCAAGGCATTTTAGATCAGGCACCTTGTTTTTCCTTTGCTGATTTTAGGCACTTCTTGTCCGTCACCGCTGTGTGCAGCAGCCCTGCTTCACTCCTGTGAGTGAATCAGACCCACTTCCCTCACCTCGTACGTGGCCTCTCTCCCACTCCACCATGTCGCCGGGAAGCCGTATAGTGTCAGGGATGTCTTTTAGTGGGAGCTCTCCTTCCCTAGGGGAGAGGTGCAATCAGGAGTTGCGATCTGCCAATCTCCAGGGCTGTCTCCTTATCGCCTGCTGCTTCGAAGGATCTCTGTTTTTTCAGCGGGCTGCAACCGCCATCTCACGCACGGCCAAATCTCTGTTGCTCTTGTCGGTTCTGCTGCTTGTCCTAATGGAGCGTCAGATAGTTAATCTCTCGCTGAGGGTTGCTAGATGCCCTGTCTGCCCTCCTTGTAGTGTTGTGCCTTCCCATGCAGCAGCTTCGGCTCATTGCCATACGCAGGAAGGGCTCTCTACTCTCATCCTGCACTCGGCGTTCAGGCCGTCTTCCCCATGTGGCACACTCTTACCGCACTCCGCCTCATTGCCAGGGTTGTGTAGTCGCTGTGGCATCTGTCAGCGGGAGTCTCCTGCCCCTATGAGAGAGGTATGCTCGGGAGCCGCATTTCTTCAGCGATCCGGGTTAGCTTCCCGCTGCATGTTACCAAGATCATCCTCTGTCCCTTCACTAGGCCATGGCCGCCATCTTACTCGCAGTCCGTCCACCAATGCTCCCATGAATCTGCTGCTTACTTCATCACAGCATCAGTTATGAATCTCTCATTACCCACGGGGTCGTTAGTTTCTTTGTTTGTCCCTCCAGGGAGGTCAGGGGAGCGTTCTGGGAGTCAGGATGGTAGGGGGTGGGGAAACACCAGCAGGAGCCTTACAGAGAGGCTTCCTCCATTAGAGTTCTCAGCAAATGTTTTGGACAAAAAGTCCTACTTAAACGTATGGAGGCTAAACTTAATTTGATTCTTTAATTTAACAGAGATTAGATGTGATGGTGCACGATTTGTTATGTTTTAGATCGATAATATGCAGCTAAATGTGATTTCAAAGTCTTATATTATTTTCAAATTCAAACTGAAAACAAGAAGTAGCAAATAACTACAATTATACATATTTAGAGTTTCGTTGACTAAAGATATTAAGAAAATTGTGAGTAAGTAATAACATTCAGGATTTAGAATCATTAATTTTCTCCTCATCTTCTCTTGGAGATCATATTTCACACTTACAATCAAGAACAGTTGTTCAGGCAGGAAAGGACTAGGACCCAAAATAAGACTACAGTATAGAATGTATATATTATATAAGACTAGCCCCATTGCCCTGTGCAAGTGATAGGCCCACTTGCCCAGAGCAATGGGGTTGTTTGAAAATCTGACCTGAGAGAAGTTTGTAGGTGTCACCAGAGTTGCCAAAACAAAATAAAATACCTCCTAAGAGAACCACTGAATTTAGCAGCAGGTCTAAAAGGGAATTAATGAAAGGTTCCAATACTTTAGCGTTGGTATGATTACTGAGAATGAATATTTCTCCAAGACAGAAAATCATGTATATGCCTATTAATAAATTATGTGCAGGTACAAAACAGCTGCATACACAGCAGATATATAAGTGCTGTTAATGATATGGTGCAAAATCTGCCAGCCTGCTTGGTTGCAGCTCAAGTATGCTAAGATGCCAAGATACCTCTCAAAATGCCAACTTACCATGGTGGATCAGTGATGCTCAGCAAGATCTGTGTTGGTAACTGTGAAACAAGACTGATCACTGCAGCAAGGATCTGCTTAGGGTGCTCTGACTGTGTTTTTTCCTTTGCTAGAACCGGTGTAGGGTACTAATGCTCCAGGGCCTGGCCCGACACATTAAAGGTACCTGTTATGGTACAAATACTGCTTTAATGTCTATGTCTAAATTGCCACAACATAAACACGGCACATTGCCCTGGCAGTATCTACATTCCGTCAGTATGTAAAATAACCACCAGCATTAAAAACTGCGCTGTTTAGGGATGTAAAGCACCACAGGCATACCAGAGACCACACTGCACAGGTATGTTGAGCACCATTGTAACCCTAAATTTCTCCACTATGTAAATCAATATTTAAATACAGGCATCCACAATACCCTGGTTTGTACAGCACCACAGGCATTGTTTTTACATTTCTTGGATACTTACAACACCACTGTAATATCAGAATTCACATAACACAATTATGGACAGCACCACTGCAATACAAGAAACCAAACTGCCCACTTATGTAAAGATTGACTTCAGTGCAAGCATCTTTGTCACCAAGCAACCCATGCTAACTCTCACTTCACTCTCCCTTCTTTATACTTAGGGGCAGATTTATGCAAAGTGGTGCTGCACCGAGTGCAGCACCAATTTCCCTGCGCCCTTTGGCGCCCCCTCCCGCCATCATGTGTGCACCGTATTTAAATTATGGCGCACCATGGCACAGGGTAGGGGGCTACAGCGGTATTCTGAGAGACACTATTGATGTACTCTGTAGGAGTAGCGGCAAAATGTTGCCACTACTCCTGCAGAGTACACAGGGGCCCATTCTAAATAATGGAAGCCCCCTTTTAATGCCTGCTTGGAGCGCATTAAAAGTGCCGGAAAAAATGGTGCACAGAAATCTCAAAGATTTCCTTGCGCAATTTTTTTGCCCCCTCCCTAAAGGGGGAATGTCCCCTTTGCATACATTATGCCTGGCGCAGGCATGATGTAGCGCAAAGGGTTACAAAAAGGTGCAATGCATGCATTGCGCCACTTTGTAAATATGGCGCAAGGATTTTGGCCCCGTTGTGCCGCATTAGCGTAAAACAAAATGACATTAATGTGGCGCAAGTTGGGGCTAGGGGCTTATAAATATGCCCCTTAGACTCACAAGGGTCTGAGCTGCAGTAGCTACTACAGGCTGCTTGGCCAGAGCTGCATGTTCTTGGAACTGCAGAGATTCTCCACCCACGTTTAGCATGAGTTCCAGCTTCTTAGCAGGCTGGTACACAGATAGAGAAAAGTCCACTTTTCCTCACAGAACCTCTATTTACATTCCTGAGGAGGCAGAGTGGTCCTTCCACCCCACTCTCCTACTTCAGTCAACTACTGATGAAACCCTCTATGCAAATGTACACGTGTAGGGTGACCACACATCCCAGATTTCCCTGGACAGTCATGGTTTTCAGAGGACTGCCCCGGTGTCCAGACGTTATTCTTGATTTTAAATACATGTCCTGGTTTTTACGACAAAGGTCAAGTCATTCTACAAAGCAGATTTAAAACCTATGCTCTAGTTCCCATTGGCACATCCAAATTCTAAAATAATTCAAGTCATTAATGTGTTTCATGCAGCCCAGGAAAAGGTTGGCTGCGTGCTCCCAGGAGAGGGGAGACATAGTGGGAAGGTGGGCCGGGAGGCTCAGGGTGGAGGTCCTGTCATAGGTAATGTTATATAAATGTTTAAATGTAGCCTTGTAAATGTTTGCCTATATATTCACCCTGGGCCCTCCGCATATATATATATATAAATATATATATATATCTATATTCACTGAAAAACAGAAAGGTTCCAGGGAGGTTTTAGTTAGGCTCACATTTTAAACGTACACAACCATAGAAATTCACATTTATAGTTACCTCATCACTCATGCCCTAAGGTAACTATAACTCGTGCCCCTGTGGGATGTGGCCCACCTGGGGGCATTAAACTAACAAAGCGTGGGAGACAATGCTTTGTTTTTTAAAATTTTATTACGAGTGGATTTGTGGATCCACCATGGGCCCGCTCGTAAAATAAAAAAAAGGCTTTTTAGCTCCAGGGGAGGGGTGGGATCTTTGGGACCCCACCACCACAGCTAAGGAGTCAGGGTGTTCGTACCCTGGCTCCTTTTGTTTTGTTTTGTTTTTTTGGGGACTCAGCTTCAGCCAAGTCCCAAGATGGCTGACAACACTTCAACAGCTTCTGTGGTTGAAGTGTTATCAGCCAATTAGATCTCAGCACAAGCTCATCAGGGGTCACAAATCCTTCACGTCCATAGATATACTAATTTGTTTTCGCCTTAATTTTTTAAAAAACTACTGAATGGAATTGCACCAAAACAAAAAAACCTCTCTTTCTAGACCAAGACCTACCTTCATGCCAAATTTAGTGTAATTTAGTTCAATAGTTTTTGTGCTATCGCTGTTCAAAATCCCTATGGGAATTAATGGGGAAAACGTGTTTTGGGACCCCCCCCTTTTTTCTCTACGCCCCAGTGGACAGATCACCCCGAAACTTTCCAGGCAGCAGCTGACTGAACTGGCAAATTCTTTTGGAAAGTTTTGTGAAGATTTGTCAAGCGGCGCCAAAGATGTAGGCAAGTAACACGCTTTCTATATAGAAACTAGGTTGTAACTATAACTATCTAGTAGCCACTGCCACTAGGTAATATATATATATATATAGATATATATAAACATTAATTAAAAAAACATTAAATAAATATATGGGGGACCTCACGGAACACCCCCCCCACCCCAGGGCAACCTTAAATAAATATATGGGGGGGTTCCACACTGAACGCCCCCCCCCCAGTCTCAGGGACCACCACCTCCCTGGGACAACATTAAAACAATATATGACAGGCTGCACACACTCCCCCGGGGCTACATTTTAAAAGCCATGAACGGGGAGCCATGAGGACCCGACCAGGGACCAGCACTTTTCTGGGGCCAAATACTTTTTTTTAAAAGGGAGGGAGGCACATGACCCTCTCCCTAAGCCAATTTCAGCCCTGGTGACCCCATTCCCCAGGACCCAGCCACATGTCCCTGGCCACCAGTCAAACTTAGGGTGACTGAAGGGGGACATGCCCCCACTGTCACAGCCGGCATTGTCACAGCCGGCTCTGTCTCCTGCAGGATCCGGCACTGCTTCGCCACACTGGGAGCTGCTAGAAATAGCAGCTCCCTGTGTGTGGGAGTGATAATTTAATCTGGGAAAGAAGTGAAATCTCCGCTTCCAGCAAGCAGGAGCATTTTTAAAGCTTCCGCTTGCTGGAAGCGAAGTGTTTGCTTATGCTTGGGAGCTGTCACCTGGTGTTTGGACTCTGTACACTGGGACATTGCTGTTCAATGTCCAGTGTATGTGCTCTGTCTCCTAATACATGTTGAAGTGGTGTACACCTAATTGGCATATTTAACTTATCGATAAGTCCCTAGTATATGGTACTAAGTTTACCCAGTGCCTGTAAGTTAAATTTCAATAGTGGACTGCAGCACATATTATTCCATCACCAATGTAACAATGCAAAACATGACTACAGGCCTGCCACCAGTACCTTTTCTGTGTAGGTTTCAACTGCAAATGTATCCCTGCAAAATAGCCTTCTGACAGGCCTAAACCCTACTTTTAAATATTAATATGTCACCCCTAAGTGGGGCTTGAATGCAAAAAGGCAAGGTGCTTTATATTTAAAATCAAGAAATGTAAAGGTTTAATATTAAACATCAAAGTGGGAGGCGTCCTGTTCCTTTGGCACAATGACCATCTATGCGTGCCAGGAAACCTACTTATCTTCAAAGGGGCCTGCTCTGTCACAGGCAGATGTAGCTCATACCTGGGCCTACCCTTCTATTGTCCTTCTAGCCAGCCAGGCACCAATCTCAGTGAGGAGGGTTTGCTTCTTTCCCTGTCCATACCGCTAGGGTGGGTTCAGGATCTCTGCACAAGGGAGGAAAGGTTCTGCCATGTCGGCTTTGGGCAGAGTGGGGCACTGTGAAATTGTTTGCAGTGGGGCACACATCAAAAGTGGGTAGGATTACACCTTGGAACTTTTTCCATATTGGTCAGGAACCTCACCCATAGACTAGTGCCAGGCATAAATGTGGCACCCCTGGGCACCCTGTTCAGAACACTACTGGACCTGTGGAAGACAAAAAAAGGACTGCACCAGAAGTAGAAACCTGTAAGGAGAACCTTAAGAGCTAGACTTCAATGGCTTTGCACAGACCTTGCTATTTGGCAATCCATCATCAATGACCCCGTCTTTGGATCCAGCGTGTTGCCTTGCCACACTGAGAACCCTACTTTCTGAAAAATCCCCAAAGTCAGAAGGTAACTCTTTGACTGGGAGCAACCTGGGCCTCATATCAGACCTGTGCTCCATTGCAGTCAGCCTTTAACCTTACCTTTGTCCTGGTCTCTCGTGACCTTCAGACCAAGCTGGCTGCCCTAGCCTTGGAAGAGAAGAAATGAGCACTTGAGGAGGAGAGACCGGCCTTAGAATAAAAAAAGTCCAAACTGGACTTGACGTCCATTGGAGATGGTGGCAGCAATGGCGAGGTTCTGGGAGGGGGGGTTAACATACTCCTCAATTGGCTAAACAAGTAGTACCTAGCTTTGTGGTGGGTAGTGACATTGACAAATGGTTTGCCTCATATGAAAGACCATTAAAAATGCTAGGTTGGACCAGAAGCACTGGGGTGCATTATTATAGCATTATTGGGAGTTAGTACCTAAAACAGGAGGGGCATACTCCTAACTGTAGAGGAAGGGATAGCTGACTCCTACACCCACATGAAGGATGTAGTAGTGAAGAGGAAGAAATTCCAGGAAACACACTGGAACACATGAGGTAAAGGGGATAATTAGTTCTTAAATGTTTAGGAGCTTTTTGGGATAGCCTGTTTTATGTAACACAATTTCTATGATGTTGATCAGTTTATGTCAAGTAACTTTATTAGGTCAGTCATATGATACCACCACAGGTTATGTCGAGAGGGTTATTTTTGACTCTTCTAAAACTATATTAAGTGACTATTTTGGGCTATCAGCCACACCTTTCTTTGCTTTCATACCAAGCAGTCCCACATTTTGGACTTATTTAATTCAGAATATAAAATATTTTTGTTTGTCAGAACTTTTTCCCGCTTCTATGAAGGCAGATTCTTTGACATTAGATCATTAGATCATTTGACTATATACTTAGACTGTAATTATTCTTACTTTTCAAAGAAACCTCCATGGTTTTCACATTGTATATTTCCTTTGTAAGTTTTTTCCTCATTAGTCTTAGGCCATCATCCTTTGGGACTCAAGTGGCCTTAACTGTGTTATTTGTTGTTGGTGACTCTTACCATACTGCTTAGGACACAAATGTTGCTCTACCTGTTTTCTATTCATATTTGGCCATTTTGGAGATTGTTTCGCAGAGCCCCATCATATCTTTATAAAGGTGTAAATCAGAGAAAATAGACTTTGAGTATGCCTTATAATTAGAAACATTAAAGAAGAATAAAGGCTAATTAAAACTTAATTGTAAGCCATTTTATGCCCATTTTAGAGCACAACTTAGATTACAAAATCATCATAAATTTACAAGTTATCACTCACTTCAAACAAGTCAACAATTTACAATAACAATGTATATGTTGTTTTTTGTATATTTGCCTTTCTATATATTTACTTAGGCCTGCTACCCCTTCCGTGGTATAGGTCATCAACCAGGACCCTTGACCCACCTCTTTCCTGGACTTTTCCTTCAATCTGACCCCAAGTGTAACTCATCTCCTTGAGTCACCTTGGGGCCTCAGTGCCAGGTGTTTCTTGGCTTTCCTCTTTTCCTTCTTCCTTGAGAGTTGTAGGTGAGGACTTGCCTGATGGTGCTTGAGCGGGGATTGTGGAGGGTGTGACCTATATAGCCTAGTGTCTTTTCATAGTTTCTTCATGAGTAGGGAACCTGAAAGTCTTCTGCGATAGGTAGTTGTTGCTGATGGTGTGTGGGCAGTAGATTTGGAGTATTTTCCTCAGGCAGCTGTTGATTATGGTATGGATGTTGTTGGTGGTGGTCACTGCTATCCTCCAAGTTTCTGCTCCATGCAGAAGGACACATTTTACGTTGGTTTGCAGTGTTAGGTCTGTGGAGCTCCAGATCTTCTTTAGCTGAATGAAGGCAGCCCTTGCATGCCAATTCTTGCCTTGACATCGGCGCCTGTGCCACCCTGCTTGTCCATGACACTGCCCAGATAGGTGAAGGCCTCAACCTTTTCCAGTGCATTACCTGCAAGAGTGATTGTACTGGCCATGTTAGCCTTCAGATCTTGGTTTTTCCCCTGTGAATGTTGAGGTCACATTGTACTGATGTTGCTGCCACTGTGTTGGTCTTCTCTTGCATCTGCAGGACAGTATAGGAGAGGAGGGCCAAGTCGTCTGCAAAGTCCAGGTCATCAAGCCGCATCCAAGGTGCCCACTGGATCCTATTTCTTCTCCTTTTTGTGGATATCTTTATGATCCAGTCTATGGCCAGAAGGAAGGAAAAAGGCAATAGCAAACATCCCTGGTAGACTCTGTCCCACACTTGGAAGGCTTCTGTGAGTAGTCCTCCATAGACTATCTTGCAGGTAATTCCTTTGTAAGAGTTCCTGATGATTGTTATGAGTTTATCTGGCACACCATAGTGGTGGAGGAGTTTCCAAGGGTCTCTATCCATGCTGTTGAGTGCCTTCTCATAGCTGATGAAGAGGGAGGAGTTCCATTCCATCGACTGCTCAATAATGATGCGCAGTCTTGCAATCTGGTCTATACATGATCTATCTTTGTGGAAGCCAGCTTGCTGATCTCGTAACGGAGGATTGATTTGCTCCTTTGTTCTATTCAGGATGACTCTGTTGAGCACTTTGCCTGTGGTTGAAGGAAGAGTTATCCCTCTGTAGCTTGCACAGTAACTCAGGTCACCTTTCTTGGGGATCTTGATGAGATATCCCTCCTTCCAGTCTGACAGCACTTTTTCCTCTTTTCAGATCTTTCAAAGCATGGGGTAGAGCATGTGTACTGATGTTTCAATGTCTGCTTTCAGTGCCTTTGCAGGAATGTTGTCAAGTCCTGCTGCCTTCCCATTTCTAAGATGTTTGAAGGCTTGCCTTATTTTCTCCTTGGTTGGTCTGCTGCAGTTGATTGGTAAGTCCTTGTCAGTTGGCTATATGTCTGGTATAGACTGTGGCACTTACTGGTTAAGCAGTTCTTCACAGTGAGTGACCCATCTTCGTTGTTGGCCTTTGGTACCCATAATTGTCTTCCCAGCTTTGTCTTTAACAGGTCTTTCTGGCTTGCTGTATCTGCTGCAAAGTATCCTTGTTATGTTGTAGAATTATTCCAAGTTTCCATGGCTTGCTGCTTCCTGGGCTTTGGTGGCAAAACCATTGATGAATCATCGCCTGTCTGCTCTTAAGCTTCTATTTGCTTCCTTGTTGAATTTGGTGTAATTGCCTTAAGCTTTTGCTTATGAAGGAGAATGGGGAAGGGATCACAGATCTCTATGCCCTGAACAGTCTGGTGATAGGCAGTAGTGAATTTCCACAAAAAAGAATACACAAGGCAACATGGGTGTCACCAGCCCATTCAAAAGACAATCACATTAACTATGTATGAATTGCCAAGAAGTTTCGAAGGTGCATGCAGGATGTGAGAGCGCATTGGACCATCACCTTGTTATGGCCAGGCTAAAGCTAAAGCTGAAGAAAGCATGGATGGAACCAACATACCAATACTCAGTCACCCTTAGTAACAAGTTTCAAGTCCTGCAAGAACTAGAATACAACAGAGACACAGCGAAACTCAGTGAGAGAAGATCAAAGACACAGTGACATCAACCTGTGAGGAGGAACTGGGTTCCAAGAAACATCACATAAAGAATTGATCTTCACCAAGTCTCTCAGCAAAATCCAAGAGAGAAAGTAAAAGAAAACTTCAATTAACACCTGTCGAACAAGAGCAGAAAAACCAAAAGCTGGAATCCTTACTATCTGAATATCCAAATAGATCATAAACAGGTATTATTTAGTAACAGTTGGCTATCAGGAATACTATTGATGACAATCAGCAAAATCGGTAAAGTGTCTCAATCATAAGTATAGTTCATAAAAGCATCTTTGTGAAACTGACCTCAAACCCAACTACTTTTTGAGGGTGAATTGTCATAAAAATCTGTTTTTAAAGTAAAAATATCCATTACTTCATAGATCCATATGCGCAAATCTGAATAGCTGATGTCTCTCTATTGGTACACAAATTGCAAACAAGCAAATTCACATGGCATGCAAAATTAAATTATTTTTAATCTCAGGTAATTTCCATCCTGATAATTAATCTGTTGGCCCTGTTCCTGATTTATATTGATATTGAACCATTGGGATCCTGTGCTGACCAAATCAGTGAACCATCTTCTAAGTTTAAAGTAAATGAATGCTAAAAATTAATTTTTGTTAGATTGTTATATAAAGCTGAAAATACTGCAGGGATAAATCAAAAAAGTCCCTCCAAATTAGAATGTTAAAAGCATTCGTCAATTTGTAAGTAGGTGAAAAACTGCCAGTAGGGAATTGAAAATTCATTTGAAAGTGCCAGAAAAGATTGAAAGGCCCATGTTAGAATAGCTGGTTTTTGTACAAAAAATCTGAATCTAGCTAAAGTGAGCCCTAAACTACTCAAAACGTTTCAGGCACTATCAGAATACTCCATATGGGAGAATAAACCACCAGGATAATTTGTCATTAGCAATTTTCCGACCAAAATTGAAACAGGTCTATAGATCTTTCAAATTAAAATGTCTAGGATGGTGTCTGGGTTTAGCATTTCAAAATAGGAACAAATCAGACCATAGAGTCAGAATCATTGAAATATCTTGTACCAGTGAGCCTCTTTATCAGTGATGCCCAGTAATAAAACTGAAAATTGGGGAGTGATCACCCTTCCCTAATTAGGGACAGTCAAAGACAGTGTACATAGAGTCTATGTTCTTTATGGCCCCAGATAATTGAGGCAGGTATCGCATATAGTCATCGCTTAATTTGAGCTTGTGGCTGCTGGTGAGGGCCACCGGCACTGATTTTTAGGTAACAGTTCTTATTTTTCTTCTTCTGACATTTCGCAAGAGAGCAAAAAAAAAACCATAAAGCGGAAAGAGGGAGGAATAGAAAGATAGACAACCCATCACAAAGGGAGAAAGCAGGAAGCAACGAGAGTGAGACCTAGGAGCAGGGGGTGTCTGTTGTTGGACTATTGAGGCCTGGGATGGATTCAAGGTGACATAGCCTTGGTGATCCATGTGCTGAAATGTAATATTGTAGGCCACAGGATTCTGAGCAGTGCTATGGGCACCACCACTCATTCTTTTTTACAGAAAAACACTGCATATATTTGCTTAAAGAAACACTTTGAGGAGTATAGCAAAATAATTCCTAACTAATTCAAAATTATAACATTTTCAGAAGGAGAATCATTTTAATTACACAAGTCTGACACAACAGGGACAAGGGTAGGTAGTCCCATTCTTTTCAGAGGCCAATAACATTTCAAAGAGCTACTTCAAGTTCCAGGGCCTAAGAATTTCTCATAAACCTTAGCCAGACCTGGATATACTTTAGTTGAGTTACTAAACAGGGAATGAGGATAGCAATGCTTGGCATTGATGCTCCTGCAATAGGAATATGCATGTTTCCTTGCTAACTGTTTAACCAAAAATAGAGCCAAATTCCTCAGCTGCTGCTTTTATTGCTGGTACGGTTTGGGCAGAAGTCCGTTAGGAGTAAAGATTAGTAAGTTGGTGGCATATGGAAGTATTTTAGTTACTCGATAAGGAAGTACTATTGTTGGAATTTTGTAGTAGTAGACAAATTGGCTCGGGCATAAAGAAATGGAGAAAGGGGTCAGCATACCTAGGTAACCAGTGCGATGGGGATAATGTATGACGACTGATTATTGGCCCATAATGACCGGTACTACCCCTGAATCCAATCTCAAACTGATGGTGGAATCCAGCCCATACACCATCAACCAAAGAAAGGGCCACTCCACCTGGTTAAATGCCTTTTCAGCATTCAGTTCAATAAAAGTCAGTGGACGTGATGCTTGTTCTGTAGCAACTATCAGTGTAGTAGCAATATTTGCATGACAGTGGTGCCCATGGCTGGGATGAGGCCATATTGGTGTGGTGAAACCAAGGAAGAAATATTCTTAACTAATTTAGTGATCAATCAGCTATACATTTTATAGTCTGCACATAAAAAGGATTATGGTCTCCACGGCCTTAATCTCATTGATGCGTATCATTTTTTTCAACAAATTCATATTTTGAGCTAATTCCCAAGAAGATGGGCTCAGAGCTCCTGTCATAATTACTTTTATAAGTTCCAGAAAATATGAAAGTAGATCTCCAGAAACGTCATTTGTTGCGTTCACTGGCAATGAATCAGTGCCAGTGCCCTTTACTTAGGGTATTTTAAGCCCTTTATCTATAAGTTCCATGTGGCATCAACTGCCTTCTACTGGGTACTTGTGAAATAGTGGGAGTTTCATAAGGATGGGATCCAGGAAAAGGAGAAGAGTTTCCGCTGTATGTCATATTTAGAGACCATGCAGTGGGTGACTGCTGTATTTGTAAATCTTCTCAAATGCAGTGAAAAGAAGATGAGAAGTCAAATACCGTCCATATATCTGCACATCAATGAATAGCCCTTTAATATGCAAATTTGACAAAACAACACTGGAACAAAGCTTGCCAACTACATCACTTCCACTCTGATGAAATTCACTGACCCCCATTGAGCCAAACAAACGAATTCAAGATGTACTGTCTTTATGCACGCGTTTCTTCATAGCCAATGTGCATCATACCTTATCAAAATGCTCTTTCCCTCCACTACAGCATAGGACAAGGATTTTCCTTCAGTGCACTGTTTGGCCAATACAGCACTTTGCAAATGCTTTTCTCTTTCCATCCTTTATCATTTTTTTAAAAACGTTTAGCCATCCTAACAAGTTTAAACTATGTCTTCCGGGTACAGTAATTCAAAGTAGCCATAATTACCTTTTCTTTGCACCCATAATAAGGATATATTTCCTATGAAGTTGATTAAAAATAAAAAGGGTTTCTAGACCCGTTGTGAATAAACATGCCTGCTGGGAAGCACCCGTATGTACTGTTAAAATTATTTGTGATGGTTAATTTTGTTTTAATGTAAACGTTTTAGTGCAAACACAATGTCTTTATTTTTATGGTATATGCAATATGCTCCCAATATAAAATAAAAACACAGCCATTGTACCAGCTTGCCAAGGCCAGATCTATTTGCTTTGTCTATACATGGTGGATCTGCTAAAGTAAGTAATTTCTTCATAAGACATAACAAGCATCCATTTTGCAAATTTAAGACTTTCTCCGCGGCCATGCATGGCCAAGAAATCGCCCTCTTCACTGGATAATTAATGAGAAAAGAAACTCCCTCTCTTAAGCCCGAGGCACACAGATATGTGAACTGACATGCCTAGTCTTAAACATTAAAGATTCCACTACATACAGCACAATTGTCAGAAACCATAAACCTTTCACCTGGACTAGACTTCTGAAGAGTGTAGACACCCAATATTCTAAACAAAAATGTAAATAATACGGATTTGCCAGTTCTCGTTTTGATAATCGTTATGTAAGCTTGTCCAGTTCAGACACGCATTTCAGTTTTCTCCCGCATACCTCAGTCTGGTTTAATCACTAACCAGGGCTGTGAGATGCAAGACATTGGCTGGGAATTCTCAACAGAAGCTGCCTGTCCTAATTCTGCTTTTGTCTTCACTGGAACGCGAATACCAATAGCACTCTCAGATGAATAAACACAAACTCATTGCTTGTTCTGCCTTAGCTCATTAGCATGCAATGACGTAATGCAAAATGATGCCCCCCCCCTTCTCCCGCTGATGACCCCCTCCTCCCCCATTACGTGAAAAGGGGCACCCAGGTCTCCCATGTCTCCCATATATTCATTGGCCTTGGGCAGAACGGGGCCTTCCGAAGGGTTGGGGACCCTCTCAAAGGGCGAGGGCCCACTGTGCCGCAGGAGCCTAATAGCATGGCAAATGGGCTCGGGGTTTGGGACGCAGGAGGTGCGAAAGTAAATGAATACCAAAACATTATATTATAGAAGCAAGATCTTCATATAAAACTGAAAAGATTGCATGGATAAATCAAAAATATACCTCCAAATTGGGAGGTTGAAAATATTTGTGAATTTGTAAGCAGGTGAAAAACTCAGAGTAGGGTTTACAAAATTCATTTTAAAGCTCCAGTAAAAATTGAAAGGCCCATGATGGAATAGTTGGTATTAAGGATTTTGTAGGACCTGGGACAAACGGATTTTAAGGGTCCTTGTTCACAACTGTTTCGAATTTATGATCCAATTTCAGCTTTTCATGCACTCTTTGGCATGGTCACTGACTGTGCACTGGCACACTCATGCAAATTTTAAATGTGTTTACATTTAATATTCAGGGATAGTGACTTGTGTTTTCAATATTTAACAGAGCAGCAGCTCACTAATATTACTGCAAATATTCTCTGTGACGCCTCACATTTTTCATATGAGAGGTTCTGTTTTGATCTAAAAGAAACTTTTTTATGGATGTTGTATAAAACATAAACAAAGCAAATGAAGGGAAAACGGTAATTAAAAATGTGTTTAATAATTACTTAAGGTAAGTTGTGGTTAGCAGACGATTGTAATGGTCGTGCAAGAAACGAGCTCCAGAGGCTCCCCAACCTAATCCCCGTCCATCCATTTCATTATCCGCACCGCAGCCAGGCATGACATTCCCCAGTGTCGGATGTCACTGGGGATACCAAGGGACGACTGCGAGCCACCAGATGACCTTCCAATGGCAACACAGTGTTGTGAGACCTACCGGAGCACCAGTAGCCGGGGCCTCACCTGTGTGATTTGGGCTGGCACGCTAGTCTCCTGATCCGAGGCAGAGCACTGTTAGACCCTGCCTCACACGCAGGGCACTAAGGCCCATATTTATACTTTTTGACGCAAACCAGCGCCGGCGCTGGTTTGCGTCCAAAAAATTACCGCCGGCTAATGCCATTCCTACGTGCCAGGCAGGTGCCTTATTTAAGGATTCACGTTAGCCGGCGCTGTGGGCTGGTCAGAGTAAAAAATAAATGACTCAAACCAGGCAGCGCCGGCATAGGGGAAAACGGGGGTTGTGCGTCAAAAAATGGTGCAAGTCAGGTTTGAGTAAAAAATCATGGCTCAAACCGGACTTGTGCCATTTTTTGACGCACAACCCCCCATTGAAATGACTCTGTCTTAGCAAAGACAGGAGTCATGCCCCCTTGCTCAATGGCCATGCCCAGGGGACTTCTGTCCCCTGGGTATGGCCATTGGGCACAGTGGCATAAAGGGGGGCCCAAATTAGGCCCCCTATGCCACTCTAAAAAAATTAGAAAATGATACTTACCCCAACTTACCTGTACCTACCTGGGATGGGTCCCTCCATCAATGGGTGTCCTCCAGGGGTGGGCAAGGGTGGCAGGGGGTGTCCCTGGGGGCAGGGAAGGGCACCTCTGGACTGTTTCCATGGTCAGAGACCATTGAAATGAGCCCACAGGTCCCTTAACGCCTGTCCTCACTCAGGCGTTAAAAAACGGCACACATCAGGCTGTGCGCCATTTTTTAAGGCTGGCCCCCTCCTGTGCGTCAAAATGACATGGGAGTCTAAATAAGGCGCATGGGCCTTAAAGTCATTTTTTGGACGGGAACACCTACCTTGCATGTCATTAACGCAAGGCGGTTGCCCGCATCCAAAAAATGATGCACACGGAGGATTTTTGCCGCGGATTCGGGCGTCATAGTATAAACTTCTTGACGCACATTCGGCGCAAACAGAGTATAAATATGCCCCTGAATGTGGCAAACAGTGTGGTGACTGTACTTTTCAGATATAAAATATTCCCTCATACATTTGAATGAAAATGCTTCCGGGACGGTGGAATGATAAACCAAGAAGCCAATAGCAAGAGCTGAGAGAAAACATTTTGCTTATTTAGTGTAAACCCATCCAGTAGTTTTAGAGATATTAAAGGGAAAATAAATTTGTTAATCTCTGCTCTTGAATAAATCGCAAATATTCATGAATTGTTTTGATAGCGCGTGCGAATAGAAGCACTGCAATTGGCTGGGCATAACCTGACTAGAAAGTTGAGGCTGCCATTTTGTGTTATCGGAAGCCAAGTCTCAAAATGGCTACCAACGCTTCCTTGTGGAAGTGTTGGCAGCCAATCCGATCTCAGCACGAGATCGGGAGGGTTTGCAGAGCCTTTGTGTCCCTATATTTACAAATTTTGATTTTCTTCAATTTCCCAAAAACTACTGAACGGATATACACAAATAACAAAAAGGTCACTTCCTGGACCAAGAGCTACCTTTCTGCCAAATTTGGTGTAATTCTGTCCAGTGGCTCGGGCGCTATTCCTGTTCAAAATCCCTATAGAAAAATGCATGGGGAAAAAGGGACCCCCCCTTTTCTTGGCCCCCGCTTGATGAATCACCCCAATACTTTCCAGACGGACGCTGAGGTGAGCGACTTATTTTTTGGGACCTAGTTACCATAGGAAAAGCCTTTTTTATTTTTCCAATAACTTTAGCACTGTTTGACGAATCTTCACAAATTTTTCAAAACTATTTTGCCACTCACTTCAGCTGCTGTTTTAGAAGCTTTAGGGTGATTTGTCATGAAGGGCAGAGAAAATGGGGGAGGTCTTAAAATGATTTTTCCCCCATGCAATTTTCGTAGGGATTTTTAGACACAACTGCAGCCCCGACCGCTGGTTGGAATTACATCAACTTTGGCGGAAAGGTAGCTCTTCGTCCAGAAAGCACCCTTTTTGTCATTTGGTGTAAATCAGTTCAGTAGTTTTAGAGATATTTACAGAAAACCAAATGTGTATAACTAAGGACCGGTGAGGCTCTGTGAATCCCAGAAGTCTCATGCTGAGATCTGATTGCCTGCCAACACTTCATCAAGGAAGTGTAGGTAGCCATTTTGGGACTCAGACTCAGTTGTCACAAAAAACAAGTTAGGAAAAACAATAAAAGGGGGCAGGGTAGGAATACTCTGACTTCCTAGCCCTGTTGCTGGGGTCGCCCAAGGACTATGTCAAGGCAAAAAATATTTTTTTTGTTTAGCTGAAGACTGCGATGGATCTGCGAATCCAGTGGGGAAAGAAAAAAAAAAACATGTGCAGCTTCCTGCGCTTGTTTACAATTTAGTCCTTAGGTAGGCCAGGTCCCGGAGGCATGCGTGGTTTAAAAAAAAAAGAGGGGGCACACGGGGCCTCCCCTTCCAACGCCTTTGAAGCCGGGAGCCCCAACATTTTGGAGGTGGGCCGCACAAACCCCTCTCCATGGGCTCTTTCAATACATAATTAAAGAAAAAAAAAGTATGGTCTCCCTCACTTGTTCAAAATTTAGCCCCTGGGTGGGCCAGGTCCCGGGGGCAAGAAACAATATTAAAAAAAAAAAAAGGTGTCCAGGGCCCCCTCCTAAGGCTCTATGGAGCTCCAGGATCGCCACCTCTGTAGGGCTAAATATAAACATATGCAGATTGTGCTTTTTGTGATTTGGTTTGCATCCTTTCAGTAGTTTTTGTGAAATTAAGGGTTGAAAATAATTGTATATTTAAATCGTTGGGCTCGGGAGAGTCCTAGGAGCCACCATAAGACAGCAAATAAAAAAATGGAGCCCTGTGTTGTTTGTGAGGCCTGTTTTTCATGTGATCAGGCGCAAGAGGCTCCAGGAATCTCACGAGTGCTCTCACTGGCTGACTGTTGGAATGTTAGAAATGAAATGGCGCCCACTATTTTTCACTGTGAAACATTTAAGTTGTTGTGGAACTGGAATAAAAAAGTTATACCAGGGGGCAGCAGAAAGGCATGCTGTCCTCTTAAGTTTAGAGAGGAGGTCTCTAAGGGATAACTATTGTGAAGAAAACAAATTATTATTGTTTTAAACTAATTTGTACACTCTTGGGGGACTCTCCCGGGGTCATGAATAATAAAAAGGGATAGATGAGTTCTGAATACACTCCATTATTAGGAATGCATATTGTGGTAATTGTTTTTGAGAGGAAGGTGTACGAGATAAGTACTGTGAAGAGTAGATAGTTAACTCCTATTTTCCAAAAAAGTTTCGTTCTCACAAGACTCTCATGGCATCGTGAACAATAGAAAGGAGTAGTTGATCTTTGAATACACTGTAGAATGCACACTTTGTAAGAGTTGTGAGTAGGTATAATCTCTTCCCACACCATACTATGCACATTCATTATCAGAAAGAAGTGTTAGCAGGGAGGATAGTCCCTGGTAATAGCATACTATGCACACCTATCATCCAAGAGAGAGGTCTCAGCGGAGAGACCAGTCTCTCTCCACACACCCTCTCCTACGCGAACCCATCATCTGAGACAGAGCTGTGACAGAAGAGGCCAGTCTAAGTACACACCCTAATATGTACACCTGTTATCTGACAGAGAGGTCTGATAGGAGAAGCTAGTCCATGTAATACTGTCCACAGTCATCATCTGAGACAGAGGTCTGACAGAAGAGGCTAGTCCATGTATACGCTTAACTAACCACACCTGTCATCTGATACGGAGGTTTCACTGTATAGGCCAGCCTTTCTCATGCAGCCTACTATGCACACCCGTCACCTGAGAGAGCGTTCTGGAAGGAGAGGGTAGACCATTTACATACCTTACAACACACAGCCATCATCTGAGACAGAAGTCTGATAGAAGAGGCCAGTCCATGGACATACTCTAATACAAACACAAGTCACCTGAGAGAGAAGATTTAGTAGAGAGGCAGTCTCTCTCATACACCCTACTGTGCAAAACCGTCATCTATAAGAGAGGTCGGGAAGCAGAGGGCAGTCCATGTACACACATTACTATGTAATCCAAGAGAGGGGTCTCAGTGGAGAGGCCAGTCCCTCCATACACACTACTACACACATCTGTCATCTAAAACAGAGGTCTCGGTGGAGAGGCCAGTCTCTCTCTACGCCTCAATACACAGACCTGTAACATAAGAGATAGGTCTCCGTGAAGAGGATACTCCATCCTTCATACTACTATTTCACTACTATTTATTGCGATTCCTCAAGCCTCTCATGAGAGTAGCTTACATGCTTCAGGGAGTGAAGCTGGCACCATGGACACGTGCAATCTTATGAGAGGCTTGCAAGACCTGAGGAGAAATTACAGAGTGTGCCTTGAGGTGTTTTAGAAATCTTTGAGTCTCTCACAAGATCCACCTGGAAAATTACTGGGCCTGCCACAATATGTTTTGAGATCTTGCGAGAGTCTCATAAGGTCATATAAGGAGGGAGTGAAAAAATAGGGCCAAGGCTCAACCAATATGTTTATTGCATGGTTGTAGAAATGATGTGATGTAACAGGGTGCAGAACCAGGGATAGCTCAGATTGTTTTTGGAGATTTGGAAGAGAAGGAAGCATGTTGGAGTTGTGCTCAGCAGAAGTGACTGATCTGGAACTGAGACAGACTGGTGCCTTCAGCTGTATATAAGAAACTTTTCTAAGTAAATTGATTCTATACACGGTTTAGTGAGTGAAACGCTGTCTATAGAGGTGCATGTTAATTAATTTAGCTTTAGAGAGGTAGACCTTAGAATTTAGAGAGTTATCACCAAGTACTGGATGCTGTATTACAAATTGAAATGTTTAATCTGTATGTAGTTGTAAGTAAAAGAGGTAGTGCTTCTGAAATTATCAAATAAAACATCAGCAATGTGTCAATACAATACCTCACAAGATGTTTTAGAGAGGATAGTGTAATTTCCAGAGTAAAACATTGGTTTCACTGTTAGTGAGCAAAGAGGAATGTGTTACTTTACCAGTTGTTATGGAACAATGTTTGAAGGCATGTTATGACTTAATTGTGAAATAAAATGCATGGGTTGAGGATGTTAAATTATTTAAGAGAAGGGAATATGAAGATAATGGTACAATACAAATTACTAAGTGATTGTAGGTAAAAAATATAAGCAAACGTTAGAGTATATAGAGATGTATCACTGTTATCAATTATTGATCAGTATGTAATTTTAATTCTTTTGGTTTTCTTCTCTTTTTTTAGGTGGACAGAAGTATCATGCCATAAAATATTTGGAGGAATAAAACAAAAATCGTTCACTTAGGAAGAAAGAGAGAACAGTAACTGTGTTGAAGGCCAGGAAAAAAAATAGTTGGACAACTGATAATGGTGTTACTGCCTACGCAACATTTGTACCCTTGAAGAATCTTGTTCTACATAGCTCAACTTCTTTTTGATGACAAAAATATCTGCTTAATTAAACAGCAAAAATGTGATTTTTTTTTAGAAAAGAAGGGCTGTTTTCTGCTTGAGCAGGTGTAGATTCCTGTAATGGTGTAACACACTCATTATTTCTAATTTCCTGGCTGAACTGCTTTCTGCACATTTTATTTTAAGTGACTCTTTTGCCACGTATCCTGCCAGAAAAAGACTATTAAAGCAGATATTGCATGGCAGGCTAAGGTGGCTGATAAAAAGAAGCAGAAGATCTGCGCACAACAAAATCCAGTAGGAAAAAGAAGCAAAAGCGAAGGAGGTGTTGGTGCCGGAGTGAGATAAAAATGTTATAGATTAGTTAAGTCTGTTGTATTGTTTGGTTTTATAGTTGTTATTTTAGTTTTTTTAATGTCGTTGTTTATAATGTTGTTAAATTGTCTTTTTTGTAATCAAAAGTTTAAAGTTACTTTTGATTTCTTTCCTTGATAGATTTTAATGTTATTATAGTTTTTAAATGTTGAATTAAAGTGGCAGTCCCATCTTCAAGAGCTGTATCTGTGCTGCATGATGTAAATGTATGTGTAAGATACTATAGGAGATTAGTGTTTCTTCCTACTGTAGTATGAAGATTTTTATACAAAAGAGAGGTTTTGGCACAGAAGCGAATGCATCCTCATAGTATACTGTGCACTGCTGTCAGCTGATAGAGATGGCAGTTCTTTTGCAAATCTTAGTATAAATGCTTGTCATTCTAGAGAGAGTTTCACTGGTGCAGAGGCCTGTCTCTGTACATAGCATACTCTATTAATAACATTTATTATCATAAAGAGAGGTATTAGCAGAGATAGGAGTCTCTACCTACAACCTATTTTGCACATGTTTTACTCTGGGGAGGTGTCTGACCTGGTAGTCTATCTATGTCTGTATGCCGGTAACCTAAGAGAAACTTCTTTGCTTAGTGCTTAGTTTCCCTCTGGAGCATAGTTGTACATCTGTTATTCAACAGAGATGTCTTAGCAAAGATGTCTCAGCACAGAGGCCCGTCTCTACCAACACCCTACTACGCATACCCATCATCCAAGAGAGAGATCTAACGATAGGGACCAGTCCCTCTCCACTCCCTACTAAATGCACCCATTATCCCAGGGAGAACTCTCAGCAGAGAGGCCAGTACCTCCCAACACTCTACTATGCACCCCTGTGATCTGAGAGAGGTCTGAGTGTAGAGGCTGCGTTCTTCCTACACCCTAGCGCAATCTTCACCCAAGAGAGAGTTCTCAGTGTGCAGCCCATTCATTCCTCACACAGTATTGCACATCCATATTGTCCTGGGGAGAGGTCTCAGTGGAACGGCCAGCCCTATTATAAGCTATTATGTAGAGCGGTTATTCTGTAGTGTGGTGTTTTTGAAGAGTCCAGTCTCTCCTCACACCCTACTATTTACAGCCAAACTGTGGACAGGTGGGAATGGAGTGGTCACTTTTTCCTAAAGTTCTAGGAGAAGGAAGTAAAAGTTGACGTACTGTAATGAAGGAGAGTGTACTTTTTGCAACTTAAAAAAACTTTACAATCTCATAAGAGTCTCACCAGATCGTACTAAAAAAAGGGTACCAAAGTCTGCATAAAAATCATACCAGGATATGTTCAGTGAAAATGCAAATTACATTATAAAACTACAGTTTTGCGAGACACTCGTGAACACAAACCAGCAAACACTGCTCCCTCGCAGTGGACGCAGAGGACTGTGCACCTGACTCTCGTGAGAGGTTTGCGAGAATTACCCAAGCTATACATGGGAGCATCATGGCTCTCGCAAGTCTCTCTTGAGAATCATCAAGAAGGAAAAAAGGGTACATAGTGCACCAACATACATAATTAATGTACATGGTAGCTCTGAAAAGAGCCTTTTCAAGTAAAAGTTTTAAAAACTGTATTTTTGTGTTTTTTACCATTTTTAACTTTATTGTATTTTTTAAAAAGGGATAGAACAAAAACAAGAAACCGGGAGTAAAAGAACAACAGTTCCTTCAAAACAAAGAGGAGAAAATGATCCTAGACAAGCCTGTCCTGTGCACCACTGCTTGTCTCAGAAGTAAAAATGATCTCCTTGCAAAAGCACCAAAAAAGGCTTTGCTCAGATGTGCCGGGTTGTTTTGTGCTTGCGCGGTGAGTACCTTAGCTGCCCGCTGCCACCAGGTGGAAAAGATGTGGGCGCCCCTAAAGAATTACCAAGCTCTGCAATTCAGGCTACTTTAGCCTGAGCAAGGCATACCAGTGGCACTCATGTAATATTGCTTGTTCCAGCTGCCCCTGCTGAACTCTGTGTTTGCATATGTTACAAATTACATATTTTTGACACTTTCTTCACACCAGGCATCATCTGAAAAAATTACCAGACCAAGGACTACCAGGGTGGCTGACTTGCACGAACAGAAGTAGGGTTCTCATCTGAATCAGGGGATGACAATCTGATCACAGACAATGAGCAAAGTCAGAGAGCTAAGCATAAAGGTGTATTCACAGGAAAACCCAATAGGCAAATGAAGCAACAAGTAAGGAATCTTTCTTTGCTAAATAAAGACACCCATAGGAACCATTCACGATCCTTCCTTCAGATGTCTTTCATCTCCCGGGTGTCTCACAGGTGTCTCGCAAGAGTCCAGTGACATTGTAAAACACGGAGAACTTTCTAAATACCTCAAATGCAACAATACACCAAGTGTTTTTCAACTTTAAACAACACTTCTCACAGTTTACTTTCTTCAAAATGGCAAAAATACACTGTTATGAGCTTATGCAAATGTACAATCTTGCGAGCGGATCGTTGGAGCCGGACAGGAAGTACAGCCCCCCTCATAGTCCATGCAGGGGGTTGTGTTCGGCTCCCATGATCATCTCGCGAGAGGAGTAACTTTGTAAATAAATTAATTCATACAATTTACATACTGTACTATCCTTCTGAGGTCAGTATACTGAACTCTAATAAAGTGAGTAACAGTAAAGAATACATTCTTCCACATCTTCAAATCTTCGCTTGTCTCTTGTGATTCCACCACCCTGAACTGGGAATGTATAATACATCTCATTATCTCCTTTCTAATGTTGACAGAAAAATAACAAGACACATTTTTCTGTACACATGGTCATCACTGTGTCCACACAGTGACTGTGTTAATTGTTGCTTCTGGGTCATACCCATCAGCTTGATGAAACAAAACACATTTCCACATTATGGTGCACTGTGGATTTGGGCAAAAAGCTACTATTCTGTTTACATTGTAGCAAAAAATGCCAACAGTAATCTTTTCATGTCACCAAGGATCTTATAAAAGACTCTCCCTTTACATTTGTTTAACGTGGGTAGACGTCCTCACTCTCATGCGCCTGGCTACTGCCGTCTTCCCACATGGAATTGTGCTGTTTGCTGATTTTGAGTGGGCTGCTCCCTCTCTATGATCCAGGGATGCCACCTTACCTACACTGGTCCTAAGAGACCCCTCACTGTATAGCGCTTCAGAGTATGCCAGCTTGTTATGGGCACTGTGTGACCGTGCTCACCAGGACTTGTTAAATCCTATCCTCCGAGGCACCTGAAACAAGAGGAGTTTGAGATTTTTTCAACTAACAAAAACAAGAAACCGGGAGTAAAAGAACAACAGTTCCTTCAAAACAAAGAGGAGAAAATGATCCTAGACAAGCCTGTCCTGTGCACCACTGCTTGTCTCAGAAGTAAAAATGATCTCCTTGCAAAAGCACCAAAAAAGGCTTTGCTCAGATGTGCCGGGTTGTTTTGTGCTTGCGCGGTGAGTACCTTAGCTGCCTGCTGCCACCAGGTGGAAAAGATGTGGGCGCCCACTTTTAAGTGGTACACTGGATCAATCCTCCAACTTCTTCCTTAAAATATCCAGCTTTCACCACAAGGATGTCTTACTTAGGCACACAGGCTCTCATGCACAAAGATTAAATTTAAGGAATTGTAAATTGAGATATCACAATTTGCCATCCCTTAAATGGAGTGTACAACAATTAATTTGTTAAAAGTGGTCGCAATTTGTGCACAGACTTTTAACAAATCTATTTGCATTTTGGGAACCGACCTAAGTATTAATAGGTCACTCCTCAATTGCAATTTGACCCACCTCATTAATATGCATGAGGATGGTTGAAAATTAAAACCCACTACGACTGGCTACAATAACAGGCAGGGTGGCCTGCTGCTTTTAAATAAAGATATATATATATATATATTTTTAAAGCAGCCCGTTTTCCTTTCAAACGGGATGCATTTTAAAAAAACATCGAAAAATGACACAAACCTTTTTTTAAGAGCAAGCAGTGGCCTCATGAACCACTGCATGCTCACAAAAACGTTTTTGTGAACATTCACAGAGGGAAAGGGGTCTCATTGCGATCCCTTCCCCTTTGCGAATGCCTTACCACCTCGTATGAGGTAGTAATATATTTATGTTTTGCAACTGAATTTTGAACGCAAAACATTGATACATAGGTTAATAATTTGGTATCTGGAAGGACACCCTTAACTTTCCCCTTCCAAATACCGAATCTCTATCTATCCCCAAACCCAAACTGTGATTCGGGAAGATTTGCTAACATCATACCGATAGACAAATTGAATAAATAAATGCCATTCTGCTGTCGCAAAGGCTCCAATTTTCAGATTCAAACCTTTACTGACCGTAAAATGGTTTTGTTCACAAGGGCCATAGTTTATTGTAGGCAAAATATGGAGATGAAACTCATCTGTAAGTAAAGTGTAGGACGATCGTGTGTTGTGTTTATCTCAGTCACACTTCTATTCATTAACAAATGTGACTACAATCTGCCAGTGGATGCAGAAGCTGAAGACAGAGTTTGTACTTGTAGGACAGGAAACTATACTCAGTAGAACCAGAACATTACCAGGACTACATACATACTTTAAATAATCTCCCTCACCTAACAACCTGGATTGTTCGTGTTGATTCTTACTTGATTGCTTAAGACTTTGCACACCCCATAATTGGCATACTGGTGCCACTATATAAGTCCCTAGTATATGGTACTAGGGAACCCAGATCATTGGGGAACCAGGGGATCCCCATGGGCTGCAGCATGCATTGTGCCACCCATGGGAGCCCATTCAAAAAATGTCTGCAGGCCAGCCATTGCAGCCTGCGTGAAAATGTGCATGCACCCTTTCACTCCAAACACTGTAAGTCACCCCTATGGCAGGCCCTCCTAGCCCAGAGGGCAGGGTGCAGGTACCTGTGTGTGAGGGGACCCCTGCATGAGCAGAGGTGCCCCTACGAACTCCAGCTCTATTAAACTGGACTACGTAAGTGCAGGGGAAGCCATTGTACCGGTGTACTGGACACCTGTGTCCAGCTACATAATGGTAACTCCGGACCTGGGCATGTTTGGTATCAAACATGTTGGAATTATACTATACCACATACTGTTGCCACTATTGGTTGTATGATTCCATGCACTCTGGGGGCTCCTGAGGGGACCCCCAGCATTGCTCCTACCAGTCTTCTGGGGTTTTCTGGACTGCCCGCGCTGCTGCCACCCCTCAGACAGGTTTCTGCCCTCCTGCTGCTTGACCAGCTCAGGCAGAGGAAGGATTTCTTGTGGGAGAGGGAGGTAAAACCCTCTCCCTTGGAAATAGGTGTTACATAATGTGGAAGGGGTAGCCTCCTCAAGCCACCGGTATGCTTTGAAGGGCACATTTGGTGCTCTCCTTGCATAAACCAGTTTGCACCAGTCCAGGGACCCTTGGTCCCTGCTCTGGCACAAAACTGGACAAAGGAAAGGGGAGTGACCACGCCCCTGCCCATCACCACCCCAGGGGTGGTGCACAGAGCTCCTCCAGGTGGTCACTTGATTCTGCCATCTTGAATCCAAGGTGGGCAGAGGCCTCTAGTGCATCCAAAAAACACGCCAGATTTCAATGTAAAAATGTGATGTGTCCATATTGCATTTCCTGTCACGGGCATTAGGCCTACCCACGCAAGTGAGGTACCATTGTTATCAGGAGACTTGGGGGAACACAGCATAAAAGAACAAGTGTTTTGGCCCTTTATCTTCTCTATATTTTTCCCTTCCAAATGTAAGATGGTGTGTAAAAAAAAAAACATCTATTTGAGAAATGCCCTCTAATTCCCATGCTAGTATGGGGACCTCAGAATTCAGAGATGTGCAAATAACCACTGCTTCTCAACACCTTATATTGTGTCCATTTTGGAAATACCAAGGATTCCTTGATACCAATTTTTCACTCTTTATATTTCACCCAATGAATTGCTGTACCCGGTATACAATGAAAACCCATTGCAAGATGCAGCTCCTTTATTGGCTTGGGGTACCTAGGGTTCATGATGAACCTACAAGCCCTATATATCCCCGCAACCAGAAGAGTCCAGCAGACATAACAGTATTCTGCTTTCAAAAATCTGCCATAGCTGGAAAAAGTTATAGAAGAAAACGTAGACAGAAATGTCTCTTTTTTACACCTCAATTCCAATATTTTTTTATTTTAGCTGTTACTTTCTAGGAAAACCTTGAAGGATCTACACAAATGACCCGTTGCTGAATTCAGAATTTTGTCTACTTTTCAGAAATGTTTAGCTGTCCGGGATCCAGCATTGGTTTCACACCCATTTCTGTAACTATCTGGAAGGAGGCTGAAAGCACAAAAAAATAGTAAAAATGGGGCATGTTCCAGTGAAATGTTCATGAAAGCTGGGAAGATGGTGATTTTAGCTCCGCAAACCCTTTGTTGATGCCATTTTCAAGAAAAAAACACAGGCTTTCTTCTGCAGCCCTTATTTCCCTTTAAAAAAATGAAATTTAGGTGTATTTTGGCTAATTTCTTAGTCTCTTCCAGGGGAACTCACAAACTCTCAGTACTGTTGGAATCCCTAGGATGTTGGAAAAAAGGAGGCAAATTTGGCAATGGTAGCTTATGTGGACAAAAAGTTATGAGGGCGTAAGCACAAACTGCCCCAAATAGCCAAAAAAGGGCTTGGCACAGGGCGGAAAAGGCCTGGCAGCGATGGGGTTAAAAACAGCGCATTAACCTTTATGTCAAACAAGCGAGAAAATGAGCTGCCTCTGTAGTGGCTGAATTAGGCAACGTGAAACCAGAAAGCTTGCAAGTCCCAGCTTTTCCTCTTGACAAAATTGTCTGATCAAAGGCAAATATCTTTCTCATGTTTGATTTAATATAGTATAATGTTGCTCCATGTATAGTAAGACTCTAGACAGCTTATAGGGTGCACATGACAAGTGACATGTCTCTTAGGCCCATATTTATACTCTGTTTGCGCCAGATCTGCGTCATTTATTTTGGCGCAAATTCAGCGCAAACTTAACTCCATAGTTATACTTTGGCGCTAGACCTGTCTAGTGCCAAAGTTATGGAGTTTGAGTCATTTTTGGACGTGAAAACCTACCTTGCGTTAATGAGATGCAAGGTAGGCGTTCCCGTGCAAAAAATTACTCTAAGGCATGTGTGCCTTATTTATCCTCCGCGGTCAAAATGAGGCACAGGAGGAAGCGGGCCTTAAAACATGGCACCCAGCCGGATTTGCGTTGTTTTTTAACGCCTGGGTCAGGGCAGACGTTAAGGGACCTGTGGGCTTATTTCCATGGTGGGAGACCATGGAAGCAGTCCCCAGGTGCCCTTCCCTGCACCCAGGGACACCCCCTGCAACGCTCGCCCACCCCTGGAGGACACCCATGGACCCATCCATGGTGAGTGAAGGTAAGTGCAAGTAAGTATAATTTTTTTTTTTTTAATTGGCTTAACTTGGGCCCCCTTACATGCCACTGTGCCCAATGGCCATGCCCAGGGAACATAAGTCCCCTGGGCATGGCCATTGGGCAGGGGGGCATGACTCCTGTCTTTGATAAGACAGGAGTCATTTCCATGGGGGTTGTGCGTCAAAAAATGGCACTAGTCAGGTTAGAGCCAATATTTTTGACTCTAACTTGACTTGCACCATTCTTTGGTGCAAAGCTCCCAGTCTTCCATTCGCCTCCGCTGCCCAGTTACCGTCATTTATTTTTACGCTAACCAGGCCGCAGCGTCGGCTAATGTCATTCCATAAATAAGGCGCCCAGCTGGCACGTTGGAATGGCATTAGCGGCGGTAAACTTTTTGGCACAAATATGCGCTAGCGCTGATTTGCATCAAAAAGTATAAATATGGGCCTTAGTTCACTAAAGGCATTGTTGCCAGGGCGAGGTGGAGGCATGAATGTTTCTACTTTCATGTTAAGAAACTATCATCTTTAATAAATACCTCTTAATGCTGTGATATGAATTGATGTACTAAGCTAAAATGCTTCCGGTTGTTAAAGAAATACATTTTTTTAATGTTGATTTGACTTCGTGATATTTTTACATGAAGTCTGTTGCACAAATGACATGTCAAACATTTTCATGTCTCGGCTCGGGCGCAGGCTCTTAAAGCCTCGTCAGAACGTTGCTCGGCTCTAGTTCACCCTTCCTGTTAATTTTTTGGCATTCCCACCTCTACTCTTAACCACAAGCATCAGAGACTAAAAGGCAATACTTGTTAAAGCCAGATGTAAAATAGCCCACCCAACAAATAATGGTACCCTGTTTTTCAAAAGTGAGTGAAAAACAGTGCACTCAAAATGCAGTGCAAAAAACTTACTCCTCCCCTCCCCACTAATAGCATTTTACATTTGCTACATCCTTAGCAACACTTTCACTGATAACTGCACGGGCACTAAACATAGAACTATTGCAGAGCAACAACTAGCAATACATACAGAAAGTGAAGACTAGGTGAAACAAACAATGCCATGAAAATAATCTCTGTTTCTGCTAGTTTGGTTTTAGGTATGGAAGGCACGCCATCATTTTTAAATAATTTCAATTATTCGGAGTACCTTTCTTTCTCCCTCACGTTTTTATTATTTATTTCAAAGTTTTCTAAAGATTATTTGTTGAATAATACACTCTACATTACTGTATAGTTCAAATGGGCAAAAGCAAGATAAAGTTGGTTCATTAGAATAAATTAACCTTCATTTGTTATCTTGTTATTTGAGGTCTGGCGCAAACAAGACCTTTTGTTTGATCAGCCCACCAGCATAGGGTACAGAGTCAACCCACTACAGTGAGTGATGGTATTCTATTTTTAAACATTGTGCACATCCCACAATAATTAATCCCCTAGTGTCCGGGCCTACTAGTGCAATGTGTGCTTTTATTGAAAATATATGTATACATTATATAAAAGCTTTTAGAGAATGCTTGTTTTCATACAATGCGTGCCTTCAGCAACAACAAAAAACACAAACAAAATAAGCATTGGCAAAGCAAACACGGCAGCAACCAATTCTAGCCCTATTGGTTTTGCAAGCACTTGTAATTGAATTAACACATGCAAATTCTCATACACAATTTAAGAGTACCTTACTCAGTTATGTATGCTCTGATTTCCTATTTATATAACCAAAAGAAAACGAGCGTCTCTCTTCAAAATGAATCAATTAAGCAAATTGTATTTTTAAGCCATACCTTTCAAAGTCCTGGAGACGAATGTACTTCGGTCGGATGACGCACAAAATGGCGGTTACAGGAAGTCAAATTGAACAAAGTTACATTTGCAGAGCAATATGGTTTCAGAAGACGAGAACACGTCACCTTCTTTCTGACAATAACCACAGGAAGCCAGCACAAAACCACAGCATTTGAGAACAAGGAAGTAAGACATGGGGGACACGCAGAAACAGACAGAAATTGAGTTCAATCTCTTGCATCTATCTCTGGTACTGATTTCAATAGTTTGCAATAGTCCCAGTTCCAACAACTGACTTTATTTTGCGGAATTAGATTGAACACAATGGACACAGACTTTAATCTGCATTGTAGGACGCAGGTATATACTTTCTGAATGCTCCAGTTTTTGAACTCGTGCTTGTTTCCTATTTACGTCTGGGTCACTAAATTAATTCATTCTTACATGCAAAATAATATTGCCCAACTAACACTAAATTCCTCTTTTGAAATATACATTTTGTTTTGCAAATAAAATATTACTCATACGTTATGTTAGGCTCTTGCCCATGTTCATCCATTTCAAAGTTGAAAACTGGACCCAAGCACAGCCCTTTTCCACTTCCTTAAAAGTTCCCTTGTGAAGAAAGGTCTCTTATTTTGACAAGCCCTTATGGCACTTTTTTTTTTTATCAAGTGCGGATGTACAACCATAAACAGTTTTAGGGTGCTCAAGAAGAGATCTCAACAGATTGACCCATGGCCACTCTTGAACAGGTGCCCTCCAGTGCAAGTGCTAACCATTAACTCCATGAGCTTTTCTTTAACTTGGTATTTTCACAATGCAATTATCAAAATGCCATGGAAAATCTGGTACTGGGAGATTCTGAGAGGCAAGGCTGTGCAATAGTCAGAAAAATGAAACAAGCATTGGCAAAGTTAATCAGTTTTGCTTTGCCAATGCTAGTTTGCTGGTGGTACTGGCTATGCCAGTGTGTAGAAAATTGTGGCACAAGCATTTGCAAGGCCAATAGCATTGGAAGGCTATCTTAAATTGTTATTTTGTATACTTCTAAGACAGCCATCATTATGCATGCATAGGTGTGGCAGTTATCTTGAAATGACATAACAATAATTATAGAAACAATTATTATACCATTCCAAAATGGCTGCCACATTAAATCTACATGCCATGCCATCTTGTGAGTATATAAAATAATGTTCCAAGATGGACGCTCCCGGCTCTCAGTTTGTGGAAGAATGTGTTCTCAAAGTAATCCGCAGCAGGTAAATTATCAAAATGTACTTTATTGAGGAGTAAGTACACAGAGTAAAGGAGCGGTGCCAGCTTGCTCCCAGCCCATCAATTGCTCATGTCCAACTCACCCGCTAAGAATCCCCACAACATTCTGGTTCCCCTCCAACATTCTACCACCCTCCTAACATTCTAATCCCAACCTACCACAGCTTGGTCACCGCTTGTGAAGAAATTTAGCAAGCACTGGCAATGCAAGTAGTAGCAGCAGTGGGTGGGGGGGTGCCAAGAGTAAGGTGGTAATGGAGACCATTCACTTAACTCTAAATAAAATTCTTCCGTGCTAGCTCACTATGGTTGAATGGCTGACCCTCATTCAATCAGTCTCTGCTTCTGGCCTTTGGCAACATTTCAATGGTAGTGCTCGCTCCTCCCTTTGATGAAAGGTGAGAAATGCAGCAGGAAATAAGCCTGGATCACCAAACCAGGAGAGGCTGTTTCAGGCAATGTACAATTTGCCAGAATGAGAGAGAGGCAGGAGAGAGAGAGAAGTGCGTAAGTGAAAAGAGAGATGGAAGAGAAGTGAGAAGTGGCAGAGACATCAAGAGGTAGCAGAGCTTGGTGTTGGACGAGGGAGAAAGCGAGAGAAAGAAAGAGAGGGATACTTAGGCTTAGTTGCGGGATCAGAAGGATGAGTTGGAATGTGAGAATGGGAGAGAGAAAAAGGATGGGTGAGAGACACAAAAAGAGACGGACATGTTCTTCCATCGGGCCTAATGCTACAATAGCAGCAAAACATTCAACAATGAAAATTGTTCCATGACATCAGCAGTGACAGAATAGAATCAACCAATCAAAAAGCAGGGTGAAACGTAAATAGTCAAAGGAGGGGGGGGCGCACAAGGAAAGACAAAAAAAGCCATCCAGTCATGAGCACAACAGAGCCTAAGCCATCTCTAATTAACTAATTATAACTAAGTAGCAGACTCAAAGCACGCTGTAAGTATATGTTAAATTACTGGTTACAAAGTAGTCTTCCATAGACAACTAAAGAGGTCTGTAGCGAACCTGCAAAAGCAAACATTGCTAATGCAAATAATTCCTTCTATCACAAGCTGGTGCAAATGTTAATCATTTTTCTTATTTTGTTATGCAAACAAATGCCCAAAATTAAAAAGAAGAAATAAACCATGCCCCTGCCTAAATGTGGCCGCTGTGTGCTTGCAATAAAAAAATGTAGTTAAAAAGAAATTACTATTTCATATAGCTTTAATAGAATAGCACGGGTGCTTTCTGGCAGGCAGATATACTTGGGTAAGATATAGAAACCCCTGTTAGTTTTTATGTACATCACAGAACAATATGATTCTTTTGGTGCACAGAAAAGGTAAAAGCGGTTTTGAATTACTGGATCCCGAAACCTTTTAAGTACATCAGGGTGATTACATTTTTTAAGTATAAAGAATGGAAAGACAAAGGCGGCAGCAAGTTGATATATTTCCCTACCAGCCCTGCTGCTGCGTGTACTAATTTAGGAAGCAGCGGTCATATGATCAGGAGAAACGTTGTCTCTCAATGCATAGAAAAATGATCGCCCTCACAATGTACGAGACGCAATGGCTGAAGTGACTGAACCACTGCCTTCATGCTGTATGCAGTGGTGTTGGAAATGGAATGGGAAATGGACGTACCAATGATTGAAGACTGCTGTTCCAAAGCCCTTCTACATATGTACTTGTAATGCAGTTTTTGCTGATATGAGGCTAGTGAGACAGCTAAAGACGACTGTTGATCATACCTAACACTTAGACGACAACCTCTGCAGAAGTTATAGTAGAGCGGTCAAACATTACATCCAAGATGAAATGAGAAAGGAGCTATGGGCCGTATTGATAGGCACCTAGCGCCACATGAGCGTCACTTTTTGTGACGCTCCTGTGGCGCTAAACAGTGCACTGTATTTACAAGGTGGCATTAAGCCACTTTTTGTGGCTTATCGCCACCTTGGAAGTATGGCCCCTTCCCACGCAGCACTGTGCGTGGAAGGGGCGGGCAATGGGTGTTGCTGTGGGTGTGCCACAGCAACACCCATTGCATTTTGATGCCACCTCAGATTTATGAAACTTCGTAAACCTGAGGCAGCGCCAAAATCTAACGCCATCCCCAGGGGTGGCATTTGCAGGGCGCAATGAGGAGGAATACTTTTATTCCTCCTCGCTATTTGCTTTTTCTATGCGTGCTGCGCATTCTGCTGCACACATTCAAAAAGCAAAATGACAGAAATTATTGTTTATGTGCTGGAAGATGTCCCTTCCTGCACATAAACGATCATTTGGACATGATGCTTTGGCACTTAAACAATCACACCCCTCAACGCAGACATCCTTGCACGATGGTGCAAGGATGCCTGCGTTGGCACCTAAATTTAGCGCCAGCACAGAGGGAAACGCAGGAGTGCGCCGTATTCACTTAAATAGGGCGCATCCCCGCATTTCTAAAGTGACGCAGCACGACACTGCCAATTTTGGGGCAGCATCGCGCTGCGCCACTTTGAAATAAATCTGGGCCTACGTGGCTAAACTCTGCGCGCTTTGAGACTACAGTAACATTGGAAAAGTGAGCAAAAGACACACTCTGCCATCTGGGCAACATGAGAGTAAAACACTGAGGTCAGGCTCTGCAGCTCATGCAGTAAGCAGGAGGAGCAGACAGACTGAGCTTTGCAGCCACAGTAATAAGGGACAGCGAGGTAGAGAAGTACAGCCCTGGCAGAATGTGCAGGTAGTGGAGAGGCTGGGTTTACGGTTAGGCTAACAAAAAAAGGAGACCAAACATACTGGGTGCTACAGGCAGAGACGCAGTGAAAGTGGAGCAGAGAGGAATCGCCCTTCCAGCCACTGTAGACCGGTACAAAGATACAGTCAAAGATTGTAGTGGCAAAGGATCACAAAGCTGGTCTCTTTCCTACCTAGAGTAGCACTTGGAGTCATGGATATGGATTCACTGGAATACAAAGTAACAGAAGTGAGCTCATGCATTCTTTGGCCTCCTGATATCACAGGATTGACCTATTACTACAGCCTCCAATTGAGATATTAGGGTAGTGGCTAGTAGTAGAAACTACACCAAGCAAAGAGCTGTATGAGCCTTGTTCATTATAGGTGCCTGTCGTTACCTTCTCTGGTAAAAAAGGTGGTACTAGGGGATAATAAAGAATACGCCTGTGTAACAGCTGCCTACTTTTGCTACCGAGTTCAAAACCCTTATCAAAATTAGCTTTTTCGGTTTCAATTAGAAACCACTGTTTTAAAAAAAGTATTTCACCTATTCCAAGATGTCTCTTGCACATGCTGCGCTATCCACATTAAGGGACTGTGGTGTCAACGTCACAGGAAGTAGGGGCAGTGAGTAGTGTGCACCCTTTTGAATCCGGTATGTCAAGAGACACAGCTCTCACCACTGACTTTAACTCTCTTTCCCTTTCCCTCCTCCCAGTGTCAGGCATCATTAATGTAGGAAGCCATCAGGAAAGGAGGTCTGTCTAAAAGGCAGCTGTCAACCTTCTGTACCAATTGATGGAGGGAGAAGAATAAGAGCTGTTGAAGGCTTCACGGCGGTGCTTTCTTCCTAGTTCTGCAGAATATAATTTCAGTAGCCTCTAGAAGCAGCTGAAATTATTTGACAAGGGTTTAGTGACGCAGTAGGATATTCCCCATCAGCTTCTTCCTAGTGGTTTTCCTGAGCCCTCAAGTTTCGTAGGTCCAAATATGCGTAGCTGATAGAGCTCCGTTTTTTTAATCCCCATTCTTTTTATTGTACAAAACCAGGACTTCAAGTCCCAGACTGCAAAGCAAAAACCTGGACTAGGTGAGCTACTCGCACATGAGCCAAGGAAACTTGAAAGTCTTGAATTTTAGGAGTTTCAGTACAGTTTGCAGCAAACTTTTTGATTCCTACTTTTCAGTTCGGCACATTCTCCTCTGTGCCAATACTGTAACTGGATCAAAAAAATGCACAGATGTATTGGCTCCCCGGCTATCAGAACATTAGATATTATGCTCGTAACAGACACATCTGGAGTATGCGTCCCATGCTAGTGCATTTGCAGTTATACACCCCTCCACATGTGCACACACCAACCATCTGATAATCCGTGGGACCATTTCTCAGTCCCTCCCCTAATCATATGTGAAATTTAGTAATACACTCTCTCGTGTAGTGCACTTCAATCCGTGCTGTATTAGGATCTACAACCAGCTCTTACGATGTACCCAGAGAACCCTAACGCACAGCACGATTTGCATTCTGGGTCTGGGCAGCTATGCTAATGCAGTACGATTACTTTTATGTAGTGCTTGCTATCACAGCTTCACACTGCTGTGACTCTCAAGTGTTAAGTCTCCTCTCTGTTTCTAGGTTCCTTTCTTTGTGCTTCTCCACAGCTCCCATTTTCTCTCGTCATTTTTCCCCAGTTTCTCCTCTCTCTATAATTTCACTCTGGCTTATTTTGATCGCTCTCTCTTTATTCGTTTGCATACTTTCCAGGCTGGGTGTGGTTTGTTGACTCTCTAAGAAGCCTGTGTTGCCTTGCCTTGAGGCCTTCCTTTTCCTTCTGTTCACAGGTCCCACCCATCCTCTTGGTGCCCAACTTAAAGACCTCTCTAGCACACTCAATCCTCACAGCAGCTGACAGTAAATCACAAGAGGACAGACAGACACTGTGGACTGCCAATACGTTGAATGAGAGGAAAAGACTGGCACTGAGCTGAGAGATAGGGCAAATATTGATAGCAGGAAATGTGTAGGAACTCTGGCAGTAGGGTGATACAGTGAACCAACAATTTAATATTTTAAAGAAACAGTCTCTATCATGCATGCCATATGTCTTTGGCACAATAGGAATTTGTTATGGTTTGATGTGCTTGCCTCTGAGAGGTCTCTAAAGACTTTGGCCCTCATTATGACCTCAGCGGTTTTAACCGCCCAGATTCGCGCTGGCGGTCAATAGAAGACCGCTAGTGCGACAACCCTTCCCGGCCGCATAATGTTTTCCCCGCTGGGCCGTAACATTGACAGCGTCTCCAAATGGAGCCGCCGCCAATGTTGGTGTGTGGTGGGTGCAGATGCACCCGTCGCACAGATCCGGGCAGTGACCTGCGCGAAGGGGCACTGCACGGGGCCTCTGTACTGCTCAGGCCAAGTGCATGGGCAGTGCAGGGGCCCCCAGAGGTGCCCCAGAGCACCCCTTCTGCCATCCTTTCTCCGCCAGGGAAAAGCTGGTGGCAGAAGGGATCACTATCTGAGGGCCAGCGCTGCTTGCAGCGCTGCCCTGTTGAAAAATGATTCCCTCCACCGTCAGCCTGCCTGTCGGCGGCAGCCTGGCGGTGGAGGAGGGACACCATAGGCGGCCCTCACTGTGTCCATAATATGGCGGTTCAGACCGCCATGCCGGTGGCGGTCTTTTCCCCCACTGCCGGCATGGCGGTCTGAACCCCCGGGGTTCATAATGACCCCCTTTTTGACTTATTAAGGAATACACTTAAGCCTTATGCCTTTAATGAGAAATTGTGACCCGCTTTTAAGAGATGCTCAGAAAGCTGAGCCTGGCATGAGGAGGAGAGCAAACATGAACACAAACTGCATAGGAGTTGGGCAACGTCAGTTTTGACAAAATTGTGTTTGTGAGGGGGAAGGAGAGAGAGAGAGAGCACTCAAACGCAAAGTAGATATCAAGACAGGCACCCACCGCCTGAATCAACAGGGTTACTTCCTTGTTAAACCGTTCTTTCTCCAAACTCTCAGTTGTTTATTTTAAAGAGAGACTTTTTGTTAGGGTAGAAATGGTCTTACCACAATAAAATTGAGTTAAATTTTCTGTAGTATATTTTGTAAAGAGTAGAGAACAGTTTTGAGAAAATCATGGGATGCCACTGTTAACCACTGATTTTCAGAAGTTAAGAAGGCACTGAAAAATACCCACTGAAATTCGCAATAGAATAAACACTGGAAAAAAGAAACCCTACCCATCTTTATCTAACTACCTGTAGATAATACCGAGTTACTGACTTTCTTTCACTGTCACTTCTCTAGCCCCATCATTATGTTGCAGGATTTTTAAAATTTTGTTTCATTGTTAACAGGCAGACAGGCTGTTCTAAAATTCCCAAAACTAAAGAAGCGTCAAGAATGGCAAAGGGCGCTTTCACATCCCAAATCCAATTTAATTGTACTTAGACTGCTGCCGGAATCCAGCTACACAAAGCAAAAGAGAGCAATTGATGCTCATTCACAAATCGCTCCCATGGCTCCTTTTACCACGTGACCTGTGTAAAAGATACATCCTCACGCACAGATCCAAACACTGAACTATTTCATCCCAAATATCACACAAAATGAAACCGCAAGGCAACAACTGAAAAATGCACCCAGTCAACACCGGCCCCAATGTTGACTCTAGAGTCCCAGTACTAACAATGGAGTGAAGAACATTTACATCACAGACATGAGAACTTAAACTTCATCTGGTTCTCGTTATTATAAATCCATGACCCAAGATAAAGCTACCCACACAGATGTTTTCCACAACTCTGACTGGAAGAGCAGGATCCTGCTTTGAATGCAAAGCTCAGGAAATAATTTCTAAATGAAAATCATCTGTATTGCTATCTTAATGTCTAGGAAAACAAGTCATAGAAAGCCATCTTCTTCAATGATCTACTTCAGGATTGCCCAAAGTACATTGGAGGGGGCCGCATCCATGTTCAAGTTTTAAGATAGCCACATAAAATGTAATTACATGCAATTAATCTACATGGAAAAATGCAAAGTCAGTGGTTATCCTTGAAATCTGCCATGGATCAGACCCTACTTGGCTTATGTTAAACACCCCTGATTGATACATATTGCCACCTGAGTGCTTTTACCTTCAATTGGAAGACACCCCAGGAGAATGGGCTTCATTACTTACCAGCTGCAGTGGAGCAGAGGCAGAGTTGCTTATGCTGCGCTGGTGGAACATTGCAGGGCTCGGCTGCTGGACGAATTGCTTTCTTATTTCAGCCGATGAATACCTAAAATTACAAAGTAATCGCAATATCACAGAGCATTCTTTCACCTTTTAATTTGAATGCTCTAGTGCAAGTAAGTTCTAGTTTGATGTAACAAAGCACAATCCCATACCAGTTCCAGCAGCATCTTTATTCACCACACTTGAGGGAGCACCAGAAGTGGAAATATGTATTACACCCAGACTTGAGCAGAATTTGTTATCATTTAAAATACACAATACCATCGAAAGCTGAGAGCATTGTAATGTAACAAAGCTTTTGTTTTGCCCATTTCTAACTCACATTCTGCTTTAGTTGACAAATGCTAATTAGAAGACCATGGAAAGAGGCAAGCAATCCTACGTGGAAATGTGTGTCACGATATGATATGAATAAGGTAATAGTTTAGTCAATCATTGTCAAAATATGAATAGTATAAGCCTAAGGTAACTAGATTCATTGTTATGGAATCTTTGTTATGATTTCCTAAGTATTACAGGGTGGTACTGAATCACTATGTAGGATATGAGTGCAATCTCTGGATAGCGAATTTCTGCATACTGCAACAAGGGGGGAACGTGTAATGAAGACATCAAGGACTGTCGGCATCCGATCACCTAATAAATCAGTTGGGTAGTGATTGTTAGGTCCTGAGTGAATGAGGCCCCAAAATCACTTGTCAGAGTTCGATGAAAATGAAAGATTTGTGTGTGATAAAAGAGTATAAGGAGTTTAGGGATGCTCTCAAGTAATCGTGAAGGAGGACAATTTTAGATATCCCTCAGGGATGTATTATGTCAGCATACTAGTAAACTGCATGACATTTGCAGTCATCCTCAGATCTAGTTTTGATCAATGATTTAGCATGAAAGCCCCCAGATCAGATTTATTGAAAAACATTATCACACGTAGTGCACTGATCTAGTAATCACCATTTGCTTTACATCATTTGACATAAACTATTTATTTACATAAAATAATTTTTTACAATTATAAAAGTCACTGTCAGGACCTCAGCTCTGAACATATATTAGTGGATATGCAGTACAACCTGTAAGATTCCACTTCATGGATTTTAGGGAAGTGTTGGTAGATACCTTGTGCCTGAGTACCACCAAGTTACTTGGCTTAAGAAGCTTAAGAATGGACTTCATAAACATTTAAAGGAGAAGTTTGCACAAATAACAAGGCCCTTGAATATACTCTTGTGTCCTTTTTAAGATGGATTACTACTTGCATGAAAGACAAAAATATTAAAGGAAGCTGACATTTTAGCCGTAAAACCCAGTTTGCACCTGCAACTTCATAAAATTAATTTTTCATATTTATTTATGCAAAACACTCTGTGACATAACAAAGTTACACATCTAATATCTACAGAATAAGTACATACTACACAGCAAGACTATATTCCATCTAAAACCTTAATTTAGATGATCAGGGACGAGATAACAGAAACATTAAGCTATCCGATAAGTGTGGAAAAACAGTCATGACAAAATGTGAAATCCAGCAATGACACATGAGCTGAAACAAACCTCTTTTCTTCCTTGTTTTCAGCAATGTGCTTCCCTAACAAAAAGACTTAGGGGCATAGTTATACTCTGTTTGTGCCGGACTTGCGTCATTTTTTTTTAACGCAAATTCGGTACAAACTTAACTCCATATTTATACTTTGGCGTTGGATCCGTCCAGCGCCAAAGTTATGGAGTTTGCGTCATTTTTTGGACGTGAAAACCTACTTTGCACTAATGATATGCAAGGTAGGCGTTCCCGTGCAAAAAATGACTTTAAGGCATCTGCGCCTTATTTATCCTCCTGCGTCATTTTGACGCAGAGGAGGCGGCGGGCCTTAAAAAATGGTGCCCAGCCTGATGTGCGCCGTTTTTAACGCCTGGGTTTCGGGCCGGCGTTAAGGGACCTGTGGGTTAATTTCCATGGTTTCTGACCATGGAAGCAGTCCACAGGTGCCCTTCCTGCACCCAGGGACACCCCCTGCCACCCTCGCCCACCCCTGGAGGACACCCATGGATGGGGGGACCCATCCCAGGTAAGTACAGGTAAGTAGAGGTAAGTATAATTTTTTTTTAAGTGGCATAGGCGGACCTAACCTTGAGCCCCCCTAAATGCCACTGTGCCCAATGAAAATGCCCAGGGGACATAAGTCCCCTGGGCATGGACATTGGGCAGGGGGGCATGACTCCTGTCTTTGCTAAGACAGGAGTCATTTCAATGGGGGGGAGGGGTGCATCAAAAAATGGCGCAAGTCAGGTTAGAGCCAAGATTTTTTACTCTAACCTGACTTGTACCATTCATTGACACACAACCCCCATTTTTCCCTATGCCTGTGCTGCCCGGTTTGAGTCATTTATTTTGACGCAAACCATGCCGCAACGCCGGCTAACGTCATTCCATTAATAAGGCGCCTGGCTGGCGCGTTGGAATGGCGTTAGCCGGCGGTAAACTTTTTGACGCAAACCTGCGCTGGCACTGGTTTACATCAAAAAGTATAAATATGGGCCTAAGGGCTTATTTTAGAGTTTGGCGGATGGGGTTATTCTGTCAGAAACGTGACAGATATCCCATCTTCCGTATCATGATCCCATTATATCCTATAGAAATCGTAATAAGGCGGACGGGATGTCCGTCATGTTTCTGACGTAGTAACCCCATCCACCAAAAACTGTAAATCAGGCTCTAAATCCAGACGTGGGTAGTAAACAAAACACAAACAAAGCACAGAAAAGGGTGAAATGAGAAAGGAGGTGCACAAAGAAAGGGGGCAGTGCACAAAAGCACAAAAAAAACATAGATCTTGGGTATGACAATCAGACATACAGTCCTACAAAGTCCTACCAAATCACATCGTAGTGATACAGAGTATTCCTCGTTTGATGCACAAAATGTTCTGGAAAAGTCAGCCGGCTCAGCCCTGCAACAAAACACCAATAAGAGTTTTGTATTTGCAAGGGTTCATTTACCTCTCTCCGGAATAATGAGAAATTAAACTCTCTCTCGAGCATATGAGTTAGTCTCGTCACAAGACCATCAGAGTGACCTATCTCTATAGGTCCAGCTCAATACCATCATCAAAGTACAATATGTCAGAAGGTGTATTTGCTTTGAGATTAAACGCAGGTGTGAATCTAGTGAATGGTTGAAATTACAAGACCTGGGGGCAGATCTATAGAAAGCGGTGCTGCACTGAGTGCAGCGCCAATTTCCCTGCGCCCCTTAGCACCCCCCCCTACCGCCACCATGTTGACGCACCGTGGAGCAGGGTAAGAGGCAATAGCGTAATCTTTTATGACGCTATTGATGTACTCTACAGGAGTAGTGCAAAAATATTGGCGCTACTCCTGCAGAGCACATAGGGCCCCATTCTAAAGAATGGAAGGCCCTTTTTAATGCCTGCTATTGAGCAGGAATTAAAAGTGACATAAAAAATGGCGTACAGAAATCTCATAGATTTCCTTATGCCATTTTTCTGCCTCCCCTAACGGGGGAATGCCCCCTTTGCTTACATTATGCCTGGTGCAGGCATAATGTAGTGCAAAGGGTTACTGAGTGGCGCAGTGCATGAATTGCACCACCCTGTGAATAAGGCATGGGGATTTTGGCTCGTTGGGCCACATTAACGTAAAAAAACAATGACATTAATGTGGCACAAGGTAGCGCTTGGGCACTATAAATATGCTCCATAGTTTCCCATTAAGAAATAGCCAAAAAACCTTGACCAGTTCATAACCAAGACTTGGGATCCTTTTCCACCAGCACAACTATTTAAAAGCTTGTACAGATGTAAGACTGATTGGGAACTGAAAACACACATGAATAAAGAGAACTTAAAAACAGCATTGTGGTTGACAAAGGTGTACTGAAGAACTCCTCTGACAAGCAAATATAAATTACTGTCTTCGTATGGGAAAACAGGAGCCATAACTCCAGCAATCCAAATCTGACTGAGACACATGATGATGCAAAGTTGACAAATGGCAAGGCACACCAGTGAACAGGCTTTAAAATTCACACTGCAGACTCCAAGGGTTTCCAGGTACAAAGGAGAATCAGGGGAATGACCCAAAACAGAAGGTTGACATGTCGTCCATGGCTACCAGGCAAATGGAGGTTGTGCATGAAAGCATTTGCACCTTCTCCTTTCTAAGTTGCAGATGCTCTCTATGTAGAGAATAGGGGCGTTGTCAATCCAAGATGGTGGCAGGCACAGTGGGCATAGCATTATATAAATGCTGCACTTTCAGATGGACTTTGTTTTCCACCAGTTGTTGAGCTTCTTGGTTCCTCATTTAAGGTCACGCCGGTCTACCTTCCAGTTGCGTTTTATCCACACTACTGCAGTCAGGGTGTTGTAGCTGTTGCTGCTCACCTCTCGTTCTTGCTCACTCAGCTCCTTTTCATTCTGCAATCTCTGGATTCACCCTGTTGGCAAAGCTATCCCATAGCCTTCAGATGGTGAGTGGAATTACAAATGCTTGTATGTAATTTAACCTCATTGCTCCTACTTGTAAAGTATATTTTAAGTCTGTTTGTGTCATATCTCTACTTACAAGTAATAAGGGTCTCTGTACAGATTGCAAACCAGTATTTCTCGCTTCCCATTCTGTTCCTCACTATTTCCCCATAGCGTGATACTAAAGGGCTTGGGATTACAATGTAACTACCCAAAGTTTAAGCTTCGGGCACTCCTGGTTTTATCTATTTGGATTACAATCCTATCTATGATCGAGGCAAAAAATACCAGATCCATTAGAATTGCATTCGTTTTTACCCAAAGAGGAAGTTACCCGTCTTTCCTCATAATTATGTTTTCTACAGTAACAAAAAAGGGCATCCTGGGAACCTCTGAGGTCTTCCAAGTCTTATTCAGTGTTGATGCATGCATGATGTAAATATGTGGATCAAGCCTCTCCTGTTTTCATTCATGCTGAGTCCATGATAGCTGAATTTTATTTATGGAGTACGATGTTGAAATATTACAAGGCCAGAAAATCCAATCCCACCGTTATTTGCAGATTTCCATACACGATATTGGTATATTGCTGGCTTTCCTAAGAGGCCAATGCTCACATTGAAAATTTCTTATATAAATCACATACACATATACCAGATATTTCTTTGTGCCAGAAAGCAGCAAATTCATAAAGTCCTTCACAGTTCTTGGAAACAGATACACTTTTCGGACATTCATTCTTCCCCAAAATTCTGGACCTAAAACGTATTGACTCTCACGTTTTCTGATCTTCCATTTATTATCACTTCTGTCTTATCATCCTATGTCTGGAAGGCCTTCACTGATGGCAGGCTCTATCTCTTCCCACTTCTATTCCTCTATCAGCCACTGCATAGGCGTGAGTGCTACACTTGATTTTCAGTATGTGGTGATTAAGTGCTAGCAATAGTGCTGTATCCAAAAATGTTTATTTGCTATGCTTTGTAGCCTCAACAGGAACATTTTAAGGTGTAATAGACCAGTTTTACCAGTCACAAATGTCAAGCCATTAGTTCAATATTCAATGATCTTCCATGCCCAAGCTATATGAAAAACAACTTACCTCCTCTTCCTGGCACACAGGGCATGCATAGCCAGCCCTTTGGAGCATTTTGTCCAATTTCCAGGAGGAGGTGTCAGGGTCAAATATATTCGATTTACATAATTATATTGTATAAGTTTGAAGTGGGCATGTCACAAAACTTTAAACATAAATGCTAAGACTGCCTCCCATCCCCTGCCACTTCGCCCACTATGCATATAAAGATCCCCATCTGTTTCTTAGACCTCCAAGGTCCCTTTATGTCTGGGTCAGTAAGATACAATATGATAACATTACGCGCCTCTCACTATACCCTACTAATAATGGCATCTGCAGAACCCCATATACCATGAATTTTGTTGCACCACATCCTCACATATGCTGGATTAGTTTATTCGTTGGTTTAAATTGCAAGAATTCGGCTTTAATGGTTTCATTCTCTTCTACCATTTCAGCAAACGTTTTAAGTTTACCAATGTTTTTTAGCTCACCACTTTTCTCTGTCCCTGCTGTCAGCCACTGGGTCACAGTACATAGCTGTTTGGTTGTTGCTCTATCTAAAAGACTAGCAGTATTAGATCTGTGGCTTGCATTACTGCTGTTCCTGTCTTTATGAAACACTGGCACAAATAGCTTTAGCTACCTGTAGCAGCTTGGGGCTGTTTCTTCGATATTCTCTACCTTTCCATATGTGTGCAACCAGGATACCTCCTCCCATTCTTCATCATTATTTTGTATGTAAGACATTCAGCCACTGGTTGGCGCTGTACTGGCAGGTGACATACAGCTCAAAATGCGATACTGCCAGTTCTCATTCTCCCAGTGGCATTACGAGGGTCTGCCTTGCAACACTACACCACTTTGGGTGGAGATTTCAGTTCCTGAAAAAGCACTGCCAGGAGGAACATGGAAATTGTTGTGAAATAGAGTAATTACAGCAGTTACACCATTTTCAATGGCATCACCTGTCCCATAACGGACAAAAGTGAGATTTCCCAGATGGCCTTGTTGACTTTTAGTGCCACCGTGCTCGCCCTCCTGTTTCCCGTCATTATATTCCTCATACACTTCCACTCTCTCCGCGGCTCCTCCATTTTCCTTAGAAGGCCACACATACAAGACTTTTTCAAATTCACTTTTGCTGCTACGCCCGAATCACTAATCTTACTCCTATGTTCACATCCTTTAAACATATCAGTATGTCATCAGCGTTCAAAGATATGACGTGTTATCTCTGGGACCATCAGTCCTCAGCTGTTTCCCACTTCTGAGTATGTTCTCCAGTGGCACCAATGCTGCAGTACTTGGAAAACGCAACATCCTTGTCTAGTATCTCACCCTGTGGAGGCAACAAACCAACACTACTGTGCGGGTCACACTCAAGCAGTGGGGCCCATGTATAATAATGAGGCCCATTCTATTGTATCTTCGCCATACCTATCTGCTCCAATACAGCTAGTAGGTACAACTATCCTAGCATATCGAATGCCTTTTCCAAATCTATGGCTATTTCTGCTGGTGTTGCAGTCAGACATTTGTGATTCCTCAGTACGTGTTTGCTAGAGTTGAGAAAGTTCTGTGTCAAGGTATGAAACCCGTTTTTGTCAGGGTGTACTAATTCAGGAATTTTATAGTACATGTTTAACATGGATAACAGCCTATATGATGTCTTGTGCATGGAATCCCATTCTGAGAAGCAAAACTGGTGTAAAATCTTTGCAAGATTTTAGTAAGATGAATGCGCTTTCATCATCATGGAAACCAAATGCCATGGGAAAGGCATTATTATTGTTCACTTTAATAAGTATTCTCTTACCTATATATCAATCGTCCTCAAATAAGTTCCATTTGAGTGACGTACAGTATTTTTGCAAACACATTAAACAGGCACTTTGTTAGAACCTGATCTCATATAACTGTTTGGAAGGAGATAGTGATTATAGTCATATTTTTTTTTACCCAATATGAATAACAAAGATAACAGTTTTTGTTTGTAAGAATGAGTTTAATTCCATATAACGGCATGTTTTTATACAATTTAACCAAGAGCAAGAATACTGGAAACTTTGTAATAATACTGACAAGGCACGTAGTTAAGCCAGGTGGTTATGGGGCTTCACTAATTTAATACCTGAGAGAATTTCTGGCTCATTTACTTGTCTTGCTGTTACCTGATGCCTCATATATACATTCAGATGGGGACAATTCCAGGGATCCCATACCATAGATGAAAACACATGGAATGAATTGTAATCAACCTGCAGAGCAGTATGCACATATACCTTAATAGAATACCAACATGAATTCAACACTATGACACTGCACAGGATAAAGATATAGAAAATCCGTAATGCTTAGCTTGCTGCCCGAACCACACTGGCAATCGACCCAGTACCCAGGTTGAATAACAATTCAGTGTACACTCTTTCAAAAAGGGCACAAGACTGCTACTGATGGGATGTTCTATTGCAAGTTTGTAGAGCTGTTAGCCAGCTTTGGCTTTTGTTGGGCACAGTTTTCAGTGTGGGATGGTATGGGTGTGATCGTTACAACTATGAGTGACAGCGTGTAGTGCAGATACGTTTGTTGGCATATTGTGCTTCATTGTCTCAGCCGCATTGATAATGGCAACAATAAGTTCATGTGAGGTAAATACAGTGGATGTCTTGAAAAAAATGATCAAGGACATTGGTAAACATTGACTGAGGCATGCTTCCTATAGGGAATTGCCCATTGTTTATCCTAATTTTGAAGATGCGCTTAGACTATGCATCACTTGAGTGGTTTGGGTGTGTATTTGTTTGGGCTGTGCACCACATTATATGGTTTGCCCAGGCCTTTGTCTTGTAAGCCATGTGCCACTTTGAGGATGATTATTAGTCATGCACATATGCATCACTTGAGTGGTTTGGGTGTGTATTTGTTTGGGCTGTGCACCACATTATATGGTTTGCCCAGGCCTTTGTCTTGTAAGCCATGTGCCACTTTGAGGATGATTATTAGTCATGCACCACTTTGATTGGTGTGCATTCTATGTGCCACATCTCAGGGTTTGAAAGATTTCTTTGTGCTATATATCTCAGACATTTTGTGCATTTTCCTGGATAGAATTGAGGATTCATACAGGGAACTAAGTTGGTGTTGGCTACTTTTATAGTAAGGGGGACCAACGGGCTTGATAGTTTCTGTATGTGTTTTGTTTTATATGGTTGTGTACTTTTGTGTACCACGTGCCTGAATGCAGGCATTTTTTATTTGAGGCACTATGTTGGGGTATGGGTGTGTTTTGTGATTGTGTCTAGATCTTTGGATAGATTTGTTCCTGAAGGAGTGCTTGGTGTATTTGTTATCTTGTTTAGGTACGTTCTTGTTTGTGTATGCCTGGTTGCCCATATTTTGCTAAGTAGGAATGGGGAAGTGTTGTGACCTTAGAAGTGCTCTGGTTTCTCTGACTTCTCTATATCCCTACGTTTATTTCTGTCTGCCCTGAAATGTTTAATTCAGCAAGTGATCTTTAGTGAGGTTTTTCTGAGAGCCACCATGGATTCTCAGTTACATCAGAGGCCCGAATAGAGGAGATACCAACGCTGTTCATGTGGCCTTCTTTGTATATATGAAGATTAACTGAAGATTAACTGGAATCATTACCTGAACACCACCAATACCTGTCAAGTCATCAATGACAGACTGCAACCTTCGATGCAACAGGCCCTTACTGGATGAAGTGTGTCACAGACTGCTAAGATCAGTTCGGAAAATGGTGTACGGCAGACAAGACATGGGAAGTGAGACTGGCGAAGATGAAGCAGAAGCTGGGACTCTGGAGCCTCCGGAAGCTGATGATCGGAGGGAAGTCTTTGGAACTGTATTACAAGACCCAGTACATCACCCAAGTGTGGCCAGTGCAGCCTGGAATGGCCAAGGCATCACAACAATGATGTTCTACTTCATCAGGAATTCCAAGATGGACAGACTGAAGAGTAAGGTCTTGTTCAAGACCCATGACAAAGAAAGCAAACGAGTTCCGGACATTGCCACCATCTTGAGGGCAATCTTCATGTGCCACTGCATGAGGGATACCGAGAGGACCGCTTCTTCATGCTGCCAACGTGGAGGTGCCTCGGATGTGCAGAGTGGGCAAGTGCTGACCCTTACAACTGGGATACCCTGTGGTTGTACAAGAAAGTGGAAACATTTGTTAAGAACATGATCTGGTGACTACTGCCCCAAACCAGTTGACTCTGAGGATCACAAGATCCATGCGGGGGAAGTCAGCCAACCGATCAGCACCCTCCCTTCTGCCACAGGGGACCATGTGTGGGAGAACGTCACCTCCAAGCACCTGACCAACCACCACAAAGACATTGTCTGTGTGGCCATCTAATGAGGTCTGCCAGTGTGAGCCTTCATGCACACAAGAGGGCTCAACCGATACAAGTCCTGCCCGGAAGGATGCACCACAGATGAGCCATCCTACTATCTGTTCTGGGAATGCACCTACACCCAAGACCTGCTGAAGACCCTAACCATGGAGATTGGACGCTGATACCAACATTGTGCATCACAGCGGACTCAGTAATATATGGATTGTTCCCAGGGACGCACAAACTCGGAGACCTCCAGGACTGCTGGAGGCTCCTGTACTATTTTAAAGATGTTCTTCTGTTTTCCAGAAACTGCTTGGTGGCAGGGAAGAAGGAGACATTGACCCTGGCCTGCCAGAAGTTGATCCACAGCCTTCTGCGTGACTATGCAACACTGGACGGATCAGATGATGATAGTGACAACAATGTCCGAAGACCCAAAGATGTCCCTCTGCACTCTTACACAGAGGGCGCACTAGAGAGACTATTAACCTGTTGTTTCTTTTTCTCTTCACTCCAGGACCCAGAAGGGGTGGGATGTAATGTATTGTTTTTTGACTAACTAGACCTTTTTCCTCAATAGTAATAAAGCATTTTCTCCTTATCTATGCATTAGACGTGGCCAATGAATCTTTGCAACTAGCTGAAGGTAGGACTAGTTAGGTTCCACAATTTCAACAACAAATCAAAAGTACAGTATGGCCCATGTGGCCATATAAAGAAACTCCAGGCAGGGAAAGTTCAAGGATTTATCACAAGCTAATGCTTAGAGTAATATAAATGAGTCACAAGAAAAAAACATAAAGATACAGAATCTCTATTGGTTAGCCAAAATGGTGGAATAGATTTAAACGAGACAACATTAACAGGACAAAACATTCAAGAATAATCCTGTAAAATATCAGTAATACAATTTGAGGTTTGTATAGCAATGGTTGCATCAGGGCCAATCTAAATTGCCTAATTTAATCAAGTTTGGACAAGGGAAATTCCTATCAAACGTGATACAGAAATACCTGTGTTGGAGTTACAACACTTGTAAGCAAAAAGCACATATGGAACATCAAGAATTTGGAAAAAAATCATATGGGGCAAAAGGCAGATTGCCAGCATGGGCAATAGGTAAGTAAAAAGGGAAAGCAGCAGCATGTCAGAGGCTCGATCAAGAGTCTTCCTTGATGGATCAGGATAAAACCCTAAACTAAATACAGCATTTGAATGATTACAAATACTGAGAAGTTGGTACCTCTCAGAGCCCAATAGGGTCAGTTCTTCACAACAATGACAAAGGTTCAAAAGAGTCATAGAGAAACAACCAGAGTGACTGATCCAGGGGGAAATTAAGTGGAACTGTCCAAAGGGAAAATTGAAAGAGTTCCTTTTGAGAGTTTAAGGGGAAGTATGAGATGAAACAAAACAGGATCAAGACCATCTCCGAGAAGAGCAAATGCTCCTCTCCTAAGGGGAAATCAGATGGGAGGTAAATCGGGAAGGCAGGAGTGTGGCTCTGAGGAACTGCTGCAAAAATGATGAAAACTCCATGTTAAAATGGAAAGGTACCCTCCCTCCGTCTGGAGGGGACGACATATTATAGTCCATGGCACACAGTGATTCGTCAGTCCATCACACCACAAAATTCAAACGTTTTGAATTGTCCAATGACCATCAAGCATATGACTGAAATTTAAAACCTATAGCAAAGTTCTCAGGTCCAGCTCGGGAAAAGGCATGTTCATGAGGTCATCCATGTTGATTGAAACAAGGTTAATCTGACAATCTAAACTAGGTGTAAGACAATAGGACATTCCATTACCAAACTAGCATCTCATGGGAACGTAAACTAGAAGGGAAAAAGGTCACAGCAACAAGGATGAACAAACATGTTTAAGCATTTCAGAAAACAGGGCCTTGCAGGCCTCAGTAAGGCTTAGGAATGATTAACGTTGCTCAGATATTTTCAACAAAGTACATAAAACATGCCTATTCAAAAATCAAGATTATTATTATGGTCAGTTCATGATATTATAAGTGTTTTAAAATGGAAGACTGTATTGATACAGTCTAATAGGTGTCATGCAGAACTGAGAATGTTACTTTTAAAACATTCCTCTTCAGAAAACTATTATCGTTTTAATAAAACCTAGTAGTTAACAACACAAATAAATGATTAAAATCAGAACAAGTGATTCCATTTGTATTTTTAGGCATGTACCACATCAGTCAAATTAGGTCTACTCTCAGTGATGTACACATTGATATAATTGTCAGTGCACCAATTTATAACTTGCTAGCACTGACAGAACAAAATGCAAACTCTGTCACTTTCAGATGATTATTGTGACATAAAATGAGTTAATAACATTTCTGCTACTTCAACAGGTAAAAGGTCAAAGGGATAGCTTGTACACATGTTGTCAACATGCCTACAACTTACAATAAAAGAGGTATTTGTGAAAGGTGACAATTGTCTGTATCTGAACTAAACAACAATACCTGACAAAGGAAATAAATGCTGTCACCTCCAAATGTCAGTTGGAACACAGCATCAGACAATTCCAATCTGAAACATGGTGGAGTACTGCCAAAAACAGTAAAAACAGAGCTTTTGTTCTGGCTGAGACATTTTAACTCATGTCCAGGGCCCACATCCTCAAAGGGGCCCCCTGGTAAGGTGATATTTCTGTCTATAGCTCACTCCTATTTTTCTATATGAACATCCCTCCCTTTATTTGCCTACTTCTACCACTTAACTCTGTGACTCTGATTACCAAGTGCTAGTATAATGATTTTTGGGGCTCCTTGAAAAACATATTTTGGCTGTGTCAGAAAGTTTAACTTATAATTCAATATCATCTGGGCTTAAATTAGCAGAAAATGGGTAATAAAATTCAAAATTTCTCTCTGAGAAAACGGGGCTGACTGCAGAGGCCCCCTAACTTTTCTGCCCCCATGTTTCACTTTTTGTTGGTGTTTTCCTGACTTTGATTGTGCCCTGGGTACTGCTAACAAGTCCCAGGGCCTGTGTTCTGTATAAAATAAGTATGCAAATTAGGCTAATTATAATTCTATGTCAACCTCCCTACAAGTCCCTAGTATATGGTAGGGCATGTAGGTTTAGGGATCCTGGCATAGAGAGTGCACCCATAGGTACACTGCTGGGGTGCCCAGGGTCATTTTAAAGGCAGGCATGCCTTGCTGGCTGCTTTTAAATTAAAGTTGTATGCAAATTCGACTTGGGAATTAAAGGTACTTCCAAAGTCTTAAACTACCTTATTTTGTACACATAGGTCCCCCCTAAGGTGTGTCCTATGCCACTAGGACTGGGTGCCATGCAACTATAAGCAGTGACCTTGTAAAATAGTTCTATAAGCCCTGGTAAGGTCAACAGTCAAATTAGTTTTTCCCTCATTGTAGTGAATGGCCTCCATAGGCTAGAATGGGGAGACTTTTTACATTTATAAAGTCACTTTAAGTTTCAGATGGCTCACGTTTGGTATCAAATTAATTGTTATAATAAATCCAACAACTTACAATTGTCGGATTTAATATAACTTGTTCAGGTAACAGGTTTTAAACTCTACCTAAAAAGTTGCCAACTTCAGCCCTGTAGTGCTCTTCTCTGATTGACCAGCCTCTGGCCACCAGGCTGCCTTGATGAGGTGTTAAGTGGCCTGGACTGAACACAAAGAGAGGTGCCTGGGGGGGGGGGGGGAAATCCCCTCAGCAGATGGAGAAGCAGGAAGGGGAAGGGCTGCTAAACTGGTCTTCAAAGGCAGTGAAGGACATTTGGAGCAACCCAGCACCTCCTTCACATCCTGCAAACCCAGACAATTAGGTACCCCCCTGATTAGATTAGGAGAGGGCAGGAGAGGGGTGTGTTTAAGATTTTTAGCCACACCAGTGGGTGGGCTCAGCCACATGTAACCTCCAAAAATCAGTTTCACCCATGATGGATTTTTGAAGAATATTGCTCCCTGGGATTGATTTGTGCCCCACTTCCCAGGAAGTGGCCATCACAGGGGGAAAGACCCTGCATCTGATTGGAGAACCAGAACCCCCCTGTTTTTTACCCAGGAGCAAGGATAAAACTGGCAGAGCTGCACCCACACTTCAGATCCCTACCAGATCTCTACAAGGAAGAACATCAGAAGAAGAAGGAGTGCCCTGCTGGACCCCTTACCTGTACCTGGACACTGCAATCTAAAGGTTTGCACCAGCTGCACACTGGGGCTTCAACACTAAAAGTACTTTGCCTGTCTTCTACTGCTTCGAGAAGGGACTCCCTTCGCTACAGGTACAAAGGAGCTACCCAGAGTCCCCTGCATCAAGTCCTGCAAGCAGAGCCCAACTGACCAGCGTCCAGTGGCCATTTGCGGATTCTGACCAGGTGCATTCTGGGAATAGTAGTTTCCACTCCCAAGGAGCAACTCAGAGCTTCTGGAACCTTGGATCAAGTTGAGGACACTTCAAGGACCCAAAAAGGACCTCTGGAAGAAGATCCAGAAGTTTAGAAATGTTTGAAGCAACTCTATAAGTTGAAGAGGTGCATTGTGGGAGTTGTAGTCCCAAACCCCAAGAGGCAAACCAGAGCCTCAAAACTCTTGACTGGTGCTGTGGACCACTTTTCTGAATCAAGAAACACTTCTGAAATTAAGTGTGACAGTGTTACCTCGTGGGTGGCCTGAACTCTGGACCTTTTTTTAAGGTCCCTGCTTATAGTTACATGGCACCCAGCCCTAGGGGCACATAGGGCACACCTTAGGGGTGACATATGTAAAAATAAGGTAGTTTTGGTACTTTTAGTTCCAAAGTCGAATTTGCATATAACATTAATTTAAAAGCAGCCAGCAAGGCAGGCCTGCCTTTAAAATGACCCGGCACACCTCAGCAGTGCACCTATGGGTGTACTATCTATGCTAGGGTCCCTAAATCTACATGCCTTACCATATACTAGGGACTTACAGGTAGGCTGACATAGAATTATAATTAGCCTAATTTGCATATGTATTTTATACAGAGCACAAGCCCTGGGACTGGTTAGCAGTACCCAGGGCATCATCAGAGTTAGGAAAACACCAGCATACAATTTTAATTGTTTTGGTGTCATTTTGAAGATAAAAATATAATCTATTTTCATAAATCGGTATTGGATTTGTATTGTGTTTTGTGTTTTACTTATTTACTGTTTTGTGATTTTTAAATGCTTTACACATTTGTCTCCTAAGTTAAGCCTTGTCGCTCATTGCCAAGCTACCAAGGGTTTAGCTGGGTTTAATTTATTGAGACCTAACTGGACCTAAGCAGAGGTTAGTGGCCTATTGCTAAATTTAGGTACTTACCTGCCCTTAGTAATAATCCATTTTCCAATATTCTCCTAACGGAGTTCCACAAATTATATTTTGCCCAGGGCCTGAAAAATCCTAAACATTATGCTGTGTTTAGCACCCCACACAACATAATTACCCTAATCATTAACAATTAACATATCAAATTCCCAACTTTAGATTTCAGAAACTTGGTTCAGGAAAGCGCAGTGAATGTACCACTTTATTTAAAAAAGAATATATTCAAATATGTGTCAAAAGAATCAAAACGAGTTTTAAACTTGACATGTTAAAACCCCCTGCTGTTAGAAACGTTCAGTTTAACTAACGTAAATAGTGTTTTGAATGGAAGTTCCTTCAGAAATGCACTGGCATCTTAAAGAATGGAAAAATTAACAGGCTGCTTTGGGGCCGACATGCATATCTGCAAGAACCTACTTTTCTTTACAGTTCTTCAGAGCCGGTGCAAATCTTATGTTTCTCCTTCTAGACATTTCCTTTTGTCCTTGCATGAAAGATGTCTTACATGATTGCAATATATTTCGGTTTGGAAATTGTTCCTGGTATAAATCAATACGACACTCACTTTTATACACAGAGCAGGCCAAAGACGAGGCACTGCTCCATGTTTTCAAGCGATGAATTGTACACTACAATGTATGTCATGGCGTCTCCACCGTGACAAGCAAATGCATCACAAACATAGCATGTATTCATACCGAGTTACACAAAAACACCAGCAAAATCAAACAAAGCCTTGCAAATGTGATGTAAATATTCCAGCGGCGTCTCTCGCTGGGCAGATTTGAGCCTAAATGGATCCACACTTCAAGTGCAACTGGTCCACTGACCCGCGACGGCCCAGCGAACATGTTTAGCATAGTCCATCATTATCTCTCACTACAGCCAGACCATAAGCACACAGCCAGGTGAGCCAGCATGCTCTCTCTGCCTAAGAGAAAGAAGCAAGGCGGGAATACAAAAACCGATAGCGAAAAGGCTTTCTATATAGTAACATCTAAATATACCTGAGACTATCTAATTACATCTACTCTGGTGCTTCAGTTGAGCTGGTTTAATGCGTAAAAAATATCAAATTAAGGCCCGTAGTTATACTTTTTTAGCACCACATTTGCGCCGCTTTTTAACGCAATAGCGCCACAAACGTAAAATTTACAATTGTATTTTGTAGGTTTGCGACACTTTTGCGTAAAAAAATAACACAAATGCGGTGCTAAAAAAGTATAAATATGGGACTAAGGGGGTCATTCTGACCCCTGCGGGTGGCGGGAGCCGCCCGCCTGGAGGGAGCCGCCATATGGCCGCTCCGCGGTCGAAAGACCGCGGAGGCCATTCTGGCTTTCCCGCTGGGCTGGCGGGCGACCGCCAGAAGGCCGCCCGCCAGCCCAGCGGGAAACCCCTCCCCACGAGGAAGCCGGCTCCGAATGGAGCCGGCGGAGTAGGTATGTGCGACGGGTGCAGTGGCACCCGTCGCGTATTTCAGTGTCTGCAAAGCAGACACTGAAATACAAAGTGGGGCCCTCTTACGGGGGCCCCTGCAGTGCCCATGCCATTGGCATGGGCACTGCAGGGGCCCCCAGGGGCCCCACAACACCCCATACCGCCATCCTGTCGCCCGCCAGGAACAGGATGGCGGTATGGGGTGTCAGAATCCCCATGGCGGCGAAGCAAGCTGCGCCGCCATGGAGGATTCTGCAGGACAGCGGAAAACCGGCGGGAGACCGCCGGTTTTCCTGTTCTGACCGCGGCTGAACCGCTGCGGTCAGAATCTCCTGAGGAGCACCGCCAGCCTGTTGGCGGTGCTCCCGCATCCCTGGCCCCGGCGGTCCTTGACCGCCGGGGTCGGAATGACCCCCTAAATCTTCATTGGTAGTGTTTTCTTCAGATTGGCAGAACAGTAGTCCTATTTATGTTTCCACAGTGTATTTATTCATTTAATATTCACCAGTCACATCTGGATATCTAGGGGCAGATTTATGGAAAGTGGCGCTGCTCCGAGTGCAGCACCACTTTCCCTGAGCCCCTCAGCACCCTCCCTACTGCCACCATGTGTGCGCTGTATTTAAAATACGGCGCACCATGGTGAAGGGTAGGGTGCAATAGCGTCATCTTTCATGACGCTATTGATGTACTCTGCAGGAGTAGCACCAAACTTTGGCGCTACTCCTGCCGAGTACATAGGGCCCCATTATAAAGAATGGAAGGCCCCTTTAAACGCCTGCTCCTGAGCAGGCGTTAAAAGTGCCATAAAACATGGCGTAAGGAAATCCTATATATTTCCTTACGCCATTTCCTGGCTCACCTAACGGAGGAACACCCCTTTGCATTCATTATGCCTGGCACAGGCATAATGTAGCGCAAAGGGTTACAGAGTGGCGCAATGTATGCAATGCGCCACACTGTAAATTCGGCGCAGAGATTTCGGCCATGTTGGGTCACATTAACGTCAAAATAAATGACGTTAATGTGGCGCAAGGTGGCGCTGGGGGCCTATAAATATGCCCCTAAGTACATTAAGTGGAATGGAGTTCTGTTCAAGTGTGATATGTTGCAGTGATCCTCACTTTCTTCTATAAGTGAAACTGATTGCTTTCAAAGAGGGGCCTGTCGGTAGAAAGTTCCACTGAATGAGACCTGGGATGGTTATTATCTGCCTCCCGTGGTGGTGCTCTAGAACCGAGAAGGAGTCAGCTTCTTTCTTTGGCAATGAGATGAAAGATTCGATATTGCATCATGTGGGTTGTTCTTTAGATTTTGAGCAATACTCCAGTGTACTAAAATTTAGTTTTGTTTCTTGAGATTAGGAACGTTTCTCAACGTTGGGGTTTCATGATGCAAGCGTAGAGGATCTAAGGATAATGTATTTTGCAGCAAATGATGAATGCACCATTGTAAAGCTTCATCCAGAATAGCTGAGCTAGGAATGTTCCTCTAGCATAAGCAAAGAGAATTTGGGCCTCAAAGCACAGTGACAGTATTTGTGCTAATAAAAAATGTACGACTTGTGCTCCACTGGGAACCTTGCTGGGGTGACATTATATTGTTGTATGCTGATGATGTGCTGTTGTACCTGTCTGACCCTTGTTATTTTGTTCCCTGAATCTTGTAAAAAGTAAGATCTTTGGTGATACACTGGAGAGTGTGTCAATTGTCACAAATCAGTAGTTTTCCTGCTCACACCTAGGATCTCCCTCAGAACTGGGATGTTCCAGTGGAATACAGAAGGCTTCTGATACCTGGGAATTTATGTCACCCAATTCATCCGGGACAATCTGAGGCAGATTCTTGATGCCTATACCATTGAGGTGAAATATTATAAGGAACTCTCCTATTGCTCATGGGGCAAGCGGCCATGTTTAAAAAGACTACATTGCATAAGTTCTTACGTGTGTTACATAATATTTAAATTTCAATGTATTTTATTTCACGATTTGGAACACCAAAGAGGTCCACATCTAAACAGACTATCTTTAAATACAATGCTTAATATACATTAAATTGATAAAAAAAATATAAAACAGGGTTATCTTTAAAATACAATATAATTAAGTTTCTGCCCATCAGTTGCATCTTAGGATACCATACAATATTTACATGTGAGAAACAATAATCACAAAAAAACTACAGTTGAATCACTTTCGTTCTCAACCTTCTTTAACCAATTACACAGATGAAATCCAATATAAAACGTTATGATATGTAAAAGATGTATTAAAACCCAGCAACATCATACAAAAGAGCAATTCAGTACCATTCTAGGGAAGGTATAGTGCATTGATCCTAAACCAATAACTTCTGGGAAGGGCCATAACAGCACGTCCCAGCCTATGAGGTAAAATAGTGCACTAGAAATGTAGCATCCATTACGTCCTTAATTCAACTAAGGTGGGACAAACGAATAGCACATGCTTAAAATTCTGTACCCCCATCTGGCAGAGATTGCAAATATTCGAGGATCCATCCCACATAGAAGTTAAATCTTTAAGAGGTAATCTATCAAATCTCAACAGGGTGAACAAGCATCACGCTCCATGTGGTAAATTCCCGAATAAATAAAGTTGAGAATATTTAAAAATCACAGAATTAGTTAACGACCTAAGCCTCCTATTTTGGCGACAAAACTCCATATCCCATAAAAAACCTTTACCCCTTACAGCCTCTTTTAGGCTCTTTTTAAATGACAAGGGGTGTTGAGATAAAAATGGGTCAACATCTAACTCAAACAATTGCATAGCAAGGTTGAAATTTCTAAAAAACTGAGATTTTTCTCTTAATGTACCGAATATTTTTTTATATGCAAGGTGTCTTAGTGTGGAATCTGCACTATGAGCTAAGCTGAAGGCCCTCTGAATTACCACAGCTAGGCCCTGTGTGTAAACACTCTTAATGCCAAATTCACGCCTTAAGGCTGCCACGGGTACTGAATTATTACCGGAGACCAAGCTTCTTAAGATCTGTCCTTCTGTCTTATTTAAAAACTCCCATTTTGAAATTTCAGTTCCTTCTATGGCATACAGAAGGGTGGGTGAGATTTTTGCTTGATAAACAGATAATAGATTAGAAAAATGCCGCCAGCCCACAGCATTATAAGAAGGCAATATACCGTGAGCCTGAGACAGAGCCTTGCTGACATTGTTACATATATGGTCTCGATCACTAAGAGAATAGGATAGGGTTTTTCCCAAAAAACAGTAGGAATTCATCCGCTCCAACCTCTGCTGATCCATGGACCATACGAAATTATTTTCTTTACAGGATTTATTCCCTAAGAAGCATACCACCTGAGACTTTGACGCATTAATTTATAAGTGATGCTGCTTAGGGTAATCATTTAAGGCAGCCAGAAGCCTATTTAGACCTGTTGGGGTAAGATCAAGCACCACTATGTCATCAGCATAAAGAAGGCAAGGAATCAAACTGCCTCCAATTTTAGGTGCAAAGCCTTGGTATTCCCTAATACGGAGGGCAGGTCATGAATATATAAGGAAAAAAGAAGGGGCGACAACAGGCAGCCCTGTTTTAGACCATTTATTGTAACAAATTCTGCAGACAAACCCTGCTCTCCGCCTAAAAGCACTTTAAACCATGTTGAAGAGTGCAGGGCTATAACTAAGCGTAACAAATTTATGGGAACACTCAATTCAGATAATTTCTTCCATAGAATCTTACGGTCCACCCTGTTAAAAGCTGTTGAGAAGTCTATGAAAGCAGCATATACCACCCCACCCATAACCAAAACATACTTTTCATATATAGTTTGCATTAATAGGATGTTATCTAGAGTGTTATGTTTCTTCCTGAAACCTGCCTGTTCGAAAGGGAGGATCAAATTTTCTTCAACCCAAGATGTTAGATGCACAAGTATGCTTTTAGCAAAGATCTTACCAACAGCATCCAACAGGGCTATTTGCTGATAATTTATGGGTGAAGATCTATCACCCTTTTTATACAAAGGAACTATGACACTCCCAGTCCAAGATGCCGGAATTATACCTTTTGAATAACAGGAATAGAATACCGGGTTGAGAATCCTTGCTCAAAGCAAGAGCTCTTGTTTAATTACTGCCATTGGAACCTCATTTGGGCCCATTTCTCCAGATGCCCGCATCGACCTTATAAACCCCTCAATCTCAGTAGCTGAAGGGGCACTGAAGGCATCAGGCTCCAGACAATTACCAATCTTGAGGTCCAATTCACCTGACTCAACTTCCCCGTTTTCATCATACAGCAAGAGGATATAGTGCCTCCAAGGAGATTTACGTGACCCACAGCCTTCAGCGATGAATGACCAAAATTTACGAGTGTTTTTAACTATGGTTGCTTCCCTCAACGCTATCCATCTCTGGTCTGCCGCCTCCTTCCTTATTCCCAACTTCATCCGCACTCTTCTCCTCTTAAGTAGGGAAATTCTTCTACTCCTCTCCTCAGATTCCCACCCATACTGCCACCTAACCAATCTATTGATTTCCCTATTCAATGGAAGAAGAGAAAGCCTTAATTTCTTTTGTGGAGGTTTAATACGTTTTAACTGGTCTCTCTGAATTATATTTCCCATAAAGTCAGAAAAGCAGTTTATCACATCTTCATTCCAATCATCAATAATTCTCGTGGGTATTTCAAGCATTTCTTTCACAAATAGAGTTTTCGAAGGAGACCTGTGGATTATACTGGTTTTCCCATTAAAATTAATATTATGGCCCTTGAAATTCCATGTCTCTATTGAGGATGGTTGGAGTTTTAGTGTAAGGCTCAGGATCTTATGGTCACTAAATGGAGTATTGATGATTGTCATGTCCTCCACTAATTGGGCTAGGGAGTAAAAAGCCAAAAAATAGTTAATGATGGAACTACTCAGACGAGATTTATGGGTAAAGGCTGCTGGGGAGTCTGAGTGAAATCGACCATTTAAAATTATGCAACTAAGTTCCCTCTGACCTTTTAATAAAATATATCCCCTTTTATCCTTCCTAATTTTAGGGGGAAATAAGATAGGAGGAATGTTGAGCACAGATTCTCTTTCAATATCACAGAAAATGGAAAGAGACAGATTAGAGATTTTACAATTTAAATCCCCAGATATCAATACTTCATATACACCTTCATGTGAATTTAAACAAAAGGAGGACATATAATTAATCATATGCAGTAATGTCGTATCATGCTCCTTATCAGAGGGAATATAAGCATTTACCACTAACACAGGCATTTTCCTACCATCCTCCATTGCTGGATTAACTCTAATTTACCCATATGATTCTCTATTCCTGCAGCATTCCAAGAGACCACATGAAGTTTATGGTTAAAGACTGTCTTGTGGTAATTTAACCTCAGCCCGAGTACTGTTTGAGGCCCCCGCTAACCAACTCCAGTTATCCTGCTTAGTACCCCTGTGAGGAAAAGGGGCATCTTCAACGAGCTGCACCACTCTTCCTCCACGGAGAAGAGAGATCTTAACATTTTCCAGTGAGGAAGCAGGAGACTCTCGCCCATGAAGTAGGTTACTTCCATTCATACATGTAACAGTGGGGGACTGCAGTCTAAACAAATGAGAGTCCTTTCTCCTAACTGGAACCACGTCTATGTCTCTATGCTACAATTGTTCACAATTGCCTAAAATCAGATTTACTATTGTTTTAGAATAAAACCAGACTTTTGTCTTTACAGAACCATGACCTTGCATTAGGAATATAAAAGAGATATCACTACTTTCAATTAATTTTAACTCAGGTATATCTCTAAAGCAAGAACTTAAAAGAGAGCGATTCAGAAGTAAATTCAAATCAAATAAAACAAAAAACTCAAGACATAAAGTTGTCTCAGATTGCCGGGATATTCTCCATCTCAGAATTAACATCCCCCACATCTAAGGGGTCAGAATTTAAGTTTGAGGTCACTGAGTTTAATTTCACATTACAAAACGAATAGGCATATGGATTTAGGGAGGATGAGATCCTCTTTACACTTGGTAGATCATCCACATTATCCACAGGAGAACCCCATGGGGGTATTAGATCAAGTTCTTCTCTTGACGGGGTCTTCCGGGTCTTTGAACATATTCTTCCTTGGGACCCTCTTATTATCTTCCTTAGGAAAGGGGGATTCCTGTAGGTACCTGGATGTCGAACTTTACCTTTCTTGGGTTTTGTTTTGGGAATTAGTTATTTAGCTTTTCTTCTCAACTTTTTCCCTTTTAATGGTTTTCCCATATTCCTTTTGTTGTCTACTTGCTTAATAGATGCATTCCCATTGTTCACAGCAATTGAGGAACTGGGAGGTATCTTGGACTGCAGTAGAAATATCGGGAATGGGACCACGGGGGAAATTGAGTTTTCCTTCGGGTTTGTTGACACCAAGATATTCGACTGAGGAAGTGGATTGGAAAATAAATTTTCTAAAGAATAGTCAAAACTTTCTGGTTGAAGGGTTTCCTCACAGATCACAGGTTTAAAGGACACTTGTGATTTACCAGCCTGAGTGCCCTTATTTGTGTGATCTGGAAATTTGGTCAGGTTCATATTGAAACTTGTTTCCAAGGCATTCAATGGTGTACTAGGACTGCTGCACCTCGATTTATTGAGGGCATCCTTTGTGAGCATTTGAACTTTCTCAACCAGGGCTGGCCCATCCTTCTTTTGGCCCGTCAGAGCTTTCAATATAGCCAAGAGAGTGTCTTGAGAATGATCAAAACTATTGATTGATTTTTTAAGAAGTGCTAAGATAGAAGATAATATTCTCTCTAAGCATTAAATGGACTCCAAAATTACTATGTGTTGATCCAAAGGTACACTTGGAGAGTTCCCAGGAAGCATGAAATCATGAGTCAATGAAGAAAATACTGGAGACAAAGAGGGATCCGAAGGTGTACTGCTAGTAAGCCTTAGACCGGGAGGATTGTCTCTTCCATCGGAGGACGGGGTCACACAATGAAAGGACAGGCTCTTTACATCTCGTGCTCCATTCACCTCGATGTCCAGCAAGGTAAAAATCCCCGGCATTTGTGGGGGGTCCCATATTGGTAGGAGGAAAGTTAGTGTTCTCCAAATCCCCTCCAATGATAGGTGGCTTACTGATCGGGGAAATTAGAGCCACACCCTTTCCAAAGGTATCAAAAACATTAGAGTTTGTGTTAGCTTCCTCCTTAGATGGTAGCTCATCAATTAGCTCCTTTTGAAAAAAAGGAAGAATGCTGCAAGAGTTTTTTGTGTTCAGGTGAGAAATGCTCTTCTTTCTTAGAGGGTTAGATTAAGTCTTTTTACATGCCTAGTTAAGGAAAGCTCTACCTATTCGGAGATGTTTAGCTATCATGTCCAGGGAAGGAACTACTTTGAGGAGTTGGCAAACGACTCAGAGCTTCTACCCCTCGACCCCTATTTTCAGTTCTCTCAGGCACTTTATCAGCTTTATCAACTCTTATTCAGCACCTTAATTCCCAACTTACAAGACTTTGTATGCTGGAGTAGGCCAGAAGAGACCAGAAGAGACCAAAGTAAACCAGAGTAGGAGCTCTAGGGGAAAACAGTATGAGCCAAAGTCATGAAGATAAGTGGAGTGTCAAGCAAAATTGTCAATGAGCAGGTGGCGTGGGGAGCTAGGATGTGGAAAGTGGATAGTCTAAAAGGTTTGATAGGAATAATCCTAAACTTCCGCCTCTCCACCCTCAATTCTCCACTCCAATTATTTCTAGAGAGGTACGACAGGGGTACAGGGGTACGACGGTACTATGCCGTCGTCTTGCTCCTCAAGCCACCGACCAGACGCTCCCAATAACTTTTAAATGCCTTTTGTTGTCTTTTATTGTCTATAATTGCCTTTTGTTTTATACTTATATCACGTTTTACCTTATCAGGCCCTCCGGGTAGGGCCACAGCGTCCCATAGGGTGCCCTGAGGTCCTCACCCGTCCTCACCAGCGTTTTCTGCCCGTCTTATGTCCAATATGGGCGTAAGCGAAGACAAAAGTGCTCCTTGTGGGCAAAAAGTGAAGAGCAGCTGTGGGGAGCTATGCTAAGCTGTGAAGGGGGTTCTCCGTGCCCATGGCCCCAGGCCCAGGACCCATAACTCACTGCCAGCTGCCGCCAATCAACTCAACTGGCAGCCAAGCCACCAGCCAAGCCATCGGTCAACCGACACTCCGTCCTGAGCTGCGTCACTCCCCAGCGCACAGCACCTCAAGGCCTGCCGCTTGCCGCTATTGCCGCTGCTGCCGCTGTTGGTAAGGACGCAGTTCTTTCTTCAGCTCCCCCAGACCTGCCGTCACTACTGCCGCCGTTGCTACCTCCGCGGCTCTGCTGCTCTTCTCCGGCTCTCTCCCGGAATGGCAGTATCAAGTTTCAAGCCGCCCGCTCAGGAAAGGAGCATAGAGAAGATCAAGGGTGCCGCTGCTGCTGCCGATCCATTCCGCAGCTCTTGCGAGAAATCCTGCAAAAGCTTCAGTTCCGCTTCCATCACAGTCACAGTCTCTGCTCCAAACCAGTTACATAATATACCCGTCAAAGCACCTGACAGCTTCTTCCGGAGGGTGGATGAGGTTACTCACTGGCTGCTTTGGGATGGTACATCCCCCAGACTTTTTCTGCATATGCTAACCAGGGGTCCCTACAAGGGAGGGGTCCCACAGAACTCAGGCAGTACTATGGAGCACCCCAACTGTACATAGTTAACAAATGGACATTTGCAGATCAAAGGGAACCCTCCTAATGGCAGATATCTGATCAATGCCAAGCAGGGGGACACCTTAAGGATTTGTACAGGAGGGAACGGCTGGATGGTCAGCTGCCTCAAACAGTCAGAATTAGGATGAAGGCCTGCAAAGCATTGGGATGGGAGCACAAGCCTTCTCTGGAAACATCCCTATGTGGCTCTGCCAGACTAAGGCCCTCATTACGACCCTGGAGGTTGGCGGAGAAGTGGCGGTCTTACCGCCAACAGGCTGGCGGTAAAAAAATTGGAATTATGACCATGGCGGTTACCGCCATGTTCTTCCGCCACTTCTCCGATCCGACCGCTGGGCTGGAGACTTGGGTCTCCAGCCCGGCGGCCGTCACAAGACCGCCGGCGGTATCACGACCCGGCTGACCGCCATGGATTTCATACAGTTGGGAACCGCCATGAAATCCATGGCAGTAAGCACTATCAGTGCCAGGGAATCCCTTTCCTGGCACTGATAGGGGTCTAACCCACCCCCCACCCCGCTTCCTCCCCCCACACCTCCCACCACCCTACCAACTCCCAAAGGTGGCAGAACCCCCCTCCCCACCCCTAGCCCCAACATCACAACCCAGACACACACCGTACATGCATGCATACCCCACCAACACACATACCCGCACACATATCACCAAACATGCCAACAGCCACACACACAGTCATAAACGCACACCCACATACAGACATACACGCACACATCCATTCAGCCATACCTACAGACAGACACGCACACATTTACAAACACAACACACACCGCATGCATTCACGCACTCACCCCCTCTACATACTCACACGCACACCTCCATTCACGCACACAACACACAACATCCCCCCACCCCCCTCCCCTAATGGACGATCAACTTATCTTGTCCGTTGATCCTCCGGGAGGGGACGGGATCCATGGGGGCTGCTCCACCGCCAGCACCCCGACAACAGAACACCACCACGCCGAATCACGGAATGTGATTTGGTGGGCAGTGTTCTGTTGATGGGGCAGTGGAGGTGGAGCAACCTCCACTTCCCTGCCGACCGCCAGTATGGCTGCTGGCGGCTCTCCGTCTGGAAAAGGAAAAAGGACGGAGGGCTGCCAGCAGTCATAATTCGGCGAGCGGAAAACCGCCTGCACTGGCGGTCTTCAGCAAGGCGGTCCCTCGGCGGTCTTGCAAAAAGGCCACCGAGGTTGTAATGATCACCTAAGACTTGAAAACACTGCAGAGATTCCAAGAAATGGGATTTGTTTGACATCTCTTAGATAGGGGATGTCTGAGGCCCCAGGGCGTACTGTACTTCTCGGACCTTCAGCGACAATTGAAGCATGCATTGTCTGCTTATAAGACTTTCCTTGAAAGCATGGAGGAGGAGCCCCACTAGAGTATAGAAATATTAAAGCACTGTTACATAAACATGCAATCTCCAAGATTTATAGGATGCTGATACTAAACACACAGATACCATTGGTGACCCTTAGGAAATATTGCAAAAGTGATCTTGGGATCCTCAATGAGCGGGACTAGCACGAGGCCAATAGACACCCCCGGGAAGCTGCAATCTGATCGGGCTTCCGGCTAGTGCAGCTTAAAGTGCCCCACAGGGCTTACCCTACCAGAACACAACTACATAAAATCGGTCAGATCCCCAAAGGTAGATTCCTGTGGAGCTGCACTTAGAGAGGAACGCTGCTCCATATGGTCAGTTAGCGTCCCAGCATATGGCCATTCTTGGAGGGGGTGGAGAGGCATCTGTCTAGAGTACTGGATAATATGATAAAGATTTCATCACAGGTGGTACTTCTAGGAATACGCCGTTACCAAACCTTTCCCAAATACCATCTCATATTCTTTAACACTGGCTTGATGGTGGCAAAGTGGGATGTGGTCCAATTATGGGGCTGTAGGGCCCCCTTGGGGTAGATGGGTGGGCCCAGAATTTGGATTTGAGCATGCAGGCTGGACAGCCGCTCTACAAGACCAGAGGGTGTCCCAGGAAATTTATCAAGGTCTGGGTTCAATGGTAAGACTACAGGGCTTTCACCTGAAATGTGCTGGTACCTGAAAAGCCACTGCCTGATAAAAGGGGAGGTGATCAGCCTGTATGAGAATTAACCAAGCATTAAAAAAGGTCTGATAGGTCTACTCACAAGTGTTTATCTGGATGTCGAGGTTTTTCAAGTAGTACATGGAATTAAACAGCCCTGTCAAGCTCTCACTGTCTGTGAAGCATTTCACCAAAAGTATGCCAACTTGTTACAAATTTATGTTGGTCTACTTTATGTTCTATAGTGACGACGATTATAATAAAAATGTGCCAGGTGTCCTTTTCTCCAGCTCTTGACCTCACTTCATGTAAGGGGCATGAACATTTTCACACAGCAACAGCACTTAGAGCCTAATTTAGATTTTGGTGGATGGGGTTACTCCATCACAAACATGACGGATATCCCGTCTGCCGTATTATGATCCCATTATATCTTATGGGAATTGTAAAACCGTCATGTTTGTGACAGAGGTACTCATCCACCAAACTCTAAATTATGCCCTCGATCTCTGATTGACCTGATTCAGCATTGCTCATTATGGGAGTGAAAACTTTGATGCATTGTTAAACAGAGGGCTTATGTATGTAGTGAATACATTGTGCTGCTGCTTTATTGTTCTGAATGGCAGTAGGCTGATTGGGTGGTGAGTAGGAGCCATTTGAAGTGCTGAGAGCATGTGTGTGTGCTTGAGGTGCCTTTCAATATCAGTTTGGAGGTTGTTGAGGTGTGAAGAACACGCAGCACTCAGGCCCTATCAAAATCCAGCCAAGGTTGCTAAAATGAAGAAATTTCAAACAAAGTGTGTCTTTTGTGATATTTACTGGGTGGCACTATCTTTGTTAATGGGAAAGGGTGTCCCTTATTTTTATGGAAATGCCTTTGTATAAAGAAGTCCCTTCCCTCACCACCGCTAAAGCTTGGTGTTAGGCAGATGCTTTAATTGTTAGTGTCTACGTGAGATCTAGCATCTATTGTAAACAGAAATGTGGCCCTGATACCACTGATAAGATTCCAGACAGAAGACAGGTCTAGTAGGACAATGTGAATTTGTATGAATGCATGCATGAGTAGACCCTGATCCCTTAGTTGGTGTACTAGAATCTAATCCTGTCAGAAGGGTTTAAGAGGGTCCTAATTTGACAGCTTAAAGGTTAAATTAAATGGGAAACTTCTTTATACTCTAATTATGTAGACATTAAGGGGCATATTTATACTCCTTTTGCGCCGAATTTGCGTTGTTTTTTTCGACGCAAATTAGATGCAAAACTAACTCCATATTTATACTTTGGCGTTAGACGCGTCTAGCGCCAAAGTTCATGGAGTTAGCGTCATTTTTTTTCGTGAACACCTTCCTTGCGTTAATGAGATGCAAGGTAGGCGTTCCCGTCTTAAACAATGACTCCCAGGCATGTGCGTGGTATTTATACTCCCGGGCAAAAATCACGCCCGGGAGTGGGCGGGGCAAAAAAAAACACATTTGCGCCTCTTTTTAACGCCTGGGTCAGGGCAGGCGTTAAGGGACCTGTGGGCTCAGAGTGAGCCCAGAGGTGCCATCCCCTGCCCCCAGGGACACCCCCTGCCACCCTTGCCCACCCCAGGAGGACACCCAAGGATGGAGGGACCCATCCCAGGGAAGAAAAGGTAAGTTGTGGTAAGTATTTTTTTTTTTTTTTTTGTGGCATAGGGGGGCCTGATTTGTGCCCCCCTACATGCCACTATGCCCAATGACCATGCCCAGGGGACAGAAAGTCACCTGGGCATGGCCATTGGGCAAGGGGGCATGACTCCTGTCTTTGCTAAGACAGGAGTCATGTTAATGGCGTCTGGGCGCCCAAACAAAATGGCGCAAATCGGGTTAAGGCGATTTTTTTGCCTCAGCCTGACTTGCCCCATTTTGGGACGCCCAAACGCCATTTTTCCCTACGCCGGCGCTGCCTGGTGTACGTCGTTTTTTTTCACGCACACCTGGCAGCGCCTGTCGGCTAACGCCGGCTAACGCCATTCAATAAATACTGCGCCCGCATGGCGCTTCAGAATGGCGTTAGCCGGCGCTAATTTTTTGGGCGCAAAACTGCGTTAGCGCAGTTTTGCGTCAAAAAGTATAAATATGGGCCTTAGCTCACACAAAGCTGAATTATAAATTGCCAAGATACAGGTGCAGGGATAGCTGAGGGCCAGAATTGGGGTTTCTGGGTGACATCCCTCCACATAAATCTGGCAATTTTAGACTCCAGAATCAGAGATTCTGGCCAGTATCCCCATAGTTGTGGTAGCGCCTTCCCCAGCCTGGGTACCTGCCAATGACAAGGCTGCACACGGAGGTGTAAATCACACGTCTTCATTCCTTGTTTGTAAGTGTGAACCATAACAATTGAAACAAATCTTTTATAACATTCCATTCTAGCGATTATCCCACACTGATACTGATTCTGCTGGTGGCCAGAAAGGTTTTGTTCTAAATCATGCAAGACACTACACCTGTATCCGAATGTTATGAGTTATTTTTCCCAGAAAGGGGAATAACAGATAGACACAGAAATATTGTATCCAGTTCCATATCTTTTCCACCTTTGAGGGGGAAATAATGGGCTCAAATCTGAATGCATTTACCATTTGCAGTGCAGGGGAAAGGGATGGAGGGTGAGCAGTTTTAACTTTAGTTTGGGAGAGCTTTTTCTTGCTCCTCTCATGCTGCAATATGAAGGCAGGGTCTCTGAATGGTAGCCACTGCAGTTCCTGCAGCTACACTGGTGAGTATGGGCCTGATGTCTCTGGGCCCAGAATTATCATGTTTGGAGTTGCAAACTCAACAGTTCCTGGCCCAAAGACACTGGGAAAGAAAGTCTGGAAGAGTGGTGTCTCCCCCAGGGATACCGCAGAGGCACAATTTTAATGGTTTCACCATCATTAAACCAGGTTCTGAGTTCAATGTCAAAGGCAAATATAACCCCCTTTATTGGTTTCCCTTAATCACTGCCTGAAGGAACGGCTATAAAAGTAGGTGACAGCTGAACAGCTTAGTTGTCTCTATATAGGTTAAGTAGCCACAAATCATGTGGTGCAAGAAGCAAAAGGCATTTGGGCGGAGGAGTGTCGCCCCCCGCCAGCAGCAACTGCTGCAAATCTTTATACAAGGAAAGGATAATAAACTCTATTTATTATTATTTCCATGTGAAAGAGGCGGGACATTGGGGTAGACGAGCAGAGGGGAGTGCTCTGCGCACTCCCCTCAGAGCGCATGTGTGTTTGGCCGGCCGTCTTGTGCCGGCCAAACACACATGCATACAAGGCTCTCTCCAGCCAGGCTGGAGAGAGCCTGCACAGGCTCCCAGTGTGCATGGGAGAGCCCTGGCTGGGTGCTACCAGCTAATCCTTACACTGCTCTGAGCAGCGTCAGGATTGGCTAGGAGCCTGTGCCTGCAGCAGCGACGGGAGAGGAGTGGCGCAGGAGCAAAGTAGGTAAGTGATTTTTTATTTTTTATTAATTTGCTCCCGTGCCCCTCTGACCCCCCAACCCCTCGCCCCATGCCCCCGTGCCCACCACCCCGACAAAGCCCCGCGAGCCGCTCCTCTCCTCAGGTAGAGTAAATACATTAAAATGACCACTTATGCTGTGCCCCCCCCACATACTAAGCCATTTTACTTAAGTGTTTTTTCCCCATTGTTAAGTCATCCATGTTTATGACAATAAACTTGTGTTTTATTTATCAATAATGCTGAACTTAAACTGCATGTAGAGTACCGACAGAGGACAGTTGTCATATCCCTAAACACAAAACTAGTTGCTGGTGGAGGTCTCTAACGGTGACCGAGTGAATTAACCTGACAACAGAAATTAGGAAACCAAAGGAGGACATTAAAGTATAAAACTTACTTTGCATGTCTGCCACGTGTGATACATTGAAACAGAAAAAAAAGAAAAGGGTAATCAGTATATATTATAGCCTTAATACTGAGAACAAACAAGGACTTAGGGCCAGATGTATCAAAGGGTTTTATCCATTCTATGTCTATCGGAAACTGTGTTCATTCATATGGCCCTTTATTCACTCATTGAGATTCATGTAAAAACCATACTAAACTGTGGGTTCGCGTAAATTAAGGACAGTTGCTATTTTTTTGTATGGTACTTAACAAAATATTGTGTAATGCTTATACTCAAATATATTTGTTGGGGTCAATTTCTTGTGTGAGCCTGAGGGTAGGCTAATTGCTTCATCCCTCAAAATATTCTGAATGGTGAAGCCAGGAGTTTATGAGAGGCATTTAAAGCTGATCAGGTTTCACACTGGACTCATCTTAGGGAAAATACCTGTATTTTCAAGCTACCTAGCCGCTAAAAACTTAGAGCAATAATCTTTAGATGTTTTACCGTGCCCCCTTAAGTAACACAGTTTCACCGGGCCCCCTCAAATAACAAACTAGTTCTCATCATTTTTTTTTCCAGAGAATGCTAAATATTGTAAGTAACTTAAACAACTTTCTGGGGCTTGAGCGCACACTCCCTAACAAATCTAAACAGTGCTGATTTGCAGCAATGCTTTTCAACTTTGTACGCTAGATCTATGAAGGGCAAAACAAAGCAAACCAAACGTTTCAAATGATAATCTTCCAGACACTATTTAGTAGATTACCTCTTCCTGAAGATAAATCTTGTGTGTGAAATAGTAATAAAAGGAGGCAAACAGTGTGAAAGAAATGTTCACAACAATGAGTTTGATTTTGTCACAGCAACATTCCTTGGATGCAGTTTGTCTCATGTCATGTGAGGCAAATCTAGTCTGTCCTGGCCCTTTTCAGCAAAATACTCTGTTGATGTTGATTTTTTTAAGCTGTTTCCTCAATGTTAAAGACAAAAATACAAGTTCTAAAATGCAGTGTGCTGTTGGAGAAGTACGTGTGAATGCTAAATATGTTTCACTCGAAATGGGGGTCAAGGGAAGTACTGACATATTTGACAATTGCTTCTATGTGCAGTTATGCCTTTTAAAAGTAGTTAAAATAATTGCCATTGTGCTATTGCTTGACCTGTCACATTAAAAGTGTCACAAGTTTGGAGGCCCTCCTCTGGCATCTACTACAAGACTGGGGTTGCTGACTGTTCTTTACTAAACAAAATCACTGTGCTGTTTTGGCATCTTTGTACGAGCTCATCAGGTGCATATTAAGAGCTTTTCTTGGCTACAGCCTGGTGTCCCCTCGGACATCAACTTAGGCATCCGGGATGCACCCCACTTTTTGAAGACCTCTACTCTGGAGAGTGTCTGATTTTCTTTCTCAAAATGACTAGGCAGTGTCTTAATGTGGATGAAGTGTAACCGCGCTGTGGGTTTTGGGGGGGAAGGTGGGTACTGTCTTCAGCTCACTCCTTCGCTGTACAAAAATGGTTCAATCAGGGCAATGGATCAAGAAAACGTGTTTGACAAAAATGGCAGCAGGATGCACATTACCTGGACAGCAAGAACTAGAGCAAGAACTAGAGGAATGTGGAAAGTCATTAGGCAACATGAGATGTAAAGAGGATCTAAATGCACATGGAATACTGAGAATAGCTATATATATAGGGAATACAATGTTGGAAGTCATATTGAAAATGTGACATAATGGAATATAAAAATATAGTGAGCCTTATTAAAATATACCCCCACAGGTTTGCACAAACAAAAGGTACTTGGGACAATGTGTTTGGGTGCCAGTTTTGTAGTCCATATATTTGTGGTCATGCATTTTGACTGCTTATTAGTATGAAGTGTGTAGTAACAAGGGAAAGTTTCAAAGGTAGTAATATTCCAATCTGGTTGTAACTACAGCTCGAACAGAGGCTCCAGGTCAGCAGTGCTACGCTGACCAGATTGTTAAATAGATGATGTGTGCCATGAATAGGAACACCAGAATCCTGATGTGACATAATATCAAAGACAAAATACTGAAAATAAAATATCAACAGGCAAGTCTAGATTTTATACACTCCACATATATACACCTTGGCACTATAGCTATCATCAAGGGACGTACCTGTGGAGTTTGAAGTGGTAAATCTACACTTAACTATGCACATACTTTTTGATAGTTTGTCCTTCGATATTCTGTCCTCGAAATTATTGTACCACAGGTACGATATTCAAAAGTACAAACATAAATCTCACGTAGATCAATATACTAATTCTCAACTTTAGTTTATCTATTTTTGTGAAACAATGCAAATATGAAAGGAGCAGTTCTTTGAAGTCTGTGATCAAGTAGTTTCATTAAAGGCCCACACCCTTCACCTACACATTCAGTTATGAGTGGGGCAGACTGTCAAAATCCTGATGATGGTGCCTCTGCTGATTATGCAATTGCAAAGCTTATTCGGACAGTCCAACAGAATAAGGTCTGTCGGAGTAAGAGCATCAGACCGCCTGCCCTATTTAGAGTAGAACGGGTGGTTTTTTCTGTTTATCACCACCAGGTAAAACACACAAAAAAAAGAATAATTGCCACCACACCTTGGGAGAAACCTCCCATGGTAGGGCCCTTTTTTGCACAAACTCACTCCAGCTTTAGAAGTTTATTGCTGAAAAATAATAATTGGTGCACGTCCATCAGAAACATAACGGATGCGTGATGAACATTATGTGCCTTCCCAAGACCCACCCTGGCGGTGGCTCCTGAGAAGATATAGAGATCACTGTAGGGCCAGAGGTGATATCTTAATTTGACAGGTGGTACTCTGGCTAGGGTAGCAGAGGGGATGACCTCTGGCACTACGGTCTAAATCAGATCCTAAGTGTCAGTGAAGAAGAGAACATGACAAGAGTCACTTGCAGTTACTAGCTCTTCTGTTTGAAGAGTGTGTTTGCAAACCACATGTGAATTGTTTGGGTCCATCTGCATTGACTGTCCTTAGGAGATGAATCAGTATGGGGTGAGGATGATTCCGGGCTCTTTCTAAATTGACATGCCTGGTAAACTGGAGACGATGGGGAGAAGCTTGCATGAGCTCCTATTTGGTGCATTACTAAATAATGAGTCCCACTGAAGATACTTATAGAAGAAGGTACTTTGAGGTGGATGTTGTAGGGGTGCTAAGAGCATCTACTGTTGTGCAGTGCTGTTGCTGTGATTATGCTGTTTGTTTCTCATGGCACTTACAACAACTGGAATGTCCTTCTGGTACTTTACAACTTGTCTGGAGTCACACTGCTTTTGGTAAGGTGTCTGTTTGAGGCTGCCTTTGCTGTCTCAAGGTTTTAACACATTTTTTCAAAGGTTTTTAGATTTCAATACTTGCCGCAAATCTTCACTATGCATATCATATATTATTCAGATAAATTGGGGCATGAAAGCAAAAAGTAGTTTTACAATAGATTGGATATACAGGACAGACAACTGCAGTATTTATGTCTTTTGTTTTTGCCTTGACTTTATGTGAAATGCACATTATTCATAAATATTTGATTACTGATATATAAAGGATGTACTGGCTGGACAAATTAAGTGAATGGTCATGACCTCACTTGCATCCATGCAAAGTATCCCCTCATCAGATCAGAAGTATTTTCTATTAGCACAAATTTTGGAAATGATATAAGCTTCTGCTTCATGGAGTTTCAGCCTTCCTTACAAGAGAAAATTACATCAACCTTAAAGAAAGCCCATGATGCTTTCTCTGATTTATTAAGTCAATGACTTACGGCTGCATCTTCATTCTGTTTCACTGTGCGAAGACTGTGGTGGGGCTACACTAAAAATGCATTCCGGTTAACTCTGTTGGGGTGGACTTCCTGGGAGAGACTGACTCTCTAATAAGATCAGTGTGGATGCTCTAATACAGGAGGTGGTCTTATGTGGTATCACACAAGTGAGTTTGCTAGTTCTATCAGCTGCTTCAGCAGTGCAGCTCGCCCGTTCTGTCTGAAAAGGGTAAGGTGGGTTAGGGTTAGACATCTGGGTATCTCATGGGTTTCCGACCAATCTGATCAATAGCAGACTAATTTCGGACTTAGGTTTACTAGATTTACTATGATTGCTTGATTTGACCCGCAGACACAACTTCCTCTAATATAGATGATTCATGTATTTGCCTTTATTTGCCCTAAAACTATACCTACAACACTTTGCACACATTACAATTTCAACCCTTATCGGCCTCTTCTAAGGTCATCATTTCAGACTGCATATAAACTGTCCAACTGGAGATTCAGAGCACTATCACCACCACTAAATGGCATTAACAGGAAAGAACTAGGAGCTAGATGTACGTAGATGCAATTCTCCATTTCCTAGATTGCAACTCCATATAAATCGCTATTTAGGAAACGCAAAATGATATGTATCAAAATGTGATTAGTAAAGTAGGAATCTCTATTAGGTAATCGCAATTAAGGAATCCCATGCCATTTGTTACAACTGGTCGGTTTTGCGTTTTCAAAATAGCGATTTTTCTGGAAATGCAAAACCAAGGATGCCTATGGGCAACAGGCCTCCTAGGAAGCACCCCAAAATCAGTGGTGCACATGTAAAGCACACACGTGTCCTAAGGGCTTGTGTGTGCTGTACTGCACCTTAAAAAAAGCATATTTTGGTGTTTTTTTTAATTACACATGGTGACCATAGACTTGGAGTTAATGGTTATTGCATTTCCTAAATGCCCACTTAGGATATAGGAAATGCTTTGTACATCTGAATAGGAAGCACAAATAGGCAATCCCTATTTGTGATTTCCTATTTAGAGGATCGCAAATTGTGATTTCTACTGGGTAGAAATGACAATTTATGATTCCCTAAAGCGCTTAGTACATCTGAAAAGCCCATTTAGCATTTCCTAACAGTCCCAATTGCAATTTTGGGCCTTTAAAAAATGCTAAATGACTTTTCACATCTAGCCCTAGATTCCCAAGGAAACAACCAATATTCTCAGAGTGATACTAACTGACTGTACCAACAACAGGCAAATCATCACTCGCGGAGAAATGATCAAGACAGAGTAACTATTTAGTATTTTATCTCCTCAACACATAGGTGGTCATTACAACCTCGGCAGTCTTTTTGCAAGACCACTGAGGGACCGCCATGCTGAAGACCGCTAGTGCAGGCGGTTTTCCGCTCTGCGAATTTTGACTGCTGGCAGCCCTCCGTCCTTTTCCGGACGGAGAGCCACCAGCAGCCATACTGGTGGTCAGCGGGAAAGTGGAGGTTGCTCCACCTCTACCACCCCGTCAACAGAACACCGCCCACGTGATTCGGCGTGGCGGTGATCTGTTGACGGGGTGCTGGCGGCGGAGCAGCCCCCATGGATCCTGTCCCCTCCCGGAGGATCAACGGACCAGGTAAGTTGATCGTCCGTTAGGGGAGGGGGGTGGGGGATGTTGTGTGTTGTGTGCGTGAATGGAGGTGTGCGTGTGAGTATGTAGAGGGGGTGTGTGTGAGTGCGTGAATGCATGCGGGGGTGTGTTGTGTTTGTAAATGTGTGCATGTCTGTCAGTATGTATGTCTGAATGGATGTGTGTGTGTTAGACCTGACAGCCTTAGGGTAGTCACCCCTAACTTTTTGCCTGCCTCCCTCCTCGTTTTGGATACTGTTTTGCTGGTTTTTAGACTCTGCGCACTTTACCACTGCTAACCAGTGATAAAGTGTATATGCTCTCTCTGTAAACATGGTAACTTTGGATCATACCTGATTGAACTATTTAATCTACTTATAAGTCCCCAGTCATGTGCACTCCAGGTGCCTAGGGCATATAGATTAAATGCTACTAGTGGACCTGCAGCACGGATTGTGCCACCCACTTAAGTAGCCCCTTTTCCTTGTCTCAGGCCTACCATTGCTAGGCCTGGGTGTGCAGTTTCACTGCCACCTCGACTTGGCCTTTAAAAGTACTTGCCAAGCCTAGAACTCCCCTTTTTCTGCATATAAGTCACCCTTAATGTGTGCCCTGGGTATCCCCTAGGGCAGGGTGCTGTGTAGGTAAAAGGCAGGACATGTACCTGTGTAGTTATATGTCCTGGTAGTGTAAAACTCCTAAATTCGTTTTTGCACTACTGAGAGACCTGCTCCCTTCATAGGCTAACCTTGGGGCTGCCCTCATACACTGTTGAAGTGGCAGCTGCTGATCTGAAAGGAGCAGGGAGGTCATATTTAGTATGGCCAGAATGGTAATACAAAATCCTACTGACTGGTGAAGTCGGATTTAATATTACTATTCTAGAAATGCCACTTTTAGAAAGTGAGCATTTCTTTGCACTTAAATCCTTCTGTGCCTTGCAATCCACGTCTGGCTAGGTTTAGTTGACAGCTCCTTGTGCATTCACTCAGACACACCCCAAACACAGGGTACTCAGCCTCACTTGCATACATCTGCATTTTGAATGGGTCTTCCTGGGCTGGGAGGGTGGAGGGCCTGCCCTCACACAAAGGACTGCCACACCCCCTACTGGGACCCTGGCAGACAGGATTGAACTGAAAGGGGACCTGGTGCACTTCTTAGCCTCTCTTTGAAGTCTCCCCCACTTCAAAGGCACATTTGGGTATAAAACAGGGCCTCTGCCCTACCTCATCAGACACTTGCTGGAGAAGAAACCGGAACCAGAAACTACATCCTGCCAAGAAGAACTGCCTGGCTGCTCAAAGGACTCACCTGTCTGCTTTCTACAAAGGACTGCTGTCTTGCTGTTGCCCTGCTGCCTTGCTGAACTCTTGTCTGGCTGTGAAAGTGCTCTCCAAGGGCTTGGATAGAGCTTGCCTCCTGTTCCTTGAAGTCTCAGGACCAAAAAGACTTCTTCCTTTCACTTGGACGCTCCGCGCGCCGAAAATTTCGACGCACAGCTTGTTTCGCGGCGAGAAAAACGCCGCACACCGACGCTGATCGACGCGACGCCCTCGGGACGATCGAGACTTCGACGCACAACCTCGCAAGGACAAAGCCGCTCGACTTTCCAGGAGAAATCGACGCGACGCTCACCGTGAGTGCGAAACTTTGACGCACGGCCTCGCAAGGACAACGCCGCCCGACTTCCAAGGAGAAATCGACGCGACGCCTGCCGTGAGACCAAACTTTCGACGCACGGCCTCGCAAGGACAACGCCGCCCGACTTCCAAGGAGAAATCGACGCGACGCCTACCGTGAGATCGAAACTTCGACGCGCAGCCCCGCAGAACGACGCGCAGCCGTAAAACAAGCAGGAGAATCCACGCACAGACCCGGGACATCTGGTAATCCCCGCGATCCACAAAAAGAGACTGTCTGCGCGCCGGAAAACGACGCCCGACTTCCCCGCGTGGAAAAGACCGACGCAAGTCTGTGTGTGCTGAGGAGAAATCGACGCACACACCCCTTTTTCCACGCATCTCTTCTCCTGTGGCCCTCTGAGGAGATTTTCCACCAGAAACCAGGTACTTTGTGCTTGAAAGACACTGTATTGCATTCTAAAGACTTAAGACACTTTATATCACTTCCCTGTGATATTTCTACAATTTTCCATTGCAACTTTATTCTTTTTGACCTACAATTATCCTGATAAATATTATATATTTTTCTAAACACTGTGTGGTGTAGTTTTGTGGTGCTATATGGTGGTATTGTATGATTTATTGCACAAATACTTTACACATTGCCTTCTAAGTTAAGCCTGACTGCTCGTGCCAAGCTACCAGAGGGTGGGCACAGGATAATCTTGGATAGTGGGTGACTTACCCTGACTAGAGTGAGGGCTTTTGCTTGGACAGGAGGTAACCTGACTGCCAACCAAAAACCCCATTTCTAACATTGGTGGCAGCGGTGGGATAGGACTTGTATTTGTGCAGTGACATACAGTAGCTAAGTATCTCACTACCTACCCACAGTTGAAGGTCAACTTGGTTTTTATCTCTTTTTGAAAATCCGTTTTTTCCTGACAATTTTCAAAAACTAAATCCTCACTCAACATGTCTCTGACTGGGTCTCAGACAGGGGACTTTGACCTAGTCCAGTTGGATACATACACGGTCAAACAACTAAGAGGATTCTGCAGGGCATTGAGGGTACCCACCCAAGGGGCCTCCAGAAAGGAGGACTTTCAAGTGGCGCTGAGGGCCTGGGCAGAAGCCCATTTAGAGGATGATGAGGAAGGGGAGCCAGAAAATGGCCCCTCAGAAGGATTTTCACCATCTATGGATGGTGTTACCACTGCAATTGTGCACCCTTCCAGACCAGGGAGCAGTGTCTCCATGCAAAGCCTGACCGCAGAGGAAAGGAGAGAGGAAAGGGAGTTCCAATTGCAAATGGCAAAACTGAAAATTGAGGCGCAACAGGAGGAGAGGAGGGCAGAAAGAGAAGCCAAACAAGCTGAGGCTGAAAGAGCAGCCAAACAGATTGAAGCTGAAAGGACAGCCAAACAGATTCAAGCAGAAGCTGAAAGGGCAGCCAAACAAGCAGAAGCTGAAAGAGCAGCCAAACAAGTGGAAGCTGAAAGAGCTTTGGCTGAAAAGAAACTATTGTTGGCTCATGAACTGAGTCTCAAGGAGCTGGAGATCAAGGCAAGACAGTCTGAATCCAGCAATAATGGTGGCAGCATACAGACAGGACCTGCTGGAGAAAAGAAGGTTCGTATACCCAAAAATGTGGTGCCCAGTTTTGTGGTGGGAGATGACATAGATAAATGGTTAGCTGCTTATGAAGTTGCACTAAGGGCTCATGAGGTTCCTGAAGGGCAATGGGGGGTAGCTATGTGGGGTTATGTGCCGCCATTGGGGAGGGACACACTTCTCACATTGGATCCACCGGATCAAAACACATACCCACTCCAAAAAGCCACTTTACTTGCCAAGTTTGGGCTGACCCCTGAGGGATTTCGTCAGAGGTTCAGGGACAGCACCAAACAAACCACACAAACATGGGTAGATTTCTTTGATTTCTCTAGTAAGGCACTGAATGGATGGGTGCGGGGCAACAAAGTAGCAGATTATAAAAGTTTATATGATTTGATCCTGAGAGAGCATATGCTTAATGTTACTTATACAGATTTGCGCCAGCACCTAGTGGATAGTAAGCTGACTGATCCCAGGAAGCTTGCTGAGGAGGCGGACCTCTGGGTTAGCACCAGAGTGTCCAAAAAGGTACCTGGGGGGGACTCCCACAAAGGTGGTCAGGGTTCCCAACAGAAGAAAGAGGGGGGAGATAAACTTACAGATAAGGAACTCTCTAAAGGCCCCCAAAAGAATTCCCAGGGAGGGGGTGGCAACCCTTCCTTTTCCAAATTTGGGAGAAAGCCAGGGACATTTGACAAGTCAGGAAAATCTAGCCCCAAATGCATGGAATGTTACCAATATGGTCACTACAAAGGCGATCCTCAGTGCCCCAAGAGGGCACCGTCCACTACCGGACAGGCACCTGGGTTGACTAGTGTAGCACTCGGGGGGGAGATGGACCCAACTAGCTTTGGGGAACAGGTAGAGATTTCCCTAGTGTCCCTGGGAGAAGGAGAAATGGTGCCCAAGGCCCACATGCCTAGAAATACTTCCAAGTACCGGCAGTGGGTCACCATTGATGGGCAGAGGGTGGAGGCTCTGCGTGACACAGGAGCCAGTATGACTACTATCAAGAGTCAGCTGGTGTCCGCAGAGCAGATAATGCCTAATACATTCCACCAGGTCAGAGTAGCTGACAATCGCGAGAGTCACCTACCGGTGGCTCTGGTTCCCTTTGAGTGGGGGGGGGTCTCTGGTACTCTGAAAGTAGCTGTGAGTCCTGCCATGCCTGTAGATTGTCTGTTAGGCAATGACCTTGAGCACACTGCTTGGAAAGAAGTGGAGCTCAGGTCTCACCTGGAGATGTTAGGGTTACCTGAGTGGGTCTGCATGACCACACGGTCCATGGCTGACCGAGAGGGAAGTCAAGGGCATCTGGAGCCTGGAACGATGGCCCAGAGAGCTGCCAGGAGGAGGGACCAGGGGTGCGGGAAACCGGCCCCCGCTGTTCCCACAGTGGCTGACGGGGCTCCTGAGGAGGAGGCTTCCGAGCCAACTGGGGAAGACATCGCCGCCCTAGGTGACTTACCTGAGCTTGCTGGTTGGCAAGTTGAGGGTGGACCCACCAGGGAGGACTTCTGCAAGGCGCAGAAAGAATGTCCCACTCTAGAAGGTTTGAGGAAACAAGCCTCAAACCAGGCAGCCGGCGACGCCTCTGGCGATCACCACCTATATTGGGAGAATGATCTCCTTTACAGTGAGCCTAAGGTTCCGGGCTTTGGGGCAGCACGTGTGCTGGTGGTCCCCCAATGTTACCGAACCTTCCTACTGGGTCTGGCTCACAACATTCCCCTGGCAGGACATTTGGGGCAGGGCAAGACCTTTAACAGGCTTGTCACCCACTTTTATTGGCCCAAAATGAGGACACACTCAGACAAGTTCTGCAGATCCTGTCCTACCTGCCAGGCCAGTGGTAAAGCAGGAAAAAGGGTTAAAACCCCCCTGATTCCACTTCCTGTCGTTGGCACCCCCTTTGAAAGGGTGGGCATCGACATTGTTGGCCCCTTGGACCCCAAAACTGCCTTAGGCAACAGGTTCATCCTGGTTTTGGTGGACCATGCCACCCGTTACCCAGAGGCAATCCCTCTAAGGACAGTAACTGCACCGGTGGTGGCCAGAACCCTGATGGGGATATTTACCCGTGTGGGGTTCCCCAAGGAAATAGTGTCTGACAGAGGCACTAACTTCATGTCCGCATACATGAAGTCGCTGTGGGATGCGTGTGGTGTAACTTACAAGTTCACCACACCCTATCACCCCCAGACGAACGGTCTTGTGGAGAGATTCAACAAGACCCTGAAAGGCATGATTGGTGGCCTTCCTGAGGCCATGAGGCGTAAGTGGGACGTCCTCTTACCATGCCTTCTCTTTGCTTACAGAGAGGTCCCCCAGAGAGGGGTAGGGTTCAGTCCCTTTGAACTTCTCTATGGGTACCCTGTCAGGGGACCCTTAAGCATTGTCCAGGAGGGATTGGAGAAAGCTCCAAAGGCACCCCCTCAGGATGTGGTCAGCTATATGTTGGCCCTCCGCAACCAGATGACCCGCTTCTGGAAAGAAGCCCAAGATAACCTTGAGGCCAGTCAAGAGGTGATGAAACAATGGTATGACCAGAAGGCCACCCTGGTAGAGTTTCAACCTGGAGACAAAGTGTGGGTAATGGAGCCAGTAGAGCCCAGAGCTCTCCAGGACCGCTGGTCTGGCCCATTTGAAATAAAGGAGCGGAAAGGGGAGGCCACTTACCTAGTGGACCTCAAAACCCCTAGGAATCCCCTAAGGGTGCTCCATGTGAACCGACTAAAAGCTCATTGTGAGAGGTCGGAGATCAACATGCTTCTGGTCACAGATGAAGGAACGGAAGAGGAGAGTGAACCTCTCCCCGACCTCCTCTCTGCCCAAGAAGGTGATGGGTCAGTAAGCGGGGTCATTCTGTCTGGCACCCTGACTCTAAATCAGAAAGGAGACTGTTATGAGCTGTTGGAGCAGTTCTCCCCCCTGTTCTCCCTTACTCCTGGGCTGACCCACCTCTGTGTTCATGATATTGACACCGGTGACAGTCTCCCTGTGAAAAACAAAATTTACAGGTTGTCGGATAAGGTGAAGACCAGCATCAAGGAGGAGGTCTCCAAGATGTTGACTCTAGGGGTCATTGAGAAATCCAGTAGTCCCTGGGCCAGCCCAGTGGTATTGGTCCCTAAGGCTACTGCCCCAGGTGCGAAGCCAGAGCTCCGGTTCTGTGTGGACTACCGGGGTCTCAACTCAGTCACCCGGACTGATGCTCACCCCATCCCCCGAGCTGATGAGCTCGTGGACAGGCTAGGCGCTGCCAAGTTCCTGAGTACGTTTGATCTTACTTCAGGGTACTGGCAGATCGCCCTGACTGAGGGGTCTAAGGAAAGGTCCGCCTTTTCCACCCCTGACGGCCATTACCAGTTCCGAGTGATGCCGTTTGGATTAAAAAATGCCCCCGCTACCTTCCAACGGTTGGTTAACGGGGTCCTGGCTGGCAAGGATGCCTTCTGTGCAGCCTACCTGGATGACATAGCTGTCTACAGTTCCAGCTGGGAGGAACACCTGCTCCACCTCAAGGAGGTGCTTCAGGCCCTGCAACAGGCAGGCCTGACCATCAAGGCTAGTAAGTGCCAGATTGGGCAGGGTTCCGTGGTGTACTTGGGACACCTAGTAGGTGGTGGCAAGGTGCAGCCACTCCAGGCCAAGATCGAAACTATCAAGGCCTGGCAACCACCTCGAACCCAGACTGAGGTGAGAGCCTTTTTAGGCCTCACCGGATACTACCGCAGGTTTGTCAAGGGCTATGGTACCATTGTGTCCCCCTTGACAGAACTCACGTCCAAGAAGCAACCTAGGTTGGTGAATTGGACAGAGGCTTGTCAGAAAGCCTTTGACGCCCTAAAGGAAGCCATGTGCACGGCCCCCGTGCTCAAGGCCCCTGACTACTCCCAGGAATTTATCGTGCAGACAGACGCTTCAGAGCATGGCATAGGGGCAGTCCTAGCACAGCTAAATGAGGAGGGCCAAGATCAACCGGTAGTCTTTATTAGCAGAAGGCTATTACCACGGGAACAGAGGTGGAGTGCTATTGAAAGAGAAGCTTTTGCTGTGGTCTGGGCCCTGAAGAAGCTGAGGCCCTACCTGTTTGGGACTCACTTCCTAGTTCAGACAGACCACAGACCCCTCAGATGGCTCATGCAGATGAGGGGTGAGAATCCAAAACTTCTGAGGTGGTCCATTTCCCTACAGGGGATGGACTTTACGGTGGAACATCGCCCAGGGGTTGACCACGCCAATGCTGATGGTCTCTCCAGGTACTTCCGCCTTAGCGATGAGAGCTCCCAGGAGGTCGGGTAGCTCTCCCCACTTTCAGCTGGGGGGGACACATGTTAGACCTGACAGCCTTAGGGTAGTCACCCCTAACTTTTTGCCTGCCTCCCTCCTCGTTTTGGATACTGTTTTGCTGGTTTTTAGACTCTGCGCACTTTACCACTGCTAACCAGTGATAAAGTGTATATGCTCTCTCTGTAAACATGGTAACTTTGGATCATACCTGATTGAACTATTTAATCTACTTATAAGTCCCCAGTCATGTGCACTCCAGGTGCCTAGGGCATATAGATTAAATGCTACTAGTGGACCTGCAGCACGGATTGTGCCACCCACTTAAGTAGCCCCTTTTCCTTGTCTCAGGCCTACCATTGCTAGGCCTGGGTGTGCAGTTTCACTGCCACCTCGACTTGGCCTTTAAAAGTACTTGCCAAGCCTAGAACTCCCCTTTTTCTGCATATAAGTCACCCTTAATGTGTGCCCTGGGTATCCCCTAGGGCAGGGTGCTGTGTAGGTAAAAGGCAGGACATGTACCTGTGTAGTTATATGTCCTGGTAGTGTAAAACTCCTAAATTCGTTTTTGCACTACTGAGAGACCTGCTCCCTTCATAGGCTAACCTTGGGGCTGCCCTCATACACTGTTGAAGTGGCAGCTGCTGATCTGAAAGGAGCAGGGAGGTCATATTTAGTATGGCCAGAATGGTAATACAAAATCCTACTGACTGGTGAAGTCGGATTTAATATTACTATTCTAGAAATGCCACTTTTAGAAAGTGAGCATTTCTTTGCACTTAAATCCTTCTGTGCCTTGCAATCCACGTCTGGCTAGGTTTAGTTGACAGCTCCTTGTGCATTCACTCAGACACACCCCAAACACAGGGTACTCAGCCTCACTTGCATACATCTGCATTTTGAATGGGTCTTCCTGGGCTGGGAGGGTGGAGGGCCTGCCCTCACACAAAGGACTGCCACACCCCCTACTGGGACCCTGGCAGACAGGATTGAACTGAAAGGGGACCTGGTGCACTTCTTAGCCTCTCTTTGAAGTCTCCCCCACTTCAAAGGCACATTTGGGTATAAAACAGGGCCTCTGCCCTACCTCATCAGACACTTGCTGGAGAAGAAACCGGAACCAGAAACTACATCCTGCCAAGAAGAACTGCCTGGCTGCTCAAAGGACTCACCTGTCTGCTTTCTACAAAGGACTGCTGTCTTGCTGTTGCCCTGCTGCCTTGCTGAACTCTTGTCTGGCTGTGAAAGTGCTCTCCAAGGGCTTGGATAGAGCTTGCCTCCTGTTCCTTGAAGTCTCAGGACCAAAAAGACTTCTTCCTTTCACTTGGACGCTCCGTGCGCCGAAAATTTCGACGCACAGCTTGTTTCGCGGCGAGAAAAACGCCGCACACCGACGCTGATCGACGCGACGCCCTCGGGACGATCGAGACTTCGACGCACAACCTCGCAAGGACAAAGCCGCTCGACTTTCCAGGAGAAATCGACGCGACGCTCACCGTGAGTGCGAAACTTTGACGCACGGCCTCGCAAGGACAACGCCGCCCGACTTCCAAGGAGAAATCGACGCGACGCCTGCCGTGAGACCAAACTTTCGACGCACGGCCTCGCAAGGACAACGCCGCCCGACTTCCAAGGAGAAATCGACGCGACGCCTACCGTGAGATCGAAACTTCGACGCGCAGCCCCGCAGAACGACGCGCAGCCGGAAAACAAGCAGGAGAATCCACGCACAGACCCGGGACATCTGGTAATCCCCGCGATCCACAAAAAGAGACTGTCTGCGCGCCGGAAAACGACGCCCGACTTCCCCGCGTGGAAAAGACCGACGCAAGTCTGTGTGTGCTGAGGAGAAATCGACGCACACACCCCTTTTTCCACGCATCTCTTCTCCTGTGGCCCTCTGAGGAGATTTTCCACCAGAAACCAGGTACTTTGTGCTTGAAAGACACTGTATTGCATTCTAAAGACTTAAGACACTTTATATCACTTCCCTGTGATATTTCTACAATTTTCCATTGCAACTTTATTCTTTTTGACCTACAATTATCCTGATAAATATTATATATTTTTCTAAACACTGTGTGGTGTAGTTTTGTGGTGCTATATGGTGGTATTGTATGATTTATTGCACAAATACTTTACACATTGCCTTCTAAGTTAAGCCTGACTGCTCGTGCCAAGCTACCAGAGGGTGGGCACAGGATAATCTTGGATAGTGGGTGACTTACCCTGACTAGAGTGAGGGCTTTTGCTTGGACAGGAGGTAACCTGACTGCCAACCAAAAACCCCATTTCTAACAGTGTGTGTATGACTGTGTGTGGCTGTTGGCATGTTTGGTGATATGTGTGCGGGTATGTGTGTTGGTGGTGTATGTATGCGTGTACGGTGTGTGTCTGGGTTGCGATGTTGGGGGTAGGGGTGGGGAGGGGGGTCCTGCCACCTTTTGGGGGTGACAGGGGGGTGGGGGGAGGAAGCGGGGATGGGGGGTGGAAGAGACCCCTATGAGTGCCAGGGAAGGAATTCCATGCCACTGATAGCGCTTACCGCCATGGATTTCATGGCGGTTCCCAACCACATGAAATCCATGGTGATCAGCCGGGTTGTGATACCGCCGGCGTTCTTGTGACGGCTGCCAGGCTAGAGACCCAAGTCTCCAGCCCAGCGGTCGTCTCTGCCCTGGCAGTCGGACCGGAGAAGTGGCGGATGACCATGGCGGTAACCGCCATGGTCATAATTCCTATTTTTTTACCGCCAGCCTGTTGGCGGTAAGACCGCCACTTCTCCGCCAACCGCCAGGGTCGTAATGAGGGCCATAGTGTGTTGCAGAGATAAATATCAAGTAGGGTGGGAGCGTGTCATGGTTATAGATGTATGTGCTTGTGAATGTTACCTTTAAGGGAACCATTGTAGCTAATATAGCTGCTTGCAACGCAGATACAAAATGTAATTGACTCTTCTGGAACCAATCTTAAACCTTTTTCTACTTTGAATTGCATAAATCAGCAAAGCAAATGTCTTATGATTTTGCAAGCACTGCAAGCAATCACACGCCCTTGCTTAAGTCACAAGGATTAAAAAGTTTCACCCCAGCTGAGCATTATTCATAAAGTGAACAGTCTGCATCCAAAACCTGTTAATGACAGATATATTCAACAAATATGCTAGAATTGCTCTTGCTTGAGCCCATCTGGATATAGATGGTGAAACATCTACAGCTGCAGAAAATGATTTGCAATGCTAGGCAATGTACCATAGCTAATTGTGGAATCCAACACAAATAAGCTCTAAAATGACTATCTTGCCTAGGAAATGGCATCATCTCTCACTTCCTACACAGGCCCTGATTACAAGTAAATGTGCTATTTATTTTACTTAGTAAATAACAATGCCCTGGGGTTTGTTATTTATTGAGTGTGATAAATAGCACCTATTATGGGGTATTGGGGAATAACAAACAGATTCTCGTGTTTAACACACCCAAATCCGCCTGCATATAAACCAGCATTTTAGGGGAGGAAAGTGGGAGATTTTCAAAACAAATTGGGAGAATGTATTTCCTCTATTGATTTGTAGTGAAACAGAAGCAATTTCAGACAGCCAAAGTTGAGCTGTTTTTGGCATTAAAAAACCAGGAGACTCCAGCCTGAAACAGGTCTATTGGCATTTATGCACCTGGTAAGGTAAATACAGTACACAGTTCCACCGTTAAATTTAGGCAGGTTTGACCTGCTGAAAGTTTAGAAGCTTGAGGTATTTAACACAGCCGATAATTATTGGATGCGTTAAATACTTTTTAACTCGCAATTCCGACCTGTGTGTAAACTGAAGTTTAACAACCATGGGCAATAGCACACCAGTAGCATAGAAAAAAGGACGAAGAAAGAAAAGGCAAACTACGAAATTATGGCATGATGTGTAAACAAAGTGAGGCGGTTCTAACAGGACACATGTTTAGCAGGAAGAGCTTGCTCTCAGCTGGGCCAGTAATAGTCAGGGGAGGGGTTTAGCACATAATAGGTGCTACCTTGGCCTGGAAGAGGAAGGACCGGAGCTGAAAACAGGTAGGCTGGGCTGGAGTGGGATCTGAAAACTGGACAGGAACTGCACAATGTCAAGGGAAGAAGACAGCCATGCAGTACACGGCTCATTGTGTAGGGATATGGCATAAACAATAGAAAAGTTAAAAGCAGAGGATCAATAGACGAACCACCAAAAATGGTAGTTTACATACTCCAGGAGAATGATCGGTTTGCATCTAGAAGACAGCACAATAAGAAAGGAAACTGAGCTGAATAACGGAAGAAGAGAGTTAAAAGAGTGTCTGGGGCAAACCTTATCAGAAATCACTGGCACACTCACAACAATGTCGAGATTGTTAACACAAAATAACAGATGACAGAGCGAACTAAGAAAGAGCAACGGAATCCCGTAACAAGGCTCAGAAATGACAAGAGTGGGTTCTTGAAGCAGAGCAGCAAGTCACACCATGTTTGAGCAGAGCGTCAGTAGGAAAGGCAGCTTCAAGAGCAAGAAGCATTGAAGGCACATGCCGGTCGGCAGAGCTGCACAGGTGAACACTGATGACACAGGAAGTGGGGGAGGGAAAAAGTACGGAAGCCTGAGGAGGCAAAGGAAAACAGGGAACTAGAACCACAACAAGTGTGACCAATCAAAGAAAAAGGGATAATGAACTGATGCCACCTGCAGGACGTGAGTTTTGAGGAACTAAATGACTACATGTTCCAGAATGCATTTGTGCATTAGTGCAAAAACAAAGGCTGGAGTGAAAAGTGGTGCAAGGTTTATAGCGTGTCCGGGAGTGTTTTGTACACTGTATATTGTATATCTGCACACGTGTAAAACAATAATCGAGCAGTATATATATGTACAGAATATAATCGAACAATAATATTACATTCAAAATAATGTCCTTTCTTGAGTTCCAAAAAACAATTTATTACAAAGAGAAATCTTAGTCCAAAAGTTCATTAGTGGGTATCTTTTAAAACGGATTTCCAATTCAAACGATCTCTGGTCACAAAATATTTGAGTCTTTCCAAACTGTACTCAGTAATCCAATTGTATTTCCCAAAAACAAGAATCCAAAATATATTTGAAGTTCAAACGTAATTGTTCACTTGTTTGTCCGCATATAGTATCCAAAAACAATGTTCAAATTATTACAAAATCGTTCACTTGCTTGTCCGTCAACACGTGTTTCATCCGGGGAGTACCCCTGGATTTCCTCAGGACCTCCTTGCAAGTAGGTATAATGGTGTAACCAACCTTTCAAGCACCCAATATTCTGAAATACTTAGTATATATCCATTTATAAAGCAATATCGGATTGGTGTTGTTCAAATTGTATGTAAATATCTATCCTCCGCCGTATTTCCTGTGTTCAGCGGTCCCATAGCTCGGCGAGTACGCCCGAAATCGGCTATCCATAGCCGATCTCGGGCGTACTCGCCGGATGAAACACGCAGATATACATTGTGTGCAGATATACATTGTTAATTTTGAGGTAACTTCTGTGGTTACCATGTGGGGTGTTCGGAGGGTGGAACCTCATTTTACTGCACCGTGTAGAGTGATCATAATATGGCTCGTATAAATTGAGGGCAGGAGCGCCATTCACTCTTTTTCCACCTTCCATTTCTTGTATACGGGAGTGTTATGTAGTTCACAGGTCTGGAGCTGGGACCTAGTGGCATTATCCTTTCAGTTCATGCCAGTGGGTTTTCCTTGTGTTAATGTAATCGTTTTCGCAGCCTAAACTCTGCATAATCGTTGTTTGCTTTACTAGAATGAAGTTTTGGATACGTGGCTGTAGAAAGAGACGGTTTAGCTAGAAGAATCAAATATAGAACTGCGCATATTGCATGCGCTGCCAATTGAAGGCCGACCAAAACAAACATTATTGAGCAACCAACATTGAAAGAGTTGTTATCTAGCCAATGTATTCTCCAGACTCATCTCAAGGCAACCTAATTATTATTATTGAAGTGCAAAATGGGAGAAAAAAGAAAAGTAGCAGTCAAGTCAGCAAATGGGCACATTTTCAAGAATGATTTTGTAAACGAACGAAGTACAATTTGCACTTCACACAGTAGCTTTTGAATTGAATAAAAATTTAAAATATCTTTTAGGAGAGATCTGATATGAGTCTGTCAGGATCAATCTGTTGGTAAAGTTGACAAACTATTGCTATACGGCAATTATTCGAACCTTTAAAGAATATCATGAACTGATCCAAAAAAACAACATGCATATCTATAGTCTTTCACAGGCTTTAAAGGGCAATACTTAAACTAAAGGCAGTTATCTCATAGTCACTTTAGGACCAATACACCCAGGGGTATAATTTAATGTTACATTTCTCTTGAGGGTCACAAAAATACCACGATCTTTGCACTGAAATCGACAAAAATAAGCTTTCCGTGTGTGCATCTAATCCAAATTGATAAATGATAGTAGTGAAAAATCCACCACTTTATAGCAAAAGATGTATGAACTTTTTTCCTTTTTTTTTTAGAAAAGAAATCACATTGTTAAGTGGCTGGTGAGGTGTATTTTGTTCTGAAAAATGTGGACTCTGCGCCGGTTGTGATCGTAAACCTTATATTACTTAATACATTTCCTGACTCGACTAACTTATAACTCGTTAAAGACAGCGTCGTGTTCAGGAATGCAATGGTATGTGGAGAAATAGGGATGTGAACTCGAAGTGGCCTATGTGAGAGTTTCTTGGCGAATGATATGACTGCAGCAGCTCAAGCTGAACTTTGAAGAAGAATGGGAGGTTCTAAGATGGTCCACATTTAAGTGTGGCTATCTCTCTAACAGATATTGAATTACATAACACATTTCTGAATTATATTAGCGAAATGGTGCCTTATTTTACAGCATCTCTAAAATACAAGTCTGATCAATTAAAAAACACTTCCACAGATTTAGTTATTAAAGAGGTTCTTTGTTTTGCCTTAATGTTGACCAACTTGACTTTTAATGACTTGTGTTGACTCCATGAGTCTAGCAGATTGTGACTCCATACCATTCAGGCGGCCATGTACTATGTCCATGTTCTCAGGCATTTTCCGTAATACCACCTGTGTTTTTAGATGGAAAGTCCTTTGTACACTCCTCCCTGTGGAGTTGAAACAGATTATAAATTGAAGATGGGGAGAGAGAATCTGTTGCTCCAGACTCGGAGTCTTTTCCACCCAAAATAGACTGCCTGGGTTTAACCACCAAGGGAGAATTTAAAGACCATTCCACAAGATGGTTGTTCCCACTTTCAGCTAAATCTGTATGAGATATCATTGATCATGGCTCCGGCTGGGTTTCGTTGTTAGGGGTTAGTGCAACTCCCTCAGAATCACATAAGAGCACATCCTCGCTTGTCTCACCAATGACCCCTGTATTATTAAGGTGATGTTCAGGCTAATTATTTCCCTGACATTCGCCACTTTTATAGAGCTCATAGGGGCTAGCCCTCTACCCTCACCTACTGTTTGTGCACTAGATGCTTCAATTTCCTTCACTGGAGCGTGTTCAGAGTCTGAGCCTTAAGTGGCTAGGCTGTCAGTCTGAAAGAAATCTGCTAATGAGAAAAAGGCTTCTAGAGCTTTCTGATTCACGGACTCATTATACCCTAGGACCCAGGGCATGTCAGACCCACCGCCTGAGTCTCAATCAGGGATGTATCCTTCTTTATAGAATCTTCCTCCACAGCAGCCAATGGGGGCAGCCTGCCATTACAATTCACAGTTGCAGTTGTAGTTGAGCTCAGCAATAACCCCAATTGTAAGTACAGAAGGACCAAGTGAGGGGGTGATAGTATCATGCAAGCCCGAACCCCTGGGGCCAAAAAAAGTTCACCATAGTTTTCTGCACGAGGATCTGTTGGGGGGCCACTGTAAAAATGTGCAGCTGAGAGGTCTGCTTGGGTGTCTAACTGAGGAGCCTTCAATGCTGGCAGTAGTACCAATCCCATAAACCCAGCTCCAAGGGTTCCATCAGCAATAGCGTCTTCCTTGCTAACCATAGTATCTCCATCATGGCTATCCTCACAAGCGTTGAGTGTCTTGGACAGGCTGGTAGCCTCGTTGGACTCCTTGTGTATTTGTCCATGTTGTGCTCTGTGTTGAGCTTTTTGGGGGTTTTGAGTGTCTTTTTGGGTGCTTTCCTTTATGCGGCCATTTAGGACCTGGCACTGCAATATCCGGCCCCTCACTGGCAGCCCCTGCTGCTCTCACACCCTGAAGACGCTGTGCAGGGCCCAACTGCAAAGCAGCACTTTTCTTTCTTTGCTGTCGTCAGGATCTGGGTCTGAGCCCGCACACCACTGGTGCAGTAGGAACAGGGATGAGAGTCATACAGAAGAACAGTAGTGCCGGAAACACTCCCACGCCGCCACCGCCAGTCGTCCAGAGAATGCTCAATGAACAGGCAAGCCAAGTTAGTGGTGTGAGCGGTATACAAAACTGTCGGCCATTCTTTATTCTGCTGAACTTTGCATCCATGCACCCCAACAGCCAATCAATAACCAGAGTCTTCATCTAGTCCCCTGAAGGAGGCAAAAGCTGTGTCAGCCCAGTGCCGCCATGACACCAGCCAAACCTGAAGGTAAAATGTGGAACATGCCCCAAAAGATGAAAGACATCAAAAATCTCAAGAGGCAAAACAAGCTCTGCATGCTGGGGATTCCAGAAGGAAATGAGGGGGGTGATCCTAGAAGCTATATTCATTTATTTAGGCAATCATTCCCTCTAGTCAGTGACTGGAATATAGATTGCCTGATACAGCATGCTCATAGATGTCCATTTCGCAAACCAAACAAAGGTTGGGCCGCTCAGTATCAGTGTGCTGTCTTGATCTTCATTTTCAGGCAACTTATTTTCATTTGACTCTCCCACCCAAACCTATTAAAGCCTGTGGAGTGTTCTTTGTCAAGTCTGATTTCTTTCATGAGACAGTAGAACGCATGTGGCGTCTAGGGGAGACAATTTCATCTTTCCAGAAACTTGGAGCAACTCAAGAGCTTTCTAATTTGAAGATATGTTTTAATGGTAAAACAATCTACTGTGAGCACCCAGGGAGAGCACCAGATGTGTTAAAACAATGGGGGGAATCTAATGCTAAGTGATTCTTTGACTTGTGCCAAAGCTGACATGCTTAGACTAGGGAAAGGCTGACTTTTCTTTGAATTTATGCTTGCCTTTCTTCATTTGTGGTATTTTATACATAGAGATGTTTTAAAGGCACATTTTGTTCTTTTACGTTTGTTCGGTTCCTTTTCAGTTTGCTTTTTCCTTTTCTCTTTTTTTTCAGTTTGTTCTTGTAATCAATTGATTTTGGGAGAATATGTTGAATCTGGGAGCTATTGTTATTGTAGTATTCAATAGGAGTGGGTTTTTTGTCAGTCTTGTTGTAATCTCACACAATGGGCGGTAAAGGTGTGGACTCACTTGTGGACTTACTCTCAGCTTAGTCCTACTTTCCCCAGGGAAAGCAGGATGTGAATATGAATGGATGTATGCTGGATGGTGGTAGAAGGCTGGGAGGGGCATTCGGGGCAAGGGTTGGTGAGGGACATGGGCATGCAGAAGCACTCTGGGCATTGTACCAAAAGTAAGCAACTATAGGGTAGTTGCAGGGGCAAAAAGGAAAGAATGAAGTTTCAACCAAATTAAACCTTGATGTCAAGGGTAGGAAAACTTTGCTCCCATTTTCATAATACTTCTAATAGTTGTAACCATTGCTTAGATCAGAGGTGTTCAAAAGGAATTAAGTATGTCACTGTAAGTGAACTTCATAAACTGAGTACCCTAGGTTATCATACCCTTGAAACAACCTCAAAGAGTGGGGTGGCGCTACTCTCCAGGGGGATAGATGGGTTACTTATTAGGTCAGGCTTCATAAATCTGGAAGATATCTGATTGCTCATACAGAGAATGAAAATTTACAATTGACAATCTGCATAATCTCTGCTCCGTATACAGATCATCCTACAATTTCCGATTTCCTTCTTGACAAACTCTGCATGTGGCAGTACTCAATTTTCATGTGTGGTGACTTTACCTTGATTATTCACCTGTTGTGACTTCAACAGCATCTCATGAATCAAGCCAGTGGCACTTGAGGAAGTCTAGAGCAACTCTGAAACAAATCCTTGATACACATTGTAGGAGGCTGACACTCTATGTAGTGTGCGAAACTAGGCACACTGTGCAGGGGATCCAGGCAACCACACGCTGATTTCCAGAGATAAAAATTAAACTATCTAATGCTCCAATTTTTAAGGCAGCTGGTTGAGGTGAGTTACCAGTCTTCTTTTGTAGGATGGTTGATGCGGTTGGTGGGCACACCGTGCCAACTGTAGAGTCTCAGACGGCTCCCGGTTCCAGTGGGAGCAGTGCTGGAAAGTTTCTTCGTATAGGCACAGGGCCATTTGGAGGAGCCACCTGGAAAAGGAGCTGGTTTTCAGGTTTAAAGGTGGTGCCTTTGGGCCCTCTTGGGCTGTTGAGGTTGCCAGAGGTTAGGGACCTGTGGCACACAGCAGGTTCCGTGATGCAGGGCTCAGGGCGGCTGGATGGATCGCGGTTGCATGCTGTGCGCTATGTAACCCTTTGGAGCTGGAGGTAAGTCTTCTTCCGGGGGCCTTGCAGGATGACGAGGGTACTCTGGTGGAAGGTCCAGGGTGTTCCTGAAGTCCCTCAACTTGGGGGCTTCCTCCTGGTCCAGTTGCAGCACTGGGTGAGCTGTTTCTGGTGGTGTCCAATGTGCGCTGACCAATACCTGGGGTATTGACACAACTCGGCCATGGGAGGGTGCTGTGCCACTAAAGTTGGCACACTTGCAGGTCTTGTCTGGGCTGTCATTGGTGTGTCATCAGATCCAGCTGCAACTTTCGGTTGTGGAGATATTGTCCGGTTGGAGAAGTGATGCTCACTGGTTTGCTGGTTCTTCGCAGGTTTCTTTGCTTCTTGAGTGGTGCCTCCACTCAGGAGGGAGATCTCAGGCTATTTGTGAAGCCTGGAGGTCCTCTGGTTCTTTTGCGGTTGGTCCAATGGTCAGCTCCTCCACAGTGGCAATTGTCAGGACTCTGGTGCAACAAGCAGGGGTCTTGGAGCCTCTTCTGTTGCAGCAGGTCCTCTGTTCATGTCCTGTCGGGTTCTTTGGTGCTGTCTTCTTTTCTTCCTGATGCACGGGAGGAAGAGTAACCTCACTGACCTAGTCAGTGAACTGCTTTGCCACTGTGTAGCTCCACCTGCAGGTGAAGCCCGTCTGACTCGAACTCTGACCTCGGTCAGAAGTTCAAGGCCCTCCTCCAACTGCAGGCTTCTGCCTGCGCCTCATCCCTGGTGTCTAGTGGAGAGCTCTGCTCTTCTGCTGGGCTGACCTCTGTCTCTTTTCTCTTTTTTCCTCTGCTTTTCCCTTTGTGTACTGTTTTTGTGCTGTTTTTCCTTTGTGTACTGTTTTTGTGCCTTTCGCCTTCTGCTTTCCTCTATCCTTCCCTCATTTCTCTTGTCACTCGTTTCTCTCTCTCTCTCGCACTCTCCCTGCCGCTGCTGCCCCTGCGGCCCGCCTCCCTTTTTTGTGCCGTTTCCCGCTCCCGCCTCCCAGCTTTCCTCTACTCCCCCTCCCTACTTAATGGTGGCCGCACCAAAGGCAAGGCTGTCTGCGCCTGTCCGCCACCCGTCCACGACCCAACCTCAACGAGCTCCAGGACCCCTGGTACTGACACCCTCTGCCTCTACATGTCAGCAGCACTCATTGCACTCAACCAAGGATGCAACAACAACTGCAAGCAAGCATCACCAGCCAACACCCACGGACCCTTCAGTTGCCTCCGCTGCTGCCAAACCTACACCACCACCAAGACTTTGGACCCAGCACAACCCACCTGCAACAACACACAGACAACAAAATATCTGAAGTGCATTCTCCTCAACATCCGCTCCCACCATAAACATGCTACCGAAATCTGGGATCTCTTGGCAGCACCACCCCGCATGTCGCATTCCTCACCGAGACCTGGACCAACACCACCTCAGGCCCGGACATCGCCATCGCCATTCCCCAGGGATACAAGATCATCCGGAAAGGACGCCCCAGCCGCCCTGGGGGGGGTGGGAATCGCCATCGTCCACAGGTCCAACCTCCACCTGAACACACATTCCGAAGACTCCGAAGAATCCACAAGCCTGATGGAACACTTCAACTTCAAACTACATACCAGCCCGACATCCACCATCAGAGGAACCCTCATCTACCCCCATCCTGGACCACTTGCTCCCTTTGCCGACTCCATCACGGACTACATATCAACACAAGCCATCATAGCCACCAACTACACCCTGCTGGGAGACCTCAACTTCCACCTCGACAACCTACAAGACCCCAACACCGCATCCATCCTGGACAACCTCCACAACATAGGGCTCCGACAGATCGTGACAGAGCCAACACACTCAGAAGGACACACTCTCGACCCCATTTTCACTACAGGAACCTCCGCTACCTTCAGTCACACCTCAGAACTCCCTTGGACAGACCACTGATGCATCCATTTCACCTTCAACACACCCATCGTCATCAGACCCCAACACCAACAATCACATAGAAACTGGACAAGAATCACCGATGACCAGCTCACCGCCACCGTAGCAATCACCGTCCCCAACATTGCACACAACGACGACCCAAACACCACAGCATGCACCTTCCACAAATGGATCGCTGACTGCACCAACACCATAGCCCCCCTCAAAAAGAACAACAGTTCCCACGCAAAGAAAGCCAGCTCTTTCACCCCAGAACTCTGAGAATCGAGACACACTTGTCGCCGCCTCGAGAAAAACTGGAGAAACACCAAATCCACAGAAGCCCATAGCAACTTCAGAGCCGCCACCACTGCACACCACCAACTCATCAGAAACCCCAGAAAGAAAGCTATAAAAAACTGAATCTCCTCACACACACAACAGCAAGGAACTCTTCAGCATCATCAAGGAGTTCGTCCAACCCAACAGTGAAACAACAGAAATCCCACCCTCACAGGACCTCTGTGACAGACTTAACACCTACTTCACCATAAAATCAAGACCATCTATGACAGTTTCAGCAATGACAACCTACGCGCAGAACCCCCTCTACCAAAACCCGACACCAACAAACCAACAATCATCACCTGGACCCCCCTCACCACCGAAGATACTCTGAGAACAATGAGGTCCATACACTCCGGGGTGCCCAAGGACTCATGCCCCCACCACATTTTCAATAGAGCCGCAGACACCATCGCCCCCAAGCTCCGCCTCACCATCAACTGCTCACTAGCTGCTACCACCTTCCCCGACGACTGGAAACATGCCGAGATCAGCCCCCTCCTCAAGAAACCCTCAGCAGACCCCACCAACCTCAAAAACTTCAAGCCCATCTCCCTACTCCCCTTTCCTGTGAAAGTCATCGAAAAAGCGTCAACAGCCAACTCACCATGTTTTTAGAAGACCACAACATCCTTGACATCTCCCAATCCGGGATTCAGGAAAAAACATAGCACCGAAACAGCTCTCCTAGCCACAACAGATGACATCTGCTCCCTGATGGACAAAGGAGAGACTGCGGCACTCATCCTGCTAGACCTCTCGGCGGCCTTCGACAGTCTCCCATCACACCCTGATACGAAGACTCCACGAAGCTGACATCAGAGACTAGGCCCTCGACTGGATCCAATCCTTCCTCTCTGGCAGAACTCAACGAGTGAGACTTGCCCCCTTCCTCGCAGACCCCACACCCACCACATGCGGAGTTCCCCAGGAATCTTCCCTCAGCCCCATGCTGTTTAACGCTTACATGGCCCCGCTAGCCACCATCGTCAGAAGCTACGGAATCAACATCATCTCCTACGCTGACGACACCCAACTCATCCTCTCCCTCTCTAACGAACCCAACAAAGCGAAACACAATTTCCACGAAGGCATGGAAGCAGTCGCCAAATGGATGAGAAACAGCTGCCCTCAACTCAATGTAAACAAGACCGAAGTACTCATCATGGGACCTCAACCAAACGCGAGGAACGACTCCTGGTGGCCACCCACCCTCGGAAACCCACCCTCCCCTGCCAGTCAATCCCGCAACCTCGGGACCATTCTGGACTCCAATCTCAGCATGAGCTATCAAATCAACTCAGTCACCTCCATCTACTTTTCAACCTCCACCTCCGACGCAAGTCCTTCAAATGGATACCCCTCGAACATAGAAAGACCGTCACACATGCCCTCATCATCAGCAGACTGGACTATGGTAACGCACTCTACGTCGATATCAACAAGAAACTCATCTGCAAACTACAAAACATATAGAAGGTCACCAGACTGGTCCTCGACCTACCTCGATACTGCCACATCTCGCAACACCTGTGTACACTGCACTGGCTTCCCATAGAGAAAAGAATCACCTTCAAGATCCTCACCCATGCACACAAAGCCCTCCACAACACCGGACCAGACTACCTGAGCCATCAACTTAACCTTCACGTACCTCACAGGACCCTGCGCTCAGCCCAGCTCTCTCATGCAGAAGTACCCCACAACAGGAAAACCAGAACAGGAGGACGCTCCTTTTCCTACCTCGCTGCCACCGTCTGCAAAGCCCTTCCTCTCCACATCAGACAAACCACCTCCCTCCTCAGCTTCACGAAGGAACTGAAGACATGGCTTTTGTAAGATCCACCGGGGAACGCTACACTCCCAGTGCCTTGACACCCTAACGGGTGAGTAGTCGCGCTTTACAAGAATTGATTGATTGATGAATCTGATTTCTTGGTCTAGGGGAGCCCAAAAATACTGAATTTAGTGGGCGTTCTAGGGAGAACCTGGTAGTGTTCAATGGCACACTTACACTTGGGTGGCTACAACCACTACAGTGACCCCTTCCTGTGGGAAAGGTCACTACCCTAAACCTCATTGGCTATTTTTTGCTGCCATCCAACATGGAGGAAAATGAAATGGAAGGTCCACTTCGCCTGCAAGCCCCTAGGAGTGGTGCATACTAGGTGAGGCCACTCCTCCTATCATTTGTGTGGTTTCCCGCCTTTGCTCCCTCCAAAACTGGGGGTTTGCAAAGGGGGAGGCCATCTGCTGCTACGAGCAGGCCTGAGGATTGAGTTTCAAGGGCGGTAGCCCTTTAAAGCTCACTGCCAGGGCAGTGCACATTCCTGAGGGAGGGGGTGTTAGCTCCTCCACCCAGGAAGGGCATTGTTTTACAAACCACAGAGACAGGGCTCTCTCTCAAGGTTTGTGTATTGGCCGTCTGGATGTGGCAGGCTGGCTGGAACCAGTCAGTAACCATGCCAGGATAGTTAGCTTTTGCAGGGGGTACCTCTAAGGTGACCCCTGGGCACATTTTATAATAAATCCAGTATTGGTACCAGTTTGCATTTGTCATTCTGAGTTGTTTGATACCAAACAACCCAGGGTTCAGAGTGGCCATTAAGTAGCTGGGAAACTCGTGTTGATCAGTGTCCAGCACATCCATTTAAATGGCTGCTCTGTTCAATCACTATGTCCCAGGTTTGTCAGGGGCACAGTTGGGGCATATTGCTCATGCAGCTATGCCCTCACATATAATATGGGGCACCATGCCTTAGGGATGTAAGGCCTGCAAGAGGGGTGTCTTACCCATAGTAAATGCAGTGTATGGTGGACAGGGCCGAGTCGTGTTTGTGTGTTAGGCTTGCACCAGAACACTCAGCCTGCTATGGCAGTGCTGGGTGCATCTGGATGTATGGCCCTAGAGGGTGGCACAATCAGTGCTGCTGACCTCAGGGGCTTACTTATAGTACCCCATGCCCTGGGTACCTAAATACATTTTACTAGGGACTTACAGTGGTAGCTAAAGGTGTATCCAATTACTTTAGCATTTTTTTAGGGAAAGATCACTGACATTGGGAACCTAGTTAGCAGGATCCCAGTGCACTCCAGTCCAAGTTGCATTCATAAACCAGGCATAAAGTGGAGGGGTACTGCAACAAGGTACCAGTTTCTGACACACATATAGATGTTTGGCGGGCTTGCCATGCGGGGACAGGAGGACATGGCTTTCCTTACTATTTCATTCCACACAGGATATCCTCCCGCCTAAATTAGTTTTTTGCAAGTCACAGCAATATATCTGCCCTATCCATTAAAACAAACCCTAGAACTGTGTTGGATCACAATTCATTGTCATTATTTGTAAAGTCAAGAAAAGTGGGTAATGCCATACATCGCTGAATCTTTGATTGCAAGTTACAAAGTGCCCCAGCGTATATTAGCTATATGGGTCCATGCTTAAGCAAATTTATTAGCATCCATAGATGTTCCACAAAGCCAGCTACTGTTTGGGATGCCCTAAAAGCTTTTGTTTGCATCCAGACTTTGAGTTACACTATTAGAGAGGGCAAAAAGTAACGGGCCTCTGAGGTACAGTTATGGGAGAAACTTTTTTAACTGGAATTCTCCCTCAGACATAGGTATAAAAATCGCCCGCACAATGTTTCTAATATAGTTGGACATTTGACCGCGCTGCTAATGCAATGAAAGAAAAATATTTGGGATAGGGTTTACTTAATTAGCAGTTGAAACACTTTTCTTGCTTCGAAAATAGTGAGGAGATGGACCAGCTATCCGCATTTCAAATAAAAGAAAAGAACAATAAAAACTTGGTATTGAGTATAATAGGTGAAACAAGGAAGATTTGATATCTTTGCAGTCTTTTATAAATTTTATTCCAACCTTTATAATGATGATTACAGGGCAACTCAGGCAGTGCTTAATTTGTAAATAAAAACGTGCAGGTGCCCAAAGTCCTCCTCTTAAACTCAGGGCTGCTGCAATTAAATGTGCGAGCACGGAATACTGAGGCAGTGTAATCCTGAAGCCATCTCGGGCCTCTTCAGTCCATTTACAGGCACTCCCTCCCCCTTCAGCTCACTCTAGAAGTTTCCTACTTTCGCCGTTTGTGACGCTTTTTCGTTTTTCCCTTCCTCCATCATTCCCATATGAGTCTGTTGCTCACATTAAATGCTTGAGGCAGAAGAATAAGCCCCGGCCCTCAAAAAATAAGTGCACAGCACCGGAAACAACAAGCACAAATTAAGCACTGAACTCAGGGTATGGCTGACAGCTGTTTAAAGGCAATTCGTTTTAATAACTTACTGCTGAACAGGGGGCAGAGCTGGATACTTCAATCAGTAGGGAGGCGATCGAAAGAGCTATCTCACAATTGGCAATGGGTAAATTTACAGGTCCTGATTCTATCCCGACGGAATTTTACAAGAGATTTCTAAATATAATTACCTGTCTCCTGCATGAACTTGTTAATTCATCTACTTTTCTGAAGTTGACAGCAATCTCTTGAGGGGAATCTTTATTACTGCAGATTCCTATACGTGAATACTGTCTAGCCGACTGGCAGCCATTACCACTACGTTAATTGGCCCAATGCAGCACGGATTTGTTCCCGCAATGGATACCATTTCCCACATAAACTTAGCGCTTGATGTTGCATGTGAGTTGAGAAGGCCTGCCAGGATGATCCTGTTGGATGCTAAAAAAGCATTTGAAAGAATCCCTTCGTGGTACCTATGAATGGTTATGCTTTTGATGGATTCCAGGCCTGGTTTCATAATATGGAGTAGGATGCTTTATTCCGCTCTAACTGTCAGCTTTACTGATATGGAAGGCCTTTCTGAAGTTATTCAAATTAATTTTGGTCACAAAGCAGGGATGTCTCCTATACCTGTTGCCATTTTCCCTCTATCTTGATCCATATACTTTGATACTAAAATCACCTGCCTCAATTCCACCACCAAGGCTGGATAACTGGGAATCTAAGCTCCTAGCATATACAAATGATATTGCAATTTTAACATCATCTACAATGAAGGCACTCGCTGCTATAGAAAATGCCTCTATGGTACATGACATAAATCTTACCTAATGCCTGCTTGGACAATCCTGATGCTTGAAAAAACGTCACTGTGGCTAGATATCTTGCCATTCATATTTCTCTTAGTATGGAAACCATCATCTTTGTTAACCCTTTCCATGGGCAGATGCAAAGTTCTTAAAAAGGTTATCTTGCTATGATATCTCTATTTATTTAGGTCTATTCCCCTATATCTCTGTAAGAGCTTCTTCAAATAAGAAGAAAGTAGTTGGCAGAAATGTATCTGTTAATTTAAAAAACGTTGGTGTGCCATACGCTACTTACAGCTCCCAGTTCTTTCACTCCGGAACTATTGTATCTCCCCAATTATTTTTAGACATTCAGCTGTCTTTGGGCCACGTAAATGGGGCTTAGCTGGCTTATTCCTGAGTACCATGTTTTTCCCCAAATGTCTCTACCCCTCTAAAGGCCTGAAAGGCACTGCTTATTTTGAACATACACAGTTTAAAACTCTCTTGGTTTACCGCAAGGTCTAGTGGGCTAATCGGTCCATAAGTCGTCTACTGATGTCCATCAAGATGCCTCTCTTCGGTAAAATCTCAGCTGGTGTGGGTCTCAATGTCTAACCTTGGGCAGCTTCACATTAATTTAATCCTTTTATAATTTCAGGAGTTAAGTGATGGAAAAAAGAATCACAGAAGATAATTAGATCTTTTTGCTACTTACAGTTAAGAGAATTGCTCTCCCAATGAGATCAACTTGACTAGCAAAGAGTTTCCACAGAGTTTTGTTTAAGTATGGAGACGTGGATACATACGCACTTTTTATACAATTCTGGCGAGTCAGAGGGTAATAATTTGACTTTGGCTGCTAGCAAAATTGTAATGATAGCGTCTCTCTCACCTAGATAACGCGAACTAGTCTGCTCACTCAGAGTATCTCAAATGTCTCCCAGTTCAATACCTATTTTATAAAACCTTTTATAATCTATAGTATACACGTATCAACTACATAAATGGGCCCTAAAGGAGACATTGAATTGTTTTCCTTTAGCAAACCTCTAGCAGACACAGCACATATGTTTGCGACCTGTGATATTATCCCATATTGGCATAAAGGTTTTGAACTAATTGACAGGAGCGGCTCCTTCGCAATGACACAGGAGCGCTGCCACCCCCTCCCCTGCTAGGAGCCAGCAGTTGAAAATTAAACAGCTGCTGTTTTATTTTTCATGTTCAGGGAAGGGCAGGGCTGGGCCATGGAAGGGGTCAAAGGGGAGGGGGAGTGGAGTCACTGAATGCACTTAAGTGCGCATATCAGTTTGGCCGGCCCTCTTAGTGTGGCCAAACTGACATGCGCACTTAAGTTTCTCCAACCCATTCGTGTTGCACAGCTGGGTTAGAGAAACTGCACAGACTCCCATGCAGTGTCTGAGCAGCAGACCAAGCCGCTCAGACCAATCCTGGTGGTGCTCTCATGGTTGTGGGGAGGGTTCAGGGTAGATTAAAGGGCAGGGGGCCAGGGGGATTGTGGTAGTTGTGTGAATATCAGGGCAGAATGGGGGGGGGGGTGTTGGGGTTGATTAAAGGGCAGGGGGCCTGGGGGGAGATTTTTAGGGTGTGGATAGGGGAGGTTTAGGCATCAGGATGGGGGAGGATGGGTGGGCAAGCAGGAAGAAGGATCGGTCGAGGTTTGTGGGGCTGGGGTTGTTTTTAGCGGTTGGGGGATTGATTCTTATTTTATGGGTGCGTAGAGGGGTTAGGGTCGGGAGGGTTGAGGGTAGACTTAAGGGTAGGTGGGCCGGGGATGCTAGGGTATTTTGGTGGATTTCATGGGACTCTCAAGAGCCTCCCACAAATTCAACAGTCCAGACATACAAAAATGTTAGCTTCTAAATTCTGAAAAACTACTGAGCAGATTTACACCAAATCACAAAAGGCATGATGTCTGGAGCAAGATCTAGCTTTCTGCCAAATTTGCTAAAATTACGTTTAGCTGTTTCTGCGGGATCATTGTTCAATTTTTCTACAGAAAATTGCATGGGCAAATTATGTTTTGGGACCCCTCTTTTTTGTCCTCGGCCCACACTTGACAGATCACTCCAAAGCTTCCTAGGAAAAAGCTGAAGTGGATGAACTTTCTTTCTGGAAGTTTTGCAAAGATTGGTCAAAGTTATTACAACCCAAAAAACTCTCTTCCTAAGGAAACCAGGTCCAAACTATAACTACACATTGGTTCCACTGTGCAAACTTTTCCAAGAATAAAGTTCACCCACTCTGGCTCCTTCTTGGAAAGATTTGTGCTGATCTGTCACACGAAGACCAAGAAAAGTGTGATCACCCATTTGTATTCTCATAGGAAAGTTTACACACTGAATTACACCAATCTTTACTCAGAAAGTGATTTGTGATTTGGTGTAATTTCTCTTAGTTCTTTTTGAGAAATTTGCATTTAATGAGGGGTTCAGGTTGAGGATGACGATCCCCAGAAAAAGTTAGAAATATCTGGGTGGTTTGGTGTTTCAGGAGTACTGCGGTACTTCTTCGGTACCAAAAATTTGAAAAATAGTCAATTCTGATTGGCTGCGCTAACTTTTTTCCCCGTCAGCCATTTTGTGTACCGTGGATCTGTAGAAGGACCCAAAGTACTGAAACTATCTGACTGGAGAATATGTTGCAGCTGCAATTACAAGACTTGAGACTTAGTTACGAGTCCTGTAAAAAACCTAAGAAAGGGCACATAAGGTAGAACAATGCTCAAACCCTGACCCCCAGGTCATGTGAAATGTCCTAAAGAGACCTTCTCTCGGGTTTAAACATGAAAAAAAAAATGGATCCCTAGAAGTGAAGTTCTGAGGACTGGACCTCTGTGGTACTAGAGGTGCAATCTAGTCTAATCCAGTGCCATGGTACCAAAAACATGTTTAACAAGTTTATAGGCTCCGCTTGTGCTGGCTGTTTGTGCAGGCTGTTTGCTGTATGCTGTCTGTAGTAGGTTGGGCACCGTGTGAAACCCAGCTGAGCATGGCTGATGGATATGAGCAGTTGGAGGGTTGATCGTCCACATGGGGTTGGGTGGCCATCCATGGGGTGCTGGATGGAGGGCCTGGCCAGATGCAATGATCATGACCTCACAATAGTTATAACAATAACAAAGGACGACACCACATCTTTAAATTTCCACACACATCCAAACAAGAAAGTCCTAGAGAATCCAGAGCCATGTTGCTCATAACATTAAAGGTAAGGTAATCTTTCATGTCACAAGTGAGTTTGTCATTTGTGATGTCATGTGTTACATCAAATGTGAGGCCGTGGGCATCGCATGTGTAGTGTGAATTATGGCTGGTAAGGCAACAGCCAGTTGGCCAATGAGCCTGGCCTTTGGCTGGGACATGTGTCCAACTAATGTGCACAGTGAGGGCTGCCCATAGGGGTAGTCTTTGGCCATGCCCTGCATTCATCTGATGGTGGTGACCACCCCTGCTCCACATGGACTTAGGCTGTGCGCAGGGGGTTGAACAAAGGGTCTTCCCTTCAGCCAGATCCTATGAATAACATCTACCAAAGACAGCCAAGCCCCAGTAGGCATGGTCTTCAGTCATGTGCAGTGCAGGTTGGCCACATGGCTTGGTCAGAGGCAGGTAGCCAATGTAAAGTTTGAAAATAAGAATAGAGAAGTAAAGAAATTGGTAGATCTTTTTTTGACTAGAAATGAGTAGTTCTAGCACAAATCGTTTTTCTTTTCTGTTTGGAATGAACTCATTCTAAAGGCTTTAGTGTATTAAATTATACATGAAATTTGTTGTATTGATCCCCATTTTTTCATATTAAATTTTTGGATTCTGTTCTTTATGCCAGATGTGTTTTCACACTCCATGAAAAAGACTGCAAAGAATAAAAGTTAAGGATCATTTCCTGATTGACCTGTGCAGAAATTTGACATTCCGTCGTAGTTCATGTGTTGCATAAACTAAGTCTCTGGAGTGGCATCAACATGGTTTGCTTTCACACCAACAGACCTCTGAAATTAGTTCAGTGCACCAACGCGTGAATGTGAAGGAACAGGTTATTGTAGTCCCCACTCAATACATAGTTGATGTGGTGTCCATGCTGGGTTAATAACAGTCCTTAACAAATGGGTCAGGAAAGCAGTGATAATTTAAACCCAATTTCAGTCTTCATAATACACACACAAGCACTGCTCTAAGATAAAGACACTTTAAGCTTAAAATGTTTTATTTCAGCAGTCTCTTCCTGTTGCTTAGTGCATGTTAAATGATCACACAGAACAGAATAAAACAGCTCTGAACCATATTGCTAACAGCGAAAATAATATTAATGTTTCTACCAGAGTGGAAATACCATGTGGCAACCTAATACCCTAAAGCCTACTTCTACATGTTATACTATGAGAGCATGGAGCAGCTTAACTAGCATCTACACTTTTGTAGGAGGACTAAGCACACTGCATATCTGTGTACAGCAAGAAGCTGTAGTTATCAGTAGACGGGAGAGAGTGGTCCCTCAAAAGGAAAACAAACATCAGCTGGACTCAGCTCTTCTCCTCTCGGAGTTGGCGCAGAATCAGCTCTCTGCGCAAGGCGGGATGCTGCCACAGTACAGCAGTCTGGCAGTCTCTGTCAGGATCTTCTGGAAGTATCTTGTGTGATGCTCTGGAGCAAAGGACCTCACCAAACTAATGGTCACTTAATGAGCCTTTTATAGCATTGATCACCTATCTTATCTTAGATAGTGAATTTTTTGAGGAATTTCAGACTCACTTATGCATACGCTAGTCTTAGATACATTAGTATAAACAAAAATGGTACACATATGTAACATATGTCAAGCCAGAATACATTGTTTATGTTATCATTGGCGGTTCATGAACGATAAGTATGCAAATTTGGCTCTTTCAACTGTACTCTTTTAAATGAAAATTGGAGACTCATTTTTAAAGCTGTGTACCTAGAAACACATATTACTTAGTTTATTTTGGCTTGTCTTTTAAACTCAGGATTTAATTGTTTTAGTTATGATTGTTTTAGATGCACTATTTTGTTTGCAGGCGTCTTGAAGCGGATTTGATATGCTATTGCTCGCACTGTACAAATTAAATAAATTAAAATAAATGACTTGAACATTCGTGTATAACTTTGCATTGGCAGTCACAGTAAAGTACTATGGGCCATATGTACGAACACTTTTTCCCATAGACACAGAATGGGTAAAAACCTTTGCTACATCTGGCCCTATGTCCCCAGGAACACACAATTGCTTCCTGTCATCCTCTGATTATAAACTATAAATAAAATTGCATATATTTTTATACAGCTCATGTTGCATACACATCGGTCGCTTCTCTAGATACCAAAGGAAGTAAAAAAGGAAACTATCATTTTAGAACGTTTTTATAATACATGCTAACCACAATTATAGCGAACTGTAGGAAGCAAGATCTTATAAAAAAGGATGAAGACAGTCCAATTACAACCACAACAAACAGAGGCTTGGGTCTCATGTTCACTGCGTTTTCATCTGCAAAGCCGACAACTTTAAAAAGCACAATGGCTTTTATCCTTATGGACACATTTGCACCCTCAAAGCAACAACATCAAATAAAGCGTTTCATATAAATGTGCAGAAGTGCATTCAGCTTTCTCCTACGCTTTTTACTAGAACGCAGCAAAACATGCCAAGAAGTAGGCATACATTTTGCAGTCAGCAAATGCATAGGAATAATTGTGCAATATGTTTTACACACAAAAATTGTAGTATTTTGATTCCTACTGCGCAATTTTGCAATGTTAAAAAGTAGAATTAATTAAAAAAATGTAAGTGGAATTCTGAACACGACAGTGCATGCGCTCGCTCCTTCCCACACACCATAAGAGTTACTGCTAGCCTGCCTCTTCTCCTTGACAAACTCTGGACGGTGGCGTGTCGGTAATATCCTCTCGTTTTCCTTGACAGAGTCTGTGGAGATGCGCTTTGTAAACAAAAGTTTGCACTGGGATGATGAAACTCTTTCAACCATTATGAAGTGATCTGATTTTTGCAACAGATGCATGACATCCCTGAATGAATTTTTGTCTGAACATTGCCCAGTGCTCAGTGTAGCAGTAGCAAACATCCTCCTACCAGAAAGACTCGCATCAGTGAATTGAATGTCACCAGGGCCAGTTTGTTCACACCTGAACCTGAACAATAAGTTAGGCCTGCCGGCTTCACCGCTTCGATATAATTTTACACTTTTTCACTCTTGCCCCTTTTTAAATTTAAAACCCAAGCTATGTGTTCACATAGTTTATTCAGCAAACTTCAAATTCCAACCCAATCCTGAATAATAATATCAATATGAGTAGGAGATGGGGCAGTCAATGTTCAAATGGCAAAGATGGCTGCATAGTTTTCAGTATGAGTTCCTGCAGACCACACATAGTGAGACCCAGTAGCTATTTTCTCTCTGAGCACTCGCCTCTTTGCTTTATTTCTGTTAATGACATCTTATCAGTTACTCAATAGGTCTAATGATTACTGAATCAGACCCCCCCAAAATATATTTGCATACAGAATAATGTACACATTAGAATATAGTTATTCACAAAAACATCTATGAGTACAGGAACTGAAACTACAGGAGTATTCTTTTATGTACTCTTCCCATTTTATTGCCATTTTAGATGTTTTAGACCACGCCACAAAAGCATGTAGGAGAACTACTCAAGTACTTTTTTTGCACTCTTCCCATTTTATTAGCATTGTACGTTTTTGGGTCAAGTCACATAGGCATGTGGGGGGGGGGGGACATAACCAACCATGCAAGACTTTAGAGACACACTGGCTGCTGATCCAAGATCCTGCAAGACCTGCAGCCATCTTCCGCCCTGGACTGAACTGAATGTGTGGGCCTGGGAGGAGGACTCGACAGGGAGCCAGGCGGCAGATAACCATCGTCCCCTGGACTACATGTGTGCCGGCCAGCGGAGGCCTAGAAGCCGGCGCCCGCACACACAGGGGTGCAGATGTGCAGTGGGGTGCACACAGGGATGAATACAGAAATAAACATCGCAATTCTTACCGCAAGAGGACATGGTGGACACTGGAACCCTGATCGAGCGGCGGTAGGCACCGGAGAGCAGTAATGAGACGAGGGGGGCCCAAGACCTAAAACTGTGGCTAAAGCAAACGACTCGGTTAACGGCATGGAATCCTTGCAGGAGCAGGAGTGATGCGCGTAGCTAAATAAAGTGCTCTTTTCACTGCTTCTGTATTATCATCTTGGCCCACTCCTCCCTCCTAAACACCCTGCTTACCTTGGACTCAGTGCCTGAACTCCCTCACTGCACGCCAATAGAACTCCAGAGCCCCATGGGACAACGGCCCTCCTCCCCCCTTCAATATAACAATTTCTGTGGTGCTGCCCAGCAGAGACCTCGTGGGGTGACTTCTCTCTTCCTCCACCCCCCCCCCAGCGTTGTAGTGCCAAAGGCCTGCACAACACGCTGTCTCAGTTGAGGCCCTGGCACTGACCGCACCGTGGATGGAGAGAGGACTGCTGATGAGGCTTGGTAGTAGGGAAGCAGCAGGCCCTGCGTCAGATCCAACCCACCTCATACCATAGCGTTGCACAGGATAAGCAACACATAGAAACTGCTTAGCAGTTTCCTGGTAATTGTATATCACTGGCGTTGAGGAGCTGACCGTTGTGAAGAAGCACTGGTTACCACCTGCCACACCGAGAATGAGTCACAGGGCCAGACTGGGGCGTCCACCACAGCAACCTGGGAATTCCGAACTCTGGAGTGATGGATCCCCGCCTCTCTGCACCAGAGGCCAAGCTAGATTAAATACTGTTTGCTATAACAATCACTAAGCAGGAGCTAAACACAAAGGTGGATGCCACAGCCATAGAGCTTGGACTCCCACGAGCCGACCAGCAGAAATTGGCAGGCAAAGTCACCCACATGGAACAAGGCATCACAAAAATCAGCCCAGTAGTCAAAGAACTGACAGAGCAGGTATGTTCACTTACTGCCAAAGTACGGGAACTAGAGTCTAGAGCTGAAGACTCTGAAGGGATATACCACCAGAACAGTGTCCATATCGTGGTATTTCCAGAGGGCGCCGAAGGCACCAATGGTACGTCTTTTTTTTAGCAATGGCTAGCACAAAAGGTGGCGCCGGCCCAACTGTCCACAAACTTTCTAGTGGGACGTGCCCACAGAATGCCTGAGCGACGTCCACCACCACGGTCTCCCCAAAGACCTGTGGTTGTGCGCATACTGAACTATAGAGACAAAGAAAGTCTTCTGCGGGCAGCTCGGATGGCGACCCAACTCCACCACGACAATAACAGAGAATACCTTTTCCCATATTACACGTTGTCGGAACATCGTCGCAGGGCCTTCTTCCTTGGAGTGAAATGCAAATTGCAACAAGCAAGCCTCCGCTATTCACTTCTCTTCCCAGACAAGTTAGAGGTAATGGCTGGCAATAAAACCTTCTTCTTTACGGAGCCAACAGACTCCTTGGGACTAGGTGGAACACCACCGTTACGTGGCCTCCTTGCCTTCCTTACCGGTGCTCCAGTGCAGCAGCACAAAAAAATCAAACAAAAAGAGACGAGTGTCGGGCTCACATCCGAAAGCCCTTATCCCGGGGAAACCCATTCCGGAGCAAGCCAATGTAGAAAAAGCCCAGGCATTGAAAACTGCTGTCACTCTATAGACAGACAGCCCCTCGCTTCCAGAGGCTTCTCTAGACAATGAAGCTGCCAAATATGCCTCCATGAACTCAGAGGACACTATGACTTTGCAATCACTGCCAAATGTGACACTCCAAATGGCAGATGAAATCCTTTGATCCTTGGCCTGTAGAACTGCGCTTATACTGCATTAAAATGTGAGACAAGGGTAAGGTGGGGTACCATACATGCATAGAGCCAGTGGTCACTTTTATAACATG